>NW_020824843.1:0-660000 GCF_003285875.2 Drosophila novamexicana
AGAGAAGAGAAGAAAGAGAAGAGAGAAGAGAAGAGAAGAGAGAAGAGAAGAGAAGAGAAGAGAAGAGAAGAGAAGAGAAGAGAGAGAAGAGAAGAGAAGAGAAGAGAAGAGAAGAGAAGAGAAGAGAAGAGAAGAGAAGAGAAGAGAAGAGAAGGTTCACGGTATCCGTAGTCGGGGGTTTTACTTTTTCTTAATTTAATCACAATTTTTTTATAGAAATACATTTATATTTATATATATCTCTTCTATATATATATATATTTATATATATATTTAAGCTCCTTAACATTCCGCTGGGTCTGATAAAAATCTCATCGGAGCCCATAAAATGTGAGCGTCTAGGTCCGGAGAGAGATATCATAATTTCCACTTCTATAATTTGTTTACGATTATAACCGCATGCAAAATAAAACGCATTTAAGTAATTAAGTCATAAAAAAAATGCGTGCGCTCGTAAAAAAGTGGCCGCCGCATTGCAATAAAATGCCAAAAACAAAACAATTAGGCAATTAAATGTGCTCGTATTACCAAAAATTTTCGTTTTGGTAACAAAACGCGTCATAAAATACGTCCAAGGACTCACAGCCCTGAGGGGACACTAAAAAGGGTCACAAAATATGCGTACAAAAATAGCAGAAGAAAAGAATAGAAAAAAGTACAGAAAATTATGTGAAAATGCTGTTGATTTGGTTTTGCCAAAGTCGATTGCGGAGTGTTTTAGCAATATTTATTGAATTCCAACAAAAAAACAAAAAAAAGTACGGATAAATATTTTAGGATGTCAGGAAGGAAAGGCGCTGCTCAACGCAAAAGCAGCACAACGCATATTCTTGCCCAACTGCCGTGGCGAAATTCCAAACGCGACAAAATGAATTCTTTTGTGACAAGTTCGGTTCAGTTCAGTTTAGTTCCAGAACTTCAGGAGAGCCAACCTCAGACCCTCAAGAAACGCCAGTTAGAGCCACTTCATATGGAACTGTGAACAGTTTTTTGTCGTTTAGCAAGGTTTTTCCTTTTGTTGTCTCCCACTTTTCCTTTTTTCTTTATACAACGCATCAAAGACAGTCAGGTGAAGGAATGCAGTAACCGTTTTGTAAGAAATTGAAAAATCTAAGTGAGAGAGAGCGCTTTGCAGCTCGATATGGAAGGTTGTAGGTCGGCATGGGGTGGTTGGGGTGAGGAAAATCAGCAGAAAATGCGCTGCTTTGGCTCACATTATTGTCATGGTCCTTGTGGATATTGTGCTTGTGCATGGAATTTTTTAATAAACGTTAAAGTTTATAACATTCTCCCTGGCACTTACATGCGAGCATATCGACATGGAACCTACACTGCTGCGATATGAAGAGTTCGGCTGGGGTCATATTATCTAAAAAAGGTAAGCCAAACGCATAAAGAGCCCTCACATAAAACCAACTAATTAGGCAAAGCATCTAATTAGAGACACAACAAGCAACACAACCTGAACCGGGATATGCGTCTTTTGCGCCCGCTCGTAAAAACAAAAGTCCCCCTCCCGCCCCACAAAGTGACTGCGTCGCTAAAAATTCTTATCACAATGCCAAAAATTAAGCCCACCCTGTACACAGAAGAAGAAGCAGACGAAAAAACCCCACAAATTTATTGTGGCAAAGGTTAAAGATGCGCCATGTTAAATGTGGAAATTGTTTAATCCAGAGCTTAGCAATTACAAGGCACAGCGCTCGTGGTCAGCTCCATGAAATTGGGAGCTGACAACGTTCACACAGCACGGAAAAAAAAACAACAACAAAGAAATATACATACAAACTACGCCATAGCGAAGTTTGATTACTCTTTCATTTGAAAATAATAATAATAAAAATATATTATATAAATAAAAACGAATAGGTTTTTTTTTTAATTTTAATGTTTGAGTGTTTTAAAAGTCGAAAGTCGTAACTATAGAGTTAAATAATATAGTCATCAGACTAGCGGGCAATCTCCCGCCTTGCCCGTAGCAAATTTTGTGCTTAGCATTTTAGGTATAAATTGTTTTTCCAGTTCCCGCCCGTCAAAATATAAATCTACGCCTTCTATCTTCTATAACTCTATGAAAATATATTTGAAGTCTATCGCATAAAGAACCACAAGTTGAAATCAGCGTTCCACTCAGTCAATCAGTCTGTCAATCAGATCAAACAGTTTTACAGATAACCAAATAACTAAGAATTAATGCAAAATAAATAAATAAAATATAGGTGTATTGTACATGTAATGCTCTGAGTGGAATAATCAAAGAGGCTAATAATAGAAGTATTAGGTTTATTAGCCCAACTATACTATTAATTTTATAATATCTATTAACCATCTATCTATTAATTATTGCACTGCTTAAAAACCAATTTTAATAAGATGGTCGACTGAAAATCCTTCAAACACGTTTTACAATAAAATATTAATAAAAAATATTATAAGAAATAATCATTACTGGTTTTACATATTTGATCGTTCTTTCCGATGATAATTCTATGATATAGTAATCTGATCTCATGGTGTTTTGTTTATATATATAAACCTTAAAGTCTACACAGTTAAACGAGCAGATAAATGTACTATACAGATAGATATATCCCAACGTATACTGAGAATACATTGATCTAATACAAATATGTACTTTATGTTAGTTCTTATACCGATTAAAACACATTGATCTAATATGAATATAGTAAATGTTGTGTAACACTAGAACTACCAGCATTTTTTCTATACCTGTTTCTAAGTTTTTATATTTGAGATTAATTTATTTTAAATAAAATTAAAATACATTTAATTTTAAAATTGAAAGTACGTGGTATATAAGCAGAAGAAATATTCTATATCTTTCAAGGCTACATTTCGATTGCCGCATTTTTTCATTACTGAACAAAATGTTGTGTTGAATTGATGTAGCCGGTCATTTTGACCGGTTGGTAGTTCTAGTTGTAAAATGCGCTACCAACTTGCTCATTATACAATAATACCCTCTCTAGTAGAGTATACAAATATGTATATGAGAAAAAATGTAACTCAGAAAAGTGGAAAGAAAAGCTATTTGCATTTTATTTGCTTTGTAATTTGATGCTCGATTGCCTTTTTAGTGTGTAATGAGCGGGGCAGTAAATGCGTTTTATTTTGTCGCAAATACAGGAAAAAAAAAGCTCTAAGGCGACGCAGGTGCTTATGGAGGGAATACTCGATACTCTATTTGTGGGAATTAGTTTTGGGTAGAAGCAAAATGCTTACTTGCCGCATAGCTAACATATTCCCATTTGTTAAGGGCTGTTAGTTTTTATGTGCTTTGAAATAAATACGTAAATAAATACTCTAAACAAGATGCGACTTGAGCAAATTAATATTTTTTTGCATATTTGTCGATTTGTTTTTCGTTTGAAGAAGTTTATCTAAGTGCTTTATATAAATATTTATAAAGTTTAATTTAATTAAATAGATTTTAAGCTTTAAAATTAAAGTTCACTCGCAAATTAATAATTTTATATTTTCAATCGGATTTTAATTGTAATCTGTCTTAGGACAATAAACTAATTTCTCAGAAAATAAATAAACTAACGTAAAAATATTAAATATTTGTATATATTTACTTAAAGATAATAAGCTTTTAATTTATAGCTCATGCGAAAACATATAGTTCACCAGGCGTTGTGCCATTAATTACCCTTAGCAAGTATTTTAAGAGGAGTACTTCCAATAAATTTTTAATATTTTAATAAAAAGATATATTTTCTTAAAAGTTAAGCTTAAAATTCATATAAATAAAATTTCAAAAAAATATTTAATATTTGGAGTCTTAGCATAAAATTGCTAAATATCTATATTAAAAGAAAGTACAATGCACTCATAAAGCTTGCCTATACAGATGCATATATTTTTCAAGGTCCAATTCAAGAGAGGAATTTAAAATATATTCTCAATATTTTCAACCCCAGTCAAGTCATAAATTGTATTAAATATAATAATATACAGCTTTAGTCAAACCCAAATTTGTCTTGTGTTGTGTTTTCTCATTGTTCTAAAGGCTGTGAAGCAACTGTTTCTGATAGCAATAATTTTCATTGCATGGAACGCACGAGTGCATTAGCAACACCCCGAGAATATTTAGGCACTTCAATGATGATCAAAATAAATTGCATAAAATATTCTATTTACGTTCCCACAAGAATTCGATTTGCCAAAGAAACCATAACCATTGCCATATAATGCAATCAAAAATGGTTGTAACTGCAATGCCTGCGGGTTGGGTATCTCAGTTTTGTTGGGGAAAGAGCAGAGGCTAATCGAGGGGCCAAAACAATGCGGATTTTGGTATTCATTTGCTGCTCTTCCTCTTTTATTTTTGGCTCGACGAACAACATTTCTGCATTGAGTTATGATTGGAATTTATGATAAGCTATGCGCATTATGAATAATTCTCGGCAGCTTTAGAAAGTGCCAGCTGAAATCCATTGCAGAAATAAACTATAATATAATAATAATAAAACCTATAGCTCATAACAATTAACAGCTAATTTATTAGCTCCGAAGTCTGATGTATTAACTGTTTACATTATTATTGGTAATGTCTGCAACTGATGTGTAGCACTGCAAAATAACGCAATAATGCATTTGCGCAAACTAATTAAACCAGAGAGCTTGGGGTTTTGATAAAACTATATTTGAAGCAAGGTAAAATATCCATAAAATAGACTCTGATATGCAAGCTGTCTTAACGCTTATACTTCTTATCAAGTTAAGCCTTCGAAAGGGCAATGTATTCATTGGGTTCTTGGTGTTCAAAAAAACTGCTCTCTTTTGTATATTTTTAACTGAATGTCATGTTATTTATACAATAAAAAAATTAATACTCTAACCAAGATGTATTTCTTGCATTTTGAATTTCTACAAAAAGCATAACATTTGTGACTGCTAGAGTATTCAATATTCGCCACAGCGTAAGTTGCCATTCTTTCTTCTTTCGAAGTGCAACAAATGAGTACATTATTTATTTAACAAAAAGGCAGCAAACACAGACAGAAGAGTTCTGTGCGTTAAGTTTTTGTCACGTGTATTTTAATTTGTTGAAAGCTGCAAAAATATGCAAATATCCGTCATTAAATTAATTAAAACGAGTTTCACCTACGAAATGACTGTGCACAAAATTGGCCACCCAAACTCAGAACATTTGCATCTGAACCCTGGGTCCAACTGGATGGGAATGGCTTTAAAGTATTGTACTAGCTCTTGAAAAGCGGGCATTAGTCAAGTCTCAGCAGCTAGACTTAAGTTTTTGTTTAGTTGGTTCTCCCATAAAAGCTAAAAACACTATGCTAAACAGATTTGTTCATTTAAGCGCGGGCTTAAAAGTTCTAAGAAAAAATAAATCAAAGTGTGCATTTAATATTAATTGTAATTTTTAATATTATTCTCTCAAGTGGGTAGAATTTATGCTAATTGATTGTTAAGTATTAAAGGTTTAAGTTGTTATGCAGTTAATGAATAAATACTATTAATCATTAACACAATTAGAAACGTTGTACTATATATTACATTATTTATTTTTAAACTATTACATAATTATTAGTATTATTATTTTTTATTATTATATGATAGTATACATTTTTTCTATTGTTATTCTTTTTAAAATTAAATGTTTGAATAAAAAAATTATTATAATACTTTACCACTAATTTTTGAGAAAATACAATGCCAATGTACTGGCTGGGGTACAAAGCAACCCCTAAAGAAGCATTCGCTGTATCATTTCGCGGCTTCATTTTGTTACTATCCCCGTATTTTGCCAACTGACCCCAAAAACAGCAGCACAGAGTTCAACAACCTGGCGCCATATCCCCAATGGAATAGTCTCTGATGAAGCTGTTTTAGAGGGAGCTTATCGAAGACACACACACACGCACGCACAGAAACTCACACACATAGGAAAGCAATAATCATAGGCCTAAGATTTACTAATAACAATGATATAAGACATTTGCGCAAATGAGTATATAATAAAGCTAATGGAAAATTATGGAGCACTCTTTAGGGGAGCGCGTGAATGGGCGCTGAGATGCCGCTTTGTTTCCAGTCGAGTGGGTGTGGCTTTATGACATGGGCAAAAACTAAATATATAAACATCGCAAAATGTATATATGTGGCTTTTTAAAAGGAGGCTTAGCTGGGCAGAATGGGATGAATTTCAGTTTAGGCACATTTTTTATACGCCTTATTAATAATGCAATGGAGAGTCATATAATTGATTAAATTTACCTTTAGAGAAATTTATGTAGCTGCCATTTGAAATTAAATGAACGAACTTTTAATGTTTATTACCAGCACATATTGCAACTAAACCTTTTTGCTTGCCATTGCAGGACGGCAGGTGGCTGGTCTCTGCACCTTAATGGCCTATTAAGGTGTTTGGGCTCGGGTTTTGGGCCTGCGATTTAAATGCAATTAAATTGAAATGTCTGTTTATATGCTATAGAAGTGTTTAAAATAGGGTATTTAAATGTTGTTGCGCATATATGTAACAGACGATTTTGAGCTCTCGATTTAGTTAATGTTAGTAAGATCGGAAACTAGAAAAGCTGGGGAATATAGAAAATTTCAATTTTCCTGCTTTATCTGCTTTGGCTGAAATTTTATTTTTATAAAAAATAAATAAAAATATATTTATAAAGTCCGACTGGTTCCCCCAACAAAACGCAATAAATATCACATTTAAATATTAAATAAAATCTTTTAAGCTGTGCTTGGGGTACTCTATACATTTACAGGGTATCTGTTGGTCGCGCACATACGTCATGAGCGTTTTAACTGTTTTCGGACACACTTAATGGCCACAGCAATGGCCCAAAAAGGGCTGCACGCTCACTTCAATTAAAATAAATGAAATTGCGCACCACCTCAAAAAAGCAACAAAAATAAATAAAATAGTGGGTGTGAAGGGGGTGTTGCGAGGGGGGGGGGGTTGGTGCTCGTAAAAGCATTTAACACATTTAATGACCGCCCGCTCATCGATGAATAGCAGCCAACATTTGTTTATGAACAATAATAACTTTTCACTCATTTAATTTAGCTTCAAGCTGGCAAAACACAATGCGTCACGCCCAACGTTTTAGCGGTTTTTGTGACGCCCACGCACATATATACACACACACACACACTTACAGCGAGAAAATGTCAACTTTTTGCCAACCAAAAATTGTCAAATGCACAGAATTTTATGCGCCATACATTTATGTTGATGCGGTTGCAAAGTTTTTTAATTACATTTGCGCCCCCCACTAACTGGCTTTAAACAACGCCCCTGTGTTTCAATCTACTATAGAAATTATATGTATATTTAATGCTATATGATTGTGTGTGAAAAACTCATTTAATTTCGTAACAATTTAGAAATGATAACAAATATAAATCTCTTATCAGCATGCAAATATTTTATGTTATGCCTCTGCATAGGCTGTTAAACCTAGGTGTATATTATTCTATGTATATATTCGATCAACTCTAAAACTTATATATATGCTTGTCCAGCTATATTTTGCTTATATGCCATTAAATTTGTGCTGTCTTTGGCAGACTCAACTAAACCACAACCCACTTGTCACGCGCTTGTCAATCAACCCATCAGTTGGGTGGGCCAAAAGCAAACGTTCTTTGCAAAACTTGGCTACTTATCAGCCTAGCACATTGGATGTGGAAAACTAATTGCTGAAAGGCTGCTGCTCCTTGAGCAGTGTAGATTATGTAAAGCCCTGCTGAATGACAGCGGCATATCCTCCATCTCTAACCCTGAATCATAAAAATGTTTAGACAACACACACACACACACACACACACAGGCCGAGAGAGAAAGCTCATCATTCATTTGAGCAAGTAAACATGGCCAAATGAAGAAAATGCCTGCCTAATGTTATCAGCCGCATGCGATCTAATGTGACCCAAATATATATATACAGAATATATATGGTAAACGGTTGGGCGGACGTGGGCATAGGCATCAGTAGCTGCTGACCAAGGCAAACAAATTTAAAGCAATCTCATTGGAGCTTTGGCAACTAGGTCGCATGATTAGCCTGGATTTTTGGGCAACTTTTTAAGAGAAACTATGCAACTAGAAGATGCCCTGCAGACAGGAACATGTCAACTGAAAGATACCCTGAGGATACGTGTCTGTCGAGAGATTATCCTACTAGAAGATGACCTGCAGATATGTCTAGACATATTCGCTTAGACTCTAATTATCTTCCAACTAAAAATATATTCTTAAATAACTTCCCTATTGCTGCAGACAGGTGCCTGTAGAAAGACTATCCTACTAGAAGATACTCTGCAGACAGGTCTAGATCAGCCCTAAGCACATTCACCTAGTCTGCAAACAGCTAAACTGTTGCTCTCCTACAACAAATAAAAACAAATATTCTTTAATATTGTTTACCCAATTATTCTGCGCTTTTAATGATAGTTATAATATATCTTCATGCATACTTAAAATATATGAGAATTTCGGAAGCTTGTAGACACTTCTTCTGTGAAGTCTCTGCAAATGTAAGATGCCCTGAAGAGAGGTGTAGAGTAGCCCCACTCACACTCTCTTATAATTTACTTTATTTTCAAATATCTGTTTTGTTATTTATTAGATGAATATACACTTTTAAAGATAGTTATATCACATATTTAGGTTAACTATACCACATTTTTTGACCATTTAAAATGTATAATAACTTTGAATTGCATTTTATATAATTAAAACCTTTATATGAAGTACCTTTATTTATTCATGTATACCTAATAATAAGCTATACATGATATCAATGAAACAACACATGTTTATACCCTTGCAGAGGGTATTATAATTTTGTCGTGAAATGTGTAACGCATAGAAGGAGACATGTCCGACCCCATAAAGTATATATATTCTTGATCAGCATCAACAGCCGAGTCGATAGAGCCATGTCCGTCTGTCCGTCTGTCTGTTTCTATGCGAACTAGCCTCTCAGTTTTAAAGCTATCTTAATGAAATTTTGCAGAAGTCCCTCTTTCTGTTGCACGTAGCACATATGTGAAAACCAGCTGGATCGGATCACTATATCATATAGCTGCCATAGGAACGTTCGGTCGAAAATTAAGTTTTTGTATAAAAAACATTTTGTTTTTCAAGATATCTTGACCAAACTCGGCATTTATTAGTTTTACTTTACTCCTCATATATATGCAAAATCCCATAAAGATCGGACCACTATTTCATATAGCTGCCATAGGAACGATCGGTCGAAAATTAAGTTGTATGAAAAAACATTTTGTTTATCAAGATATCTTGCCCAAGCTCGGCATTAACTATTTTCCCTGTGCTTCTTAGATACGGGCAAAGCACTATAAGCATTATGAAAAGGCTGGGTCTAGATCTAGATCTTCGGCGTGCCAAAGATAGCCCTTCTTTCTCGTTATAATTTATTTGGACAGTTGACACTGACATCTATATCATATATCTGCTATGGGAAAAGGTCGAAAAGCAGATACTTGTCTGGAAAACTCCATTGTTTATCAAAACATAGTGACCAAACTCTAAGTTTCACTATGCTCCTTACATATATGCAAAATCCGAACAACGTCATATAACAGCCATAGGAAAAGTTGGATGTTGTAAGGCAAACATTCTGATTTCCAAGATAATCTGATTAAACTTAACATTAATGGGCTTTATTTTTCTCACTTATCTGCAAAGCCGCAAGGCAAATGTCTACAAGGCATTAATTCTTATTCTTACTTTCTCGGTTTTTATTAAATATCGCCCTCATCGAATTGACCCAGTGCCGCATTTTACAGCAAATTACAAACTGTATTTTATGTATTCGAGTAAACAAATTAATGAATATAGAAAAAAACTAGAATTATTTAAAATACAGAGTAGTTTAGTTTCAGGAAACAATTAATAAAAAAAATACATAACATACATTAAAAATCATCATCATTTTTACAATTACATTGTCAAAAGATAAAGTTAAAAAAAATGCAGCACTTGCATTAAAAGTTTTTTGAACGAACAAAAACAACTCGATTAATAACTGCAAAAATCATATAAAAGTGGAGCGCAGCGTAAGCCCAGTCAACAGAACGAATACCAAAGTGCTGCGAGTATTAACTATATACACCATATATAAAATATAAAATATATTCGCTAAAAATGAAATTCATGATAACTTTGCTCAGCTTGGTGACTTTGGCCCTGGCAGCTGATGTGAGTATCAGAGTTAATGTTAATTGATGCGTAAGCCCTGACGATTCTGTCAATTGACTCAGATAACTGAGGAGCACAAAGCAATAATACGGCAGCATGCCAACGAATGCACCCAGCAGGAGGGCAACACCAAGGAGCAGGCAATGGCACTGCGCAATGGCAACTTTGACGATACCGATGAGAGGATCAAGTGTTTTGCCAACTGTTTCTTGGAAAAGGCCGGCTTCATAGTCGATGGCCAGCTTATGCCCGCTGTAGTACAGCAAAAGCTGACAGACGTTGCCGGAGCTAGTCAAGTGAAGGCCGCTCTAAGTGCCTGTGATTCCATCAAAGGTGCGAACAATTGCGACACCGGTTTCCAGATCTACCAATGCTTCTATAAGAATCGCGCTTTTCCCTGAAAGCCCATTCTGTAACATTTATTGGGCGCTTGAGTTTCCCATAAATAAAGCTCCAAGAACATCATAAATTATTTCCAAACTATTTGCTTCGGTAACTAGCATTAAGTCTGCTTAGCCTTTAATTTTATTAGGATCCGTAAATAAACTCTAGAATCTGTACAAATTTCCATTTCCCCTTATAGTAGGCTGTAAGAAGTAAGTCATAGCAACCTGCCTAGGAGTTGTACTTTGTTAGTTATGCTTCTCATTATTTGTTGGACAACGCTTTAGATCAGAACAAAAAACAGTTCAAATCAAAATTTATAAAAATGTCGGCAAAAATGAACTCGATACAGTTGAGACTTTTAAAACATTTGCTAAGCAGAAGCTATCGTAATTCACCGTCAAAGCGGGCCATATTTGATATAGCTAACCTGAAAGAATTCGAGAAGAAGGTAAAGGGCTCCAAGTTGCCAGTATTGGTAGATTTTCATGCCAGGTAAATGCGTTATTGGATACAGATTGACCATCGATGAATTTCGCAAAGCTAAAACATCCTTAATCCATCTATAGTTGGTGCACGCCTTGCAAAGCGCTCACTCCTCGCCTCGCAAACATAATATCGGAGCAGCGGGGCCGCCTACGTATGGCCCGCGTCGATATCGATGAATTTACCGATTTGGCCCTGGATTATAACGTCGGTTCGGTGCCGTCACTTCTCGTCATGCACAATGGTAAGGTGCTTAATCGTTTGGTTGGACTGCAGACATCAGATTATATTCGAAATTGGCTTGCCAAAGTGATCAAAAACTGTTCCCCTAACTAGATTAATATATTTGTGTATATGAAGAGAAAAGTAAACGCAGGTTGTTTTCCATAAAACAAATATCGAACAAACACGTTTTTAATTAATTTTCACCATTTTAACGAGCTGCCGTCTGGCGATTTACCAGTGCAAATATCGGCGCCGGCAATTCAAAATGCAAACAAAGTCTCAGCTCAACTCCTGCTCATTCTCCATTCTCCATTCTCCATTCTCCATTCTCGTGTCTCGCTTCTCTTGTCTCGTCCGATTCTCAAACAATTTGTGAGTTGGTTGAACCAACAACAAATACAATGCGTATAGCTCGCCGTATTCTCAATTGTTTGCGCTAGCCCAAAAACAACACAGTTACTGAAACTCCCCATTTATCTACGTATCTAGATATCTATCCACTGCTCTGTGTGTTTGTGTGTTCATGTATCTATCCATCTCTATTTGCTTTTGCTGGTTATGTGCGCCACTGTTGTCCTGGGCTTGGGGAATACTGTCTAATTGATTTTGCTAATGTTGCTTTTTAATGAAGTGTCAAATGTGTTGCTTGGTTGGGGTCCCTCTGTGTGTGTTTCGGTTAGTGCATAGCCTTCAAGATGCATCTCATGAGGGAACAATGGATAAAGCGTGTATTGAGTCCTTGTGCTCCCCAAGCATCATGGAAAATGCAGCGAAAATTGCGTAAATGATATGAGACTAGCTTTCAGCTTAGCTGAAAGTAAAGCTTAGTCTAGTTTTTGTCATGGAAGTTTTCGAGATGGGGCTTAATTTTAAAGAATTTGCGACAATTTTCAAATGCAATAAAAGTGTAAATGATTTATCTATTCATGTAGCTTCACTCATTCATCGACTCATATAAATGGCATTGAGTAATTATTCATAGATGCATAAATAGACATTAACCTACACAGAAATCAATTAGATAAGCCAAAAATAAATCAATAATATAAAACAAATTTAAACAATCTTATCACACTAGAGATAATTATAGCATATACGCATATAAAATTCTTATTTGGATTCTTTATAATTGGTTACATTTATTTCGAATAGCTCTCTAAACATCCTCGTGTCACGTCGGCCCATTAGCTCAGCTGGTTAGAGCGTCGTGCTAATAACGCGAAGGTCGCGGGTTCGATCCCCCCATGGGCCATAACCAACTTTTTTTTATTTTTAATATGAAAATTATTTATAATTTACTCATTTTTTTCAAGATATAAATACCGGAAATTTTAATAAATAAATAACAATATTTTTGTGCACACTTTAACTAAACCCAATTATTTATGATACATTAAAACTAATGACTAACGTTTAAGCAAAAAATTCATGCATTTAGTAAATACACCTTAACTAGCAAATTTTGCGTGCTAATACGTACTTTAAGCTTAATTCTGCATGCATATTATTTTGTTTAAACGCTTTTAGCATGCAGCTTAATAAAGCAAAGTCTATTGCCTCTTCCTTGTTTCGAAATATTTGCCCAAGGTCTCGTTTCATCCATCACACAGCCCGCATACATAATACGACAGACTAATCCTTAACCCTTTTGCCATGCTCTCACACAGATTACCATAACCATTTTGCTTGGTTGATTTAGAAGGGAGGCTGTCTAAAGACCGACAACACTTATGGCCATAAACAAAATTGAAATTATAAAGTAAAAGTGTGGAACAATTACCCAACGGAAAAGAAGAAGAGTTGCTTTTTTTTGTGTATGGGAAACTGTTTGTGCTGGGCCCACAAAATAGATGTGCCGCAATGTAATTGAGTATTTGTATTCAATTAAGACTTATTTCAATATTTGCATAACGTCGAATGCAACAGTCCAGAGACTCTATACGACGCCAGACAACACTCAGTTGCCAGTGTTGTCAGTGTTGCCAGTGTTGCCAGTGTATTTTCAGTGCTGTTCAGTGTAAATCCCCTCCATATGCTGGAACATAATTTGCTGAAACGAAACTTGAACAAACAGAAGGGCTGGACACCAGGAGCAAAAGCAGCAGCAAATCTGTGGGTTTGGTTTTTGAAGCTGGGGTGTTTTAATCGGCAGTGGGAGTGGTTGGCAAGGGGGGTGGGGGGGTGAACATCATGTGTGCAAACTGTCTGAATTTGACAGCCCGCATAAAGCGGCCTGCAGACAACTGTGCTGCCGCCTAGGTAAACAGGTAAAAGAGGTGGGCGTGGCTATAAATGCATTGCCCATCGCGTGGACTTTTAGTGTATCCGTGTGTGTGTGTGTGTGTGTACATGTGTGTGTATTGTTTGTTGTTCGTGTGTGTTTTATGTCCTCTGACACAAAATGCAACAAATATTAATTTTTATTATGCAAACATTGCTTTAATTACATTATTTTTGCGTATAGTCCTGCAGACAAACCAACTTGACGTGTGTCCATGTGTGTGTGTGTGTGTGTGTGTGTGTGCTTGTGTGCGGTTAACTACCTCCCGCCACAGTCAACTCGCCCTTCATGCCACTTTGTGTGTGTATGATCAATCACTGGAAAATTGGATTTTCATATGGGCCGCAGTGGTGTGGCGTTTATGCAATTTCCAGTGGTCCTCGCAGCAGCCTTTTGGCTGCAAAAATCAATCGGTTGCCAATGTGGAAACGTACTTTCCCCGACCTGCCTCAAGCAACATCTCCACCCTCCGCCACCACCCCCCATCACCGCTGTACAAGCACAAACACAAAATTAATCAGCAGCCATGAATTGGTCAATAATTTTTAAATACAAATCAAGTGTTAACTGCGGCGCTTCATGCCCAACATCAATGGGCAATTTCAGCGCGGTAGTCTAGGGGGTAAAAACGGGGCTTAAAAAGCTGTATGCGAAACGGTTTAAAAAATCATAAAATTATGTATAGAGCTCTTATAGGACTCATAAGTTCTCTTTAAATGTTACACATTGATTATCGAGTAGCTGCTTCATGGCAGAAATTAAAAATAAAAATCTGGGAAAGTTAAGGCCTATCATTAAGACAAGTTCTTTTATACTCAAAGCATGTATGTTGATTGTTATTATTGTTAATTTAACTTAGCTTAACTTATCTTTTACTCCAAAGAAATATCTGGTGTAAGTAATCATAGTATATCTCTTGAAAGATTTATTTCATGTTTTAAATATAGCTTATCTTATCTTATATTCATCGACCATTTTTCCATTGGATTTATTTATTTGTTTTAATATAGCTCAACTTATATATAACTCAATTGAAATCTCTTGTGAAAGTTATAGCCTGCTATAAGCAGGCAATTTATGGAAAGATTTATTTAATTGTGTAATTAACCTTAACTTTACTCAAAATAAATATCTTGTGAAAGTTAGGGCCTGGAATTAAGATCTCTCTTAAACTCATACTCTCTTATACTCTCTCTCTCTCCCTCTTTCCTCCTCCTCCACCTCTTCCTCCTCCTCCTCTCTCTCCCTCTCTTATACTCAAGCCCCATAGACTGTTCCATGAGAAAATTTAAAATAATATTCCAATCACCAACCGATGTTTTTTCCTCAAACACGTTCCAGACTTATAACCATATCGAACGTCATTCATTTGTCTTCTGGCCAAAACTTTGAATCACTAAGACCGCAAATGTCTCGTAACGCTCCGCACACATTTTGACACTCAAGCAGATACTGTATTCAGCCGGAACCCTTTTTGCCGGCTCAAACCATTTTGGCAATCAATATAAACAGACACGGAGCTATACATATGAAGATATTCTACAGTTTTTGCAAGGTTTTTTTTTCGTTTTTCGGTTTGCCATTTTTTCGCTTTTTTTTCGTTTTTGGCAACCAGATCCATCGTCTCGTCCGGCTTTGGCCATGGACTATGGGCTGCCTGGCGGAAATTCGATTTATTTTCATCAATATTCAATGTCAATGCAACATCTTCGTGGCCAAAACCAAAAAGCGTACATCAGGCATGTCGAGAGCCAACAGCAATTGCAACAGCAGCAGGGGGAGCGGGTGCCATGAGGTTAGAGGGGCGCCATGGAAATGGACTTTGTGGCTTGCAACTTTTTGGGGTTTTCCTATTAAAATTTGATGCGCACGTTGTCGTTGTCTCTTGTCGCAGCTACTTCTCCCCTACCTCTCTCACTCTCTCTCTCTCTCTCTCTCTTCCTCCTACTATCCCTCTAGCATTGCCAGTCGAACACACACACTTGACGCTTTACCATTGCATATTTAAACAAATTTATTTGCAATTTAGTGTTTGCGGTCTCTGAACATTTCCCATTTGAAATGGGCATTGCCGAAAAGCAGAAGTGGGAGTCCTTCACCTCTGTTTGTACAATGCAGTGGCTGGCTGGCGGCTGCCTTTTAAGTGGCGCGCGAAAATTAATTAAAATTTTTGGAATTTATTGACAAATATGTCAATTTTATTTCTACTAGTTGCATACAAATCATATTTGCGCTGCAGTTGAGCTTTATTGTTGCAAAACTAACATATATGGCGAAATATTACAAAATTTGCCAAAAGCACTTGTTAAAATTGCATTGATAAAGAAGATTTATGGGAAATTTCTGTTATTTGCATTTGCATTTATAAATTTTCGAATATTTAGGCTTTCGAAATTGGACGAGCAGTTCCGGGTTCAACCCTCAAGCGAGATTAGGGGCGTTTTGCTTAACTAAATAAATTTTTATATTTAGCATTTTGATTAATTTAAAAATTTGTAGGCCCTCAATAAACTAAACGAGCTGTTGCGGGTTCGAACCTAAAGCAGCTTTGATAAAGATAGGCATATTTTCAAAGAAATTTCTAGAATATATGCATATTTATAGAAATAAATCGTAATTCACACACTAAAGTATATATATATTTTAAATAAATGGCCTAAAATAGTTTACCTAGATTCTTAGCTTTTTGAGCAAACTTTAAGGTCAGTTTGCAGACCAACAGGAAAATGCACGCGGGGCGCGCGCATTTATTAAAGCCATATTTGTGCCAGAGGCAAAAATTGTCGCAGCAGCATCATAACTAAAAGATGTAGCAAGTGGCAACGGTAGAGGAAAACGCAAGCAGTGCCGCATGCAGCTTGCCGATAAGAGTCGTCAACGTTGTGTGTGTGGCCACAGCTAAGTAAATACGTAATCCACGTGAGTCGTGGTCGAGTGGTTGCTCACTGCGTGTGTGAGCGAATACACTCAGTGTACTTGTGTGTGAGAGAGAGCAAAATACTACTCAGTTGCTTTAGAGAGTCTTTTCAGTTGGCGGTTTGTGCGCAGTCACTATGTTTAATAGAACAATAGTTGCAAAGCAGCCAACAAGCAGAGTGGCGCAGTGGAAGCGTGCTGGGCCCATAACCCAGAGGTCCGAGGATCGAAACCTTGCTCTGCTATAGAGTACTGTGGTGGAAAACTGTGATTTCCACTTTTTTATATTTGCTAAAATCACTAAAGTATTCAAACAACCCCACTCAGAGCTCACTGAAAGTATTCATCCAAAAAGATGTTTTTATATTTTGCAGGACTTTGTAAAATGTGCTCACATTAGAAACTAAAAATGTTTTACTTCCCATACCGGGAATCGAACCCGGGCCTTCTGGGTGAAAGCCAGATATCCTAGCCACTAGACCATATGGGATTGATCAACCGTTTGCCAAATAACTTATTTCAATGCACTGCCTTTCATTTCAGACAATTTGGGAGTTTTATTAAATCAATAAACTTAAAAATACATGATTACCCTATTCTAAATGTATTCTGTCAAAAAAAAAAAAACCAAAAAATTATTGCCACAAATTATTAATTTATTACTGGGAGAATAAAACACAATTAGCTCGTGCTTCCCATACCGGGAATTGAACCCGGGCCTTCCGGGTGAGAGCCGGATATCCTAACCACTAGACAATATGGGATGTGCTCGAACTTTTGCTTAAGCGGGCATTTGAGTTTCATGACAATACATGTTACTATTGAGTATTAACTTTCTGAGCTGTGGAAAGCCTCTATAAAAATTAAGGCACCATTGAATTTAAATATTAATTAATGTAGCAAGTTTTATTAAGAACAAGAAAATTGATTTTGCGTTTGTCCACTGCAATAATTAAATATCAGTTAACAATAGTGTGCAATATTATTTATTACATAATGATATGCATATCTTATTGAGAAGATTTAAAAAATGTATTGGCTGATAGCAAATATAAAGCCGGTGTTTGGCTGCGATTCACACATCTCCCATATTGTCTAGTGGTTAGGATATCCGGCTCTCACCCGGAAGGCCCGGGTTCAATTCCCGGTATGGGAAACAAGTAGAATTGTTATTTTTATTGTTTAAATTTTTTCGGCAGTTTTGGCAGAGTAAATTTATTCATCACAACATTTTTATGGTGACGAATGACGCACAACGCAATGCATTCAGATGATATGAATTGGATTCAGCTCATTTCCAATTGTGAATAAAAAATTATGTTTTGTTGTCATTTTAATTATAATTTGAAAGTTATTTTTATAACAATATATTACTTAGTTTTTGAAAAATACGTTCACTGTAGGCGTAAAATACATACAGCACCAACAAAACCAAAACTTTGGCTAATTTAATTTGTTGTGATTCAATAAATATAAGAAAACTGATTTATGCTACTTCCATCTATGTATCCCATATGGTCTAGTGGCTAGGATATCTGGCTTTCACCCAGAAGGCCCGGGTTCGATTCCCGGTATGGGAAGTACTTTTTTAAAATTATTTTCAATAATTTAAGTATTAAATATTTTCTAATATTGCTATTAATTTGTGAAGGTATTCTTAAAATAGCGATAAAGAATTCAAAATAAGATAGCTTTTTATTTTTTCGAGCACTGTTGGCTCATGCAGTGCGCGCAGCGATCGTATATTCTTTTTTCTACTTTTTGTGCCCAACAATTCTCAACTGGTTTTAGCACCGGCATGTTGGTATGCTTGCTGCTTGGCACGAAACAATTGTCATTAGTAGTGGTAGACTGACGTTCTACCCAAATACTAAGAGGCCAGTTGATGATACAAAATTATGATACTTTGTGATTATAATTGAATACCACGATTCTGACGGGGTTGCTCCTGCCTAGAATTGTCGGTTGTACTGATGGTCTCTAAACTAATGACAAAATTCCTTTCTAAATAATAAATTCAAAAGTAAATATTGTTTACAATTGGGTGTGGCGGAGCAGATTGAACTGCGGTGTACGATGTTTTGGCAAAGTGCTGTAGGAAGGGGCGGGCATAGCTCCATATGGCATATTGGCATTGGCACTTGTCTGTGCGCTTATTGATGCCCGTTGCCCATTCAGTTAGCCCGTCTGCCTGGCTGACTGGTTGTTGCGCTGAAGTAGTGGGTGCGGCCTGTTGTCGGCCGTGGTCGGTCGTGGCAACGAAATCATCAGTGAACTGTTGCCGCCGCCGCCGCCAGCCTCTCATCATTTTGTCTGTGTGTATTTGTGTGGTGTGTTCCGTTCTTTTTTCGGCGAAAATTTACATAAAAATCGCATTACACTTAACATCCACTTTGCTAAACGAAGCGCATGAAAGCGGGCGCAATGTGGTTTGAGTTTGAGTTTTCGGTTTTAACGTATTGGATGCTCGCCAGCTCGACTGCGCTTTTGTAAGCCCCGACACGTGTGTTTATGTGAGTGTTGTGTGTGTGTGTGTGTGTGTGTGTGTCTCTTGGTCTGCGCAAAGCGGTTTCAAGTGCATCGCGGCCTACGAAAATTAAATTAAAAAGCGCATCCAAAACGAGCAAATGAAAACCATTTTGTGGTTTTTTTCGAAAAATAAAAATCGTATAAAAAACATCCAAATTGCAATTTGTCGAGAATGATCTCTATTTGGACAGCACACTCTATATTTATAAAGGAACCAATGGGAAGTAGGCGAAAAAAAAACAGCATTTGAAGCTGGTTAAGTGCCTTTTATTTAAAGTGAAAATCAGGCTTATCTATAGTAAATAACTAAGATCTATTAAACCTAAAAGAGGAAGCTAGGCTTTCTTCATTAGAGCTAACAATGAAAAGAGGCAGCTGGAATAATATGTTAGCTAAGTAAATCCTCAACCGGAGAGAGTTATTTCCTGACTTATTCATCATCATTATCATCTTGTAATACCTTTATAGAGACAATAATGTCATGGAATGTGTAACGCACAGAAGACAAATCCGACCCTATAAAGTATATGTATACTGGATAAGCATCAATAGACAAATTGCTTTAGCCGTGTCCGTCTGTTCTTCCGTTTGTCCGTCTGTTTGTTTCTAAGCAAGCCAGTCTTTTAGTCTCTCAGAAATTTGAGGGAAGTCCGTCTTTCTATTCCAGGCAGTACATATGTCGAGAGGGGTCCAAAAGTAGGTCATTGTATGAACAAATTTTTGCTTATTAAGAACAAATTTATTCCCAAACTCGGCTTTTATAAGTATATACTATGCTCCTTACATCTTACAAATTAGAAAGAAATTATTTTGAAGTTGAGCTGAAGGCTCGCTAGCGCTCTCTTTTTTTTATAGTATTATTTATAATATTAATGCATTATAGTTAATCTTAATAATAATAAACAAAATACATTTATGCAAATTCTTATTTACATCGGGCCACTATATAAAATGAGGTTCATGGATGGAAAACTTTTTCAAGATGTCTTAACCATACGCGGCATTAACTATTTTCCCTGTGCTTCTCAGATACGAGCAAACATTATGAGTATTATGAAAAGGTTCGGTCTGCAAGGGTATTTAATCTTCGGAGTACCGTTTATCTTTTTATACCCTGAACCGATTAAAAATGGGTATAAGGGTATATTGTATTTGTGCATAATGCAAATGTATGTAACAGGCAGAAGGCATCTCCGTAAAGTATATATATTCTTGATCAGCACCAATAGCCGAGTCGATCTAGCCATGTCCATCTGTCTGTCCGCCCGTCCGTCCGTCCGTATGAACGCAAGGATCTCAGAACCTATTTGAGCTAGAGAAATTTTAGATGAAATTTAAGATGTAGGTGCTCCGATAATCGATAACTTCCTCCGTTTCCAAGCAATCGATACAAATCGATATCGATATCCTGTTTTTTGGGCAATTTTGGTAAATAATAAGAGCTAGAGTCACCAAACTTGACATATAGCTTCTAAAATATAATATATATATATATATGCATTTGATGTTGGAAGAAGAGGGTTCAGGGTATCCCCTAGTCGGGAGCTCCCGACTAGAACCTCTTACTTTATAGTTTATTTTTTTAAATATTACTGATTGAACAGAACAAAATTAAGCACAAATAAAGTTTTTGATTCTGTTTAGACACGTTAAATATTTTTAAAGAGAGAAAAAAGATTAATTAGAATTATTTTTAAAATATTAAGTTATTTACTTCATTTTATTTACATGTTTTTTAAATTTATTTTTTAGGCTTATTATATCTTTAGTTAAACTTCTATAAATATTTATGCTTTCAACTAAAACCAAATTGAATTGTCTGAAAAAAAGGCTCTTATACTTGCGTATAGTTGCTTTTGCTAGCTGCCAATTGCAGTTGGCGACTCACGGCGCACGTTAAGTGTTTAGGCCATTAAACATTTATGGGGCATAGTTAAGGCGATACACGCTAAAAACTTGGCCAGCTGTTGTTATGCGCCTGGTTATTAAATATAATTAACGCACGGCGATTTGTTGTCCAGCGCCATAAAATGAAGTTGTAGCTTGAATGTTAAATGTTGAATGTTGAATGTTAATCATGGCGATGACCCGTGGCGGGGGCCCATCTGTTGTCCCGAAATGTGCAGCGAAGCTTGGCGAAACAAAAGTCAACACACAAATTAGTTGGAAGGATCCGAAAATAAGGAGACACCCAAACTGGCTGCAGTCGTGGGACGACAGTCCCGCCCAGGCAATATACGTAATACATATTTAAATGCAACTGATTAATCATGAATATAGTTGTTGCTGTTGCTGTTGCTGTTCACAGTTGTTGTTTTTGTTGTTGCTGCTGTTGCCGGTCACGTGACTGAAAACAATTTGACTTCAAACACATTAACAGTTACGGTCGATGTTAAAAAAAAAGTATAACTGAGAAGCGCGCAGAGGGGCGATGCGGGTTTGTCACCAACATTCGAGGCACAGTCACTAACTTGGCTAACTAAAAGTTTTCATGCATTGTCGTTGACAGTGCAATAAACATGCCAAAACAACAACTGCAACAGCAACAACAACAACAATAACAATAACAGGAACTTATGAAAACAATAGCGTCAACTGACCCGCCCATATCAACGCCCCCTGTGCACGCCCACGCCTCTGCTTTACCTATTTAGGGTGCGGGTAGAAGAGAAAGAAAACTCTTTGAATTAGACACGAAGCCAGTAAAATATTTAGTTGGTTCGAATGTTGGGAATGGCTTAGATAGAGATCCTGGAACACTGTAATAGATGGCTGCCTTTTTCTAAGAATTTACACGAATTTTTTTCCCTTTTTTTTATAAATTTTACAGAACATTTGTCGGAAGGGCCAAGTGACTGATTTATGCACTTTGCGGACATTCTTCAGATAAGCTAGTGATGTTTTTGGATAAACATAAAATTTGTTTTAAAAAGGCTGTAAGTAGCTAAAAGTATTGCGTAAATGTACTGAAGATAAATCAATGAATATTAACATTGAATATTAACAATCTATAATTTTAAAATAACATTATTATTTATCCCTATTTAGCATTTTCTTTAACTTATAAATTTTAATTAATATTTTTATAAATTATTTATTATGTATTGTCTTTATCATCTATTAGTTACTTTATTATATTTAAGCATTTTAAATTATATTACTATAAATAATCTATTAGGTGTTTTATTTTTTTTTTTTTAAGTATTAATTTACATTATTTGTCATCCATAAGACGTTTGCCTAAATTTATAAATTTGAAAAATTATTATTAAAAATCATATGTTAGGTATATTCCTTTTGTTATCCACCAATAATTTTTTATTCTTTTAAATTTCAATTGTATTGTTTGGGTAAGCGTCCCAAACTTGAGAGACTTTCTTTATTTATTTCCCTAAAACAAAAATGAATATAAATATTTCTAATATATTCTATATCCTTCATATGCATATATGTACCACACATACATATGTATTGCACATTAGTCAGGCTGTCGTTTATATTTTTTCGCCCTTCGCTCAGTTCCTTTTGCTTTTGTAATCAAGAAATGTTGGCTTGTAATGGTAAATATTCATTACATGTGTGCAAATTCGCTCACAACGGGCAACAAAATTTTAATTTTTTTTTTTTTCTGAACTGAAAAATAGGGTGACTAATGGGCCATCTCAAGAGCTAGCTGTGCAAAGAGGGTTGTGACTGCACATATGTACATCCATATACTATGTGTGCATCTAGGGGAGTCGGCTGCATGACATTCATTGTGTTTAATGAACATCCATTACTTTCGTGCGTTTTGTAATGTCATAAATAATCGCAAAACGTGCAGCGCAGCGAAAACCATAAAAAATTTGCCAATACTGCTAAAAATAGCCCGCAACAGATGGCAGCAATTGGACATGGCAAGTGATTCCTAGTCTATTTATAGAACTTTAATTCTCTAAGTACCAAATGTATCAAATGCCCTAGCAGTCACCATAGCATTCAGCACAAAATCAAGTTTTAATCACCCGTTGTCATCAATCCTCGATAGTATAGTGGTTAGTATCCCCGCCTGTCACGCGGGAGACCGGGGTTCAATTCCCCGTCGGGGAGGTTTGTGTAAGCAATATTTTTATAAAATTATATTTATTTTTCAAAATAATTTTTTCTTTTGTAATGGGATTTTAAATTAAATACAGGAAAGTATTTATTCTAAACGTGATAGAAAATAATTAATACTAGAAACTCCAGTATGTTAAGGTATCAAGAGCCAACGCTCCGTAGGGCAGCATATAGCAATAATGTTTCTTAATGTTTATAAAATTTGATAAAGATTTTTAATTTTTTGTTTTCATTTACTTTCTATGTATATATGCCATATTTGTTCATATATTTGATATTTTATTATAACTTAATTCATGCCTATGACGTGACTGGCTTTCATACTGAGTGTACCCGGGTTCGAAACTACGTTAGGCAAAATTGCAAAACTGTTTTTGTTTATTTATTTTGTTGTACACTAGTTTCTAAACATTCCATTTTAAAGTTATACATTTAATAACAAATTAAATATATCCAATCTAAATTTTTTTACATAAGCCAAATTTAAAGCAGATACGGCAAACGATAAGGTGTAAAGCAACGGAAAAGAAATTGGAATATTGTGTATAAGATTTATATTCTTTCAAAAAAAATTAAACAACTGAATATACAATTTGTTTGAGTAATGAGCAATAAAAGAATATTAAGGGATGCCAACAACACGCGGTGTTCCCAAGCGGTCCCCCATCTAAGTACTAACCGCGCCCGACGCTGCTTAATTTCGGTGATCGGACGAGAACCGATGTATTCAGCGTGGTATGGTCGTTGGCGAATGTCGAGTGCTTAGAGCCCAAACTTGTAGCTGGAATTTCAAAATCATGAGGAGTGAACTTTTTGCTGCATTCAGAAATTGTTGTTATGCTACAAGTATGACGTTTGGGGCTCAGCATTTGCAAGAGTCGGCCAATGAAGGCAAGAAAAGTTTCTATTTTAATATATAAGTCTGAACGACAAGACGGCAAGTAGTCGGGAAAGGGGAAAATTAAAATAATAATTAATTCGGAATTTGACTGAATAATATTTTCAAAAATTTGTTCGAGCTATAAAAAAAAGTTGTGGACGATGCCAACAACACGCGGTGTTCCCAAGCGGTCCCCCATCTAAGTACTAACCGCGCCCGACGCTGCTTAATTTCGGTGATCGGACGAGAACCGATGTATTCAGCGTGGTATGGTCGTTGGCGAATGTCGAGGGCTTAGAGCCCAAACTTGTAGCTGGACTTTCAAAATCATGAGGAGTGAACTTTTTGCTGCATTCAGAAATTGTTGTTATGCTACAAGTATGACGTTTGGGGCTCAGCATTTGCAAGAGTCGGCCAATGAAGGCAAGAAAAGTTTCTATTTTAATATATAAGTCTGAACGACAAGACGGCAAGTAGTCGGGAAAGGGGAAAATTAAAATAATAATTAATACGGAATTTGACTGAATAATATTTTCAAAAATTTGTTCGAGCTATAAAAAAAAGTTGTGGACGATGCCAACAACACGCGGTGTTCCCAAGCGGTCCCCCATCTAAGTACTAACCGCGCCCGACGCTGCTTAATTTCGGTGATCGGACGAGAACCGATGTATTCAGCGTGGTATGGTCGTTGGCGAATGTCGAGTGCTTAGAGCCCAAACTTGTAGCTGGAATTTCAAAATCATGAGGAGTGAACTTTTTGCTGCATTCAGAAATTGTTGTTATGCTACAAGTATGACGTTTGGGGCTCAGCATTTGCAAGAGTCGGCCAATGAAGGCAAGAAAAGTTTCTATTTTAATATATAAGTCTGAACGACAAGACGGCAAGTAGTCGGGAAAGGGGAAAATTAAAATAATAATTAATACGGAATTTGACTGTGATGTAGTAGGGCGTCCGCAGGGCTTCCAGGTGAAGTTCTTTAGAATGAATCGTCGTTGGGGGAGCGTTTCTGCTCTGCACAAATTTATTTTAGGTTTTAAAGAAAAACACGTTTTGCTAGCTTGAAGGTTATTTTTCATCTATTTCATTTTTTCAGAGTACAATACAAGGGTACCTACAAGTGTATTAGTATACGTGTGGTGAAATTTCAGTACATGTTCCGTGTACTGGTTCCGGAGTTACATGGCGGTTGGATGGCGACTGTCGGATACACTTCTTGTGTGAACATGCCGCCCGCCTTGCAGTATTGCAAAAGAAAAAGGGAGAGGGACGTGGCTCTGTTCCGACTATTGAGCACAGGAGCCGGACAATATCCACCCAAAGACCGTGTTTTGGGCCAGTGGTGCGCCTTGTCTGGGATCGCTCTGGAGATGGCATGCGACGCGCTTCTTGCAAATGAAGCAAGGTGTGATGGTCGCCCTGGCACTTGCGGCACTTGTCCTTGCGGCTTTGCGGTTTGGGCAGTATTTATTAACGAGAACTGCTCGGAGTCTCTTCTCTGGAGACAGCCGCATGAACCGCTGGCACTTGCGCAGCGCGTGGACTCCTCGGCATACTCGGCATCGGAACGATTCCGTTGCCGGTCGGCTCTTGGATCGGCCATGTTGTTGGCGTGGAGACATCGTGCTGTTACGTGAAGAATGTGAAAAAAAAACATAGTAGACATTACTGATGCGGCTTTATACGGATGGTCCGCAGACCTATGGATCTAGGATTCTAGTCTTTACTGGAAATTTTACTGGATGGAAAATGGAGACTAGATTCTATCGGGAGCAGGATCAGCTTAGAGATGGGTCTTTTGGAGACACCTCGGGCTGTTAAGACGTCGACCACTCGGACTCTTTGGTCGTCGCCAGGATAGGTCGTTTGGATTCGACCTAGACGCCAGTCATTAACTGGAAGATTATCTTCTTTAATAATGACTAGATCGCCCCGTTGTAAGTCTCGCGTTGGAGTTTGCCATTTGTTTCTTTTGTTTAACTCTAAAAGATACTCATGTTTCCAACGGAGACAGAACTGTTGTTGCAAAGCCTTCAAGCGCTGCCAGCGGTTGATGATGGACGCGGCGTTTTCCTTGATCTCTGGCTCTGTGGCGGAAAGTAGAGGACCCCCGACTAGAAAATGACCGGGAGTCAGAGCTAGGAGATCAGTAGGATCTTCCGACAATGGAGATATCGGTCTTGAATTCAGGCATGCTTCAACTTTGGATAGGAGCGTGGAAAGCTCTTCGAAGGTGTATTTGGAGGTCGATGTAGATTTATAAAATAGATTTTTGAAACTCTTTACACCTGCCTCCCACAGGCCACCCATATGCGGTGCACTAGGAGGGTTGAAGTGCCAGGACAGTTTCTGGAGACTGTAAGTGGCCTGGAGTTGAGTCTTAAGCGCTTCTACAAAATCGCGCGAGAGGACTTTTGCCGCTCCGACGAAGGTTTTGCCGTTGTCGGAATGCATTTGACTTGGGCACCCTCGTCGTGCCACAAATCTCGCAAATGCCGCTAGGAATCTTTCTGTGGTCAGGTCAGATGTAGCTTCTAGGTGGATGGCTTTGGTGCTGAAGCACACAAAGACGCACACGTAGCCTTTCGTAATAAGACAGGCTCGACCTGTGTAATTTTTTACATCGAAGGGGCCTGCAAAATCGACTCCTGTGTGAGTGAACGGTCGAGAGAATGTGACTCTCTCCACAGGCAAGTCGCCCATGAGCTGCGTTTGCAATTTCTTTTTTCGGATGACGCAGATTTTGCAGGAATGAATTGTGGATTTGACCAACACCTTCAGCTTTGGAATCCAGTACTGTGATCGTATTAAACGCATCATGAGCTGGTTGCCTCCATGCAAGGATATAAGATGGGTGAAAGCGGTCAAGAGACGCGAATATGCACATGTGTATGGCAGTATGATTGGATGCCGCTCATCGTAGCCGAGTGCTTCGGCCGCTCTTACACGACCACATGCTCGAATAATTCCCTTACCATCTAAAAAGGGGTTCAAATTAAGGATTTTGCTGGAAGTGAGCTGTTTTTTCGTGCTCAAGCAAGTGTACTCTGACGAGTATGCTTGTCTCTGGGTCAGGAGAATGAGTTTTTCTTGTGCATAAGAAATCTCGTTGCTGTCAATTTCAATAGTTGACGGGAGCGACAATCGTTTGCAACGCTTGAAGAAGCGATAGATGTAGGCTAACACTCGCAGGGCTCGATCGAACTTGGAGAAGCGCTCGAGGAAAGAAAATGAGGAAGCCGTGTTTACGAGGTTTACCTTAATCGTACGTTGCTCTATTGTCGTATCTGGGAGGGGATCAGAAGGAATGGGCCATTGGTTCTGAGGTAGGCGTAACCATTCTGGCCCGTGCCACCACAGCTCATTGTTGACTAACGCGTGTGGTGGGGCACCTCTGCTCGCTAGGTCCGCTGGATTGTACTCGGATCGTACATGGGACCATTTATTGGAGTCGGTGGCCTGAGTAATTTTTGCGACTCTGTTTGCTACAAAGGTAGTCCAGGCGCATGGTGGCTTATTAAGCCAAGCTAGCACAATTGTGGAATCTGTCCAATAGAACCAGTCGCCGCCAGCGGAAGGTAGCTGGGGACTGAGTGCAGCGGATAACTCGGACAGAAGTGCTGCTCCGCACAGCTCTAGTCGTGGCAAGGATATCGTCTTGACCGGAGCGACCCTCGTTTTCGCTGTTAGGAGATGTACTGAGATGCGATCTTGTATCTCAGTGCGCACGTAAATGGCGGCCCCATATGCACGCTGCGAAGCGTCACAAAACCCATGGTATTGGATAGTCCCCTGTGGGCGGAATTCGACCCATCTAGGGATGCGAATCGCACTAAGGCCTGGAAACTCTTGCAGAAATAAATTCCACTTAATGAGAAGACTCTCAGGTAGCGGATCGTCCCAGCCCAGTTCTTGGAGCCAGATCTCCTGCATGAATATTTTTGCCTGGATAATGACTGGACCCAGCCAACCTGCTGGGTCGAACAGTTTGGCAATCTGTGAAAGGACTTCACGTTTGGAGACGGACTGTTTGGCTGTTAGCTCGGATGGAGCGAAAAAGAACTGATCGGTGTCAGCTTTCCATCTGATCCCGAGAGTCTTTGCCGAACAGGCTTCCTCGATCTCTAAAAAGTCGGCGTGAAGCAAGTGGTCCTTGGGAATCGCTCTTAGCAAGTCCTTTTCATTGGATGTCCATTTTCGCAAGGGAAACCCGGCAGATTCAAGGGCCTTGCGGAGTTCTGCAATTGCTTGATCTGCTATTGATTTGGAATGGGCTCCCGCTAGTACATCGTCGACATACATATTGTTTGCGATAATATGACTTGCTAAGGGATAGAGCGAACGAACGTCATCAGATAGCTGATGTAGTACCCGGATTGCCAAAAAGGGGGCACAGTTAACTCCAAACGTGACTGTGCTGAGTTCGAAGTCACGAAGCTCGTTGTCCTTTGTTCGGAACAGAATTCTCTGATAGGACGTGTGGTTGGGATGCACAAGTATTTGCCGATACATTTTTGTGATATCGGCATTGAACACATATCGGAAGAAACGCCATCTTAGAATTTGAATGGTTAAGTCGGATTGCAGAACGGGCCCTGCATGTAGCACGTCGTTCAGACCTTTACCATTCGATGACGGGTGGGAGGCGTTAAATACTACGCGGAGCTTGGTCGTGGTGCTGTCAGGCTTGTGAACAGCATGGTGTGGTAGATAAAAGTTATCTGAACCATTGCTTGGAGGGACTTGTCGCATGTGACCTAAGTCCAGATATTCCTGGATCACCGCATCGTACTGCTCCTTAAGGGGGGCATTTTTTGCCAGACGATTCTCATTTCGTAGAAATTGAGCTAGTGCGATGGACCTTGAATGGCCTAACTGGATGTGATCGGAATTCTTGAATGGCAGTGTGACCAAGTATCTGCCGTTTTTATCCCTTTTAGTGGTTTTTTGAAAATTGCGCTCACAAAAAAGGTCGGATTCCTTTTCCAGCTTAACTGGAATATCCTCCACCTCCCAAAATTTTGTGAGCAGTTTATCCAAGCTCGCATTTGGATTCAGCGAGACTTGAGTCGAAAAGGATGCGACAAATTTGGCACTGGTCTTAGAAACGGGGCCTGTAAGGATCCAGCCGAAAATCGTTTCTTGACCAAGGAGAGTGCCACATATGTTGGGATAGGAGCCACCTAACAATATGGATGGGAGGATATCGGCGCCGAGAAGCACGTCTATCTGTGAGCTCCTATAGAAAGAGGGATCGGCCAAGTGTAATTTTGGAAGTTCTTCCAAAGCAGTTTGGGGGATGGTGTAGGAGGGCAAATTGCCTGCCAGCTTTGGAAGAACATAAGCCGAGGTTTCAATATGAACCCTGGGCTTTATAGGAGAGCCAATATTAAAATGGCAAAGTTTTTGAGGTTGAGCCGAAATGGCTTGATTCAAACCGGAGACCTGTGCGTCGACGGGTTGATAAGGAAGTTTAACCCTTTTGAACAATCGCTCTGAAATAAAGGTCGCTTCAGACCCAGAGTCGATTAATGCCCGGGCTGTATACTTTGTGCCCAAATGACACACTTGGATGACAGCCGTGCCGAGGAGAACACCATGTGAGTTTGCGGAAAAATAGTTTTGAACGGTAGCTTGGGTTGAAGTAGCAGTGGACTGTATTGGTGAAGGAGGGTTCAAAACTATTGGTGTTGTGGAAGCTGAGGGCACCTGGGGTCTGTCACGGTGGAGTAGCGTGTTGTGACGTCCCTTGCACGTGAAACAACTATGTGCGCTAGTGCAGTCTTTCAACTGGTGCTGTCTGGCGAAGCAGTTTAAGCACAGCTTTTGTTGCTTAATGACGGAAACTCTCTCGGGTACGGACATTTGTAGAAAACGCGAGCATAGACGCACGGGATGGTTTTCCTTCTGACACAATTTGCAGTGCTGTGGCTTTGCAGTCACTGTTGCTTCGAAGGTTCTCAGGTGGTTGGACTCTTTTCTTGTGGGTTTGGACTGGAGTGGCGTATGTGCGGTAGGTCGTACATCTTCTATCGCCTCCAAGGTGCGATATCGGTCGATCAGAAATAAATTCATCTCGGACCATTGAGGGATCTCTGCCTTATCGTGGAGCGATTGTTCCCATAACGACAGCGTGAGCTTAGGCAATTTAGAGGAGCACAAGAAAATTAGCAGACAATCCCAATTTTCGGTGCTCACCCTGGACAAGTCGAGAGCCGTTAAACATCCCTGGATTGTGCCCTGAAGCTCTTTAAGGGCGGCTCCAGACTCTTGTGTTGCTGAGGGGAGATTGAAAAGAATTTTCAATTGACTATTGACTAATAGTCGCTTATTCTCAAATCTCTCCGTCAGGCTCGCCCACGCTGACTGAAAGCCGTCATTCGTGAGCGGGGACTTGGAGACAATTGCTCTAGCTTCGCCGCTGGTTTTGGAATTAAGATGGAACAATTTTTCCACCGGCGTCAATCTTGGATTGTTAATATAAACAGCTGTAAACAAGTCTCGGAAAGTAGGCCAGCGTAGGTAATCCCCACTGAAAACTTCAGTGTCGCATGGCGGGAGACTGCAACCCCTGGACATGGAGAAGTTGGAGGGGGGTTGCTCAGCTTGTCTATTTAACGCCGTGGATCTTTCTATTTTTTCGCTTAGTTGAGCCGCACATCGCTCGTAAACGGAGTACGAGTAATCATATTTAGCTTGCATAGCCACCAGGTCACTGCTGCTGCAAGCGCCTTGGTTGAGAGCTTTGGAACATAACTCGTACTCGCGTTCTACCTTTTCCCATAAAGTCTTAATCTGATCTCGTCGGACTTGGAGAGTGAACAGTGACACGTCACTGTCCGCTGCGTCATTGATCTTCACTTCAAACTGGCCTAGTCGGTCAGTTATAGAAACGAAGTCGTTCAGTGCCATTTCGCTTGACTTCTGCATTTTTTGCGTAGTCGAACGGGTAATTTTTGGGGTAATATCTCTCGTTGGAATCGGACTCACAGTCTTGCGGACGGTTGTGCTGGTACTCTCGACCTTGAGTTTCCCGAAAACTGCTCTAGGTGAGGTTAAAGGTCGCTTTGACTCCTTGACGGACGGTGCTGTGAGTCGTTTTTGGCTGTTTTGATCACCACCGATTGGCATACTAGGCTCTTCACAGAGCCAAAAATTGTACTAACCAGGTGAAATGTGATCAAATACAAATAATTTGAATCAGCAGAGAGAAAACGGAATAAGAAATGGCACAGGAACGATGGAATCGAGATATCAGAATAAAATGGAATGACCGAAATGGTGTGCACTATTGAGTCCAACGAAATCGGAAAATTTTGTTAAATTAATTATTTTACTAATAATTTACCAAATTGATTCTTATTTAGTTTCCTTTAATTGAGAAAAAATCTAATTATTTCTTTATTGAAACACCAGAGAAAAGGATTTATTCTCTTTTGACAAAGCGGCCGTGTGGTGGAAACGGATCGCGCAAAAAAAAAATGATGCTTATCGCTTATTGCTTATTGATGGTTGAGCTCAAGAAGAAGCACGTTTATTCTAAACGCAGCTCAACGAAAAGGTTCTTTGTCATAGAATTACTTGTGATAAATTGTTATTTTAATAAAAAATCGCACGGATATTCGATTTAATACGCAACTTGGAAACGTCTTAACTTATAATTATGTTTTATAAATTTTTTATAAGAATAAGAAAAAGTAATGTATATGTTTGTATTTTATTAAGTAAACGCAGCTCAATGGCAAGGTGGAAACATACAAAATATAAAAGTTTCACAGAATCAGTTTATCGAAAACCGATCTTGACACTTTACAACCTTGTTGTTTGTTTACGTTTCACACTTGCCAATTAATTGGTAAAAATAAATATATAAATTAATATTGAAGCTGCTGTGGAGGAAAAATAACAAACGATACACATATAATAGGATGTGTGTGTGTATACATGCAGGTGAATTTGCACAGTGTGGTTTTATTTAATTAAATACCAATTAGAATTGTGTGTTTTTATATATGTATTTAGTGTGTGATTCTTTGGTGAAGGTTGGAATGGAGAAGCGCACACACTTGTTGTTCAACGGAGCGAAAGCCTATGTGTGCAGATATGTCTGGATGTACTTGCGTACATCAATATGGCGATCGGTTAAATATTTGGGTATGCACTTGTACATATATGTATATATATATGTACAGACACCAATATGGCGACCTTATCGGAGTCACTTTCTGTTTTATTTCTTTCAATATTTATCACTTTTTAGACGCCTTAATGGCCACGAACAATATTTTATCTGCGAGTTTTTTTTGTTGAATTTTTTAAATACAATTGCCCCTCGCTTTAACCACGGACAATGTGAAGCGAAAAAAAATATGTTCAGACACACAAAAGAATTAATTAACTGGAGTTGCCGGAAATTTGGCAATGGACAAGTTGAGGTAGGTGCACTGCTACTTATCTTGTTCGAATTTATGGCTGTTCCTGGAACCTTTTCTTGCAGATCCACCAATGCTTGCTGGGGCGAACTGGATATGCCAAACGTTGTAGAAGTATCCGGCTCGAAGGACCAAATGATGTAGTAGGGCGTCCGCAGGGCTTCCAGGTGAAGTTCTTTAGAATGAATCGTCGTTGGGGGAGCGTTTCTGCTCTGCACAAATTTATTTTAGGTTTTAAAGAAAAACACGTTTTGCTAGCTTGAAGGTTATTTTTCATCTATTTCATTTTTTCAGAGTACATTACAAGGGTACCTACAAGTGTATTAGTATACGTGTGGTGAAATTTCAGTACATGTTCCGTGTACTGGTTCCGGAGTTACATGGCGGTTGGATGGCGACTGTCGGATACACTTCTTGTGTGAACAGACTGAATAATATTTTCAAAAATTTGTTCGAGCTATAAAAAAAAGTTGTGGACGATGCCAACAACACGCGGTGTTCCCAAGCGGTCCCCCATCTAAGTACTAACCGCGCCCGACGCTGCTTAATTTCGGTGATCGGACGAGAACCGATGTATTCAGCGTGGTATGGTCGTTGGCGAATGTCGAGTGCTTAGAGCCCAAACTTGTAGCTGGAATTTCAAAATCATGAGGAGTGAACTTTTTGCTGCATTCAGAAATTGTTGTTATGCTACAAGTATGACGTTTGGGGCTCAGCATTTGCAAGAGTCGGCCAATGAAGGCAAGAAAAGTTTCTATTTTAATATATAAGTCTGAACGACAAGACGGCAAGTAGTCGGGAAAGGGGAAAATTAAAATAATAATTAATCCGGAATTTGACTGAATAATATTTTCAAAAATTTGTTCGAGCTATAAAAAAAAGTTGTGGACGATGCCAACAACACGCGGTGTTCCCAAGCGGTCCCCCATCTAAGTACTAACCGCGCCCGACGCTGCTTAATTTCGGTGATCGGACGAGAACCGATGTATTCAGCGTGGTATGGTCGTTGGCGAATGTCGAGTGCTTAGAGCCCAAACTTGTAGCTGGAATTTCAAAATCATGAGGAGTGAACTTTTTGCTGCATTCAGAAATTGTTGTTATGCTACAAGTATGACGTTTGGGGCTCAGCATTTGCAAGAGTCGGCCAATGAAGGCAAGAAAAGTTTCTATTTTAATATATAAGTCTGAACGACAAGACGGCAAGTAGTCGGGAAAGGGGAAAATTAAAATAATAATTAATACGGAATTTGACTGAATAATATTTTCAAAAATTTGTTCGAGCTATAAAAAAAAGTTGTGGACGATGCCAACAACACGCGGTGTTCCCAAGCGGTCCCCCATCTAAGTACTAACCGCGCCCGACGCTGCTTAATTTCGGTGATCGGACGAGAACCGATGTATTCAGCGTGGTATGGTCGTTGGCGAATGTCGAGGGCTTAGAGCCCAAACTTGTAGCTGGACTTTCAAAATCATGAGGAGTGAACTTTTTGCTGCATTCAGAAATTGTTGTTATGCTACAAGTATGACGTTTGGGGCTCAGCATTTGCAAGAGTCGGCCAATGAAGGCAAGAAAAGTTTCTATTTTAATATATAAGTCTGAACGACAAGACGGCAAGTAGTCGGGAAAGGGGAAAATTAAAATAATAATTAATACGGAATTTGACTGAATAATATTTTCAAAAATTTGTTCGAGCTATAAAAAAAAGTTGTGGACGATGCCAACAACACGCGGTGTTCCCAAGCGGTCCCCCATCTAAGTACTAACCGCGCCCGACGCTGCTTAATTTCGGTGATCGGACGAGAACCGATGTATTCAGCGTGGTATGGTCGTTGGCGAATGTCGAGTGCTTAGAGCCCAAACTTGTAGCTGGAATTTCAAAATCATGAGGAGTGAACTTTTTGCTGCATTCAGAAATTGTTGTTATGCTACAAGTATGACGTTTGGGGCTCAGCATTTGCAAGAGTCGGCCAATGAAGGCAAGAAAAGTTTCTATTTTAATATATAAGTCTGAACGACAAGACGGCAAGTAGTCGGGAAAGGGGAAAATTAAAATAATAATTAATCCGGAATTTGACTGAATAATATTTTCAAAAATTTGTTCGAGCTATAAAAAAAAGTTGTGGACGATGCCAACAACACGCGGTGTTCCCAAGCGGTCCCCCATCTAAGTACTAACCGCGCCCGACGCTGCTTAATTTCGGTGATCGGACGAGAACCGATGTATTCAGCGTGGTATGGTCGTTGGCGAATGTCGAGTGCTTAGAGCCCAAACTTGTAGCTGGAATTTCAAAATCATGAGGAGTGAACTTTTTGCTGCATTCAGAAATTGTTGTTATGCTACAAGTATGACGTTTGGGGCTCAGCATTTGCAAGAGTCGGCCAATGAAGGCAAGAAAAGTTTCTATTTTAATATATAAGTCTGAACGACAAGACGGCAAGTAGTCGGGAAAGGGGAAAATTAAAATAATAATTAATACGGAATTTGACTGAATAATATTTTCAAAAATTTGTTCGAGCTATAAAAAAAAGTTGTGGACGATGCCAACAACACGCGGTGTTCCCAAGCGGTCCCCCATCTAAGTACTAACCGCGCCCGACGCTGCTTAATTTCGGTGATCGGACGAGAACCGATGTATTCAGCGTGGTATGGTCGTTGGCGAATGTCGAGTGCTTAGAGCCCAAACTTGTAGCTGGAATTTCAAAATCATGAGGAGTGAACTTTTTGCTGCATTCAGAAATTGTTGTTATGCTACAAGTATGACGTTTGGGGCTCAGCATTTGCAAGAGTCGGCCAATGAAGGCAAGAAAAGTTTCTATTTTAATATATAAGTCTGAACGACAAGACGGCAAGTAGTCGGGAAAGGGGAAAATTAAAATAATAATTAATACGGAATTTGACGTTAAAAAAAAGTTGTGGACGATGCCAACAACACGCGGTGTTCCCAAGCGGTCCCCCATCTAAGTACTAACCGCGCCCGACGCTGCTTAATTTCGGTGATCGGACGAGAACCGATGTATTCAGCGTGGTATGGTCGTTGGCGAATGTCGAGTGCTTAGAGCCCAAACTTGTAGCTGGAATTTCAAAATCATGAGGAGTGAACTTTTTGCTGCATTCAGAAATTGTTGTTATGCTACAAGTATGACGTTTGGGGCTCAGCATTTGCAAGAGTCGGCCAATGAAGGCAAGAAAAGTTTCTATTTTAATATATAAGTCTGAACGACAAGACGGCAAGTAGTCGGGAAAGGGGAAAATTAAAATAATAATTAATACGGAATTTGACTGAATAATATTTTCAAAAATTTGTTCGAGCTATAAAAAAAAGTTGTGGACGATGCCAACAACACGCGGTGTTCCCAAGCGGTCCCCCATCTAAGTACTAACCGCGCCCGACGCTGCTTAATTTCGGTGATCGGACGAGAACCGATGTATTCAGCGTGGTATGGTCGTTGGCGAATGTCGAGGGCTTAGAGCCCAAACTTGTAGCTGGACTTTCAAAATCATGAGGAGTGAACTTTTTGCTGCATTCAGAAATTGTTGTTATGCTACAAGTATGACGTTTGGGGCTCAGCATTTGCAAGAGTCGGCCAATGAAGGCAAGAAAAGTTTCTATTTTAATATATAAGTCTGAACGACAAGACGGCATGTAGTCGGGAAAGGGGAAAATTAAAATAATAATTAATACGGAATTTGACTGAATAATATTTTCAAAAATTTGTTCGAGCTATAAAAAAAAGTTGTGGACGATGCCAACAACACGCGGTGTTCCCAAGCGGTCCCCCATCTAAGTACTAACCGCGCCCGACGCTGCTTAATTTCGGTGATCGGACGAGAACCGATGTATTCAGCGTGGTATGGTCGTTGGCGAATGTCGAGGGCTTAGAGCCCAAACTTGTAGCTGGACTTTCAAAATCATGAGGAGTGAACTTTTTGCTGCATTCAGAAATTGTTGTTATGCTACAAGTATGACGTTTGGGGCTCAGCATTTGCAAGAGTCGGCCAATGAAGGCAAGAAAAGTTTCTATTTTAATATATAAGTCTGAACGACAAGACGGCAAGTAGTCGGGAAAGGGGAAAATTAAAATAATAATTAATACGGAATTTGACTGAATAATATTTTCAAAAATTTGTTCGAGCTATAAAAAAAAGTTGTGGACGATGCCAACAACACGCGGTGTTCCCAAGCGGTCCCCCATCTAAGTACTAACCGCGCCCGACGCTGCTTAATTTCGGTGATCGGACGAGAACCGATGTATTCAGCGTGGTATGGTCGTTGGCGAATGTCGAGTGCTTAGAGCCCAAACTTGTAGCTGGAATTTCAAAATCATGAGGAGTGAACTTTTTGCTGCATTCAGAAATTGTTGTTATGCTACAAGTATGACGTTTGGGGCTCAGCATTTGCAAGAGTCGGCCAATGAAGGCAAGAAAAGTTTCTATTTTAATATATAAGTCTGAACGACAAGACGGCAAGTAGTCGGGAAAGGGGAAAATTAAAATAATAATTAATTCGGAATTTGACTGAATAATATTTTCAAAAATTTGTTCGAGCTATAAAAAAAAGTTGTGGACGATGCCAACAACACGCGGTGTTCCCAAGCGGTCCCCCATCTAAGTACTAACCGCGCCCGACGCTGCTTAATTTCGGTGATCGGACGAGAACCGATGTATTCAGCGTGGTATGGTCGTTGGCGAATGTCGAGTGCTTAGAGCCCAAACTTGTAGCTGGAATTTCAAAATCATGAGGAGTGAACTTTTTGCTGCATTCAGAAATTGTTGTTATACTACAAGTATGACGTTTGGGGCTCAGCATTTGCAAGAGTCGGCCAATGAAGGCAAGAAAAGTTTCTATTTTAATATATAAGTCTGAACGACAAGACGGCAAGTAGTCGGGAAAGGGGAAAATTAAAATAATAATTAATACGGAATTTGACTGAATAATATTTTCAAAAATTTGTTCGAGCTATAAAAAAAAGTTGTGGACGATGCCAACAACACGCGGTGTTCCCAAGCGGTCCCCCATCTAAGTACTAACCGCGCCCGACGCTGCTTAATTTCGGTGATCGGACGAGAACCGATGTATTCAGCGTGGTATGGTCGTTGGCGAATGTCGAGTGCTTAGAGCCCAAACTTGTAGCTGGAATTTCAAAATCATGAGGAGTGAACTTTTTGCTGCATTCAGAAATTGTTGTTATGCTACAAGTATGACGTTTGGGGCTCAGCATTTGCAAGAGTCGGCCAATGAAGGCAAGAAAAGTTTCTATTTTAATATATAAGTCTGAACGACAAGACGGCAAGTAGTCGGGAAAGGGGAAAATTAAAATAATAATTAATTCGGAATTTGACTGAATAATATTTTCAAAAATTTGTTCGAGCTATAAAAAAAAGTTGTGGACGATGCCAACAACACGCGGTGTTCCCAAGCGGTCCCCCATCTAAGTACTAACCGCGCCCGACGCTGCTTAATTTCGGTGATCGGACGAGAACCGATGTATTCAGCGTGGTATGGTCGTTGGCGAATGTCGAGGGCTTAGAGCCCAAACTTGTAGCTGGACTTTCAAAATCATGAGGAGTGAACTTTTTGCTGCATTCAGAAATTGTTGTTATGCTACAAGTATGACGTTTGGGGCTCAGCATTTGCAAGAGTCGGCCAATGAAGGCAAGAAAAGTTTCTATTTTAATATATAAGTCTGAACGACAAGACGGCAAGTAGTCGGGAAAGGGGAAAATTAAAATAATAATTAATACGGAATTTGACTGAATAATATTTTCAAAAATTTGTTCGAGCTATAAAAAAAAGTTGTGGACGATGCCAACAACACGCGGTGTTCCCAAGCGGTCCCTCATCTAAGTACTAACCGCGCCCGACGCTGCTTAATTTCGGTGATCGGACGAGAACCGATGTATTCAGCGTGGTATGGTCGTTGGCGAATGTCGAGTGCTTAGAGCCCAAACTTGTAGCTGGAATTTCAAAATCATGAGGAGTGAACTTTTTGCTGCATTCAGAAATTGTTGTTATGCTACAAGTATGACGTTTGGGGCTCAGCATTTGCAAGAGTCGGCCAATGAAGGCAAGAAAAGTTTCTATTTTAATATATAAGTCTGAACGACAAGACGGCAAGTAGTCGGGAAAGGGGAAAATTAAAATAATAATTAATACGGAATTTGACTGAATAATATTTTCAAAAATTTGTTCGAGCTATAAAAAAAAGTTGTGGACGATGCCAACAACACGCGGTGTTCCCAAGCGGTCCCCCATCTAAGTACTAACCGCGCCCGACGCTGCTTAATTTCGGTGATCGGACGAGAACCGATGTATTCAGCGTGGTATGGTCGTTGGCGAATGTCGAGTGCTTAGAGCCCAAACTTGTAGCTGGAATTTCAAAATCATGAGGAGTGAACTTTTTGCTGCATTCAGAAATTGTTGTTATGCTACAAGTATGACGTTTGGGGCTCAGCATTTGCAAGAGTCGGCCAATGAAGGCAAGAAAAGTTTCTATTTTAATATATAAGTCTGAACGACAAGACGGCAAGTAGTCGGGAAAGGGGAAAATTAAAATAATAATTAATTCGGAATTTGACTGAATAATATTTTCAAAAATTTGTTCGAGCTATAAAAAAAAGTTGTGGACGATGCCAACAACACGCGGTGTTCCCAAGCGGTCCCCCATCTAAGTACTAACCGCGCCCGACGCTGCTTAATTTCGGTGATCGGACGAGAACCGATGTATTCAGCGTGGTATGGTCGTTGGCGAATGTCGAGTGCTTAGAGCCCAAACTTGTAGCTGGAATTTCAAAATCATGAGGAGTGAACTTTTTGCTGCATTCAGAAATTGTTGTTATGCTACAAGTATGACGTTTGGGGCTCAGCATTTGCAAGAGTCGGCCAATGAAGGCAAGAAAAGTTTCTATTTTAATATATAAGTCTGAACGACAAGACGGCAAGTAGTCGGGAAAGGGGAAAATTAAAATAATAATTAATACGGAATTTGACTGAATAATATTTTCAAAAATTTGTTCGAGCTATAAAAAAAAGTTGTGGACGATGCCAACAACACGCGGTGTTCCCAAGCGGTCCCCCATCTAAGTACTAACCGCGCCCGACGCTGCTTAATTTCGGTGATCGGACGAGAACCGATGTATTCAGCGTGGTATGGTCGTTGGCGAATGTCGAGTGCTTAGAGCCCAAACTTGTAGCTGGAATTTCAAAATCATGAGGAGTGAACTTTTTGCTGCATTCAGAAATTGTTGTTATGCTACAAGTATGACGTTTGGGGCTCAGCATTTGCAAGAGTCGGCCAATGAAGGCAAGAAAAGTTTCTATTTTAATATATAAGTCTGAACGACAAGACGGCAAGTAGTCGGGAAAGGGGAAAATTAAAATAATAATTAATACGGAATTTGAGTGAATAATATTTTCAAAAATTTGTTCGAGCTATAAAAAAAAGTTGTGGACGATGCCAACAACACGCGGTGTTCCCAAGCGGTCCCCCATCTAAGTACTAACCGCGCCCGACGCTGCTTAATTTCGGTGATCGGACGAGAACCGATGTATTCAGCGTGGTATGGTCGTTGGCGAATGTCGAGTGCTTAGAGCCCAAACTTGTAGCTGGAATTTCAAAATCATGAGGAGTGAACTTTTTGCTGCATTCAGAAATTGTTGTTATGCTACAAGTATGACGTTTGGGGCTCAGCATTTGCAAGAGTCGGCCAATGAAGGCAAGAAAAGTTTCTATTTTAATATATAAGTCTGAACGACAAGACGGCAAGTAGTCGGGAAAGGGGAAAATTAAAATAATAATTAATACGGAATTTGAGTGAATAATATTTTCAAAAATTTGTTCGAGCTATAAAAAAAAGTTGTGGACGATGCCAACAACACGCGGTGTTCCCAAGCGGTCCCCCATCTAAGTACTAACCGCGCCCGACGCTGCTTAATTTCGGTGATCGGACGAGAACCGATGTATTCAGCGTGGTATGGTCGTTGGCGAATGTCGAGTGCTTAGAGCCCAAACTTGTAGCTGGAATTTCAAAATCATGAGGAGTGAACTTTTTGCTGCATTCAGAAATTGTTGTTATGCTACAAGTATGACGTTTGGGGCTCAGCATTTGCAAGAGTCGGCCAATGAAGGCAAGAAAAGTTTCTATTTTAATATATAAGTCTGAACGACAAGACGGCAAGTAGTCGGGAAAGGGGAAAATTAAAATAATAATTAATACGGAATTTGACTGAATAATATTTTCAAAAATTTGTTCGAGCTATAAAAAAAAGTTGTGGACGATGCCAACAACACGCGGTGTTCCCAAGCGGTCCCCCATCTAAGTACTAACCGCGCCCGACGCTGCTTAATTTCGGTGATCGGACGAGAACCGATGTATTCAGCGTGGTATGGTCGTTGGCGAATGTCGAGTGCTTAGAGCCCAAACTTGTAGCTGGAATTTCAAAATCATGAGGAGTGAACTTTTTGCTGCATTCAGAAATTGTTGTTATGCTACAAGTATGACGTTTGGGGCTCAGCATTTGCAAGAGTCGGCCAATGAAGGCAAGAAAAGTTTCTATTTTAATATATAAGTCTGAACGACAAGACGGCAAGTAGTCGGGAAAGGGGAAAATTAAAATAATAATTAATTCGGAATTTGACTGAATAATATTTTCAAAAATTTGTTCGAGCTATAAAAAAAAGTTGTGGACGATGCCAACAACACGCGGTGTTCCCAAGCGGTCCCCCATCTAAGTACTAACCGCGCCCGACGCTGCTTAATTTCGGTGATCGGACGAGAACCGATGTATTCAGCGTGGTATGGTCGTTGGCGAATGTCGAGTGCTTAGAGCCCAAACTTGTAGCTGGAATTTCAAAATCATGAGGAGTGAACTTTTTGCTGCATTCAGAAATTGTTGTTATGCTACAAGTATGACGTTTGGGGCTCAGCATTTGCAAGAGTCGGCCAATGAAGGCAAGAAAAGTTTCTATTTTAATATATAAGTCTGAACGACAAGACGGCAAGTAGTCGGGAAAGGGGAAAATTAAAATAATAATTAATACGGAATTTGACTGAATAATATTTTCAAAAATTTGTTCGAGCTATAAAAAAAAGTTGTGGACGATGCCAACAACACGCGGTGTTCCCAAGCGGTCCCCCATCTAAGTACTAACCGCGCCCGACGCTGCTTAATTTCGGTGATCGGACGAGAACCGATGTATTCAGCGTGGTATGGTCGTTGGCGAATGTCGAGTGCTTAGAGCCCAAACTTGTAGCTGGAATTTCAAAATCATGAGGAGTGAACTTTTTGCTGCATTCAGAAATTGTTGTTATGCTACAAGTATGACGTTTGGGGCTCAGCATTTGCAAGAGTCGGCCAATGAAGGCAAGAAAAGTTTCTATTTTAATATATAAGTCTGAACGACAAGACGGCAAGTAGTCGGGAAAGGGGAAAATTAAAATAATAATTAATACGGAATTTGAGTGAATAATATTTTCAAAAATTTGTTCGAGCTATAAAAAAAAGTTGTGGACGATGCCAACAACACGCGGTGTTCCCAAGCGGTCCCCCATCTAAGTACTAACCGCGCCCGACGCTGCTTAATTTCGGTGATCGGACGAGGACCGATGTATTCAGCGTGGTATGGTCGTTGGCGAATGTCGAGTGCTTAGAGCCCAAACTTGTAGCTGGAATTTCAAAATCATGAGGAGTGAACTTTTTGCTGCATTCAGAAATTGTTGTTATGCTACAAGTATGACGTTTGGGGCTCAGCATTTGCAAGAGTCGGCCAATGAAGGCAAGAAAAGTTTCTATTTTAATATATAAGTCTGAACGACAAGACGGCAAGTAGTCGGGAAAGGGGAAAATTAAAATAATAATTAATACGGAATTTGACTGAATAATATTTTCAAAAATTTGTTCGAGCTATAAAAAAAAGTTGTGGACGATGCCAACAACACGCGGTGTTCCCAAGCGGTCCCCCATCTAAGTACTAACCGCGCCCGACGCTGCTTAATTTCGGTGATCGGACGAGAACCGATGTATTCAGCGTGGTATGGTCGTTGGCGAATGTCGAGTGCTTAGAGCCCAAACTTGTAGCTGGAATTTCAAAATCATGAGGAGTGAACTTTTTGCTGCATTCAGAAATTGTTGTTATGCTACAAGTATGACGTTTGGGGCTCAGCATTTGCAAGAGTCGGCCAATGAAGGCAAGAAAAGTTTCTATTTTAATATATAAGTCTGAACGACAAGACGGCAAGTAGTCGGGAAAGGGGAAAATTAAAATAATAATTAATTCGGAATTTGACTGAATAATATTTTCAAAAATTTGTTCGAGCTATAAAAAAAAGTTGTGGACGATGCCAACAACACGCGGTGTTCCCAAGCGGTCCCCCATCTAAGTACTAACCGCGCCCGACGCTGCTTAATTTCGGTGATCGGACGAGAACCGATGTATTCAGCGTGGTATGGTCGTTGGCGAATGTCGAGTGCTTAGAGCCCAAACTTGTAGCTGGAATTTCAAAATCATGAGGAGTGAACTTTTTGCTGCATTCAGAAATTGTTGTTATGCTACAAGTATGACGTTTGGGGCTCAGCATTTGCAAGAGTCGGCCAATGAAGGCAAGAAAAGTTTCTATTTTAATATATAAGTCTGAACGACAAGACGGCAAGTAGTCGGGAAAGGGGAAAATTAAAATAATAATTAATTCGGAATTTGACTGAATAATATTTTCAAAAATTTGTTCGAGCTATAAAAAAAAGTTGTGGACGATGCCAACAACACGCGGTGTTCCCAAGCGGTCCCCCATCTAAGTACTAACCGCGCCCGACGCTGCTTAATTTCGGTGATCGGACGAGAACCGATGTATTCAGCGTGGTATGGTCGTTGGCGAATGTCGAGTGCTTAGAGCCCAAACTTGTAGCTGGAATTTCAAAATCATGAGGAGTGAACTTTTTGCTGCATTCAGAAATTGTTGTTATGCTACAAGTATGACGTTTGGGGCTCAGCATTTGCAAGAGTCGGCCAATGAAGGCAAGAAAAGTTTCTATTTTAATATATAAGTCTGAACGACAAGACGGCAAGTAGTCGGGAAAGGGGAAAATTAAAATAATAATTAATACGGAATTTGAGTGAATAATATTTTCAAAAATTTGTTCGAGCTATAAAAAAAAGTTGTGGACGATGCCAACAACACGCGGTGTTCCCAAGCGGTCCCCCATCTAAGTACTAACCGCGCCCGACGCTGCTTAATTTCGGTGATCGGACGAGGACCGATGTATTCAGCGTGGTATGGTCGTTGGCGAATGTCGAGTGCTTAGAGCCCAAACTTGTAGCTGGAATTTCAAAATCATGAGGAGTGAACTTTTTGCTGCATTCAGAAATTGTTGTTATGCTACAAGTATGACGTTTGGGGCTCAGCATTTGCAAGAGTCGGCCAATGAAGGCAAGAAAAGTTTCTATTTTAATATATAAGTCTGAACGACAAGACGGCAAGTAGTCGGGAAAGGGGAAAATTAAAATAATAATTAATACGGAATTTGACTGAATAATATTTTCAAAAATTTGTTCGAGCTATAAAAAAAAGTTGTGGACGATGCCAACAACACGCGGTGTTCCCAAGCGGTCCCCCATCTAAGTACTAACCGCGCCCGACGCTGCTTAATTTCGGTGATCGGACGAGAACCGATGTATTCAGCGTGGTATGGTCGTTGGCGAATGTCGAGTGCTTAGAGCCCAAACTTGTAGCTGGAATTTCAAAATCATGAGGAGTGAACTTTTTGCTGCATTCAGAAATTGTTGTTATGCTACAAGTATGACGTTTGGGGCTCAGCATTTGCAAGAGTCGGCCAATGAAGGCAAGAAAAGTTTCTATTTTAATATATAAGTCTGAACGACAAGACGGCAAGTAGTCGGGAAAGGGGAAAATTAAAATAATAATTAATTCGGAATTTGACTGAATAATATTTTCAAAAATTTGTTCGAGCTATAAAAAAAAGTTGTGGACGATGCCAACAACACGCGGTGTTCCCAAGCGGTCCCCCATCTAAGTACTAACCGCGCCCGACGCTGCTTAATTTCGGTGATCGGACGAGAACCGATGTATTCAGCGTGGTATGGTCGTTGGCGAATGTCGAGTGCTTAGAGCCCAAACTTGTAGCTGGAATTTCAAAATCATGAGGAGTGAACTTTTTGCTGCATTCAGAAATTGTTGTTATGCTACAAGTATGACGTTTGGGGCTCAGCATTTGCAAGAGTCGGCCAATGAAGGCAAGAAAAGTTTCTATTTTAATATATAAGTCTGAACGACAAGACGGCAAGTAGTCGGGAAAGGGGAAAATTAAAATAATAATTAATTCGGAATTTGACTGAATAATATTTTCAAAAATTTGTTCGAGCTATAAAAAAAAGTTGTGGACGATGCCAACAACACGCGGTGTTCCCAAGCGGTCCCCCATCTAAGTACTAACCGCGCCCGACGCTGCTTAATTTCGGTGATCGGACGAGAACCGATGTATTCAGCGTGGTATGGTCGTTGGCGAATGTCGAGTGCTTAGAGCCCAAACTTGTAGCTGGAATTTCAAAATCATGAGGAGTGAACTTTTTGCTGCATTCAGAAATTGTTGTTATGCTACAAGTATGACGTTTGGGGCTCAGCATTTGCAAGAGTCGGCCAATGAAGGCAAGAAAAGTTTCTATTTTAATATATAAGTCTGAACGACAAGACGGCAAGTAGTCGGGAAAGGGGAAAATTAAAATAATAATTAATACGGAATTTGACTGAATAATATTTTCAAAAATTTGTTCGAGCTATAAAAAAAAGTTGTGGACGATGCCAACAACACGCGGTGTTCCCAAGCGGTCCCCCATCTAAGTACTAACCGCGCCCGACGCTGCTTAATTTCGGTGATCGGACGAGAACCGATGTATTCAGCGTGGTATGGTCGTTGGCGAATGTCGAGGGCTTAGAGCCCAAACTTGTAGCTGGACTTTCAAAATCATGAGGAGTGAACTTTTTGCTGCATTCAGAAATTGTTGTTATGCTACAAGTATGACGTTTGGGGCTCAGCATTTGCAAGAGTCGGCCAATGAAGGCAAGAAAAGTTTCTATTTTAATATATAAGTCTGAACGACAAGACGGCAAGTAGTCGGGAAAGGGGAAAATTAAAATAATAATTAATACGGAATTTGACTGAATAATATTTTCAAAAATTTGTTCGAGCTATAAAAAAAAGTTGTGGACGATGCCAACAACACGCGGTGTTCCCAAGCGGTCCCCCATCTAAGTACTAACCGCGCCCGACGCTGCTTAATTTCGGTGATCGGACGAGAACCGATGTATTCAGCGTGGTATGGTCGTTGGCGAATGTCGAGGGCTTAGAGCCCAAACTTGTAGCTGGACTTTCAAAATCATGAGGAGTGAACTTTTTGCTGCATTCAGAAATTGTTGTTATGCTACAAGTATGACGTTTGGGGCTCAGCATTTGCAAGAGTCGGCCAATGAAGGCAAGAAAAGTTTCTATTTTAATATATAAGTCTGAACGACAAGACGGCAAGTAGTCGGGAAAGGGGAAAATTAAAATAATAATTAATACGGAATTTGACTGAATAATATTTTCAAAAATTTGTTCGAGCTATAAAAAAAAGTTGTGGACGATGCCAACAACACGCGGTGTTCCCAAGCGGTCCCCCATCTAAGTACTAACCGCGCCCGACGCTGCTTAATTTCGGTGATCGGACGAGAACCGATGTATTCAGCGTGGTATGGTCGTTGGCGAATGTCGAGTGCTTAGAGCCCAAACTTGTAGCTGGAATTTCAAAATCATGAGGAGTGAACTTTTTGCTGCATTCAGAAATTGTTGTTATGCTACAAGTATGACGTTTGGGGCTCAGCATTTGCAAGAGTCGGCCAATGAAGGCAAGAAAAGTTTCTATTTTAATATATAAGTCTGAACGACAAGACGGCAAGTAGTCGGGAAAGGGGAAAATTAAAATAATAATTAATACGGAATTTGACTGAATAATATTTTCAAAAATTTGTTCGAGCTATAAAAAAAAGTTGTGGACGATGCCAACAACACGCGGTGTTCCCAAGCGGTCCCCCATCTAAGTACTAACCGCGCCCGACGCTGCTTAATTTCGGTGATCGGACGAGAACCGATGTATTCAGCGTGTTATGGTCGTTGGCGAATGTCGAGTGCTTAGAGCCCAAACTTGTAGCTGGAATTTCAAAATCATGAGGAGTGAACTTTTTGCTGCATTCAGAAATTGTTGTTATGCTACAAGTATGACGTTTGGGGCTCAGCATTTGCAAGAGTCGGCCAATGAAGGCAAGAAAAGTTTCTATTTTAATATATAAGTCTGAACGACAAGACGGCAAGTAGTCGGGAAAGGGGAAAATTAAAATAATAATTAATTCGGAATTTGACTGAATAATATTTTCAAAAATTTGTTCGAGCTATAAAAAAAAGTTGTGGACGATGCCAACAACACGCGGTGTTCCCAAGCGGTCCCCCATCTAAGTACTAACCGCGCCCGACGCTGCTTAATTTCGGTGATCGGACGAGAACCGATGTATTCAGCGTGTTATGGTCGTTGGCGAATGTCGAGTGCTTAGAGCCCAAACTTGTAGCTGGAATTTCAAAATCATGAGGAGTGAACTTTTTGCTGCATTCAGAAATTGTTGTTATGCTACAAGTATGACGTTTGGGGCTCAGCATTTGCAAGAGTCGGCCAATGAAGGCAAGAAAAGTTTCTATTTTAATATATAAGTCTGAACGACAAGACGGCAAGTAGTCGGGAAAGGGGAAAATTAAAATAATAATTAATACGGAATTTGACTGAATAATATTTTCAAAAATTTGTTCGAGCTATAAAAAAAAGTTGTGGACGATGCCAACAACACGCGGTGTTCCCAAGCGGTCCCCCATCTAAGTACTAACCGCGCCCGACGCTGCTTAATTTCGGTGATCGGACGAGAACCGATGTATTCAGCGTGTTATGGTCGTTGGCGAATGTCGAGTGCTTAGAGCCCAAACTTGTAGCTGGAATTTCAAAATCATGAGGAGTGAACTTTTTGCTGCATTCAGAAATTGTTGTTATGCTACAAGTATGACGTTTGGGGCTCAGCATTTGCAAGAGTCGGCCAATGAAGGCAAGAAAAGTTTCTATTTTAATATATAAGTCTGAACGACAAGACGGCAAGTAGTCGGGAAAGGGGAAAATTAAAATAATAATTAATTCGGAATTTGACTGAATAATATTTTCAAAAATTTGTTCGAGCTATAAAAAAAAGTTGTGGACGATGCCAACAACACGCGGTGTTCCCAAGCGGTCCCCCATCTAAGTACTAACCGCGCCCGACGCTGCTTAATTTCGGTGATCGGACGAGAACCGATGTATTCAGCGTGTTATGGTCGTTGGCGAATGTCGAGTGCTTAGAGCCCAAACTTGTAGCTGGAATTTCAAAATCATGAGGAGTGAACTTTTTGCTGCATTCAGAAATTGTTGTTATGCTACAAGTATGACGTTTGGGGCTCAGCATTTGCAAGAGTCGGCCAATGAAGGCAAGAAAAGTTTCTATTTTAATATATAAGTCTGAACGACAAGACGGCAAGTAGTCGGGAAAGGGGAAAATTAAAATAATAATTAATACGGAATTTGACTGAATAATATTTTCAAAAATTTGTTCGAGCTATAAAAAAAGTTGTGGACGATGCCAACAACACGCGGTGTTCCCAAGCGGTCCCCCATCTAAGTACTAACCGCGCCCGACGCTGCTTAATTTCGGTGATCGGACGAGAACCGATGTATTCAGCGTGGTATGGTCGTTGGCGAATGTCGAGTGCTTAGAGCCCAAACTTGTAGCTGGACTTTCAAAATCATGAGGAGTGAACTTTTTGCTGCATTCAGAAATTGTTGTTATGCTACAAGTATGACGTTTGGGGCTCAGCATTTGCAAGAGTCGGCCAATGAAGGCAAGAAAAGTTTCTATTTTAATATATAAGTCTGAACGACAAGACGGCAAGTAGTCGGGAAAGGGGAAAATTAAAATAATAATTAATACGGAATTTGACTGAATAATATTTTCAAAAATTTGTTCGAGCTATAAAAAAAAGTTGTGGACGATGCCAACAACACGCGGTGTTCCCAAGCGGTCCCCCATCTAAGTACTAACCGCGCCCGACGCTGCTTAATTTCGGTGATCGGACGAGAACCGATGTATTCAGCGTGGTATGATCGTTGGCGAATGTCGAGTGCTTAGAGCCCAAACTTGTAGCTGGAATTTCAAAATCATGAGGAGTGAACTTTTTGCTGCATTCAGAAATTGTTGTTATGCTACAAGTATGACGTTTGGGGCTCAGCATTTGCAAGAGTCGGCCAATGAAGGCAAGAAAAGTTTCTATTTTAATATATAAGTCTGAACGACAAGACGGCAAGTAGTCGGGAAAGGGGAAAATTAAAATAATAATTAATACGGAATTTGACTGAATAATATTTTCAAAAATTTGTTCGAGCTATAAAAAAAGTTGTGGACGATGCCAACAACACGCGGTGTTCCCAAGCGGTCCCCCATCTAAGTACTAACCGCGCCCGACGCTGCTTAATTTCGGTGATCGGACGAGAACCGATGTATTCAGCGTGGTATGGTCGTTGGCGAATGTCGAGTGCTTAGAGCCCAAACTTGTAGCTGGAATTTCAAAATCATGAGGAGTGAACTTTTTGCTGCATTCAGAAATTGTTGTTATGCTACAAGTATGACGTTTGGGGCTCAGCATTTGCAAGAGTCGGCCAATGAAGGCAAGAAAAGTTTCTATTTTAATATATAAGTCTGAACGACAAGACGGCAAGTAGTCGGGAAAGGGGAAAATTAAAATAATAATTAATTCGGAATTTGACTGAATAATATTTTCAAAAATTTGTTCGAGCTATAAAAAAAAGTTGTGGACGATGCCAACAACACGCGGTGTTCCCAAGCGGTCCCCCATCTAAGTACTAACCGCGCCCGACGCTGCTTAATTTCGGTGATCGGACGAGAACCGATGTATTCAGCGTGGTATGGTCGTTGGCGAATGTCGAGTGCTTAGAGTCCAAACTTGTAGCTGGAATTTCAAAATCATGAGGAGTGAACTTTTTGCTGCATTCAGAAATTGTTGTTATGCTACAAGTATGACGTTTGGGGCTCAGCATTTGCAAGAGTCGGCCAATGAAGGCAAGAAAAGTTTCTATTTTAATATATAAGTCTGAACGACAAGACGGCAAGTAGTCGGGAAAGGGGAAAATTAAAATAATAATTAATACGGAATTTGACTGAATAATATTTTCAAAAATTTGTTCGAGCTATAAAAAAAAGTTGTGGACGATGCCAACAACACGCGGTGTTCCCAAGCGGTCCCCCATCTAAGTACTAACCGCGCCCGACGCTGCTTAATTTCGGTGATCGGACGAGAACCGATGTATTCAGCGTGGTATGGTCGTTGGCGAATGTCGAGTGCTTAGAGCCCAAACTTGTAGCTGGAATTTCAAAATCATGAGGAGTGAACTTTTTGCTGCATTCAGAAATTGTTGTTATGCTACAAGTATGACGTTTGGGGCTCAGCATTTGCAAGAGTCGGCCAATGAAGGCAAGAAAAGTTTCTATTTTAATATATAAGTCTGAACGACAAGACGGCAAGTAGTCGGGAAAGGGGAAAATTAAAATAATAATTAATACGGAATTTGACTGAATAATATTTTCAAAAATTTGTTCGAGCTATAAAAAAAAGTTGTGGACGATGCCAACAACACGCGGTGTTCCCAAGCGGTCCCCCATCTAAGTACTAACCGCGCCCGACGCTGCTTAATTTCGGTGATCGGACGAGAACCGATGTATTCAGCGTGGTATGGTCGTTGGCGAATGTCGAGTGCTTAGAGCCCAAACTTGTAGCTGGAATTTCAAAATCATGAGGAGTGAACTTTTTGCTGCATTCAGAAATTGTTGTTATGCTACAAGTATGACGTTTGGGGCTCAGCATTTGCAAGAGTCGGCCAATGAAGGCAAGAAAAGTTTCTATTTTAATATATAAGTCTGAACGACAAGACGGCAAGTAGTCGGGAAAGGGGAAAATTAAAATAATAATTAATACGGAATTTGACTGAATAATATTTTCAAAAATTTGTTCGAGCTATAAAAAAAAGTTGTGGACGATGCCAACAACACGCGGTGTTCCCAAGCGGTCCCCCATCTAAGTACTAACCGCGCCCGACGCTGCTTAATTTCGGTGATCGGACGAGAACCGATGTATTCAGCGTGGTATGGTCGTTGGCGAATGTCGAGTGCTTAGAGCCCAAACTTGTAGCTGGAATTTCAAAATCATGAGGAGTGAACTTTTTGCTGCATTCAGAAATTGTTGTTATGCTACAAGTATGACGTTTGGGGCTCAGCATTTGCAAGAGTCGGCCAATGAAGGCAAGAAAAGTTTCTATTTTAATATATAAGTCTGAACGACAAGACGGCAAGTAGTCGGGAAAGGGGAAAATTAAAATAATAATTAATACGGAATTTGACTGAATAATATTTTCAAAAATTTGTTCGAGCTATAAAAAAAGTTGTGGACGATGCCAACAACACGCGGTGTTCCCAAGCGGTCCCCCATCTAAGTACTAACCGCGCCCGACGCTGCTTAATTTCGGTGATCGGACGAGAACCGATGTATTCAGCGTGGTATGGTCGTTGGCGAATGTCGAGTGCTTAGAGCCCAAACTTGTAGCTGGAATTTCAAAATCATGAGGAGTGAACTTTTTGCTGCATTCAGAAATTGTTGTTATGCTACAAGTATGACGTTTGGGGCTCAGCATTTGCAAGAGTCGGCCAATGAAGGCAAGAAAAGTTTCTATTTTAATATATAAGTCTGAACGACAAGACGGCAAGTAGTCGGGAAAGGGGAAAATTAAAATAATAATTAATACGGAATTTGACTGAATAATATTTTCAAAAATTTGTTCGAGCTATAAAAAAAAGTTGTGGACGATGCCAACAACACGCGGTGTTCCCAAGCGGTCCCTCATCTAAGTACTAACCGCGCCCGACGCTGCTTAATTTCGGTGATCGGACGAGAACCGATGTATTCAGCGTGGTATGGTCGTTGGCGAATGTCGAGTGCTTAGAGCCCAAACTTGTAGCTGGAATTTCAAAATCATGAGGAGTGAACTTTTTGCTGCATTCAGAAATTGTTGTTATGCTACAAGTATGACGTTTGGGGCTCAGCATTTGCAAGAGTCGGCCAATGAAGGCAAGAAAAGTTTCTATTTTAATATATAAGTCTGAACGACAAGACGGCAAGTAGTCGGGAAAGGGGAAAATTAAAATAATAATTAATACGGAATTTGACTGAATAATATTTTCAAAAATTTGTTCGAGCTATAAAAAAAGTTGTGGACGATGCCAACAACACGCGGTGTTCCCAAGCGGTCCCCCATCTAAGTACTAACCGCGCCCGACGCTGCTTAATTTCGGTGATCGGACGAGAACCGATGTATTCAGCGTGGTATGGTCGTTGGCGAATGTCGAGTGCTTAGAGCCCAAACTTGTAGCTGGAATTTCAAAATCATGAGGAGTGAACTTTTTGCTGCATTCAGAAATTGTTGTTATGCTACAAGTATGACGTTTGGGGCTCAGCATTTGCAAGAGTCGGCCAATGAAGGCAAGAAAAGTTTCTATTTTAATATATAAGTCTGAACGACAAGACGGCAAGTAGTCGGGAAAGGGGAAAATTAAAATAATAATTAATACGGAATTTGACTGAATAATATTTTCAAAAATTTGTTCGAGCTATAAAAAAAGTTGTGGACGATGCCAACAACACGCGGTGTTCCCAAGCGGTCCCCCATCTAAGTACTAACCGCGCCCGACGCTGCTTAATTTCGGTGATCGGACGAGAACCGATGTATTCAGCGTGGTATGGTCGTTGGCGAATGTCGAGTGCTTAGAGCCCAAACTTGTAGCTGGAATTTCAAAATCATGAGGAGTGAACTTTTTGCTGCATTCAGAAATTGTTGTTATGCTACAAGTATGACGTTTGGGGCTCAGCATTTGCAAGAGTCGGCCAATGAAGGCAAGAAAAGTTTCTATTTTAATATATAAGTCTGAACGACAAGACGGCAAGTAGTCGGGAAAGGGGAAAATTAAAATAATAATTAATACGGAATTTGACTGAATAATATTTTCAAAAATTTGTTCGAGCTATAAAAAAAAGTTGTGGACGATGCCAACAACACGCGGTGTTCCCAAGCGGTCCCCCATCTAAGTACTAACCGCGCCCGACGCTGCTTAATTTCGGTGATCGGACGAGAACCGATGTATTCAGCGTGGTATGGTCGTTGGCGAATGTCGAGTGCTTAGAGCCCAAACTTGTAGCTGGAATTTCAAAATCATGAGGAGTGAACTTTTTGCTGCATTCAGAAATTGTTGTTATGCTACAAGTATGACGTTTGGGGCTCAGCATTTGCAAGAGTCGGCCAATGAAGGCAAGAAAAGTTTCTATTTTAATATATAAGTCTGAACGACAAGACGGCAAGTAGTCGGGAAAGGGGAAAATTAAAATAATAATTAATACGGAATTTGACTGAATAATATTTTCAAAAATTTGTTCGAGCTATAAAAAAAAGTTGTGGACGATGCCAACAACACGCGGTGTTCCCAAGCGGTCCCCCATCTAAGTACTAACCGCGCCCGACGCTGCTTAATTTCGGTGATCGGACGAGAACCGATGTATTCAGCGTGGTATGGTCGTTGGCGAATGTCGAGTGCTTAGAGCCCAAACTTGTAGCTGGAATTTCAAAATCATGAGGAGTGAACTTTTTGCTGCATTCAGAAATTGTTGTTATGCTACAAGTATGACGTTTGGGGCTCAGCATTTGCAAGAGTCGGCCAATGAAGGCAAGAAAAGTTTCTATTTTAATATATAAGTCTGAACGACAAGACGGCAAGTAGTCGGGAAAGGGGAAAATTAAAATAATAATTAATACGGAATTTGACTGAATAATATTTTCAAAAATTTGTTCGAGCTATAAAAAAAGTTGTGGACGATGCCAACAACACGCGGTGTTCCCAAGCGGTCCCCCATCTAAGTACTAACCGCGCCCGACGCTGCTTAATTTCGGTGATCGGACGAGAACCGATGTATTCAGCGTGGTATGGTCGTTGGCGAATGTCGAGTGCTTAGAGCCCAAACTTGTAGCTGGAATTTCAAAATCATGAGGAGTGAACTTTTTGCTGCATTCAGAAATTGTTGTTATGCTACAAGTATGACGTTTGGGGCTCAGCATTTGCAAGAGTCGGCCAATGAAGGCAAGAAAAGTTTCTATTTTAATATATAAGTCTGAACGACAAGACGGCAAGTAGTCGGGAAAGGGGAAAATTAAAATAATAATTAATACGGAATTTGACTGAATAATATTTTCAAAAATTTGTTCGAGCTATAAAAAAAGTTGTGGACGATGCCAACAACACGCGGTGTTCCCAAGCGGTCCCCCATCTAAGTACTAACCGCGCCCGACGCTGCTTAATTTCGGTGATCGGACGAGAACCGATGTATTCAGCGTGGTATGGTCGTTGGCGAATGTCGAGTGCTTAGAGCCCAAACTTGTAGCTGGAATTTCAAAATCATGAGGAGTGAACTTTTTGCTGCATTCAGAAATTGTTGTTATGCTACAAGTATGACGTTTGGGGCTCAGCATTTGCAAGAGTCGGCCAATGAAGGCAAGAAAAGTTTCTATTTTAATATATAAGTCTGAACGACAAGACGGCAAGTAGTCGGGAAAGGGGAAAATTAAAATAATAATTAATACGGAATTTGACTGAATAATATTTTCAAAAATTTGTTCGAGCTATAAAAAAAAGTTGTGGACGATGCCAACAACACGCGGTGTTCCCAAGCGGTCCCCCATCTAAGTACTAACCGCGCCCGACGCTGCTTAATTTCGGTGATCGGACGAGAACCGATGTATTCAGCGTGGTATGGTCGTTGGCGAATGTCGAGTGCTTAGAGCCCAAACTTGTAGCTGGAATTTCAAAATCATGAGGAGTGAACTTTTTGCTGCATTCAGAAATTGTTGTTATGCTACAAGTATGACGTTTGGGGCTCAGCATTTGCAAGAGTCGGCCAATGAAGGCAAGAAAAGTTTCTATTTTAATATATAAGTCTGAACGACAAGACGGCAAGTAGTCGGGAAAGGGGAAAATTAAAATAATAATTAATACGGAATTTGACTGAATAATATTTTCAAAAATTTGTTCGAGCTATAAAAAAAAGTTGTGGACGATGCCAACAACACGCGGTGTTCCCAAGCGGTCCCCCATCTAAGTACTAACCGCGCCCGACGCTGCTTAATTTCGGTGATCGGACGAGAACCGATGTATTCAGCGTGGTATGGTCGTTGGCGAATGTCGAGTGCTTAGAGCCCAAACTTGTAGCTGGAATTTCAAAATCATGAGGAGTGAACTTTTTGCTGCATTCAGAAATTGTTGTTATGCTACAAGTATGACGTTTGGGGCTCAGCATTTGCAAGAGTCGGCCAATGAAGGCAAGAAAAGTTTCTATTTTAATATATAAGTCTGAACGACAAGACGGCAAGTAGTCGGGAAAGGGGAAAATTAAAATAATAATTAATACGGAATTTGACTGAATAATATTTTCAAAAATTTGTTCGAGCTATAAAAAAAGTTGTGGACGATGCCAACAACACGCGGTGTTCCCAAGCGGTCCCCCATCTAAGTACTAACCGCGCCCGACGCTGCTTAATTTCGGTGATCGGACGAGAACCGATGTATTCAGCGTGGTATGGTCGTTGGCGAATGTCGAGTGCTTAGAGCCCAAACTTGTAGCTGGAATTTCAAAATCATGAGGAGTGAACTTTTTGCTGCATTCAGAAATTGTTGTTATGCTACAAGTATGACGTTTGGGGCTCAGCATTTGCAAGAGTCGGCCAATGAAGGCAAGAAAAGTTTCTATTTTAATATATAAGTCTGAACGACAAGACGGCAAGTAGTCGGGAAAGGGGAAAATTAAAATAATAATTAATTCGGAATTTGACTGAATAATATTTTCAAAAATTTGTTCGAGCTATAAAAAAAAGTTGTGGACGATGCCAACAACACGCGGTGTTCCCAAGCGGTCCCCCATCTAAGTACTAACCGCGCCCGACGCTGCTTAATTTCGGTGATCGGACGAGAACCGATGTATTTAGCGTGGTATGGTCGTTGGCGAATGTCGAGGGCTTAGAGCCCAAACTTGTAGCTGGACTTTCAAAATCATGAGGAGTGAACTTTTTGCTGCATTCAGAAATTGTTGTTATGCTACAAGTATGACGTTTGGGGCTCAGCATTTGCAAGAGTCGGCCAATGAAGGCAAGAAAAGTTTCTATTTTAATATATAAGTCTGAACGACAAGACGGCAAGTAGTCGGGAAAGGGGAAAATTAAAATAATAATTAATACGGAATTTGACTGAATAATATTTTCAAAAATTTGTTCGAGCTATAAAAAAAAGTTGTGGACGATGCCAACAACACGCGGTGTTCCCAAGCGGTCCCCCATCTAAGTACTAACCGCGCCCGACGCTGCTTAATTTCGGTGATCGGACGAGAACCGATGTATTCAGCGTGGTATGGTCGTTGGCGAATGTCGAGTGCTTAGAGTCCAAACTTGTAGCTGGAATTTCAAAATCATGAGGAGTGAACTTTTTGCTGCATTCAGAAATTGTTGTTATGCTACAAGTATGACGTTTGGGGCTCAGCATTTGCAAGAGTCGGCCAATGAAGGCAAGAAAAGTTTCTATTTTAATATATAAGTCTGAACGACAAGACGGCAAGTAGTCGGGAAAGGGGAAAATTAAAATAATAATTAATACGGAATTTGACTGAATAATATTTTCAAAAATTTGTTCGAGCTATAAAAAAAAGTCGTGGACGATGCCAACAACACGCGGTGTTCCCAAGCGGTCCCCCATCTAAGTACTAACCGCGCCCGACGCTGCTTAATTTCGGTGATCGGACGAGAACCGATGTATTCAGCGTGGTATGGTCGTTGGCGAATGTCGAGGGCTTAGAGCCCAAACTTGTAGCTGGACTTTCAAAATCATGAGGAGTGAACTTTTTGCTGCATTCAGAAATTGTTGTTATGCTACAAGTATGACGTTTGGGGCTCAGCATTTGCAAGAGTCGGCCAATGAAGGCAAGAAAAGTTTCTATTTTAATATATAAGTCTGAACGACAAGACGGCAAGTAGTCGGGAAAGGGGAAAATTAAAATAATAATTAATTCGGAATTTGACTGAATAATATTTTCAAAAATTTGTTCGAGCTATAAAAAAAAGTTGTGGACGATGCCAACAACACGCGGTGTTCCCAAGCGGTCCCCCATCTAAGTACTAACCGCGCCCGACGCTGCTTAATTTCGGTGATCGGACGAGAACCGATGTATTCAGCGTGGTATGGTCGTTGGCGAATGTCGAGTGCTTAGAGCCCAAACTTGTAGCTGGAATTTCAAAATCATGAGGAGTGAACTTTTTGCTGCATTCAGAAATTGTTGTTATGCTACAAGTATGACGTTTGGGGCTCAGCATTTGCAAGAGTCGGCCAATGAAGGCAAGAAAAGTTTCTATTTTAATATATAAGTCTGAACGACAAGACGGCAAGTAGTCGGGAAAGGGGAAAATTAAAATAATAATTAATTCGGAATTTGACTGAATAATATTTTCAAAAATTTGTTCGAGCTATAAAAAAAAGTTGTGGACGATGCCAACAACACGCGGTGTTCCCAAGCGGTCCCCCATCTAAGTACTAACCGCGCCCGACGCTGCTTAATTTCGGTGATCGGACGAGAACCGATGTATTCAGCGTGGTATGGTCGTTGGCGAATGTCGAGTGCTTAGAGCCCAAACTTGTAGCTGGAATTTCAAAATCATGAGGAGTGAACTTTTTGCTGCATTCAGAAATTGTTGTTATGCTACAAGTATGACGTTTGGGGCTCAGCATTTGCAAGAGTCGGCCAATGAAGGCAAGAAAAGTTTCTATTTTAATATATAAGTCTGAACGACAAGACGGCAAGTAGTCGGGAAAGGGGAAAATTAAAATAATAATTAATACGGAATTTGACTGAATAATATTTTCAAAAATTTGTTCGAGCTATAAAAAAAAGTTGTGGACGATGCCAACAACACGCGGTGTTCCCAAGCGGTCCCCCATCTAAGTACTAACCGCGCCCGACGCTGCTTAATTTCGGTGATCGGACGAGAACCGATGTATTCAGCGTGGTATGGTCGTTGGCGAATGTCGAGGGCTTAGAGCCCAAACTTGTAGCTGGACTTTCAAAATCATGAGGAGTGAACTTTTTGCTGCATTCAGAAATTGTTGTTATGCTACAAGTATGACGTTTGGGGCTCAGCATTTGCAAGAGTCGGCCAATGAAGGCAAGAAAAGTTTCTATTTTAATATATAAGTCTGAACGACAAGACGGCAAGTAGTCGGGAAAGGGGAAAATTAAAATAATAATTAATACGGAATTTGACTGAATAATATTTTCAAAAATTTGTTCGAGCTATAAAAAAAAGTTGTGGACGATGCCAACAACACGCGGTGTTCCCAAGCGGTCCCCCATCTAAGTACTAACCGCGCCCGACGCTGCTTAATTTCGGTGATCGGACGAGAACCGATGTATTCAGCGTGGTATGGTCGTTGGCGAATGTCGAGTGCTTAGAGCCCAAACTTGTAGCTGGAATTTCAAAATCATGAGGAGTGAACTTTTTGCTGCATTCAGAAATTGTTGTTATGCTACACGTATGACGTTTGGGGCTCAGCATTTGCAAGAGTCGGCCAATGAAGGCAAGAAAAGTTTCTATTTTAATATATAAGTCTGAACGACAAGACGGCAAGTAGTCGGGAAAGGGGAAAATTAAAATAATAATTAATACGGAATTTGAGTGAATAATATTTTCAAAAATTTGTTCGAGCTATAAAAAAAAGTTGTGGACGATGCCAACAACACGCGGTGTTCCCAAGCGGTCCCCCATCTAAGTATTAACCGCGCCCGACGCTGCTTAATTTCGGTGATCGGACGAGAACCGATGTATTCAGCGTGGTATGGTCGTTGGCGAATGTCGAGTGCTTAGAGCCCAAACTTGTAGCTGGACTTTCAAAATCCTGAGGAGTGAACTTTTTGCTGCATTCAGAAATTGTTGTTATGCTACAAGTATGACGTTTGGGGCTCAGCATTTGCAAGAGTCGGCCAATGAAGGCAAGAAAATTTTTATTTTAATATATAAGTCTGAACGACAAGACGGCAAGTAGTCGGGAAAGGGGAAAATTAAAATAATAATTAATACGGAATTTGACTGAATAATATTTTCAAAAATTTGTTCGAGCTATAAAAAAAAGTTGTGGACGATGCCAACAGCACGCGGTGTTCCCAAGCGGTCCCGCATCTAAGTACTAACCGCGCCCGACGCTGCTTAATTTCGGTGATCGGACGAGAACCGATGTATTCAGCGTGGTATGGTCGTTGGCGAATGTCGAGTGCTTAGAGCCCAAACTTGTAGCTGGACTTTCAAAATCCTGAGGAGTGAACTTTTTGCTGCATTCAGAAATTGTTGTTATGCTACAAGTATGACGTTTGGGGCTCAGCATTTGCAAGAGTCGGCCAATGAAGGCAAGAAAATTTTTATTTTAATATATAAGTCTGAACGACAAGACGGCAAGTAGTCGGGAAAGGGGAAAATTAAAATAATAATTAATACGGAATTTGACTGAATAATATTTTCAAAAATTTGTTCGAGCTATAAAAAAAAGTTGTGGACGATGCCAACAACACGCGGTGTTCCCAAGCGGTCCCCCATCTAAGTACTAACCGCGCCCGACGCTGCTTAATTTCGGTGATCGGACGAGAACCGATGTATTCAGCGTGGTATGGTCGTTGGCGAATGTCGAGCGCTTAGAGAATAAACTTGATGACGAAATTTCAAAATTAAAAGAAGTGAATTTTTGCTGCATTTAATATGGTTGTGAAATGCTACAAGAGAGATAGGCAAGAACTAGTTAAAATGTCTCTGTTAATTTTTTATAAATATATATTTTAAATTGAACTTGGTTTTACTACCCGTGCTTGAATTCTTAAAAGTGTTTCTTTGTTTCCACATCAACAGCTCACTTTTTAGAGATGCATATCTGATCTGTAGAGCAACCCTTTTTGCCTGTCGCTTGTTAAGAGTAGTTGTCACCCCACACGCACCCTTACCCTTGGGTTGGGTATACCTGCCATGGCCTGAACCCATTAATACTCATTAGTATCTGCATTTTTTTCTATGTGTTGCGTTGGGAGACACTCAGCGTGCGCCTTTATCAGCCATTTAGCCACTTTGTGTGTATAATCCCCGGGACGTGCAATAACCGCAACAATATGCGTGTTTATTATTGTTGTTGGTTTGGCTCGTGGGTTGTTGTTTTGAGTGCGGTTCGGCTTTATTCCTTTTGTCTCTATACTCTTAATATTATTAAAAAATACACCCAAGGGCACAACAATTCGGTTGATTCGGTTAGTTTTGGTGGTGGCTTGACGTATTCGGACCGTTTCCAATATATGTACATAGACCAGACGCATAAATTCAGTCCCAGAAAACCCCCCAGACAATTAGAACTAAGGCAGCAAATATTGTATTTGCGGCGGGTGGCGTTGGTTTCTGGTCTCTGGTCTCTGGCAGTGGCATGTGCATACTTACGCTTAAGTAAAAAGTGCAAAATCGTTTTCTAGCAGCCATTGAAAGAATACAATTTAACAATAAAAGCACACACAATGCGCCTGACATTCGCTTGCCAGCGAGATACGTAACTCAAAAGTGATAAATGATGTTGCTTGTTACTGACATTGGCTTTTGAGTAGCAGCCCATCACGTTTATTTGCGCTGTAAAATGTTTTAGCATTTTGCCAACTCGTCTGTCATGCGTTTTTTCTTCTTCTTGTTCGTCTACCACCCAGCCCTCCCGGCAAATGAATTGCAAGCCATGTTAACTGTCATGTTAGCCAAACGACGAGTTGACAAGCGCAACGGCATTTGATTAGCGGCACGACGAGCAGAAAATAAAAGCTAATACAAATGCGAGCTACGCAGTAAATTGAAATAACTGTAAGCGCCACGCATAATCTGTGGCATTAAAAAAAAGAGTTAAAACATTTAAAAGCAATAATGCAATCATTTGACTTACATCTAGAAAGGTTCTCAGGTTCAACTCGACCAGCAGGGCGCGCATCTTCAACGGTCTCTGGGCGTACATCATCATGAAGAGCAGCATTCTTTGCACTGGCAGGCTGAAGTTGTACCAATCGCCGGCATAAAAGGCAAAGCACAATTCATTCTGCTGCAATTGAAAATCAATTCGAAAAAGTGCAAATAAATGCTAACTAGCTAGCTAGAAAATAAAAGGTAACATGACAAGAAGCAGGCTGTTCACTAAATGTGGAATCACAAATTGCAAAGAAACAAATGAAAAGTTGTGGAAGATTATCTCAGAAAAAGCATTTAAAAAAGAGAGTGGAACTATATTAAGTATAACTTTACATTCAATTTGGAATTAATTCTAATAAATGGATATTCATTAAAGGTGGAATCATAGATTGAAAGGAAATAAATAAAAAGTTGAAAGTTGAACGTATTATCTCGGAAATGGCATACAAAATGTGGAATAAATAAATATCACTTTTAAAAAAACGAAAACATAGTTAACATTTTTAAAAATATGTTTAATTTAGAAATACAACTGAGCCTTGATTATCTGGAACTCCATTGACCGGGAACAACGGTTAACTGTCTATGAAACCTGATTTACCTCTATTTTTCGGAAACCTTCTCTTAAGCTTCTATTATCCAGAATCCAGAATCCAGGTTATAGATAAATTTGCCACGTTTGGCAAAAACATTAAAAGAAAAATGATTTATATAGATGACTTATAGGAATTAACTGATATTATCCGGAAGCCCTTTCCTTAGCTCATGGATAATAGAAAAACTCAAGTTTGTCAGAGGCATAAAGGAATATTGTTTTCTATGGAATAGAAAACATATATTGTTTAAACTAAATAAAAATAACATTTTTGAATGTTCATATGTGAATTTTTTTTAGCGGGATTATTGATTATTCGTATTCACGGATAAAATCAAAACTAATTGTGTATTTATCGCGTTTTGATGCTTTAAGCCGTATGCCAAAAAGTATTCCACAATATTTTTGTGCGCAAGGAATTATCCAAAAACATTTCGGATTTTTTTAAACAGACACAATTTAATTTGGGAGCTCCAAAAAATCAGCTATAAAAAATGTTTGCATATTATGCAATTAAATGTAAACAATTTTTGATCAATTAAAATTTGAAGGGGCAATTGTGTGAATGTTATGTTTTTGTGTGCGATTGGGTTTTTAGTTTTACTATTTTTGATGTTATAAGTTCATACTCGACCATTCATGAATACTAAATGAGTAAAGGGAATCAAAAACCTACACATTCAATAATGAGAGTCGCATGCCAATGATATACCCACAGGATCGCGGCCATGACAAACAGATAGATAAACATGAACGAATAATCCATTTTGCTGGGCACCTAAAAATATCAAAAATAAACTAAAATAAGAATTTAAAATATAAATCTGTGAAAAACTTACGCCCACCGTCAGTGCAAAGAACAGAAAACATATGAGTATGGAGAATATTATAAAATCGGCCATGACAGGAATACGAATCAGTTGCTCGATCTGCCCGACAAATGCACGTATCCTGCGCTGTTCCTGGACAAAAGACTTGCACAGTTGCAGCTGCCAGTGGATAAGCTCGTTCACAGTTAATTGTTGCGGCAACAGCTCAGGCTTTAGACGTTGAATCTGCAAATGCCAAAAACTAGCTCGAGCTGCAATACCCACACACACATGTACTCACATCCATGGCAAGCACACGTTTATTGAGTATCTGCAGCTTGAGGGTCACATACTTCATGAGGCACGTGATAAAGGTGTGCCACAGCGGTATTGTGGTAATGCCCAGGCTGAGTGCATACCATGGACCCAAATAGCCGATGAAAAAATTATCGTATAGCTCGCCAAAGGGAAACAGTTTAAAGAGTAAAATCGGTTGCGCCTCGCCGCGAAGCACTGCGGCAGTGTTGAAAACAGTTTGCGGCAAGAAGATGGTGCGATAAATGCAATCCGACCAGGCCATAAAACCAGCCACCACCGACGGCACCCACAGCAAAAACGTTATAGTCCTCACATAGCGTTGGGTGGTGCGCAGCACATCCAACTCCTGATCATCAGCCTCGAGCATTAGTTGCTGCAGATCCGCATGGGCTGTGCGCAGCATTAAGACAACGCCTGACCATGACTTGGATTTAGCAACGTTTGTTTAGATCTCTCATTAGCTACTCACGCTCCCGCTGCATATAGGCATTCAGTGTGGCTATAGAGACTGTAAAGTATTGCACCGCTGTCGCCCAGCTGGTGGCGCCATCATTGAGATTCTCATAGCCACGGGCCAGAAACTGGCGCAGCAGCATCAGCGCACAGCTCAGCCAAATGGAGGAGGTGAAGATGGTGCAACGGACCAGTGACAGCCACGGATGACGCTGCTCCATGGAGGCCACATAACCGTACCAGCGAAAGCAGCGCAAGTGTATACGAAAAATGGGATTGTCAAAGCTATCCGGCGTTAGCTGCAGCTCCTTCACCTTGTACATTTTGACTGTGCCCGGTTGGGGCATAATTTTAGCCTTTTATAGCCTTCGTCTGTTTACCTTCGGCCAACGCTTCCATTTCGATTTTCTGGCTAAGTGGACCGCAATTTGAATATCTAAGGTGCTGAAAATTGCATAGTATGTAATTGTCATTTAATAGCTGCTATTTAACTATATTTAATGTCTGCTTGCTTTTGGTTAACAGTTGTTTCAGTTCTCCGGGGGAAATGTGACAAATCGTGCAATTATCATATATATGCAATTGAAACTAAACTTGAAATTTACATTATGAATGTTAATATATTCTGTGAGGCCTTCTATTTAACATAAATACAAAGGTATAATTGTTAATTATTAGTATTATTCACTTTAAATTCAATATGTTATGTCTACAAGCTATTAATTCAACATTTTTTAGGCATTCCAAAAGTCTAACTCTAGCCCAGAATTTATAAAGGGAACTTTCCTAATGATTTATCCATAAAAAAACTAAGTCAACTCACCGTCGACATGAAATTCGGGGATCGAAGCCTTATAAAAAAACTGTTTGAGTGTTTACATTAATTTATATGCGTTATTTTTTAATTAATTGAAAGATAAGTTTAGCTTTTGTGAGGGCAGGGCCAATGCTTAGAATCGTGATAATTTTAGTATTTTTATTTCAGCACTATTCGTATTATCATTATTATTTATTAGTAGTATTATTATTAGATAAGTACCCATATTATTTTATAGTATATGCCTGTCAATTTACTCATTATTTCATGTCCTGCCGCATTCTTTTCTATTTTAAACTAAAGCAGGGTGCACATTAAGCTAACTATTAAAAAGAAGAAAAAGCACTGTCAAAAACATGTCAAACAAGAAACTCAAACATACCCTACAGTCAATGCAAAGAAGAAGAAAAAGAAGGATGAAGAAGATGGAAAAAACTGAGCTTGCAGAAAAGTTCATAAAGTTGAATTTCACTAACGAAATTTAACTCGCATGCAGATGCTGTGCACTAAAACCATTTGACATTAGACTTTTGTTTAGATACTTCAGTTAGTTCTTGTGGACAAAGTTTTGGCAAAAAGGTGCCAGCGAGCGTAACATGCAAATCTAATTTCCAAGTTAAGAACAACAATTTCCAAGGTAGGGTGGGGCCAAAGGATTGCCTGTGGAAACTATGATATTACGTAGTATACCTTTTTTTGCTACACAGATTAGGAGAACAACAAATACTTTGTTGCAAACAGACGCAAACTTGAATTCATGTGTACAAATTCTTCCAATTACTGATGTGTTATGAGTAAATAAACTAGTGAACCAACTTTGCTTTACTTTAATAAATAGATTAGCTAGTGAAACAGATAAATTATTTATACGAATTGCAGAAAAGCCGTAACAATAATGCAGTTACAGAAGTTGCAAACATAGCATAGAACTTACCAGTAGTTCGTGGTTTAAATTATTATAAACCATTACTATATTCCTCTACTTTCATGAATAGAATGATGCGCTGGAGAGCCGGAAAGTTTCAGTTAAGGAATTGATAAAAAACATCAACAATAAAACAGAAAACAGAGGTGTACTTTTCAGATGTAACGTAAGCCCAGTGGTGTCTGAGCGTAGAACTAACAAGCGAAAGGTAACCGGCTCAAATTATAAGTGGATTAACTATCAATATACTCCTTTACTTTAATGAATATATAAGCCAAGGATCCATATATGCATAATGCATAATAAGAAGCGACAGGTCGCTGGTTGAAATTACAAGTAGATAAACAATCACTATATTCCGTTATTTACAGAAAAACATACACAATAATGCATATAAACATAAACAATAATACTTACAGAAAAACGTAAACAATAATGCAGATATATATAATATATGAGATTTGCACTTGCCAATTAGAGATCGACAGTTTAAATTCTGCGTGGTTGAACTATAACTATATTCTTTCATTTTAATTAATAGATAAGCTTATAATTAATGTTTAAAACTGAATAAATAAGCTGGAGAAACAGATAGTTACAAGTGCGCTTTTCAGTTGTAATATACGAGAGAGAGATCGCCAGTTCAAATTTAGCAGCAATTGGCGACTGCATAGAAGCTTGTCGTCTATTTAAGCGTCTTTGATAGTGCACTACAATTTCCTATTGCATGAAATTCGAATTTTATTTTTGAGTAAAAAACTCTTAAAATGATTACTAGAGAATTATGCTGCTTATATGCGCACCAAAGCGCCCATTCAAATTGATTTACAATCGGAGCTGCTTGTAGTTACTTTAATGCTGGCCTTTGGTAACTACGCTCCAATTTGCTGAGTGGCTTGTCAACTGCTCAGGTTCCTAACTAGCCACTTGAACTTACCCGACTCGACTCCTGGTTGCCCAACTGTAGCCGGCAGCTCGAGTGAGCTTAATTCACTGGGCTGTGTCTATTCCTGTTGCACGGCTAATGGCATTATATGAAATGAGATTCTTTGCATTTGCAGTCAAGCAGTCAAAACACACACACACACATGCACACACACACAGTCGCACACACACAACAAAAATGGGCAACTTGTGAATGCATTGTCAATGCGACAATCATATGCAGCATTTGAGTAATTCGTGGCGTTGAGCATTGGGTTGGGCTATCCACTGAGGGCGTTGGGTGGTGACTGGCTGATGCATACAACGGATATTGTATCTATAGCCTGGCCGTAGCAGAGTGTCGTCTATTTCACAATTTGCATTTAATATCCTTGTGTGAATAATTTACAAATGCAATAAACGTAAATGCGTTCTAGGCAACGACGCACTCAGACTTGGGTTCTCAGCTAGAATGGCAACTGAAATGGAGCATAGACCGAAACTGAATCGTATATCGTAGCATTGAAATGCTTCAGACGTTCAGACTGCCACGCTCCAACTGGCTGCCCGGGGGCCTAGCTGTAGGCCCATTCCACGGCTCCTGCTGCTTCTGCTGCTCCTGCAGCTCCTGCAACTGCTGTTGGTGTGGATCCCTGCTCGGGCGTCGCTTTAGCTGTACGCATATTTGTATGTTGCATGTTTGCAACTGTCTGTTATGTTAGTATTTGTACGTGTGTCTGTTTGTTTGTGTTTGCAAATGTGTAAATGCATTCGCATTTGCCCCGCTGCCTTACCACCAGCCCCTCGCCTGCCCACACACGAGTCGCTTTGTGTTGGGTTGGCGTGAAATTTGCTGTAAGCAATAAGCCTGTAAGGATATTGAAAGTCACTCGTTTCTGGTATTTACTTATGCATTTGTTTCATGTTTGGCAAAATGATGCCACACACACAGACACAGACACACTCTTGCACTTCCACACACACACGCACATGACAATTGTGGGTGTTGAAAATGGGCTGTGAGTGGAAAGCGCTTGTTGGTTTACTGTCTCGGAATTCGCTTGAAGCTTTTCACGCTACATTTCCACATTGGCCTTAGCCAGTAATCGGATATTAGTTGGTCTTAGTTATTGTTATGGCATATTTATAGCCAGTCAAAATTGCAAACGTTAGCCAAATGGCCGCTGCTTAAAGTGCCACACATAACTTGGCCAGTTAAGTGTTACCTATGGCAAAAGGGTAACTGGATTCGGCTTCGGTTTTCAGCGGCATGTTGTGTGTGTGCAATTTCTGTGGTTTTTTGACTTCTATGTGTATGTGTGTGGGATTTGTGGTCAAGACTTTACAACTTGGCAATTGTTTAATGCCAGCTGTCCATGTTGGTCAAGCAATTGGAATTCCAATATCACATTTTCAGTTCATTTCGCAAAGCGCCAAGGAATGTGCACAAAGCAACATTTGAAAAACAAGCCAGCAAGATGAGCTACTTTTCTAATCACGTCAATTGTAATGTGAGCACTGGAAATGTTTTCATTCCTCAAGACTTTTCTTTATAAGTTTCCAAAGTAAACTATTTTTCATTACGCATTATTATTGCAACAGTGTGCTTGCCACAATGTGTCGTTCTTATTAATAGTATAAAACGGTCGATGTTTTCCATGGCAGCTGTATGACATAGTGCAATAATGCAATCCGGCCGGTTCCGACATATGTACTGCCTGCAACAGAAAGACGGACGGACCTATGCAATGTTTCACGACGATAGCTTTCAAACTGAGAAACTAGCTTGCATAGAGACAGACCAACAAACAGATGGACATGGCTATGTCAACTCGATTGTGGATGCTGATCTAGAATATATATATTTCATTTAATCAACAAATCAAAGTTCTCTTGACAAGGGTATACTTATTATGATATAAGCTTGATATATTTGATCAAGAAGAATATGTTTATTTATATGCGTGGCTTATATCATGACACAGTAATAATACCCCCTAAGAGTAACACTTGTTTTTGACAATTCACATTGTAAAAAAGTACATAAAACAGCTATGATAAACAATCGCATATTTTATGCCTTTTTGGGACATTATCAAACACTTTAGGAAGTGTGGAAGGGGTATGCCACAAGCCATTGCCAATGTAGTCAGTTTTTGTGGCTCATTTGACAGCAACTTACAAGTTTGTCTATATGCTACCGGGCGATGAAATATCGTTATATTTAACCTTAAATCAAGTCTTTTAAAAGTTCATAAACTTAAAGCGCAAGTGGGGATTGGGCTGGTCTTGAGGGCGCACAAAGGCAGCAGCAGTAGAAGTAGTAGAAGCATGTGGGAGTAGTTTGGTGATGGGTGTAGGGATGGGGTGCGGGGGCGCCAACCAGCCACTAAATTGTTTACACGCAATTTCATCAAAACAATAAATCATGCAGTTGAAACGGCACAACAAAGGCGGCGACATTGCCGTCGCCGGCGTCGCAGTCGCTGTCGCTGTCGACGGCATCGCCGACGTCGCGACGTGACGTCAAGTTGACATTTGGTGAAAATCAAATCAAAAGCATTTTTCCGCACAGCGGAAGTTGGCGCTAGCTCAGCTCCAAGTCAAACTTGGCAAAACACACATTTATAACAAGAGGGTGGCTCACACACAAACACACAAAACACACACACACAACACACACACACACAACGTGTCGCTGGCAATAAACTTGACGGCCATAGTCATCAATCCTGCTAGCACAAGAGGCAAAAGTTTCATTTTTTCTGTTCGCTGTTTGCTTGTGCTTCTTCTTGTTATTGTTGTTGTTGCTTTTCTTTTCACTCACATTTGCACATTTTTATTTAATTTATAAGTATAACATTTAATATTAATTATACGCCATGTAAGCCCATTGCGCAGCACACTATGCTCTGAAAAGCCAAGCGCTTAAATAAGTATTTGTGCATTGGTCAGAGCTGGCAGTGCCCGCTTTTCATTTCATTCATAAACTATGCATGTTTATTTGCACTGCAGCTGGCCACAATGACCGGCACATAAAGGACAGCAGCCGTGCAGGGTTGTGGTGAGGGGACAGGAGTTGGGAGAGCAACAGTTCTGGGAACGTACTGTGAATTTCTTTTTTAACCCTTTTCACTTGCCCTTTGGCGCTACGCAAGAATTAAAAAACATAAAAAAGCAGGAAGTACATTTATTCAAGTTAAGAATAGCCGACTAAAATATGCCCTGTAGATTAGGTATTGAGTCGATTATAAAAATATACGTATATGGATGGCAAATAAGTATTGAATGTCGGCAAAGAAAATCCTATTTTTTTATAATTTAATTTTTCAATAATAAAATATGTCTTTAGACAAGAAAACAATGACTAAATTTTGATTTTCTGTTTGAAATACGGTTCATTTTTTTGAGTGTATGCATTATACAACTAACTAAAATTGATGACTTAAAGAATGAAGATGGTATTTCCTTACAGAAATTCTAGGCATAAAACATAGAGATCTTTTGAGTTTTTTAGACTGGCTGGACGACGGTACAAGGTATAGCGAAGTTTGTTGTTCGAGTCGCCGAGAAAAATATATATTTTTTGTAGAAATCTATATTCGACGAGTTCACACAAGGTTTTGCATATCTTAAGACATACTACAATAGGACTACAGAGGGCGCAAACACATATTCTTTATGAGGGCGTAAATGCCAGGTTTATATTAACACCATTTCATGCTACCCTTTTTAATCATTTTTACAGATAGTTTTAACAGCGTATAAAACCCAAAAAATAACAAAGCATCTTTTCTAAAAACGCGTCGAATCAACCATACTCTATACCATATTAATTTTAAAACAGTATCTCCAAATAATTTTATAGATATCGTACTTTAAGCCACAAGTACGATATCTATAAAATTTTTTGGACTCTGATTTTACAGACTTTCGGCATATATATATATGTATCCAAAAAGTCCTGGTCAAAATGGAAGCCTTTTCTCAAGCACCTTAATTGTTAGAGTATTTAGACAAATGAAAGAATAAGCGTAAAACGACGCGCCCAAGTAAAATACCATAATGTTTAAATTGTGGTTGGTTTGCTGGCTCCCACATACTAACGCAGACCGGCACACACACAGCTGCGCACACACACACCCTCGCACATACACACGCATAAAAAAATCAGCATCGAGTTTTTATTTGCATTAAGAAATTATAATTATGGCAGCTGGTTTGCTAGCTCTGGCTCGCTGACTGCCTGCTCCCGGCTGGTTGCTTGGTTTTATCAGCTTTTGGGGTTATTTTCGCCCTTTACGCCATAGTTGCTCCTCCCCTGCCCCCTTTTTGGGCCACCCCTGACATGCCGCTCCGACTGTCGACTGCCGACTGGTGCCCGGCGCCGGCTGCAGGCTCTCGGCTGCGTGGGGCGCACACTTTTTAATTGAAAAGTGCAAAATAATGTTAAAGAAAAGTAAAAAGTGGTCGCGAGCAGAAAGTATGCGTCCAAGTATCCCACCATTCCAACTGGAATCCATTCTTATGCCCATTTCCCGTTTCCATTCCCGTTCCCAAGAGGCATGCCACTGTTTGTGCTATGTGTGCGAGAATTGTGTGTGTTCGGCCAGATGAATGCAGTTTTTTGTTTAACTGCGCGCAAAGGGGTCAGCAAAGGGCTTACAAAAGAGGGTTGGGTTGGGGAGAGGGTCGGGTGGGGAGAGGGTTGGGTGTTGGGGATAGCAGGGATAGCAGAGAGAAAGCTCGTGCTCTAGTCGCTATAGGGTCTTTGGCCCTTCATTCCCTCAACTGCGCAGCGTTAAAAAGCATAAATTCTGACTTTTACCAGCAATGAAACTGAGACTTGGGGAGTTACAGCCAGCGGCTATCTAAGATTTGTTTAGCTCTATTTTTGCCCACAAGCTCGCAAAAGTAACTCATAATACAACTTTTAACTAGGAAAATGTTTACACAAATTATTATTTCATGTCAAGAAATAAGACGCTGTAAATTGTTGAAATTATATAGTGCCAAATGTTTTGTGAAGCATTCAAAAAATAGGACACAAAAATTACATCAATAATTTATTTCTATTCGGTAAAAACATGACAAAGCATGAAAAATGGAGTGGAAAATTCGAAAATTTGGTTACATTTTGGAATTTTAATATCAATAATAAAGCAAAAATATTAAATTCAAATCTAAATGCAGATATAATCTACAGAGCAAATCATCATCATAGTGTTGGAAAATTTTGATAAAAATTGATGTCGAAATTAAATTGGTGATTCCATTTCCAATATTCATATGCTAATGCTCGCATTATAATGTGCTCAACACGATGCTATCATGGCGAAACGTTAAGTGGATGAATACATATATCCATTTTATCCATTTATCGATAATTACGTCACTTACCAACACTTGCAGCCACGGTTAGCTGCGAATGTCCATTGAGTGCACTTTACTTAAAATGCATAACATTTGCGCCACTTATGCAAAAATAAGGCTGTGCTGCATTCCTGGCATGCTGGCATCACCTGGTCAAGACGCTGCTTGGCTCTGGTTGTCTAAGTTAGCTGCAGTTGTTGTTGACGAAATGAAGCATATAATTCGCATGGAGCTGAGCGGATCGCAGGTAATTTTTAAATTGATGGCGCGAAAATTACGACAAACGCTGCGGGGCCAAAGTCAAGAAGCCAAGCTAAGAGCTGAGCGGAACCGTTAGAAAGGCGCAACTTGCATCAAGTCAACTGTGAAATAAGCCCGCAGTCAATGGCTGATGTTGGCTAAAATGCTGTTGCACAACGCATTTCATTTATATACCCATTGTAAATGGCTAAAAAGTTGTGCAACTTGTTTTGTTCTTCGATTTCCTAAACTATACATATGCTTGGTCAGAATCGACAGACGCATCATGTCCCAAATCGGAGGTGTTTCAAATCAACGATAGCTTGTCCTATTTCCGTTAAATCGACGCAAACCGATATCGATATTCTATTAAGGGAACATATCTCGGAGATTACAAGAAGAATTACAGTCTCTTTATTTATATATAGAAGTATATACTTACATATTTAGAAGCTAGAATGTTTGTAAAGGTAGCTTTTAGCTGAGCTCAGGATATCTACAAGTCGAGTACACCCGACTAGAGCGCTCCAACTTGTTTTATTTTTTTGCTGCTACTGACCCGGCCAAGCTAATTGTGCGCACAATTGATGATCGCTGCCTGGGTTGTGGGCGTGGCAGTAGACTACAATTTTGTGCCCAGCAGCCAAATGACTGAGCGCTGATTGAGCATGGCAAAAAGAACTTGTGCGTGTGTGTGGCGCCTGTTAGTTGGCTTTAGTTAGCAAATTGGCCTACAAACTTGTTACCATTTATCACACTCAGTGTCAGCATATCAAGCGTGCAAAAATTTTGTTGGCAAAATATCAAAAAGTTTTTGAGCGGCTCTTGACAAAAATGCGTGTCGAGAACACAAAATGACACTTAAAGGTACGAGCCGTAGCCGAGGGAAGGTGTGTGTGGGTGTGAGTGTGGGGAGGGGTGGGGGAGGCTTGGGTTGAAGCAAACATATGCTGCCACACACACTCACACACACTCCCGTACACACACACACACACACACACACTCAATCAGGTATCATTTAGGCTGGCAACCATCAATCTTAAGCTACTTTATCTTAAATGTCATGCAGACATACTCGATACTAGATGCTCACACTTATAGATATCAGCGAGGGTAGTCTGTTAGGCAAATCTATTTGGATTTGCCAATGCCTTTTGTTTGCCCAAGAATAACAATTGATGTCACCAACAGCATTAGCAGCAGAAGCAGCGGCAGCAGCAGCCCAAAAGCAACTAAACTAAAAGCCCAAAGAAACAGAAAAAACGCATTTGTTGTCGCATACTTTTAGGCGCAACACAAATTTCAGCAAATTTGTGGGGCGAGATGATATAGTATCCACATTTCCAGCAATGAGTATGCGGGGGCTGCCTACTCTAGACACAAAGTCTCAAAGGTAAACACTTCTATATACTATATATTTTTTAGATAGATAGCTTATTTGCACTGCGCTTCAAAGACTTTAAGTACATTGAATAATTATTGATTAAGGCATACTATAGCTTCAAAAGAAAGCGTGAATTTATTTGTAGTTTAGTTTTTTCTTTTTTTACACGAATTTCATATTTGGCTGGGATTTTTTTTTTTTTTCTTTGAACAAAAATAATGGCAAATTAAAGCAAGCAAAACCAACAATCTAGAGCCGGACAAACTCATAAACCCAATACATGTTATGTTGAATATACTTTATCAATTACATTTTAATAGTTTTCTAAAATATCAATAATATATTGGCATATAAATAATATATATATATAATTCTAAATATTTTAAAATTAATTATTTCACATCATATCAGTTGAAGTTTGAGTAATCCTTAATATTACAAGAATTAAGAAAATTCTCAATTTATTTAAAAATGCCAAAAAAAAGCTTATGTGTATTTTACCAATTGAAGTTTGCTTTATCTTTTATATTAAATATTTCTTAGTATTTATTTATTTATTTATTAATTATTATTTATTTTTATAAAATATAAAAATATAAAATTTAAAAAATTCACTTTTTTTGTACATTCTTTTTCAGAAGGAAACTCCTTTACTTTCTTGTACTGCCACACTGCTTAAATGCCAAAATAGATGTTACATAAAAAATTAATGGTAACAACAAATATCAGGTACGTTTTTTTTTTCATTGTTTTTGATATATTTTATGTTTTTTTTAATATATTTTATATTTACTTATTTAATTATATTACAGTTTATAAGTTCCCTTCTACGCCCACTTGAGTAAATCTTTAAAGAATGCTATGATTTCCCTTTTGCCATTTTCTATTGTTATTATATTTTGATTTATGGTTCATATTCGTCTTTAATACATTTTTGAATTACTTTAAAGGATAATACAATTTTCATAAAATTTATTTCCCCAAATATAGTCTGATTATTAAATATCCTGCACACGCATGCGGTAATAATTTATCTGATCATAATTTATTTAAGTGTTGTATGTGTGAGTATGTTGGCAACGTCTACAGCTGATTTTGACAGGCACTTTAACGCTCGCCAAAAGTCTTGAAGAGTCTTTAACACTGCTGCTCCTGGAGACTATGACTCCCTCCCCCCTGCCATGTGGCAGCAACCCTTTCTCGCCAGTTGATTTTGTTCAACTGCAACACGTATTTGAGTGCAACGCGTTTGGTCTTTGGACATTTCACATAGCTCACGCCTACGAAAAAACGTGCAAGATTTCAAGAAATTTTTTATTTGTTGTGTGTGTGTGAATGTGTGCAATACCCAAACCACAGCATTTGAACCCTTTCAGGCTATACCCGGGCAAAAGCCATTGACACTGGGAGCAACACGCGCTTTTGTGCGAAAATATGCAATTGAAATGTTAAATAAATAAAGGCGTAAATACTTGAGGGGCAACAGCAACGACAAGGCAGAACATTCAAATGCTGTTGTGTTGGACGTTATGGATATACACAGAAGTAAATATACTAAAAAAAAAAATACCAAGAAATAGTAACTTAGTTTGGGTGGACGACGCTTCGATACCCTAGAAGGGCAAAACGGATTCAAATCCAATTGAAATAGGTTTACTTTAGTTATATAAAACAGACAACATAAAATTGTATTTAATGAGTAAAACGAATTATTTGGCATACCATGACAGATACATGATATATAAAGACGATAAAGATAGTTTTCACATGTGTTTTTACTGCCGAAAATAGAAGCTTCAGTACCAAATTTCATTAAGAAAGACCAGCAGAGAATCCATTTCCCATAGGCCACGAACTTAGTTCTGATACGATGAGGTTAGCTTCGATAAATTCTCTTAATGCGGAAAAAAGAAGCCTTAGTGCCAAATTTCATCAAGATAACCCTGCGGGGAACCCTGTTAACATGGGTTAAAATGGGAAACGAACTTATTTATGAGACGATTAGGTTGCTTTCGATATATGCTTCCACTCCAGCAAAAAGAAGCATCAGTATCAAATTTCATCAAGATAGCCCTGTCGAGAACCGAGTTCACATAGGCTAAAATGGATACGATAATATCCATTGATACGATTGGGTTGGTTTCGATACATGTTTCTACTCCAGCAAATAGAAGCATTGGCACCACATTTAACCAAGATAGCCTTGCACATCGGATAAAACAAGCTGAAAATTTGCTTACGATCAGCTCAGTTCTACTTTCTGATCAAAAATATATTTGAAGGCTTTACAGACCATTTCTTCTCTAGCGTTACACAATTCTTGGCAAATTTATAATACCCCATTCCAGGAATTATAAAAATAGAAAAGCGAACCGTTATGCATTCCATAACTTTGGAATCGTCGTCAGACGTTGACGTTGAAATGAATGAATGAAAATATGCAAGCAACGTGATTCTCAGTGACGCGACTGCGACTGCGACAGCGACGCCATATTGCTTTGGGATGGTGTGGGCTGGTGGTTTTTTCTCCGTCAGGGGGCGCCATTGGGAAACGTAACCGTTAGCAATGGCATTGCCAGTATGGTTACCGTAACCGTTACCGCTACCCTCTTTTTCTTCCAGCTAGCTCCATGGCCGTGAAGAGGAACGGGAACAATATTCGCATTTGCTCGTTGGTATTTTCTGTCGAGTTCAGCGTAAATTCATTCATTTCCACTTGAATTTACAATTATGCGAAACTGTTGTTGAATGGGTTTTGACTTGCTCGGAGGTTTTTGGATTGGGTTCTCACAGTTTGGGATTTGGAGATTGGGTGTTTTTGTTGTTTCGTAGCTGTTGCTGGTTACGTTTATGCATATTTCCTGTATTTGCCATTGGCAGCATCAGCACCAGCAACAACTTCACTATTTAGCTTTTAATTAACTATGGAGCCAGATGTGAGTAGCTGAGACTGTAACTGGAGACTGCCAGAGCTGGCCCACAAACTCGTAGCGCTCGTTGCCAATTGTCAACAGCAGCTGCTAAAAGTTTGCTGCCAAGCGTTGCCAAGGTGCGTGGCTGTGTATGGAATTCCGTATGATGCGATTTATTTACTGAACGCTTATGGAATGTAATTAACTTTATAAGATGTGCATGCAAAAGCTGTCAAGGGCGATTTTATGTTTGTGTATAAGCAACTACATTTATGCTGAGCACCATGGGAAGAACTCAGTTCGATCATGAATTACATTTTAGATTGTGATTTGTGCCGAGTGAGTGAGGCAAAGATACTTGTTTCAGCATACAGTACACTAGCTAAGTAGTCAATTGGTGTAAACTTAGAACAATTATCAGCTATTAAACATAGTGTTTCCAGCTAAATGAATGCATAGACTATATAATACTACAGCTGTTTTCCTTACAAAAAGCAGACTGTAATTATTTTATGGTAAAGACGAAGTAGACAATTCGCCAGTTTTCTGTCAATAAATTTTGAGTATAATTGTCGAAATTAGAGATTATCTATGCATGAGTTTTCATATTCGGAATTTGCAAACAAACATTCTCAAATAGACCGACAATTGCTGTACCCTAAGGTGGGCAATCGAGAATTGTCTAATGTGACCAAATACAGATTCTGTCGGCGCAGCCAGTAGAGCGGGATCCTTCAGTTGTTATTTAACATTTAAATATTGAACGTAATTAGCTATAAAGCAGCTATTGTAAGGAAGAGTTTAGGCATTTGAAATTTCCGACATAAGACAAAAATAAAAACTGGCAGACCGACAATTGGTATGCCCTTAAAATGTGGATATGGGTCTGTCATATATCTGCCCGCCCGAAAATCGGCACGCAGACGTCTGTCGAATCAAGTCTGCCATGTAGGTTTATCAATAATCTGGGGCAGAGAGTTTTCCAGTATAACCAACTACAGACCGATTTTTATCTGTTCAGCCTATCGGGCCGTGCTCTTTACTTAACAAGTTCTGTTGACTTCTTTAGAGGACTTTAGAGATATTTTGCGCAGAAGTTCTTAACATTGAAATATTTGCATAAATAAAATGCTCTAAGCCTCGTCTATAAAAAAACTTGCCAGCTTAAACAATCCAAACAGCAGTTCTTAAACCCATTCGTAACACAATTTGAATACATTTCTACGCCTTAAATATAATATTACTTTCATAGGAGCCTCCCGCGGCCACTACTAATCAACCATATGCTCTTATGCAATTTTTTTTTTTTTTTGTAATAAAAACTTTGTGCGCAAAAAAAGAGAGGGAAGAAGGAAACTTTTCGAATACCACTTCATGAGGGTGGCAAACTTTTTGTAGGGTTGCCTAACTGCAGGAGCCCTTCAGCTAGTTGCCAATGCAATTCAATGTCATATCCTTGAAAGCTAAAAAACAGCAGAGTACGGATATGAAAAAAAACGCCAAACTGAAAGTTTTGTTATTGAAAGTTCATCGATGAATACAGCAATACACAGTTGGCAAACGAAAACCCAGTAGCAAATCCACTTGCCGGAATACTCGAACGACTGCAGTTTGTGAGCCTGTTTCCTTGCGGCTGCTTACAGTCCATTTCCTTGTAGCCCGTTTCAACATTTTCAATTTCTTTTGTATATGCAATGGCCACATTGTAAGCAGTTGCTGCTGCTGCGAGCCTGCATCCTGAGCCAGCTCCACTAATTTCCTCGGCCAAGTCCAGACGTTGTCAGCGGCATATCCTGCCAGCCAGAGAGTCAGCCAGGCTGTCTGCTTAGCCCAATGTTTGTGTGTGGGCAATGCGTTTGGGAGGCGGGTCCCGTTGTTTGCATTTTTATTTGTATTTCATTTTCAATTGACTGACAGAGTCGTTGCCTGCCCGCCTACCTGGGGGCTACCTGGGCTAAAGTTCAGGTATGCGCTTTGTGTTCTCCAGTCCATTCATCAGAGTTATTTACTTTTTAACGAGTTGATTTCATTCAATTTGTTTGCCCAGGTTTCAGTGGCTATTACAGCCAAACAGCAAAAAAAAAAAATTAAAGAAAAAGGGAAAAGGGTTGCCACCACATTGCAATGCTCTTGAATATATTCCAGTCATACTTTGGCCACACTTTAAGCTGTTTCTTATACTTGCCCCATTAAAGCTCTTTCATATAAAGAACGGAACGGCAGCGCCGGCAACTTCTCTTATATTCTGGTTTTTGTTTTTCTATGGCCTTTTTATACCCTGCATTCAAATAACATTTAAGAAAGGGTATAAGTGTTTTAAAATATATTTATCAAGGTTAAAAGAAAAGATTTTTATTTAGCAACATGTTCCTCCGCCTGCCTGTCTATACGAACTCCCTAACTAAACAAGCCTAGGGTATACAATTTGGTATGCTCGTATGCTGGACTCAAATTAAATGTAATTCACATTTGGGTAAGCTTCATACGCTATTGAGAATTTTATATTAAGAAATATTATCTTTTTCTACGGAAACCTTAAAAATTGCTTATAAATAACATATGTTAGATGCGCTTAGAGCTACTTACAGGGTGTCTGCCAGTCCATCATATACATAACTGGTGCATTTTACTTGTTTATTTTTTACTACATTCAAGTCCTGCACGCTACCAAGTCAACTTCTTGTGCCTTTGGCGTTTTTTCGGTTTCAATAAATATTTTCGCAATGCAGAAATTAAAAATTCTTCGAAATAATAATAGAACATGACGAGAAAATGGCGAATTCAGTGCCCACAAGCTGCCAAACCAGCGTTGTCTATTTAACAGAAACTTTGTACGCCTTTGGGCTTCCGATAACAACAACAACAACAAGAACAAGAAGAACAACAATTTCATCGAAGTGTCCCGGACCCTGGCAATTCGATTGAAATTGTTGCCAGTGGCTATGATTTTATGAGCATTTCGTTTGTCTTGGCGGAAGCGTTCAAATATAATTAAATTGTTCGCATTTTACAGATGCTTGCAAAATATGATCAAAATTAACCAAGAAAATGTTTAAGCAATAAGTGGCGCCATCTGTTGCACATCAGCAGTGGCTAAACGAAATGAGAGCAAAAAGTTTGGCGAAAAAAATTGCAAAACATCAAAAGCGCAAATGAACTAAATTTGTAATATTAGAAAAGTATAAAGAAAGGAAAACTTGAAACTTTGGTAAAAAAAAGAAAAAAGAACACAATATTCTAGCTGCTGGCGCCATCTGTTGAGCATTTGCAAGAGCTCAATTGCGTAAGGGCAAGACACAAGATAATCTAGAAAACTTAGCTTTAGCTGGTTTATATAATGCATATATTAAAAAAGCATTGATTAAATTTGGCGTAATGTATTTGTTGCTGCTTTTAATTAGATATTAAGTTTGTTGTGGGTATTTTTTTGGCTCTTGTAACTAAATGTTGTGCGTTGTGCATGTTTTGCTTCTCCGTAACACACTCAGCAGCTGTCTACATTTTCATCACCTCGCTGACATGCTTTTCCAGGCAGCTCATGATCTGGAAGGCCGAATCACAGGGATTGGCGCCAGTGACACTGCCGCAGGCAGCCAGAGCCTTTTCCGCTTGCTCCTTAGCCGGCGCATCCTTAAAGTGCTCCAATATCTTATCATTTAGTAGCTGACCCTTGCTGTTCATGAAACCGAGCTTGACTAGGATACATTGGGCCGAGCACTTGACGTTATCCTTGACCTCCTCGGGCTTTATTTTGCCCGATTTCAGATCGGCAATATCCTGTTCGGCTACACCATTCTCCGACAAGCAGGTCTCCACAATTTGGCGTCCATTGTCGGCATCGTCAGCCTGAAAGGTTTGATCCCGAGATTTGGCTAGAATGGTGTGTTGAACTGTTGTGTTTTACTTACCATCAGGCAACCAGTTAGACAGCCCAGAAGCAGCGCCAAAGCAAATGCGGACTTCATTTTGCGCTAGTTTTGAATTAACTAATTCTGTGAACTCCAATTGCACTTTTATAGGTAATCGCAACTTTGTAACTGCATTTCGCATGACACTTTTTTTTTTTAATCATTATCTAAAGTTGGTTACGCTGAGTGCACATATGAATTTGTCACTGTCATGGCCATAGGCTAACGTGATGCCCTTGCACTTTGCATATGTATGTGTGTAATTAGCATTATAATCATTGGAAAAGCGCAACAGATTACAGCAGATGCTGTCATAAGTTAATGCAATTTGCCATTTTTTAATTTTATGTATTATTTTGTTAATTTACTAGCTGTTTCCGTAAAAGCTTGTCCAGTTAAGCGAATATTTTGTAGTAAAAATATATTTTTGGGACTATTAAAAATAATGTGTATTATTATATGAAAACGTATTTATTGAGAATAAGTATTAAGACTTTGGGAACTTTAGAAAGAATACCTTGAAGAGTATGGGAACTTTGCCTAGAGTCTGTCGAAACTATTTTCTTGACAGACACGAAGTTGGTCAAATTAAAAGGCAGACTTTCTGACGATTCCTAAACTAGACTCTATTTCTTTGAGACATAGTGTAGGGTATTTTTAATTCGCTGAGACCCCAATTAGGCAATTATAAAAGTGGCAAAATAACAGTAAATTTATAATCGGGTGAACCGAACCATAGAAATTATTATAGGGATTTTTTTATATAAAAAGTCGTAATTGTACATTGATACAAATTTCAATATTTATTATATTAATTTTATTTCTCTCTATACATAAATCTTTATGAAAATTGGCTGACAACGTTTGTATGCAATTTTTAGTGTATCATAATTTCGGCTTCATATCCATTTGCAAAGATCTTTAAAATTTATTTGATACGCATTTTGACATTTAGTTCTTGAAAGCAGGTCAGAGATTTTATTCTCGACACAAGACTAAGATGGGCAAACACATTGATTCCACCTTATGGTTCTTTACTCGTTGGACCTTAAACATATTTTGAAAAAGAAGTTGTGTTCACGATATTCCGCGCTATCTTAAACTGCATTTCTTATTAAAAATGTACTTGAGGTGTATCCGCGAGCGAGGCCGGGTAATATCCACTAGTATATATAAAAATATATATATATATCGTATATTTTATACTTGAAAAAATATAATTTAAATAGATTCTTCTTATAGATATAAATATATATTTATTATATATACTTCCCATTCAACATACTGCGCGTTTACTGTATATAATTTTTAATTATTGTATAGATTACACTAATTAATATTAGATTTGAATCTCGGATTTCTAGTTCATTTTTGCGCAACCATAAACAAATGAAACTGTTTGAATCAAATGCCCCGCAGCTGTCCATTGAAATGCAATAAAATTGTTGTGAGTTTTGTATTTTCTCACTAAGTATCTAGATTACGTGTTTATTTTTTTTGTAAACAATTTATAAACATGCCTGCACTTGGTCGCATATTAATTAAAAACGTTTTATTGCAATTGTTTATACATTGCAATTATCTAGTTTTTTTTTTTTTTGTGTAAATTCCGCTTCATTATTTTTACATTATTTAAATGTTAATTGCATTTCATGACTTTGTGTTAATTGGCTTTGCATATTATTTTCTTTTTATCATCATTTGATTAGTTATTTTTATTATTAATAATATATTTTTATGGTCGCGCATACATTTTCATTGAGTTAAACATGATTTCAGGCGCTAATTGAAATCCTTTTAGAGTAATTAGGAAAATTGTAATGCACAAGAGATGGAAATTTGCTGCCAGTTGCCAGCTGCTTTTACATCCATCCCCGCCCGCCTCGTGCGCAGACCCTCCCTTTGTGGTGTAGTTAGGAAAAACAAACTAATTTAGTAAATTACTATTTAGTGGGCCCTTTTATATGGCCGACAAGGACGATGTTGGCCACCTGGCCACAGCTTTGGTCACACACAAAGGTCATTTTCGGGCTTTGAAGTTACGCTTTGAAATTCGCCAAAGGACATTTAACAAATAGCATGCTTTGTGCTTGTGCGTGTGTGTGTGTTATATACACGCATACAAACACATTGCAATTGCTGTCGGAACATCAAAGCAATGCGAGTTTTCCAGTTGACTTCATCAGTAGATTGTGTGAAGTATGCCAAAAATGTGTTGTAAACTGTCCAACAACAATTTTTAGTATACCTTATGAAATGGCTAAAGGGGGTTTTATATAGTAGCTCAACCACAATCAGGCCTTGTAAGCCTAGCTTTCTGCCAGTGTGTACTCAGGAATCATAAAAGTTAGAGCTACCAAACTCTGTATATGGATTCTGACATATCCCATATAAATTAAATATAATGAAAATGTTAAATATATACTCTAAATTAACTGTTATTTGTTTTACAAAGCTATTGGGGTAATTAAATAGGCTGTACATACTTCTTATAGGTTTACAGGGTATCTTCAGTTCGAGTGCTTTTAACAAGAGCACAGCGTGTTTCTCTTTTTGCTATGCAGTAAATCTCGTAGTTGGCCTTTTAGGCAATGGAACTTAATGTAATACCATAAAATCGAATGCTTAACAAGCTCTTAAGCCAGCGGCACGTGCTGAATCGGCCCTGGACTTTAGTGCGAACGCGATTTCCGCACGAATCAAATATACTTGGCGAGTAAAATAATATTGGCCAAGCTTTTAAAATACATTTTACATGCACTTCAGTTTAATTGACGCGTGGCCTCGTGTTCCACTGTTATATTGAAAGGCTGGCGAAATTTGAGATAACGAACTTTTCAGAGTGAGCCATTCAATTAGTTTAACACCCCCAAGGTATTAATATTGGGTGTGGGTGTGGCAAGGGGGCGAGGAGGGCCGAGGCACAACAATTGCTTCTCAGCTTACATCAAAAAGGGGCTCGAGATACTTGAAAAGATACAGTGGCAAGTCAATGAAACTGGAGATGCATTTTCAAAGGGGATGCTCAAAAATGGCTGAAAGCAAAATTTGGACGCACATGAAAATAGATATGTGAAAACAATATAATTACCAATTTAGCTCAGAAATTTGTGCGAAATATGCATATAATTATAATCAAGCAAATTGACAACCAATATATATGAATATATTTTCGGTAGAGAAAAACATTAAAAATAATAACGATTTTTTTTAATTTCCTTAAATGATCGCCAAGCTATAAATTAAAAGGGGCACATATGCTGTTCTACTATATTGCAAAAAAATAGGGAAGATACAAAACACAAGTCTAGTCTGGAGTGCCCGACTAGCGGATACCCTGAACCTTCTTTTACCAACACCAAGTACAGCTCGCCCTACGCGTCCCTCTGCCTGAGCATCAATAAAATGAAATCAATTAATGAAAAAAAAAAAAACAAAATTAAGTTCTCTCCGTCCCTCTCCATAAAATAGAAAATACCTGACCTGCATATACTATTCAAAAAGCTAAATGTCAAATTTGGTGACTCCAGCTCTTAAAACCTAAGAGATTTCCCAAAAACTGGAGATCTATATAAATGTTTATCGATTGCTAGGAAACGCGCGAAGCTATCGATTATTGGAAACCAACTCTCACTAGGGCGGGCACTAGGAGTACCTACATTCAAATCTCTAGCATTAATAGGTACTGGGATCGACACGTACATACATACGACAGACGGACAAGCAGACTGACGGGCATGGCTAGATCGACTCGGTTATTAATGGAACAAGAATATATATGCTTTATAGGCTCGAAGATGCTTGCTTCTCCCTGTTACATACATTCGCACAAAACACTATACACTCTTACCCAATTTTAAATGGGTCCGCGGTAAAAAATAACCTTTGCATTTTTAGAAGCATGTCTGAATTGCGTCTTAAAAAGAAAGGAAACATGGAGGAAGCATGATTGTCTTTTTTATTTAGCCGCATATTTACCATGTTTTGTATATAAAAACAAGAAACTTTGACCTATTTTAATTTATTTTTTATAGGAATATAAAATACATTTATTTCTATATCTTATATGTCGCTTGGATATTAAGTTGTTGTTCTTGCTGTTAGACTAAAGAAATTTGCACAATTCACAAATCCCCTATTTGCCTCTCTCCCTCTTTCAGCCTCTGAAAAGCCTGGCACATATTACGAGCGACTAAAAAGAACATAAATACAAAATGCAGCCAGGCATAAGAAGCTACCACAGACCATTGACAACTACGTGAATACCTATGCTAACATCTACCCTAGCCTTATTTTTCCTACCCATACATATACTTGCACCCGCCCCCTCCCCGCCGCATTGCCCTTCAGGCCCTTTAAAATAGCAAACTAGACCGGGCATTGGCTCCACACTGGCTACGTAATATGTCCTGGGGCTTAGTTCGCATGTGTTGCTGTTGCTGTTGTTGCAGAACGCCTCGTTGAGGCTATTGTCTGACTGAGGGCTTTACAACTCATAAACAGCAGCCTCTCAGCCCCGACTAGTAATAACAGTTTAAGCTCGAGGCACTGCCCGAAAATTGTCCACATCTCGTTGTTTAATTTTTTTGTTAGCTCGCAGTGTTTTCTTTTTTTGTAGATACTCCAACAGGGGGTCGTTCAACTTATGCTTCAAGTATGAGCATGAGAAGGTTGTTTGGAAATCTTAGGCTTCAATTGTGATCCTCAGAAAAGAAGAAAGGTGATATTTTAAGCAAAACTTCCTTTTGGTTCGAGTGTATGCCTTAAGACGGGGTTTTGCAAAATTCTACCTAAAAGTGGAGGAGCTTGGGGTTAAACATTGTATAAAAAACATCAAGAGCAACTCAATGTGCTCTACGAACGGTAAGGCATGCAACTGCTTGGCTTTGTTGATTGAGCGAGAAGCTAGTACTTTGCCGGTTCAAATCAAGCAACTTGCGAAAATGTTTAAGTGTTTATTTAATTTCATATTAAGAACACAAAAATATATATTAACAAAATAAACAAACAATTGAAAAGAGGGTTGGGAATTTATGCTTGAAAATTTGTTCTTACCATTTTCAGATAATTGTCAACATGGCCAGCAAGGGTATTTATTCTTCTGTACTTCTTAAGCAGATTGCCTGCTTGTGTTCCATTTTTGTTTTTGATAAGGAGCATTTTAACATGTGCTAAAAAAACAAGCAAAGTCCACCACCAAATTTGAAGAAAAATAAACCCGCGGCGTCCCCCAATTTTTGGCCTGGCTGCATGTGCGTTTATGACTTCATAATGAAAGCTAGACAGGAGCCGGGACAGCCGGCACGGCCAGGACGATGACTTTGGGGAGGCATAAGTCGTATTAGCAGACCAGTTCCAGCTCCCAGCCTCCCAAGCGTTCGAGTCCTGCGGCCAGCCGACAGCTGCATTGCATTGTGCGAAGGATACGAGGGTAGGGCCGGGGTTGGCTGCTGCTGTTGTTGTTTTGGATTTGCGTAGGCGTTGCGTTAACATGTGACTAAGTCCTTTTATATCCGGCAGCATTCGCTTTGGCCTAAGCTTTGGCTACATACATATCTTTAGCCTTAGACTATCATCAATTGCTGTCCCCATGGTGTAGTTAGGCTGGCCCGCAGCTTTCACAACCCACACCATTTACCCCTGCTCTACATTTTGATATAGGCCAAGCAACACAATTTAATGCCGACCTCTGGGAGCTATTGTGGCCGTGGCAGCCGCATCTTGGCCGCGGCCCGAGCTCTATGCAAGTTTTATGCTCATATGTATGGGTGTAGGGGCCGGGGATGGGGTGTGTGTGTGTTGGCCAGGGTTGGGGATGTGTGTGCTGCTATTTTATAAACAATTTTAAATTGCTGTCCAAAATGGTTTTGGCCCTTTGTAGGCAAATTGTTTTATATGCGCCTGGGTCCTGTGCAGTTTATTGACTTTGATGGCTCTGGCAGGATATGTGAGGGATATGTGTGGGGGAAGCGGGCGTGATAGCCCCAGGCCGCATTACTTTGCATAATCCAAGCGTAACTGAAACTATGTGACTCCATAATGCGCCACATTAACTTTGCAGCGCACACAAAAATATATCACGGCAAATAAAAATAAAAGCAAAACCAAGATAATGCGCAAAAAATTAGAAATAAGCACAAAATAATAAACCAACTTCAAGTCGCAGAGTGGCGAGCAAAAAATAATAATAATAATAATACCAGAAACAACAAAAATATGAAGCAAACAAACAGTCGAATTCGCTGCGCCATGTGGCAAAGTGCTTCTGCCACACACATGCTGCAGCAGCCCGAAGCACAGGCAGCCCGAAGCACAGGCAGGCGGCGTGCCAAGCAGCTGGGCAGTCAGCTCATCCACCTATCCACCTGCCCAACCATTCAACTCTGCCCCTCCCTGTGCACCTTGCTTCAGCACTCTAGAGAGCAAAGCGTCTCTGCAACGACCGCATGATTTCATCTTTCGCTTTCGTGCAGACAACTTAAGCAAAAAAATAAAGAAAAACTTTATGGATTGGGTGTGCCGAACGAAATACCCTTTCAAAATGTCAATTTACATATATAAATCTAATACGCATGAGTATTTAAATACTTTTAATCGACTCGACCAAAATTGTTTCAATACATTTTAGAAGAGCAATGCAATTTTTTTTTGTTTTAGATAACTTTTTTTTATAAATTATATTTTAGTGGAATTTTTTTCCAAATTAGTCTAATATCTGAAAATATTTTTTGTAAAATACATAAATATAAAAAAATATTTTATGAAATTAAAAAGTTAATTTTTAGATATATGTGATATTTTTTTATGAAAATTTTCTTCCAAGATAATTGTCTAAATTTTCGATTTATTCGCGATATTCTTAAAAGAAATGTTTTCTCTCAGATATTAAAATGCGATATACTATATGCAATATTTTTAAATGAAATATTCCTTCCCAGTTTTTTATGTAAGTTTTGCTAGAATTTTATAAGACGTATGAATGTTTCTTCTCGTATATTTATTTCAATTCTTCGATGCATTTGATATTCTATTTATATTTTTCTTGTTTTTTTTTTTTAGCCTTAAAGATTTTTTAATGAAAACAAACAATATTGTAAAGGGTATCTCAGTCTCGTTTATGACCCGATATTTGGTTTTGGATTCGCATATATATTTTTTTGTTTTTCATTAAATTCGCCTAAGCAAAATGTTAGCCCTGCCGTGTGTGTAAGATGATTTATGGAGCAGACTTCATAAAGTTCATAAATGTCGCGGCAAGCAGGCGGCAGGCAAGGCGAAAAAGAGGTGTGTAGCGGATGTGTGTGTGCGTGTGTATGTGTTGGCTAAACTGCGCCAGACACAACAACGGGAACAGTCAACACACTCGCCCAGTTGACACTTTCACCTAGCTGGAAGGTGGTTTGCGGTGCAGGAGGCAAGATGGAAGCTCGGAATGGGCACATTTTTGCGCATTTAATTAACTAAAATGCTATAAATATGATTTTAAATTAATTTACTTGCGTGCATTATTAATTTACAAAGTGTACGCTTTGTGTTTGGACTGAGCAGAGTTTGGCTGAGATGAACAGAACGGGTGTAGAGGGGTGGCTGACGGAGAGATTTATGGAAATAGTTTTCTGGGCATTACAAAAATTTGCTAAATGAACACATTTCACATCAAGAAATGATGAAGGGCTGCTCGTTTGCAATGAGCATATTGAAGATTAATAAATTAAATTACGTTTTGAGTATTTGATTAAGTACCTTGACACGTATGATTTTTTGTTAGAATGTTGAAGAGGCTTAAGGTCTAGGGGATACCCTGAACCCTCTTCTTCCAACATCAAATGCATATATATATTCTATTTTAGAAGCTATATGTCAAGTTTGGTGACTCTAGCTCTTATTATTTACCCAATTTGCTCAAAAAACAGGATGTCGATATCGATTTTTATCGATTGCTTGAAAACGGAGTAAGTTATCGATTATCGGGAACAAACTCGATCTGCGCGGGAGCTAGGAGCACCTACATCTAAAATTTCAAGTCTCTAGCTCTTATAGGTTCTGAGATTCTTGCGTTCATACATACTGACGGACGGACGGACGGACATGGCTAGATCGACTCGGCTATTGATGCTGATCAAGAATATATATACTTTTTGGGGTCGGGGTTGCTTCCTTCTGCCTGTTACATACATTTGCATTTTGCACAAATATAATATACCCTTTATACCCATTTTCAATGGGTTCAGAGTATTCTGATTTGTATTCATTTCCTTTTGTTCATTTTGTTATATTTGTTTGTTGGATGGTTGCTCAATATCGATTACAATTATTTTATGGTATAATTAATAGAATAATATAATATCATAATGATACAGCTAATAATTCGTCTGCAGAAATAATCTTGTTCATTTTAATGGATTTATTTATAGTATTGATGATTTCTTAATACTGATTGGATTTTTTTACTGTATAGTAATCGTGTGATGCTCAATAGTATTGTAGGTTTTGGTTTGGAATTTAAATATTTTTTTCCTTTTTTGCAAGCTTTACCATACAAACCTATAAAATTGCAGCTGTAAGAATATTTGACAAGTTAATCCATTCTTTCAAAATATTTCTGCATACTTTACACACATTGAGTTCCCCATTTTACGCGATGGTAAATCTAGTTTGTTGTGCATTACACTCCTTGTACACTTGTACATTAGCTCTACTCATGCATTCCAGATAATCCCATTCTTTCGACTTTCCAAACAAAAGAGTGTAGCATTTGGAACTAATTTCTTGTTGCCCTGACACTTGCCACTTTGCACTTGGCCCCGACACAGACGCTGCCGGCGACCGGCAACTGGCAACTGGCAACTGGCAACTGGCAACCGAAAGCTACCACCGCATTTGAGCCCTGCCGTCGGGCATTTTTGGTGGGTATTAAATTGTCTGGTCGCATATCGCGACATAGTCAAATTTCCGTCGCCAACTGCAAATACAGCTCAGGCGCAATCTCCAATTTCAATCAAAAAACCGCACGCGCTGTGCGCTTTCAGCTTCGTCGTCAACCTCAATCTCATCCAGCTCCTGCTCCTGCTCCGGCAGCGGGTGCTCCTGCTGCTGCTCGTTTGACATGGCCGTGTGCATGGATGCGACCTCAAAGCTGCAGCGAAATAAAAGTCAATTTGAAGGTTGATACATTGTGGACCCGTTGCCATGAAGCTGGCAGCTCTGCTGACACATGGAACAGGTGATAAGCCACTCAGCCGCACAAGCCGATGAAGTGTCTCCTGCATTCGCTGCCCGGTTGGCTCAACATTGCTGATGTGCGAATACCCTGCAATCAGAAAATATTTAGCAAACATTTATGATACAACATACTTTGATTTAAAATATAATGCGCACCGTAACTTGCAGTTGAACTTAGTTGTCTATTTTGGGTGACAAAAATGTACAGGTATTAATCTATGTTGTACAAATTGATGCAACGAGAATAGTAATAAATAATATAATAGCATTGCAGCTAAAGTTGTCTTCAATTTCAATCGCATTATCTATAATTAGCATAATTATGTTATAAATCCCTTGATTTTACTGTCTTCATGTGTTGCAAAACTAAAAATTGTAATTTGATATATCCCATTACGTTGAATTTGAAAATAAGCGATCAAATTATCCGCTGACTAAAGTAATATTCATTGTAAATGACCTGAGCGTTGCAAATTCCTGGATTTTGCTGTATATATGCCACAATTGTTATTTGATGTTGACCAATCCGATGAAGTTGAGAAATTTATCCTATGGCCAAAGTTATGTTCATTGCAAATAACCCGGACTACATAATGAGCATCTATCGAGTTGCAAGTGCCACAATTATAATTTGAATTCTCCAATCCGATGAAATTGAGATTAACTGAACAACTTTATCTGCTGGCTTAAGTCATCTTGCAGGTAGATGCCCTGAGCTATACAATATATGATTGTAGACAATCCTTTCCTTCAGATTGTAACTGTTCTTAGATTGAATTTAAGTTCTTCATTATTAATGTTGTTGTTTAATCTTCATGGCAAATGAGCTCGCGCTGTTGGTTTGTCTTCATGATAAGTGTCCTGAACTTTGCAATGAGGTTGAGATATAGATTTTCTCTTTTCTTCAAAAGTTTTAATATGGTTAAAATAGTTATTGTTGTTATTGAGACACAGCAAATTGTTATACCCTGAACCCATTAAAAATGGGTATAAGGGTATATTGTATTTGTGCAAAATCTAAATGTATGTAACAGGCAGAAGGAAGCATCTCCGATCCCATAAAGTGTATATATTCTTGCTCAGCACCAATAGCCCAGTCGATATACCCATGTCCGTCTGTCTGTCTGTCCGTCTGTCCGTCCGTCCGTCCGTCCGTCTGTCCGTCCGTCTGTCCGTCCGTCCGTATGTATGAACGCAAGGATCTCAGAAAATATAAGAGCTAGAGACTTGAAATTTTAGATGTAGGTGCTCCTAGTGCCTGTTTGCCGAGTTTGTTTCCGATAATCGATAACTTACTCCGTTTCCAAGCAATCGATAAAATTCGATATCGATATCCTGTTTTTTGGAAATTTTGGTAAATAATAAGAGCTAGAGTCACCAAAGAAGAGGGTTCAGGGTATCCCCTAGTCGGGAGCGCCCGACTAGAACCTCTTACTTGTTTTCTTTTAGATAGCTATGGAAAGCTCTTGTAATATTTATAAATATATTTCTACCCTTGTTTGCTTGTTTCTATATATCCAGGGTACTTCCGCTTCATTAAATTAAAAATTACTTTCATAACTTTCCCTGCTGATGTATATGTCAGCTTTTGAAAATTACTTTCATTACATTCGCCCTGTCTCTGCGCTGTTTGCAGCCCCATGTCCAATGCTTTCGCTGTGTGTCTTATTGCTTCAACAAATTTATCCTCATTTGTCAGAATTGATCACGCTAACTAGTCGCCAGCTGATTGGCGCAAACAAAAAAATTGCGACAGTATTTTCATTTATTTTGATGATTAAAACCTAATTATGCTGCAAAAGAAAAAGAATGTGAAAGAATTTTAAATGCGCTTTGAATATTTATGATTTCGTTAAAGCAAAGAAAAAAGCAGGCAAAACGCACGCCCACAAGTGTGAAAAGTTTGGGAACAGCAAAAAATAAAGGCAAGACTGATATAAAAGAGGCGAAAATATTGTCAACAAAATTTTGTTGTTTGGCGCGAAAAAAAAAACCAAGAAGAAAAAGGAAAATAATGCGAAAAAGGCACCAAAAATATCACGTAATATAAAAACCACTTTGATGAATACGCCATGTGCATATAAAGCAGCTGCCAGCGTTGACGCTGCTGTCAAGTTCTTGGCTAAATGGGGCGGACCCGGCCCAAGTGTTAGTAAGAGCCGCTGTGCGACAGGCGGCGTGGGGGCGTGGCACACAGACGAGACGCAACGTCGCCTTTGTGCGACGCGCTGCTGCAGACGTCAACGTAATGAATAGCAGGCTGGGTGGGTGTATCTGGCTGGCAATTGGGATCTGACTGGGATCCTGGCTGGGATCTGTGGTGGCTGCGGGGTTTTCGGGTTTTTGAGCAGACCTTGTAGTTGTTCTTGTTGTTGTTGTACTTGTTGCCTTGGCACTTGCAACGCGAGGCGTTGGCAACGTGGCTTACGCGGCGTATGCGTAACGCCATTGATTGGCTCAGATTGAGTTTGCTGCAAAAAAGGTAAGTTGAAAAATAAAAATAAAAATAAAAATAAAATATTAAATAAAGTTGGGCATGCGTCAAATATGTCCATAATTGCACAAGCTGGCAAAAGGGATAAGCATCACAATGTTGCCCCTCAAGCAGCAGGGCATAAGGCGCTTGTGGGCGTGGTGCGTTTGATAAAGCTGAAACTGAGTAACTGAAACTAAGAAAAGTGCTGAGCGTTTCATAAATTGAAAAAGGGGGGAGGCACATCAGCTAAAGAATTTTGATTGCCACAATCCTGGGGCATGCGGACGGTGCGAGAAAACATGCTCAAATTGGAGATGAGAAAAGTTTGGAAGCGTAACAATTGTTATAAGGTTACGTACGCTAAAATGCTGAACACGTCATGTTTAATAATAATACGGCAACAAATTTAAACAAGATCAATAATTAAGCTTGATGATACTATAATTAGTATACTCTTGTAGAGGATATTGTGATTTTATCATGACATGTGTAATGCATAGAAGGAGACTCTCCGGCCACAAATAAGGTATATACATGCTAGATTAGCATCAATAGTTCTTTTGTTCATCAAGATATCTTGACAAAATTTTGCATTTATAATTTTCACTATGTTTTCTTAATATAAGCAAAAACCCTTTCAACACCGGACAACACTTATCAAACAGCTGCAATTGAAATAATTGGTCGAAAAGTAGGTTTTTATATAAACAATTCTTATGTTTATCCAGATATCTTAATCAAACTCGGCATTTTTGACTTCGAAAAGGTTCTTCTGTATGAACCTAATCTAATTAACTTCGGACCACCATCACTTTTACAATTGTATTCAAGCTTTGGCGTGCCGATGCTCTTGTTCTTTCTTGGTTTTTCATTAAAAGCACGTTACTTTCAAGCTTTTTATACTCATACTGTTAAGCTCAACACAGTCTGAATAGGCATCTTAAATTATTGAATACTCATTTCATCATATTTTCGCATATTATTTGAATATTTAAATAAAGAAAAATCTGCTCTATGCTTAAAACAGAAATAAGTAAGGTGTTTAATGCATATTTTAGCTCTTTGGAAATTGCTCAGGGAAGCATAAGCGCTTCACACCTTCCATAATAATTAACCCGGACATGGTGCAATGGCTGTTGCCTAGTTTCCAAATTCGACAGTCTCCAGAATAAAAGTGCTTATGTGTGTGTGAGTGTGTGTGTGTGTGTGTGTATTTATGCTTGTGTATGTAAAAACGCAGCTTCATCAAGAATTCCAAAGCAATCAGCTCGAAAATCAGCGCAACTGCGAGAACAACCCGAGAACGACATACACTACTTAAAAATTCCACCTGCTCATAAATTGGCCGAAGTTAGGAAGTGGCAAGGGGGAGGTGGGTTGGCAAGGGGCCGGGACGCCCGAAAAGTATGCAATTGGGAGCCGTTGCCCCTGCCACAGTTTAGAAATATGGCAAACAATTATGCGCTTGAGTTTTATTACAAATGCCCGGCAGTTATATAAGCAGGTAGTTGGGGCAGCGGGTGGTATAGAGCGTTGCAGGCGATAATAACCGGGTTTCATATGCATTGAGGGAAGTTCGTGCTGACACAGAACCCGACCCCTTCCCCTTAGCCGCGCCCCCGGGTTGACACTCTCCACTGTCAGCGCTGTGACAGGCAAACGGAAGCACAGGAAATTTGTACCCTTTTTTTTAAGACTTTGTTACTTGCCGGCATTATCTTAAAATAAGTAAGCTATACTCATGCCCTGACCCCCGTCCCCTTCCCCTTCGCCCCATAGCTATAAGTAAGTGCTATGCATGCTATAAGGCGTGTCTGCCGCCTCGTTTCATATTACGTCTTGGACATATGACTAGTACGTATACAACCCCAATAACATTGTCCCCATGCCGTTAAGGAGATGGGAGGGGGCGAGGGCTCTCTCTCGCACATGGCAGGGGCTGCATGAGTGGCGTGATGGGGGTTTGGGGAAGAGTCATGCGCATATTTCAGTATGATACGACAGCTTGACAACATTAAATTTGCATTGCTCTTGCTGGAGTTTGTTTATGGAAAAACGAACGGCAGGCAGGGGCTCAAATCGGGGCTGACAGGCGGGTAGACGGGCAGGCTGGGCAGGCACAACAACATATGCCCAGGCTAACCAATACTCTAACATATACCGATGCAAGTTGATGTATAAACGCCCTCCACAGCGTCTGCGTCCCCGGCTGCTTACAATTAAAGTGATTGAAAAATATTTTCCAAGCCATTTTCTGCGCAAAAGAAGAGGCAAATCTATTTGTTCCCCGCTACAAATTCAGCGTGGGGTAGATTGAAAAGAAAAGTATAGAGCAGAAGCAGAGTAAATTAACAAAGTTGAAACAATTTTGAGTGTTTCTAATTATAGGGTATTATTTGTATTTACAGGGTAATAGTAATAATGTCTATAGCTGTAACTAATTCTGTTATTTTGTTATAGTTTTTCGTCTTTCCAGAGGCTTCAACACTAACCTTCTGCGAATAACTAATTTTAAATCAATAGTGGTAGAGCTTGGTAGAGTAAAAGTGGTTTTTAGGAATTTACAGGATATTACATAGTCAAGTTACAATTTGCTTAAACACTTGTACACGAAATGTAGCCAGTGTCAACAGACATAGCCAAGTTCTCTGCAAGCTAAGGAGCTAACATTTTAAACTCTTACGAAGTACTTACAGGGTATTTCATAGTCTTGTGAGCAGCTACTTAGACTGTTGTAGCCTTAAACTATTTAATATCAGCAAACAACTTTAGAACATGCAATGCTCATCATTTTGATCAACTTTGTAAGGCTTATTTACATATACAGGGTATTTCGCTAGTCTAATTAGAGCTTGTTTCATTACATTTGAACTTTTTCTTTGCTGCCTTTGCGAAATTAACTTGGAAAAGTGCAGCCACGCAAAGTGGCCCTGGTTTGGTTGTGTGGCTGGATGTGGCATGAGCTGTGGAGCTGTTGTGTTGCATGCATTCAAGCGCAAAGTTGCAGATACAAAATTGGCTAGCGGGGTAGTAAAAAGTGATTGCCAGAGTTACCAGCCCCCAACCACACAACCCGGCGCGTCCTTTATGTCATAAAGGCCAATTATGTTAAAATGTTGTTGGGGCAAAGAGTAAGAAAAAGCGTTGAAGTCGCGTCGCGACAATTCCGTTAACTGACAGCTAATAATGTCGCAATGCCTATAAGACCCGCTCCGCCCATCTATCACACACACAATAACTGTGCTGCGTATATTCTGGCCCGTGCCGGCGCTCGTACCCGTTCCTCCGGCGGACTGTTCCACCCGCTAGCCGCGAGTGCATTGTCAACGCGTTCGCCTGATGTACGCCGTTTCCTGTGTCAGTTCCGGCCGTGCACGCGACAACCATTCCATTTCCATGCCATTTCGTTCCATTGCGGTGCTCACTAAAAGGTCCGGGGGCCGAATCGCAGCAGAAAAAAACACACGGAAAGAACGGCTATATGCGGCACGCCGACTTTTAAATACCCTTCAAGAATTATGGTTAACGACCTTGCAGATTTGTAATTGCAGACTCTTTCCTCAACTAATTCTTCTGATATTTATAAGATTCGGCTCTTTTATAACTTATATTAGCAGAGCTTGATCGAAACATCTTGAAAATTCATAATATTTATACAAAAACTTTACTTTCGACCGATCGTTCGAATGGCAACTAAATGATAAAGTGGTCCAATTCCGCAGTTTTCGACATATTTACTGGCTGCATCGGAAAGACGCACTTATATATACATAATGTCATTTTAAAATCAAGAATAAAACAAATGGGTATGGCAATATCTAATCGGCTGCTGATCAAGATCAAGAATATTCAAGAGTATTCAATGCGTTACTCATGTCACCACAAACTAACAATACCCTCTAAAAGAGTACAGAAAAAGTTCGCGTTACACTCGAATGCATCGAATGCCCAGCCAGAACTGACAATAACTCAAACACTAGCCTCAAGGGTGGGAGGTGTTTGGGTGGGGGTTGTCTGGACCTGGTGCTGGCCCTCAATCGCTTAGCAAATGACTGTGATTTCCCATCGTTTCTTTTTTTGTTTTCCTTTTTGAGACGAGTTGAGTTCTTGTGATTAATGTTACGGACGTTCTGTGGTAGGAGCAATTAGAGCATTGACAGGCCCTAAAATTTGAGTGTTTGGGGTGGCGGGGGAAATGGCAAAAATCATAACAGCTGCGGCGACAACGACAAAACCAAATGGCATGTAAAATATGATCACATGGTTGGACCTTCACTTTATTAATACAGCTGAAAGTCCTTTGGGTTCTTTACTAAGTTAAATTGCTTGTAACCGGCAGTCGGAGCGAGACTGGGTTGGGAAAATAGCTAAAGGAAAGGCAAGGAACTAAGGCTACGAGGAATTGCATTTCATTTTCTCAACTTAGATAAACTATAAGGTAGTTTAATTTGAAGCAAAGGCTTTCTAGAATATACAAACATAATGAATATTGTTAAATTAATATTCAGTATTCAGCATTCATTTCGAAATACTTGTAATCTAGAGAGAAAAGATATATATATGATGGAGAGAGAGGGGACAGAGATATTGAGCGAACCTTTGGTTAAGCTTTAAATCTGTTCTTCAGTAGAAGTAGAGAGAGGGCGAAAGATAGCGAAATCTCGGTTAAGTTTATAATCGGTTCTTTAGATATTTTATAGTTTATAACATTCCAAATTTACTTCCAAAGCTTCAAGCCGGCTAAGCCCGGAACTTAATTTTTGTACTTGCCATGAACCAAAACTTTAACCTTATCAGTTGCGGTTCGATTCTCGGGATTTTGTTTTATAATAAAAAAATATATAAATTATGCTAATTCAAGAAATTAGAATAAAAACCAAGGTTCGAACTCAAGCCTGGCAACACAAATGTGGAAAGTCAGGTGCACGAACCGAACCTTAAATTGTGACACGCGTTTGCACCGTGAGCCTCGTCACTGGAAACTTTGATTGCAGTCATGTTTTTTTCCAAAAAAAATTTGTTTTATTTTGTTTTGTTAAATAACTGTATACGCGTGTTTGCCCACCTAATGGAAACGCTGTTCAATATTTCCATAAATTTCAAGCTTTTAACTTAATTTGTCCATGTTCTTGCTATTTCTATTGCAGCGCAGAGCACTCTGCTCGGCCCGCTGCTCGTTTCGTTACGGAGCAAATTAAACTACGCGTCAATATGCATGCAACAACAACAAAAAGCCATTCGGAGGCGAAAGGCAAAAGCCATTTGCTGTGGCACATTTAGGGAGAGTAGAGAACAAAACAGTCGCATTATTCCCTCGACGTGTTTTTGGTGTGTGTGTGGCGTATTTTTTAATCAAAAGCCGCAAATTGCCGCAACGCAAAAAATGACAATCGACCCACCCCAGAGCCGAGCCAAACTCTGTCCGGAACCAAACACCAAGAGTAACCCATACCGCAGACAGGCAGCAGGCATCGAGCGCTCGCTGCTGTCCAATACATTTAACGCCTGTACCGAAAAAAATTTCAAAAAAAAAAAAATAGAATAAAATAAAAAAATATGAAGAAGCAGCACAATCTGAAGCGTAGGAAATGGCTCTGACATGTTGCCTTTGACATGCATTTGACATTTGACAGATCGCGCATAGTGCGGCCCAGACCCAGACAACCCGACCAAAACCACGCCATACAAAAACCCAGCCGAGCATTTCAAATGAAATGACTAAATTATGTGCCAAGTGGTGGAAAGTGGAAGCGGGCAAACGGGAAAAACGGCCAAAAAGTCGGAAAATTAAAATAGCTTTTTGCCAGGTAAAAATTGGTGCGCGCACTCGAGCGTCAACATTTAACTGTCATATCTATATATATATTCATATATTTAACAATTGTATAAAGTGAGTGAGGATGGGAAGGGAGTTCAAGGGGCGGTACAAATTTACAGATACTCTACTCGGGTTGTGCCTGCAGCATCTTCTTATCAGCACTAAGCGTCGAGTGGCACTCGAGGCTTTTGGCTTTACAGCCGAGCGGGGGGTGGCAACCCTTTTTTCCACGAACATTTTGATTGACAAGCCACCAACAACAACAACAACAGCAACAAGAGGGACAACATTATCCTCATGATGAGCGGCTCATAAGCGGCATATTTGAGCCGCATATTTGGCCATTAATAGCGATAAGCGATAAGCGTGTTAAAGTTACAGTTAATGCGCAGACAATAACCTCAGGACGTAGACAACAACTCCGATTACAAAGCTAACAGTGGGGTTGACAGCATAATACAAAAACTAAAGAGTTGCTGTAAAGTTGTAGATATTAATCTATAAAAGCAGGAATTTGAAAATAAATATATATATGATCTCAAATATATATGATTCGAAACTTTCACATATAGCGTACTTATAAACCGGTTCGATATTCAATATTATATACTCAAAAGTAAAAGGCGAATATTTTTTAAAAGCTGCATTTAAAAAATTGTAAATGTATAATATGGCTACCTCTTCATTTTTAAATATGCTATATTATATTTTTAATATATGTATATTTAATATGCTTTAAAGATTTTGGAAAAAAAGATATATTCAAACAAAATTGTTTTCATTTCTGATTTTTATAACTTAAACCCTAGACCTCGAGTCAGATGATTTAATCATTTAAAAAAAATTTTAACAAATTAAAAAAATTCTTTTTTCTGTTATCTCCATGATAATTATAATTATAATTTTATTATTATTATTATAATAAATAATATAATTTAATTATTAATATTAAAATTTTTATTATTATTATTTTATCATCATAATTATTGTTATTACTTTTTTCTAAACGCTCTTAATTTTTATACAACTTTTATTTACTGTTTCGAAATATCTAGAAAGTATTAAGCGAAGTTTTAAGGTGTGCGCAAAGATTTTAAATAATTTTATATTTATAACAATTATTTTTGTTTTGTTTTAATATTTATTTTTTAATTTGTTATTGACTGCGAAAAAAATATAAAATACTAAGCAATGTGTGCCCAAAGATTTGATTATTAATAATAATATTAAAATTTATTTATTTAACTTAATTTTATTTACTTTAATAATAACAGTAATTATTATTATTATTTTGATAACGATTTTCCATTTTCGATTAATTTTTTGATTGACTTTTGCAAAAGAAATGAAAAGATCAAAAAATATTATTATTATTTTTATATTATAATTATTTTAATTATTATTACTATTATTATCATTATTATTTTCTTTGCGATTTTCCGATATTTTATTTACAAATTGTATTGTTTGACTTTTGTGAAAGAACTGGAAAATATGAAGCAATGAGTCTTAAGTGTGCCCAAAGATTTTAATATTATAATTATTTGAATAATTTGCATTATCATTATTATAGTAATAATAATATTACTATTGTTTTTACACTTCCATTATTTTTAACCAAGTTCTTTAATTTACTTTTGCGAAATAATTGTAAAATATTATGTGGAAAATATTAGTGTGTTCAGTTCGAATATAGCAAGATCTCGTGCCACTGTGCCAACCACCGCGCTCAACCCTTTCAACACGCACTGTGCACGCAATTCATTAAATTGAAATATTTTGCAGATCGATCATTGCTGCTAAGAGAATCCTTTGTGAGCTACCCCCGCAGACAAATATGCAAGCCTTTTAGGCACCAATTATTGTGCATACTATGTGACTGGGCAGCCCATCCACACACAAACACACACAAACGCAACTCATCCACAATCCATCCACAGCCCATATCTATTAATCTCTTTTATTGTTGTTCAAAGCGCAGAGCATGGAACACTTGTGCAAATAGCAGCGGCAAAGACGATGCCAGTTTTTCGGGCATGTGCAAAGTCAATGCACAAATATAATGAGTGAGAGCAGGGAGGAGTACGCACTCCAGAATCGGTCCAGTACCCAACTCCCAGTGCCCCATACCCAAATACTCTGTGCCCAATTCCATAGACCGTCAAAGATGCCGCGCGTGTGTTTTGGACACGCGTTTGTCGGCTTACAATGCGCATTGTGGGGGGTGCTGGGCGGAGTTGGGGTTTTTTTGTGCCGGTAAGGGTTGCATGCAACGCTGCTGGGTGGTGTGGGTGTTGCATACACACACACACACACATCTTTGCTGATTGCATTCCCCGGCTTACCTACTCACCTTGTTTGTCGCACAGCGGGGCAAGTCCTTTTGCCTTTACCACGTGCGGCGACTACGTGCCGCCGTATTGATGTGGGTTATTGTTATAGGCCTTTTACTGTTATTAACGTTCCGCACAAATTGGTATAAATTCTGTGAAAATGCACGACATGGACCCACACTGCGTGCCAGATCTCCCACCATAGAAACAGGTTGCACTGCCGTGTAGGCGCTGTCTGGTTAAATGGTTTGGGTGGACTCGCACAACAAGCACACACGCACATCCACACTTGCTGCGCCCGCTAGGGGTTGTGGCTCTCGGTTACATCCGGGCTGTCTGCACAATTGAACTTGGTCTCCAGTTGAAGTAGGCGTCAAGAAGGTGCACAAGAACCAGCACTGTGTTGCATCAAATACTGGTCACGGGGTTGCATTTGGACCTCATACGCATAACAAATACTTACATTTACATAATATTCAACGCATTTAAGGGCAGCATGCAAAAGAAGCATTGATTTGTCTCGAACCAAAACTGGTTGGGAATTATGAGAATTAAGCTTTAGGGTTGGTCACATAATGATTGTATACTATAAACAGAAATGAAAGACCTAAAGAAATTGTAACTGGTTCGTTTATCAGATATTTTCAAAATTTGTAATGAACAGTTCTTCCTAAAATATTGCAAGTCAAACATATTTATATATGCAAACTGAGTGTTAAATTTGATTTATTGTATAACTGCAATTTTACGCTGGACCTGTCTCAAAAATCAAACGCCAAAGCATTATTTTTTTCTTGGAAAGACTTGTTGAAATTTGATTAGACTCGGCTTTGTAGCCTTGGCATATATATCATTTCTCTAAGTACATTCGATTCTTAGGGTCTCCCACAGTCTTCCTTCAACTAACCTAATTTATTATAAAGCCGCGACACAGTCTCCAAAATTGATTCCCCAAACACCTCAAGAAGAAATGTAGGCGTTTCATTAGGCCTTAGGCTTCTATCATTAATTATTTTATATTTGAGAACAAGAAAAGTAATGCGCATCATTCTTTTTTAAGTATTATCCCAGCTAGGATTTAGTAATTTATTTTGATGTACCACATGCCAGGCAAAAAGAGAAAAAACACGGAGAGCAGAGAAAAAAATGCCGAAATGCTAGGATTACCAACGCTTCCTACAACAAATTTTCTCACACAGCCTGCGTTGACATTCAGCTTGGATTCTGGGACTGGCTGCTACGCCCTAATTTCAGCTATTTTTTAACAAGGCGTCTTTTCCAGGGCCTGCTCTGAAATTTTCAAGTGATTTAGTGCAATTAGTATAATTAACACAGCGCGTAAGACGAGACTAAGGCGACATTTGACAATGACAATGGCTGCGCCACATGTCTTTAACCAAGTGAGTCCCGAATTTGATGCTGAAACCCAAGCCGTATACCGAGCTAGAAGGATGCTTAAGCCGACATGTGTTGCCGCCTTAAGTAGCAAATGATTCCCGGGAAAGCGATGCCCTGTAAGTGAGCAGCAATGAGAGCTCAGCTCAGTGTGAATTGCTGGAAATCATTTTCACCATTCTTTGTTTTCCCACTGTGCCAGAGGACACGTGAAGTGTGTCCTGTAAGGACAGCTTAAGGTTCATTACAATAAAACTCGCACTGCAAAAACTCCTTAGACAAATAAATACATTGAAAGTGAGAGCTGACAGGGGTCAGATAGAATTAAGCTCATATCTGTGATAATTAAAACGGAATTGAACTGAAGCTTAATGAAGAGTCGCAGACTTTTTATAAGCACACAGATAGAAAGTTTTACAATAATACTACAGCTTATTTTAGCTGTTAAAAATCTTTTAATGGGAAATAGAATATGTTTAAATATTTAATTAAATCATAAAAGAAAGCTTTTGTATATAAAATATATTATATGAACCTAAACTTAAACTTAAATAGAGTAAGAATTCTTAAAAAGTACATCTTTAAATGTAAACGAAGCTCAACTTTTTACTAAAGGTTTCTTTTGTTTCACAAGTGGATAAGAAAAATTCGAACCTTAAGTGGGGAACACAATGGTTAAAGTTTATGTTTGCTTATGTTTGTTTATATTAACAAGGAGTAAATAACAATTGAACGGTTGTTAACAAACACATTAGGCTTAATAGAATGTTAACTAAAATAATTAGAATTTTTCCTTGGTTTGGTTTTGCTTAGTCAACTACAATGCTGTCATATGCATTCTTGGGCCCTAGACTCTAAGCGGTTAGTGCAATTAGGCTCCTAATTCTCAATTCCAATAGCTATTTGCAGCGAATGTTACTCCCAAAGCAGACAGAGTAGTTTCTAACCTATAAATAGTAAAAAATATTTCAAGATAAACGCACTCAAAATGGGGCCTGGACAAACAATTGCATAATTGGAAGTGCTGTCCGATACGTTTCGTAGCTTTTCATTAAATAGTTGACCAAATTGCAACAGTCATGAGTCAGCTCTGGCCTACGGCTGAGGCGCACACACGCACACGCACACACACACAGCGAGTGTCTGCTACATGTGGCATGTGGAACGCAAGTTTCCTGTGCGGCACAAAAGTCAACACTTTAGTGCAATTCAGAGCAATTAACATTGACAGTAAATATGGAATTTGTGCAATGGCACTGGCCCAAAAATGCCTACGAGGCAAAGGTAGCTCAGGTAGTGCAGCAGCTATCCATGGCTGGGCCCTAGCCCCCGGCTCCGGCCAGCATCCTGCCAACAAAGTCAACTTCATTTGCAAGTAAAGGCTGAGGAGAGTGGAGCAGAGGTGGGTTGCAGAAGTCACAGGCAGTTGCGACACATCAGCAGCATTCATCAACATTCAGAGTGAATGGCTACAGGATGTTACAAGACTGTAGACTAAAGCAGGCAGCTGGGGCCGAAGGGCAATATTCGAAGTTTAACATAGTTGAAATGTTTTTCTGCTGCTTCTTCGTGTTGTTGTATCTTATAGGCGCCTCTCTCTCCGTCCCCCCACTCACTATCTCTGTCTATGCCTGTGCGTGTCCTGTTTGAGCAGCGGGCCGAGGTCCCAGATACAGGACGTGTGCGTGCCTGTCAATGACAACTAGAAATTAGTTTAATAGTCCAACTGGAAGCAGCTCCATAGATAAACACACAGACACAGACCAACTTACACAGTCACATTTGTTATTGTTATAGTTATGGTATTATTTTTTAGGTACACACAAATTGCTTTCATTATGCCTTTCCCTACCCCCCGCCATTCCACCAAACAGTTCAATACCAAATAAATATGAAACGTGCGACTATTAAATTAAGTTAATCATATGGCCGGCCATGATGACCATAATCAAATAGATAACTCTATATGCCCATAGAAAAGAAAACGCCCCGTTCATATACTTGCCCCATACCTAAATTATAGTCAAGGTTTTGATTTGATGACATATTTTTCACCGGCTAGTTTGGAATTTATTTATAAAAAATATCTGGTGTTTTTGTTTACTTGGGTTTTTATGTGCACTAAGTAAATACAATTGTACGGAATATATAAAAAGGAAATACTTAAGAAATATAACTTCTAAGATTTAATTAATCATTGCTTAAACTTTTGAAATTGTTTTATATATAAATCTTATTCTATTTCAGAAAGTATTTTATTATTATTCTTTTTGTAAATATTTATTTTTTAATGCATAAGAATATAGAAATTAAAATTAATTAATTTAATTAAACAACAAGCTTAGCAACCATATTAAAATTAAATTTTATTTTGCACTTAAAATTTATTCTTTGATATCTAAATAATTAAAGTCAGCCTGATTATTTCTTAAATAATGTTAACACAAACTAAATCATATTTTATAGACTCCACATGTAATATATAATGCATTCATTTATTTATACTTCCCTATTTAATTTAATTTAATTACATGACAAAAGCTTAGCAACCAGAAACAGATCGTTTAATCAAAATAGAATTTTGAACAAATTGGGAAATTTAATCGCCTGATAGGCTTAGGTTTTCCACAAGAACCACCCGCTTGGCAACTGAAATGCGCAATGAAAATTGTTGCCATCAAAAGCATTTCCCAGTTAATAAAGCGCATTGAAGAATATTTTGTACAGGATTGTACTCTCTATGCGTGCATGTGGCTACATTATTTATTGTTGGCATTATATGCCAATAAGATGAATGCTAATTTAGTAAACGCGTAGAGCAGAAAACGAACGACTGGCCAGATATGGATTGTGGAAATGCGTTGCGTTTCATTTTTAATCCAATTTGCATATAAAATGACAGAAAAGCCCGCTAAATGCAACCCTTAATAAGTCACCAGGGGACCCGAGCGACGGCGGTCGCTTTGCCGAGCACTTGAAAAATATTGTGTAAATCCCAAAAGCAGGCCCACCACCAACTCGCACCACGGATGCTTTCCTGCCACCACTTTACAATTGTCAAGGTTGGGCTTACATTTTCGGCCCCTCTACCCTCCCCTCTACCATTGTCAACTATAAATATGTCAAAGTTTCTGGTTACCAAGGCGCATTGGTCCAACTCAACCCTCCCAGCCGTGCAACGGCGGCTAAAAAACACAAAAAATTCTTTAAGTATTGTCAATATTAGTAAATATTAAAAAGTATAGGGTGGCACGGCAATTGCTGGGGGTGGTTCGGTCTGCCTAATGAAATGCTAAATTTCTGTAAGCCGCAAGTATTACAGCGTACACTCGCCGTACGCCTTACCCTTCCTATAAGGCATGTGGCATTGGCGCTCCTGCCTGCCAATTTTTCACTTTGCTCTCGCGTCTGCGACGTGTGTAATTTTTTATTAAAGACATTAGTCAAATAAGTGCATATATATATGGACGATATCTGGTTCTCATATATAGCGCCGCCGGGCATTCATCTAAAATTGCAAACGCCCCGGCCGCTGTTAACTCACCCAAGCAACAGCGTGTGCGTCATTTGTTACATTTATTATTGTATTTTTGCACACCCTGTAAGATCAAACGAGGGCATATAATACTTAGAAAAGTGTTTGTATCAGGCGTAACTATAGAAGCAACATATGTAGAAAATCTATTTCTATATAATCCCAACTATCTCGGGAACTATAAGAGCTAATGTCGAAAATTTCGATATGCAGTTTCTCTTTACCATATTCAGAACTAATTTTACGTCAAAGCTCTCATGATTCCTTATCTATATGAGCCCAACAAACTCGGGAACCATTTTAGATTGAGTCAAGATATTTGATAAGTCCAGGCTCTAGTTTTATGCATAAGTTCATTTGAGCAGGTCAGTTTGATCTTTTATCTCTGTTAGCTCAACAATCTCGGGAACTATTATAGATAGAGTCAAACAACTTAAATTTTTGCATATGATATTTTATCCAAGTCATTAATTATTTATTTATATAAGCTCAACAATCTCGGCAACTCTTAGGTCTAGAGTGAAAAATGTTATATGTAATTTCTTGGCATATTCCAATTAACTTTTAAATCAAAGCTTTGATATTAGGTTAAGTTTGATCTTCGAAGGTAAATTTGAACTCTCAAAATGTAGTATATAGTAAATAAAAACACAGAATTCATTCAACCAATTAATCTTTAATTCTAAGCAAAGGTAAGCGTTAAGAGAAAGAATGTTGTAAATCAAATCAAATGTATAAACGTTTCTTAGCTTAGCAAAGCTGCTTGTACAGGGCATCTTCTAGGCTATAATACGCAACTTGAACACACTTAAAGTGTGTGTTTTTTATGTTTCGATCTAAACGGATTTGGTTACCCAGCACTGTTGTTCGCCTGGAGAAAATTAAACTTTTCGCTTCGCTTTTGTGCAAAACACAAAAACATTTTATGCACTTATGACACTCGCAACGCCCCCTTCAACCCAAAAAAAATCCCAGAGAGAACCACCCGATAGCCACCCGCTAGCCACCCTCTAATTGGCATTGCACAGCCCTTTTTTCCTCCCGGCACTGACTTTGTGCGTGGACCGAGCCCAGTTTTTATTGTAATCATAGCTTTGCTCTATATTGGCTTCATTTTTAGTTACTCAGCTGTTTCCCCAGTTTTTTCCTGTTTTTTTTTATTCCTCCCATTGCAGCATTTGGAGGGCAGTTGCAACAAATGTTGCTGGGGTTAATGTTCCGGGTCTGGGTGTATGGTTGGGTTGGGTTTTAGTATCGTATTATTGTTGTCACGTTTTTCACATATTTCATAAATTCAGGCATATTGCTAATTTGTGCTCTACAATTTGTGCAAACGCAGAAATATTTGGTTAGAGCTCATTTCGACGTTTTTTATTGCATTTATTGGTTTCTATTTATCAAATTGGATTTTCAAATGGGATTTATTTCAGACAGCGAACTGCAGCCTATTTGTGTTTATGCGATTTTGTGGTTGCATTGCGGCCGTAAACGGGATTCAAAGTTGGCAAACATTGATAATCCAAGGTCAACAAGCAACAGACTTTGGTAGCCACAGAAGTAGCTGTTGGTAAAAGGCGTAAGGTATTATAGAACTTATTTTTAAGTCGAGATCTGTTGAGTAGACAGCTGTGCGGATATAGAGAGGGAGAGAGAGAGAGAGAGAGGGGTAGGGAGAACGAGACGGAAAAAAAGAGAGAGACAAAGAGCGAGAGAGAGAGATAGAAATTAAAGTTTTAAGCGACCTTTCATAAGATCAAATTAAAAATGCATCTAGGACTCGGCGAATATAATTTAAAAAATATTTTAAAAATTATATGGTGATAAAAATTATACAAATAATTGGATTCTGTATCACATAAATAATTATTTTTATTTTATTTTTATTACCATTTAAAAATTTTTTGTAAAATTTTTTAAAATAAGAATTTAATAGAAAATTAATTAAAACGAGAAAGAAAGGCTATCTTCGGCACGCCGAAGATCTAATACCCTTGCAGACCCAACCTTTTCATAATGCTTAGAGTGCTTTGCCCGTATCTAAGAAGCACAGGAAAAATAGTTAATGCCGAGTTTGGTCAAGATATCTTGACAAACAAAATGTTTTTTCATACAAAAACTTAATTTTCAACCGATCGTTCCTATTGCAGCTATATCATATAGTGGTATATACTTCTATATGATATATACTTCTCGCCAAGGGCTTAACATATGAAAATATGATAATAATCCAAGCACTTGAATCTTTACTTTATTTAAGTTCCAGACAAAGGTTTGTAATACTTACATTTAACAAGATTCCAGGAAATACTGTAAACTACTTACCCGTTTTTACACATTCGTCTCAATATCACTTTTAGTTCTAAGACCTCTTCAGCTTGCAATCTGAAATAACAAAAACTCTTTGGGCTCTAGACAAGCGGCTGACCCCCATTGTACACACCCGACCCGCACCCCCTGACCCCCTCACTGAAGTGACTGCTGATTTATGCGGCTGCAACGTCAACAGTTTCTCAGAATACATCGATCTATTGCATTCCATGTAAATGACGGGGCCCAGCGACAGCCGCCAGTTGAGGTCTGCGTGTCCATTGACAGGAGCACGGCAAATGGAAATTCGGAAAAGGGCGAAGGCCCTGCAGCTTGCACTTCCTGCAACGTTTCTTTGTTGTTGTTGTTTCTGTAATTCCTCCACCGGCAGTCGCTAACAGAGCTGAGGTCCTGCGCCTATTTGACTGCCTGTCACAACAGCATGTTAATGTCCATGGCATATTAATGGCTTTTCGAAATTATCCTTTTGCCACATTGTGCATTAAAATGGACAAAAATGTATGCATTTCTCTGGCTGGTTTTCATATTATTATCATTATTATTAAGGTTTGGCATTGTTCGACCCTCTCGCTACCTGGTTGCAATCACAAAAATTAGTTTGGCAACCCTGGCACAGAACTTATCTTCAAATCTTGAGTCTCTGCAGCTCAATGTTTTGTTTCTGCCTAAGCCATTTGTCAGAGGGCGGCTTCAGATTGTAATGCTACACCCCAGAGATATGGGTGGAGAGATATATATATATATATATATATATATATATGTATATAGTGAGTACCCCTACCTATCATAGAAAGTGCGTGTTTCCAACACTTTGTTGCAGATTTTGTGCATTTATCATGCATGTGGTCGGTCGTTGGGTCGTCCATACTCCCAGGCTACGCGTTCGCAAAAGGGGAACGGGATGCGCGTGCCGTGGCATGTGGTTTGGGTTTTAGTATTAAATTGTTTTGCGGTTGCTCTGATAATCAGACAATCGTACAATACATTTTATTGCAGTGCCTTTTTGGCATGCCTCACCCACCTCCAACTCTCCCAAAGGTTACTCACATTTGCTATTTACTTAACTTTTGCTCATATATAATTTAAATAAAATATTTCCTACAATTTCGGACATTCGTCAGACTAACTACCAACATTTGCAATCTAAATGTAGCTTAATAGGTATGCCAAGTTTTATTTATAGTCAACATACACTGAACAAATTTTTTGACTGAGTTCAAAGAATATTCTGATCGAAAATGTTTTTACTTTTACTAAGAAGAACCTCCTATCCCTTAAATAAGATATAAACAAATTTATGAATTATTCAAGACTATTCTCAACGTTACCTATCATTTTTCATAACATGACAATGGACTCTAGGTACAACATCAAGAACGCGGTAGATTTTAAAGACAGAGTCAACAACTCCCAGATTAGAGAAGAGGAAACATTAGTATCTTTTGACGTAGTATCCTTATTTCCCAGCATACCAATAGAATTAGCACTTGACACAATAAGACAAAAATGGACCAAATTAGAAGAGCACACGAATATACCGAAACAACTATTTATGGACATAGTTAGATTTTGCATACAGGAAAACAGATATTTCAAATACGAAGACAAAATATACACACAACTTAAGGGAATGCCAATGGGATCACCGGCTTCCCCAGTAATCGCAGATATATTAATGGAGGAACTGTTGGACAAGATTACAGATAAATTAAAAATAAAACCAAGACTCTTGACCAAATATGTAGATGACCTTTTTGCCATAACGAACAAAATAGACGTGGAAAATATTCTAAAAGAATTGAATTCCTTCCACAAACAGATAAAATTTACAATGGAATTAGAAAAGGACGGGAAATTACCATTTTTAGACTCCATTGTAAGCAGAATGGACAACACACTCAAAATACAGTGGTATAGGAAACCCATAGCCTCCGGACGAATACTCAACTTCAATTCAAACCACCCAAAGAGTATGATAATCAATACAGCACTAGGCTGTATGAATAGAATGATGAAAATATCGGACACAATATACCACAAAGAAATTGAACATGAAATCAAAAAACTCTTGACCAAAAATGACTTCCCCCCAAATATAATCAAAACATTATTAAAAAGACGACAAATCGAAAGAAAAAAGCCAACAGAACCTGCTAAAATATACAAATCACTAATATATGTACCACGACTATCAGAACGCCTCACAAACTCAGACTGTTATAACAAACAAGATATAAAAGTAGCACACAAACCGACGAATACATTACAAAAATTCTTCAACAAGATAAAGTCGAAAATCCCGATGATCGACAAAAGCAACGTCGTTTACCAAATACCATGCGGCGGGGAAAACAACAACAAGTGCAATAGTGTCTACATAGGTACAACAAAATCGAAGCTAAAAACAAGGATTAGTCAACATAAATCGGACTTCAAACTAAGACATCAAAATAATATACAGAAAACAGCACTTATGACCCATTGTATAAAAAGCAACCACACACCAAATTTTGATGAAACAACAATCTTACAAAGAGAACAACACTATAACAAGCGACACACATTGGAAATGCTACACATAATTAACACACCAACCAACAAACGACTAAACTACAAGACAGGCACAGAAAATTGCGCTCACTTGTATAGACACCTCTTAAACAGCCAAACAACCTCAGTAACAATCTCCACGTCAAAAAGCGCAGACGTGTAAAATAATGTATGTAAAATGTTCGAAATAATGTTTAATTTATTGTATTATAATTGTTAATTGTTTTTTGTATCTTGGTGTTAGTGCCCTGAAGACGGTTTGCCGATGTGCAACCGAAATATATCGGAAGAAAATTAAAATAAAATTGTTTTCATTGTTTGTTTTAACAAACACGGACCTCGAGCCAGCCAACAAATAAATATTGAAATATGGAAAGGTCGCCAGCGCCATCAATAAATTTTACAACACTATTTTGTCTCTCTCGAACACATTCTAGAACGATTCTTAATTAAATAGTAAGAAACATAATAATTGCTTATGACTATAAGCAAGTTTCCTTTCACAGTTTTTTTAACATTAATCCATTGCTTTTCAACAATGTTTGTCCATCAATTCGAATTTTTGATTTGAACTTCGTACTTAATATAATCTTCACCATCAATTGACTAACATTGATTTCTTCGCTTTCACTTTTGTCACTTTTGCACAATCTGAACTTTTACAACACAGAAAACTGCAAATGACCCAACATTTGTATATTTGTAGTGGCCTCTACTTGCACCGTTATTGATCAAATTTTTAGTCGAAGAATTATTGCCAAAACCTTTGCCCACTCATAAAGCACAAACAGAGTCCGGCTGAGAGGTCTATGATAAATTTGGCACTTCCGCTTTGGTAACTAAGACATCGGCAGGCAGGCAAATCAAGTGAGGGTCCTGTCAGCCCCCTAAAAAAAGCAAAGAAAAATGCCTGGCAATGCATACGTCATTTAACCCCTTTGCGCCATATTTTTCATAAGCTGGCCCACTGGTGGGCTCTGCTGTGTTTGGGTACGTCTGCTGAATGGGGTTTGCCATTATTTGATGCCCTCACCGAAGGTATTATGACTTTTTCGGGTGCTGTGTAACGCACTTAGGGTGATTACATGTTATATTGAAGATAATTTGGATTGGGAAGATTATAATGAATATTTGTATATATTACGTAACATTGAAGATTTGCTTGTAATTCGCGCCAGCTTCACACAAGCCACTCAAGTTTATGACCGATGATCGATAACTTTCCCCGCTTCAAAACAATCGACACAAATCGATATCGAAATCCTAGGCTAGAGTTGCCAATTTTAACATGTAGCTTTTAACATATAATATACAGATCAAGTATCTTTAGTTTTATAGCAGAATTTTCAGGGTAGTCCCAAGTAGGACCCTAGCAACTAAAGACCTATTACCTTATTAGATTTTTTCCGTTGTAAAGAAATCAAACTGTGTTAAGCAAATATAAAATCTGCTGCTGAATTTGAACCAGTGACTTCTCGCGTGTTAGTTCGACGTTCAGATAACTTGTCACTCAGGCTCACGACATCACATTTGTAAAGCATATTTATATGGCTTATGTTGAAGTTTTGCATATTAACTTTGATCCGCATTTTGCTCCATTTGGAAGTCGTTGTTCTCAAAATCCCATATTAGAGCTCGTCATCCTAGCAACATCCTAGCCCCTACGAATTAAGCTGCCGCCAACCACTCAGTCAGACAGGGCAAACTCTTTCTTATATATAGATATATAGAGTATTCTATCTTCGACAACACACACCTTTGTCTTATTTCCTGGTTGTTTTTTCTTTTCTCTGGCTTGACAAGTGTGCTAAATTTGAGCAGGCCAAAAGGCTACGTCGTCTGGTGTCGTCGTCCTCGTCGTCGTCTGCCGCTGCGGCTGCTGCCCTTCGATTGATAAAATATATATGCGTTAGGGTGGTCGGCCCGGTTTATATAGAGACATTTATTGATAGATAGCAAACGCAACGCTTGAACCCTTTTACATTTGATGAACGTATCGAATTCCCCATATTGCCAAAAGCGGCAAAATTTATGGCTGTTTGATTTATTTTAACTTTTAACACGCCCCAAACAAATGCTGCCAATGAGGCGCACAGAATTCTGAAATCTGCCGTGAGGAGAATATGGTGGGCGGATAGGCGTGTCGAATTTTACTGGGCAGTAAGACTTGGGTGGTATTGACTATGTTTTGATTCCAAGCGTAGGATTTAATACTCTGAACTTAGCGCTACAAATCTTTACAGAGCTTTTTGGCTTGCCTGAAACTAAGAGTGAAAGCCGAGAAACGCAGATGATTGGAATATTTATGTGCATATAATTGAATCTTGAAATGGATTCAACAATTTATAGGATAATAAGGAAAGTATTTATTGTTATTTAAATGTTGGCTATGAATGGGGCAAATGAAGACAGTTTGTATGTGGAGCATTATTTTATAGTCAGTAAAAATTCGATAGAAATATATGCAGAATCAACTCAAATATATTTTTAGGCTAATGGATTGTATCTAACAAGTCCAATTATATTATATATAGTGTAAACAAAGTTTCTAATATAAATTGATTGTAAACAAATATTATATAAAACAATTAAGAGTGCTTTAGTTGGGCCTACTCGACTAGGGGATACGCTAAACCATCTTTTATTAACACCAAATGCAGCTCGCACTACAAGCTCCATCCTCTTTTCTCAATAGCAATAAAATGAAAGATTCTTGATATGTACATATGTGCTATTCTAGAAGCCATTTGTCAAATTGCTCAAAAAACAGAACTTCGATATCGATTTTTATCGTTTGCTTGGAAACGGGGCAAGTTATCGATGATTGGGAACAAACTCGTACTGCGCGGACTTTAGGAGGACCTACATACGCACAGATAGATGGACAGACGAACGAGCAGACAGACAGACGGACATGAAGCTGATGCCTTTTGCCTTTTACAAACAATTGCCCAAAAACATTATACCCTTTTTACACATTTCACTGGATTCAGGGTGTACAAATATACAAATGTTATTTAAAAAATGAAATAATAATTTTCAAGCAATTAATATTTAAAGTAAAGTTGCAGCTGGCAACTTTTATTCTGTGATACAATAAACCAACGCAAACTTACTTATGTATAATTTTACCTGGGAACAAATTTATGGGCAGAACAATATAGTAAATTATTTAAAATTCTCGGCGGATCTATGCAAATTCAGATCATTTCTTTTTCACATCATTCAAACTTTTCTGCCAGCTTCTTTATTATTCGTGTGTATTATTTAAATCTATAGAAAATCAACAGCACCTGCTCATCACATGTATTTTATATTGGTTTTTTTTTCGCATAATTATGCTGTTTACCTTAAATCATTCAATTGTGAGCATGGCGAGCCATAAACCGCACTTAACCCTCCCCCGCAAAGGTACTCTGAAAGCCAACTCCTCACCTTGTCATTTGCCGTGGCTGTTGCTGTTGCCGTCTACCCCAATCAGAAAACTCCGCATCCATTTGCGTATTACGCTTCATTATGCAGATTTCTTGCCGTTCAACATTTTCTCTCTCATATATATATATATTTTTTTTTTTTCTTATTTGTTATTGTTGCATGGCTTGCGGCTTGGAAAAATATTTTTATTTAATTTATTTATGAATGAAATGTGGTGTGGGGCTGGGTAGTGGTACGACAGCCTGGTAGGCTGGCAATAAAAGCAATTGCCACACACACACACACACACACCCGGAGCCCCACCCCTGGGCGCCTACCGCATTGTCACATAGATAAGCCGCGTCTGGCTTAACTCATAAAAAAGTGCCAGCAAAAGGATGATAAAACAACAACAGGAGCAGCGACAACAGCAACAGGGCGAGGCACAGGGTCGGGCAAAAGCAAAAATCTGAACGCGTGCGGATTTAAATTTTCAACAAAAATAAGCAACAAATAAGTGTTAAACGAGAGCGACTAACAGATGCCCTGTAGCCAATGCAAACATAAATAATCCTATTAAAAACCAAGGCGCTTTTCTGGCAACCAGTGAGAGATACGAAAAACCATCACATCAAATACATTTGCATAAGATACAGAAAACCTTTACACCAAATTTGCTTATTTTAGCTCTGACAGGCTACGAGTTCGTTGGGACTGGACCCAGTCATTAATGTACAGGGTATAATAGATAGACATAAAAAGACGAGCGCGTCTCGAGTTTGGGCGTGCATTTCACAGCCATGATGGGAAATAACTGGAGTATGAAACGCCTCACACATGACTCCACAGAAAATATACTCGTATTTCCAAATGGTTTTGGTTCAATATATGTATATAAGTATATGTAATGACAATAATCAAAAATTCTCAGGCTACCCATTTGGGCTTTGTAATTTGCCGCGCGCCACAAAGAATCCGAGACTCTGGACGAGTGAGAAATGAATTTAAAAACAATTTGCGGTCGGGCAAACAACAAAATACAAAAGCAGCCCATGAGGTAAAACCGCAAAGACAACAATTAAGCGTTACAAATGATTATGAATAACCATTTTTTGTTCATTCCCTCCTAACTCTTCATCTCTCTGCACAAAATATTTTATGTAGTTCTCGTTCTGGCACCTCTTTGGCAGCTCTGCCCTGAGAAACGGAACAGAATTGTACTCGTAATGGAATTTATGCCGCTGGGCTATTTAAACTCGTACTTCCCTTTGTGAGCTAATGTATGCCTTGATCTTCAACGAGCTCAGCGAGACTCATTTGTTACAGGTTTTATGAATGAACACGTCGAGATGACGAAGAGTTCTGCTAAGCCTTATAGAAAGTACAAAGTACATTCACATGTACGATTTTCTAAATATTAAAGAAATGGGAATCTATATATTTCTCACATACTAATTTTAAAATTTTTCATAATTAACAAATCTTTACATCATATATTTAATTTCTATCATGATATATATAACCAAATTTAAAAAACTTTCAATATTCAATTACGTTAAATATTACAATAATGCCTTCCAATACTTATGTAAATTAAGGTGCATTTAATACGCCTATATTTAAAGTGAAATTCATTTAAAATATCACAGAAACAAAAGAGTTTCGACCAAAATAAATTTGTTCTGTAGCATAAATATACTATATATACTTTAATGCGTGTGTCAGACCTACTAACGAATTGGTGATCTTGTCAGGAACTGCCCGGCTAGCTCAGTCGGTAGAGCATGAGACTCTTAATCTCAGGGTCGTGGGTTCGAGCCCCACGTTGGGCGAAACGAAATTTTTTGGGTTTTTATTATTTTAATTATAAAAATGATTTGCACAGTTTGTGCTTCAACTAATTATAATACAATAGCAATGAAATATGCTGAATTATTACATTGTACACACTGGCTAATGTTTCGTACGTACTATTCATTAATATACTTACTTAATTATTTAAAAATCAATTAATTTATCATGTTATTAAAACACGCGTTATTGGTGGCACAAAAGTGCTTTGTGTTAATAAAATATATATATAATATAAAAAATTAACTTCAAAAATAAATAATCTGACTCGATCCTGCCAGGAGTCGAACCTGGAATCTTCTGATCCGTAGTCAGACGCGTTATCCATTGCGCCACAGGACCGATGGTTTCCACAATGGCATAAGTTAAATACAAAAATAAAAAGATGTAATAAAAAGATCTGCAGAATGATTAACTTTTTTAAAGATATAAATACATATTTTATAATTTGATTTGTATATAAGTTTTTGCAAGTCTTTACGAAAATCGATTTTCATTAGACTCTATGTTAATCAAAAATATAATACCGTCTAAAGAGCTTCAAGTGAAAGTGGAATTTGAAGCGACCTTCAGTAATATATTTGCATTCTGCAATGCACACCACTCACACACATCTATAAAACAAATATATTTCCATACATATTTTTGAAAATACGCAGCCTGTTATAATATATATAGAGTGGGTCCAGCATATAGAATTTTGGCCCCGTGCCTAGCCGCAGGACAATTTATATTACAAAAAACTTTACGCAAAAGCTAGCTGGTTAAACAACGAATGGAGCAACACTGCCTCTCCCCCCACCCCACCCCCTCTCATTCTCACTCTCTCTCTCTCTCTCATTCCAACACGCAACACACAACCCTAGCAACAGAGCATTTCATCTCTTTGTTTCTGCCTGTGGCCAGCGCCTGTGAAATATTTTCCACATGCAGTTAAAAATTAGACGAGGGGATAAACAAATACATTTATTACATGCAAATACAACAACAAATAACGATGCCAGCGCTGGCGTCGCGGTCGGCATCATCGTCGCCGTCGCTTTTGTTGTGTTGCGTCAGTCTCGCCGAAACACACGCCTCCAACTCCGCCTCCGTTAGCCAAGTGCCGGGGGCAGGGCAGGGCAGGGCAGGGGCGCACACACGTGACTTTAAAGCTCATGGGATTACATTCAACGCAGTTTTGTGCGGGGATTTTGGTATGCAAAAAAGCTTAGGAAATTAATGCGCCGAAGGAAATGCATTTAAATTATGTGGGTGAATGCTTGAGTACTGGTAGATGGGGGACCGGGGGAGCTCACAACCGCGGTTTTTCCGAAGGTGTCCGCTGTGACAGCCACAGCCACAGCCGACCGCCCGCATTAATTTATAATTTTGCGCCGTTGGCTTAGACATCGGCGCTTAACGAATTTAATGGCGGCTTCACAAATGAATACAAATTGCAATTTGAACTTTGAGTTTTACAATTTGTAATTAACAGCGAAAACATTTTGCATCATAATTCTTGAGTTCCGGGCCAGCAAAGTATTTTCAAATTTAATTAAGTTGCATTGGCCACGCAGATTTGTCCCAGGTCTCTGTCAGCAGGGGGTGTGTGGGTCGGGCGCAACCCTTTTCACAAACAAAATCTTGGGCAAAAGTTTTTTAATGCCTTGGCCAGACGGCAGAAACACATAAATTTCCATTGTCCGGACAAATAAACATTATGCTGCACTTTTTTTCTTTTACTTACAAACTGTACACTAAACAACATGGCAAGTGTCGTAATAAATGCCAGCTTTGGATTCACCAAACATAGCAACAAAAATACCAACTCAGTTGTGCTGCCGGGCTCAGGTAGTATGCTATTTTTTTATTTTTTTGTTATAACTACTTTTATTACAAGCCATTCCAATTAGTCTCATTTTATGTTGTTTAGTGTAACAATTGTTTATCCTGTCGACGTCCTGTGCGTCCTGATTTGGCGCACCTTCTGCTGACGTATGACATTGCAGCATCAATTGTTGAGAATACACGTAATAAAATCGTCATAACGAGTCGACCCGTGCAGTGCCCCGGCCGCGATAGCAAGGGCGAGGCCGCTGTTCTTGGTCATTAACGGCGTTAAGCCCCGGCCGGGTTGCACTGCTCCCGGAAGGAAATCGTGGCTGAGTGACGTGTGTGTTTGCACAACCAACGGGAACACACACACACACACACACACTGACAAACAACCAATTCATTCGCACCCAACCATTCATTTATTCATTCAGGCCATCCTCGCAGGCATTGTCATTAGCGTTGCTCGTGCTCTGTTATCCCTTTTTAATAAGGTTTACTCAGCATTTTTGTATTTTTTTCTGCTATGTTTATTATGCCAGATTTGGTTTTTGTTATTTGCAAGCAATTGTGCAAGCAGATAACAACAACAACAAAGCACAGAAGTGAAGTTTGATTACGTTTGTGGGGCTTAAAGCGCAGCAAATTGAAAAGCGCAGCATACAATGTTAACAACAAAAACTTAAATACTACAAAAATCGCATACTACTGCATTCAACAGCTTAAATTATGCAATAAATCAATTTACGTAAAAATTGGAGTATGCAAAGAATGCACGTTATGTCTGAGGTATTTTCCAAAAATAATTATCGCTGCATTGTATAAAATCACAATTACCAATAACGATGTTCGATAGCAGTCACGATCTGTTATGATGTACAGCAGTGATTTTTCATCTGTTACTTCTACTATCGCAGCTTTGGCACGTGATCACGTGATAAGTAACAAGTATGTTTGGATAATTTTCAGTTTCTACAATTTGGTCACATTATTCAGTTTTCCTATTATTTAATGTGTCGTTTGGGCCAATTGGTTAAAGGCCGAAAAAGCTGTTAATTTACTGTTAATTTGAGTTTGCCAAATATTGCTTATAATTGTGTTAGTGTCGTTAATTGAAATCGAGCTATTAAAATGCTTATTATTGCATTAGAATTTGATATGTTCGCAAGCCACCTGCTGGACGATTAGGAAGAAGAAGCACGCGCATCATGCTTAAACTGGCTTAGGAAATAGTAAAGTGATCAATTTCATGTTTCAAGTGAAAAAAATTTGTGGTTTTGTGTGTAATTAACAAATACGACTGTTTAAGCGTACACATACTGGCATATCAAAAGTCGAAGAGTAAAATATACAATTCTAAAGTGCTTTCCACTGTGTGCACATACATGTGTACATACATATATACATATGTTTATACGTATGTATGTAATTGGTACGCAAGCCGTAGCAGACAACAGTTATTTGTATGCAATACTATGCAAATTTACACACATGCACACACATGGAATTTTCGCTCTTCTTTAACTTTCATTCTTTGCTTGAATGAATGCGATTCCCATGCTCAAATCGTTTCGGTCCGTTATTCGTTACTGCTGGCGGCCACCAAAGTGTCTGTAGCTCATTACCTGCTGTGACCTTGTTTGCAACGTATGTTATGACGTCATAGCCTTTATTATTATTTTCCCCTCTTGCTAAATATGTATATAGGGTAAGTGTATTGAATAAAATGTATTATACAAACTAAAACTTAAATTTAATTGTACCTTTTTTATACTTTGCAGTTAATCATGTTTGGACTGTGAACAAATTGTGCATATGTGCACTCGCTCTAATAGTTTGTGGCATTTTCTTCTCAACATTATATAAATTGTGACAATAACTAAACATTATTGATTCTATAGTCCTGTTATGGCTTTTGATACTTTTTCTGTCGAAACATGCACCATTAGCCAAATTAAATGTGTGTACATCCATTACTTTGCCACCTCCCCTCCCTCCCATACTCCTCTACCCGTCGCTCCCATCAACTAATCTGCCTACGTGCCTTGCACACCGCATTGCATTATCTCTGGCAAATCTTGCCTGAGAATAAGAAAAAGCGTTGTGCGTGCACTCGAAATTAAATTGTTATCAAATCGATCAAAGCCGCAGCATCATTATCTGCGCATTAGTCGTGGCTGGCCAATGATAAAAAATAAGAAATAAGACAACAACGAACTAAAGAAGGAAAAGCTGTAATCTGTAATAAAAAGAGGTTAACTCTATAGTGCGGAAAACAAGCTCTTGATAAGCAAGTTTTTCTATTTTCCCCGTTTTTGTTTTTTGTTTTCATGGTCGAGTCGCAGGTCTCGTAAGTGCAGTGCTTGGCGCAATGTTGTGGGCGTGGTCGAGTGTGTCCAGTGTTTCAGTCTGGGTGTTGAGTGGACCCATTCGTGTGCTGGCGCCTGGACTGTAGCTGGCAATAACTTCTAATTAATACACGAAAAGCATAACGAAAGCTAATTATGAAACTAATGAGCTTGTTGGCAATGCAAGAGCACCACGAAGCGGACAACAACAACAACTCGTAACAAGTAAAAGTGCTCCAGTCGGTCGTGTCCGACTAGTGGATACCTTGTACTTGCATTGAAATTATGTGTTGATAGATACGAATTTTATTTTTTTATTTTGTGATGAGCTGAGAGAAGGGATCCAACAAGTATGATTTTATCAAGCGGTGTCTCTTATTTAATCGATCTAATGAAAATGGGTAAAATAACTATCCTGAAAACGGTATTCGATAGTAAATTTGAATCGATTTTGGCTAATATAAAGTATGATTATACATAAGAATCACACGAACATATACGGGCAGACGGACAGTCGGGCAGACAGACTTGATTATGCCTCAATCTGCATGTAACATCCCTCTTCAATGGGTATACAGGGTATAACTGCCTTAAGTGTTAACGACGCTGTGCTTAACAAGGCGAGCGCCGCCGTTCGCAGCCGCCGCTCCAGGTGCGAAATACCATGAAAGAGTAAACGCGAATGGTCGCTGCCTACCTTGGGACATAGTACACACATACTTGCAGACACAGGTAACGCATACACACATACATATATGTATACGGTTATGTATGTACATATTTCATTTCAATTTCCTTTTTGGTTGCGCGTCTTTTTAGCATACTTGATTATGGTCTTTGGCCAGCAGCAGCAGAGGCAGGGGCAGGAGCAGAGGCGGAGACAGCAGCAACATAAAGAAAGGGGCTGGGCACTGGACGTCGCCGGCCATCAGTCACTTATGCGCACGGCACGTCACTCAAAGCGAACACACACTCTACACCCATCACACAGACACACACATGCACACACAACACACCCAGCTAAATAACAGAGCGGGGCACAACGCAGGCAACTTAGTTGCAACCTCGTAGAGCGTCACCCAGTCCAGAGTCGCGGTCTGAACTGAACCGAACTGAACTAAACCTACTCGTCCGCTGCCGCTACTGTCATTATCTTGTTAACTTGTTGTTACGTCAGCCGTTCAGTGGGTCTGCTCTTGAGCTTGTATATATTGTATTGTAGTTGCTATATAAGTCTTACATACTCTGATGATCATTTGATTGCTGGTAAAACAGCCAGAGGCAGGAGAAGAAGTTTCACTTCAATCTAAAACAAATTCGTTGTATTGCGATATACTTATTTGCATCGATTGGTTGATTTACAATTACAATGTTTTAGATATTCTAAATAGTAACATCTTCCTTAATTCAATTCATAGCAATTATTTTGTAAAAAACTAGGCATTTTGTTAGTCAGGATTTGTTTTATGTAAAACTCAATCGATAACTATTCCCTCTAATAATCTCAGCAAACATTTTCTAAAATAATATCTGTTTTTAACTAAAAACCTTATACAAAAAAATTAAAACGTAATCGATACATTGTGCAATTTGCAAGAGAAAACTATCATAGTTCAACAACCTCTCGGTTGATTTGCAAACTGTGCTGTCGATTGAAAAGCTTAAACTAGTTGAGATTTGAAAGCGTCAAGAAAGTACAAGTACAGCATGCAAGTCAGAGTCCATTTCTTAAGCTGTTTCTATATAAATGCCCAACACTGTGGATGTTGTTCTGCTCATATGCTTGGGCCCACATTAGTGGCCATTTACAGCGTGTGCATCTTGCTTAAATTCGTCTGCCCAGGGCCTGGCCCTTGCTCAATATCCCCCATACCCCATACCTCATGTCTCATGCCGCATGCCGCATGTGTAATAATAATATACACACAGGTGTCCCAGGGTTCTGGCCGTGGGGCAACGTCAGCTTCGTACTTCATCAATAAGCGGCTGGGGCGATGGCGCTGCATGTAGCACATGTAGCGGCGATTACGCGTAATAATCATCATAATCAAAAGTCGCAACACGAAATGAGTTTTGACTTGTTGTTGTTGCTGCACAAGGATAACCAGTTAGGGATTGTTATGGTCCAGCAGCGTTGCGCGCGCTCCATATAGAATTGATTAATATTGGCATTGAGCATAGGAAATGCTCTCTGGCGTTGGTGGTTTTCGCCATCTCATTACAACGATGCGGCCCAGTGAATTTTGTGGTATTAGGCGCAAACAACAAGGCAGGGCAGGGCAGTGGCATACCAAATTAAACTTGAACTGTGGCGTGGGCTCATAAAAACAAAAAGAAAAAAAAAACTTTATTAATCATAAGTATTAAGGAAGTGTTTTCCTCGATGCTGCTTCATACTGAGAAGGTTGTTCTCCTGATGCTAGGTTAAGGTTCAGTTTCCAGGTTTAGGCTGTTATTCACTGATTGGGAGCAACCAGAAAAACATTGTGGTAGCTCTTTTCATTGAGGTATAATCGAAAAGGCTTAAGTACTTGTATAAAGATAAAACTGCTCAAATGTGCTCATATTTAAATGGTATTCTTGTTTATCGAAAGGCTGCAAATCGTTCGATTTCGGGCTCGAAATGAAATTGTTAACGTGAATCGAATCTTAAACCAAATCAGCTGCTCAAATATAGCCGAACCCAAACCCCAATTGAGTCAAAATAGAGAACTTTAAAGCATTTGATTTCTCTCTTAATTAGCCTTCGCCTTCTCTATGAACAACACGCATTATTTTCCAGAAATTTCAAATTAATAATTAAATTTTTTATCGCAGTTTTTACCACGGCTTGAATCAGAACCTGAGTTTATGGGATTTCAGGCTTACGAACCAAATCTTAAGCTAGGAAACTGGTTCGAACCATAGCTGAACTGTACCGAAAGAATCAAAGCTTACTTCAGTGGATCCCTTTATTTGATTCATAAATAGCTTAAATATTAAAAAAAAAATAAAAAAAATAACGGCCAATCATTACAGAGGACATGATTTTATACTCTCTTATTCTGAATTATTTTGTAGCTAGTCATATATCCAATTCTTCGTTTAATTTAAGTTCTTATTCACACGTATCAGCGTACTCGCCATATCTCTTGTTTTTATTGAATCGCATATTTCTGCTTTTATTTTAATATCATGTTAGTTTCATTTTTATAGGACACTTCATAACGCAGCTGTCTTGTCATAATCTATTCTTGACTCACTGAAGCCGAACCCAACCCAACTAAATGTAACCCACTCTGATTTTCGATGTATATAACATGCATATCCAGGTGGTACAGAGCTGAGCTCTATAAACGCAAAAAATAATAATTAACTGACCATCAAATCAACAGCACGTACCTCCTACGTGAGCATCATTTTACGAGCTGGAACTGTGTACCGCCTCTCTATGCCGCTTGATTACTCATTTGCGATATAGTATGTGGATAAGTTTGGGTCTAGGGCTACGTGCGAAAATGAAAACTACTAAAACTTGGCCAGGTCAGAAAACTACAATCAAAGTCAATTGCTTTTTGAGGTAGGGGTGGACACGGGAGATAACTGCGAGTGCAAGCGTTTAAGTGCCAGCTACCGCACTTACCGCATAATTAATATGGCGAAATGCAAGCCAGACAAACAGACAGGCAGACAGACGGGCAGGACAAACAGAACAGGCTGGACAGGCAGAAAGGACAATGCTGTCAGTGCAGTTACACGCACAGAACATTTGCATTTGATTTACGCACTGAACAATTCCTCAGAGCTCGCAAATATTCTTGATGAGAGATGGGTGCGTGAGAAGCTTAGGCAAGGGGACTAAATTATTTAGTTACAATAATAATTTGGTCATGTTATTTTGTGGTTTTGTAATGCATTAATTTAGACCCATACCCAATTTTTATTCGTGTTAGGTATTGTCGTGTCCGTTTTTATATTGTATTGGATCCGTTATTGTATTGGATCAAAAATAGCAATATTTTTATTACAACATAGTTGGCTTAGGTGATGTTACGCCAAGCCTGTTCGATTGTATTATGTCGTGTTAGGTCGTGCTTAGTTTTCTTTAATCGTGTCTTGTTTTACTTGCGAACACGAACCAGGTCGAATTTCTCAACACGAACAGGTCGTGTCTAGTCTAGTCTCTACATGAAGAGTTGTTCCACTGAATTCAAACACGCACCTAATCGAGTTTCTCAACTCGAACACGTCGTGTCTGCTCTTAAATGTTCGTGTCACGCGCTCATCTCTGCACGCAGCACAGCCTCCAGGGCAAACAGGCCGTCGGTTCGCCCTTAAGGCAAAGTCAAGCCATAAAACTTTGGCTTAAGTGCAAATGCGCTCAAATCTGCACTTAGACAAGTGACTGTGTTGCTTCTCTGTGTGTATAAGTGTGTGTGTGTGTGTGTGCGCGAGTGTGTGTGTATGTGTATTACTATAATTAAATTGAAAATTACTGCCAAGCAATTGCAATTGTCCACACGACTGGACAGTGCACCCCGGTCTACAATGTTAATAATAGGTATGTGCTTGTGAGTGTGAGTGTGTGTGTGGGCTCTAATCATTGTCTGTCTGTGCATCTGTCTATGGCAAAATGTATCGGAGGTTCGGCCCCAGCCACGCATAAGTTATAAATTATGCATAGATGCATAATTTACAGCTCGTAAGGTCAGACAGTTGCATTTGCCAACAGCGCACCCCCCAAGGACCGCTGCACAACTACCATTTGTTGTCCTACTCCCTGGCAATTTTGGTAATAAACCTAATGTTCGTACCGCCCACTTTTCTGAAATAGCACTCTGGTATTCTGAGTGAGAGACTCTCAAAGAGCACTATTAAACTGGACAAAATATTTATCAAAAAAACAATATTGTTATTGTCCATTTCGTACTTGATCTAAAAATTGTACTCATGTGCATCTAAAAATTATAATATATGTCAAGCTGTTTCGTTAAATTGTTCAGATTATAAAAACAAAAAATGAATACACATTTTCGTTTTTTTTTGTTTAATAATATTTTGCATATTCACAATAATTTTGAATACACATACTAAACACTACATACAAAGCGGTTCAATTTGCGACCCCGTCTGTTGTGTATGTAATTTTATATATTTTCTAATTTCAACAATTATGATTAAAAGAATAAATACGACAAGAGAAATTTGTAAAGAAGCAATCATTGTTTCGTATAGGTTCGATCCCTAAACATAATGCTCACTGTGTTGCTTAGCCCACGTCGTTACTCTAGTCTGTGGAAAGATGGGAAAGATGACATGTGACAGCATTGTAGTTGACAAAATAAGAGAACAATTCGTAATATTTGACCAACCTTTTTTACCACTTGGAAGTAAAAGTTTCCAAAAAGAAGTTTCAATAGAAATTTCAACTTCCCATCCCTTACGATTTGGGCTGTGCGTTGATGCCCAATCAGTCGGTTCGTCAGTCATGTTAAACTCCTGTTAAACTATATATTTTAACTGAAAAAATCGTACACATGTAAGCCCTTTGCATTTCCCTATAACTTTTCCAAACTCCAATCAAGTTTTCTGTTTTGATTTTTAAACACATTTGTCTGTCTTTTTGCCAACAACAAAACCAAGAACACGGATCCACTTAAAATAGTCGAAGAAGCACTTCGATAGTGGTTCATTGTACCATGCCCAGCGCTGAGTGTGTGTGTGTGTAGTTTTCCTCTCTCACACACACACACACAGCTCAGACACCTCTTAACCACTTGAGAACTTGTTTTTTTGCATTGGTTTTAACCGCATCATTTTGATGTATTTTGTGGCTGAGGTTGTTTAGAGCTCGTTGTTTTTACTGTATCATCATCACGAGTTACACGCACGAGCTGCGTCTGCTTTCAGTTTTGCATATACACAGGAAGGGATTGTTGTAGGGGGGATTTAGAGGGGGGCGAGGGCAGGTTGAGATGCCCAAAGTGCCGACAACAACAGCAGCGACGGTTACAAATTATCATGCATGTGTTTGTCTTGATTTCTTTGTCTTATTGCATTTTATTCAAATTTCCTACCGTGCGGTTTTTACGTTTATATCTCGTCGGCATCGATTTGCAATTCGCAATCGTAATCAGCTCGAAGGCAGCTCTAGAGGAATACATATAGGAATGCAATGTATATATAAAGGTATATATCTTTTGCTGTTTTGTATATATATAGCCATATATATTTGTGCTGTGGTCCGACGATGACAGGCAGACAAAGAGGCGATTCCCAGCAGAAATGTTTATTGTGTGTGCTCTGTAGTTTGTTGTGCCAGTTTTCAACAGCTGATGGTGAATATTTATGTTTTGTTTGGTTTTACGAAAAAAGGAATAACTGAATACAATCAAGTGTGCTGCATAAAATGCAAGCCTAAACTATAAATTATCACAAGATGTGTGTATAGGAGGTTGTTGATGCAATACTTGCAAATGGGTTAGAAAGGATTTTACAAACTTTAAAATGATTATTTTCGATTTAAATACTAATAAAGTGCACCTGCGATATTATACGATATACATAATTGATATCATCTGCGGCCATATAAAGCCTTTACTACAGCATTTAATTACATTGATTACATTAAATTGCCAAGGCTTTAAAATTTGGGTAATGCGGAAATTTAGATATCAGAAAATTAATATTTGTTCCTTAGTTAACTTGATAGAATATCTTGTATTCGCAATATAAATTTAAAAAAATATGATTCCAATTTTGCAATAATTTTTTTTATTTTAGATATAAGCTACCATACATTTGTGCTTTTTTCTCATTTTTTCTTTAATTTATGCGGCTTTTCTCAAATATTACTGTATGCTTGGAGTTGTTTTCTCTGTATCAATTGCAGAAAGCTCAAAACTTTACCAAAGTATTTAACTTAAAGATATTTAATTTAATTTTTGCAAGCCTTTTGGATTATTAAAGCCATTGACAATGTGTAAATATTCGGAAACAAAGCTAAACAATGTATCTTTAGTAGAGCAAATAGCTCACACACAACTCTGTGGGTCAAGTATGTACAATGCATATATTAAATAACTAAAAACAAAATGATAACTATATTCAAGAGCCCACTCAAATTCATCTGCATCTCTCTCGCTCTCTGTCTGGCTTGTCCTACACAAATGGCAACCGCACATAGTTACAGTTCTTTTGTGGTCAACAGCAACAACAACAACAACAGCAACAATAACAACATGACGTAAATATTTATACAAATTTTGTAATGGCCGGCAACGATATTTGCATTGGCATTCCACTTGAACCTTTTGACCACCCATGAAAAATACCTAAACATTTTATAACTTCGAAGCCGCATTATTTTAACTCTGCGTTTTCCTCTTCTTCTTCTTTGTTTCTTCTGCGTCTCGGTCACGTGTTCTGTTCGCCATCTAATGTAATTTTTGGGGCAAGGTAAAAAGAAACAAGAATCAAATACCTTTTGTCTTTTAGTTTATGGCCCGTAAGGGTCGACAGCTGTGTTTGTAACCAATTTGCTACCGTAAAAAAAAAAAAAAGAAAACCCAAAAAAAAAGAATATTTTACAGCACATGTAAGTGCGCAGGCAGCTCGGCTTTTGGCATATTTTAAACATTTTTCATTTGCATTTAGTGAACATGTGTGTTAGGGTTAAGATCGAGAGAAAGAAGTCTCATAACAATTTTCACCTGTCCGTAAAAGGTAAAACTGGCAATTAGGCTGGCTAAACAATGAGCTGACTTGTAAAAGCAGCCGCAACCTCAGGGCAAGTCCAATGCATTGATTTGCCTCGGCCTTAATTTGATGACTATCTAAATGTGGGAGAGGAAGAGGGAGCTGCTGCTGGTGACACACGCACAATTGTGGGGGGAACGAACGACGCTCAAAATTGCTTATCAAAGTTGCACAATCAAGACAAGAACAAGAAGACGAAGAAGAGCAGCGCATGACGCACCAGCATAAAACGAGGCAACACTCCGGGTAATGGGTATTGGATAACTGAGAGTATTGAATATTTGAGTTTGAGTTCGGGCATCGAGAAGTACTCACTCATAGAGGGCAACTGTTGACTGCAAGTCATACGCGACTGAGTGGAGCACCGTACGTGGCATAGACAATCAGTTGGGTAATGTGTGCAAAACAAATCAAGCAACAGAGCTCAGATATAATCAAATGCGGCACACTGCCACACACAACAGCAAAAGCAGCAACAGCAACGTGTAACCAGGGATGGGTGCAGAAAACAGCATTTCCGAATTTGCTTTACATTTTATGTTAAAGTGACGCTGTTAATGTTAATGCCTGTGTGAACCTTGGCACACAAATATTTGTGAGATTATGGCATTAATTATGTAATTTTCAGGCTGTGCAATGTGAGAGTTTTATTAAAAGTAAGGTTTGGGCTTCGCACATTTTAAAACACTTTTTATTGCAATACTAAAGAGAATGGATGTATATATAAAAACGCTAATAAACAGCAACTGGGTCACAATTTTCATTTTCCAACACTTATTTGACTTCATGTGGTTTTCGGTGCAAAACTATTCCGCTAATTTTTTTTAAGATATAGCAAGCCTAGATTTTGTAGGTTAATATTAAACGTTGACCTCGAGCTGGCCGGCTTAATATGAGTATGTATTTAATAATAAAATGGTCACTAAAACCACAACTTATGTTTGAAAAATTTTGATACTATCAAAATAGTTTTTTATAATGTTTTATTTAAATCATAAAATCATCATGTTATATGTTATATAATATATTCTCTTATTTTAATAGCTACCGTGGTTTTAAAGTCTTCCTACTAACACTGGGTTCTTAGTTTACCTTTATCAACACTGCTTTCCCATAATTATAGTGCCAATGTATATAAGATTTGTTAGCTTTATTTGCCACAGATTATTTTTGGCTTTTTTTGTCTCCCATATAATACTACCTACTAACACTGGGTTCTTAGTTTACCTTTATCAACACTGCTTTCCCATAATTATAGTGCCAATGTATATAAGATTTGTTAGCTTTATTTGCCACAGATTATTTTTGGCTTTTTTTGTCTCCCATATAATATATTTATATATATAAAAATTAAAAAAAATATTACATTTGTAAATCGATTGCAAATTCTAGTCTGAAATAGAAAAATCCAACTGAACTTCCGATTCCATTTAATTTATAACTGCCAAAATCAGAGTCGATTGCGGCCCATCCCTAGCATCGATACGGTTTATGGGCATATCAGAAATCTGTTTCTTTGTCGCCGCCCCGCAGGCTTTTAGCTGCAGGCGGCGGCGTCGTCCTGTTCGTCTTCGCACTATTTTTCATTTTATTGCGCCGCTGCACATGGCTGTCAACTGCCAGCAGCCAGCAGTAGATGCGGCCTGAGCCGTCTCGGCAGCCAGCTGCAGCTTCAGCTTCTTCGCAGACGTCGACGACGAGGACGAGGACGCGCGCGCCCGCATATCGATTTCAGCGCATTGTGCCTGTTTGCATACAAATATCCTAAGGACATGTTATAGAGCGTTGCCCGTCCGTCCATCCATCCTTACCCTCTGCTGTCACACGTACGCATGTAAATTGTATTTGTGCGCAGCCCTTGTCGTCGTATTTAGTGGTTCCCTTTGCCGGATCCCCGCTCGGGCGCTTTCCTGCTTGTGCTTGATTTCATTTGCTGGGGCAATTGTCTTCGACGCTGGCGCTTGCATCGACTTTATTTTTGCCAAAAAACTTGCAAGCTCTCCATTCCAAAATTCAAATTCCATGCTCTTTTGCAAGTTGTCAGCCAAGTGGCAGCCATTTTTTCTTTCCTGTTGCTGCTGCCTCTCCTCGGTGTTTCATGTGGCAGGACTTTTGCGCTTTTGTGCGTGCCTTGGCCTTCGTTTTCGCCTGCTGCTGACATTTGATGTTTAATTTCAATAACTCTGTGCGTTCGCTTTTTAATCTTCCTCTTTATTTTTTTCAATTTTTTTCTCTCTTGAGCATTTGTGTCTTTGACTGCCAAATAGCTTCAACACACACACACACACACACACACACCCACCCAATTTCAATTACAGCTGCCATTGGCGAAAAGTGTTGGCCGTGAATTACATAAATTAAATTTTTCGATAGTACAGACTTAAGTTGACAACGCTTCTGGAAAATCGAATAGAAAGCCCTTCGAAAAACGATTATCGAATTCTCAACACATTTTATTGAAATTATTTACTAAATTTTATTACAGCCAAGAATCACATCATTTTATGCACCCAGTCTCGAAGAAAAAGTAACGAGTACAAATATAAATATAACAAAAATAAATAAATTCTGAATTATATTACGGGAATGGGTATTATGAATAAAATACCCATAAAACATGCTAAAAATTAAAATAGGGTTTAAATTTTCTGCTTCATTCACCATATTTTTTTTCATCTATTGGGTATGCTTCTTTAATATTATTTCCGTTCAATATCCTTCTCACTAACTTCTCAACCCCTCGTCTCCAATGCTCTTGTTTAATGGAATTTGACTGAAAACCAATTACTCTACCACAATGCCCAAAAATAATTTTGATTTCATTTCCTGCTGTCCGGCACTTTTGTGGTCATCGCTGTTGCAACCAATGCAACATTTACAACAACAAATATAGCAGCAAAAGAAAGAAGAAATGAATAAATACCTTCACAACATGAGGTATCTACAAACAACCGATTGTTGCAACCAGGGGCACAAAGAGCCCACGTGGATTGGGCAATCGTTAAAGGTCAGTCAACATTTTTAGGGAGTTTTTCACTTTCCGTTTTTATTTTCTATTTTTATACCCTGTACACATCGATAGTGGGTAAGGGTATAATGTTGTATAATGTGCAAATGTGTGTAACAGACAGAAGGAAGCATCTCCAACCCGAAACAGAAACTAGAAATGCTAGAAATTGGAAATTTAAATTAAATATTATCTTTTACCGTATGAAAAAATGGGCTATCACATTCTTCTTCGATATCTTTTCCCATTTTGATAATATTGTTACTCGTCTATTGTGAGAGATGAGCTCGAAGATTTGAAGTGCTGGATACATAAGTTTTGGTATGTAGGATAGCGTTCCATATGTACAGAAATGTGTTTTTCTTCTCAATTTATATAACTTTCCTCTAAATTAAATAATAAAACTTATATTAGGGCTAGAGACTTGGTATATACACTCTTTTATATGCCGTATTTCAGACCTGAAAATTCCAGAAATATCGGACTATAAACTAAGAAGTTAATAAGGGGTGCATTATAGAGCGATTATAGCGATTATATATATATGTATGTGTGTGTGTGTTTCTGTATGTTTATATATATTGTTAAAAGCTAGAAAGTATTTAACGACAGCTTGGCGCTGTGCTCAGGGTATCTCCCAGTCGGGCAATCCCGACTAGAACATTCTTTTTTTATTTGGCTTAAAAACGCAAGCAGCGTGTGGTGTGGTCGCGGTAGGTGTGATAAATACTACAGGAAATACGAGAGCATGAGGATTTTTATAAAAAATAGAATTATGAGTATTAAAACAGAATTTGGTTCCAGTTTAAGAACCCGTTGCGAGCATCAAAAGGCGCCGACTTGAAGCGACCAGGTTTGAGAGTTTGGTGGGATTAGGGAGGAGTGCTGCGTTGTAGGGGGACGGGCTTAATACAGTTGTCAGTTGTTTTGTTGTTTCGCCAGCTGTTAATGAACATTCAACTGGCTAATTAATTTTATACATTTATTAAACTTTTGGCGCACGACAGGCGGTGGATGGGGCCGGGGAAGCAGCAGGACGACAGGATCTGGAACGGCTGCCGCCAAGCCACGAAACTATTTACCATACAAATCTAATTTTATCAACTTTGTCTTTTGCGTCCGCCCGGCCTTAACTAGCTACATGGCCGAGCTGTGGTCCCTGCTGCCGTCTGTGCCGCGCTATCCCTCTCTCTATCTTTGTCTCACTTTGCCTTTCTCTGCCACACTCTCTCACTCTTTCTCCCGCTCCCTTTAGCCTTTTGCTCTGTGTCAAAACATTGTGACACAGTTCTGCTTTCTTACAATTTGCGCCCGTTTCTATTTTCCTTGTGCATTTGTTACGGCTCGCGCCATTCTCTTGGCTCATTAACGTTGGCCTTTGTTTTGGCCCTGTCATCGGCGTCTGCGGGTCCTGTTGGCAGGACAGGAAGCAGTCGCCGTTTCAGTACTTTTTGTACTCTTCTAGGGAATATTATAATTTTGTCATTAAATGAATATCACATAGAAAATTATATCTCCAATCCCATAAGTATATATATTCTTCATCTAAAGTCCTGTTTGTATACAAACTAGTTACTCAGTTTTAAATCTATCGTTAGGAAAGTTTTTGTTTGGTGGATCGGAACGGTGCGTTCGAATATTAACTTCTTGTATAATATATTTGTTTTCCAAGATATTTATTTATTAATTTTATTATCATCGGATAAATAATTCATATAGCAGGCATTGGTCGGAATTTCAAGATGTCCCCACCAAACATCTCCCTACATAACTGCAAGCTGGTTAGCGATATTTCTGTAAGAGTATTTTATATTCGTTGTATCGCAGATAGATTGTTCTTGTTGTAATTTATAAATGTCCACAGTGCGAACTCGGCTTAGTCCTTCTCTCTATCTCTCTCCTTCTAGTATCGCTCTGTACTTGGGTTCGGCATGTAAATCAGGTCAAAACAATGCAACTGACAGTGAATTGTGCTTCGGTTGAGTTTCGTCCTGCCACAATGACACATTCAGGACTCTAGCACAGTTTACTTCATTATTGGTTACTCAGCAATTCATTCACAGAGGACACACCTTGTAGTTGGCCAGCACTTGCCTCGCTCGCATTGCCCTTTTTATGGCCATGTCCTTTTGCTTATCCTGGGCTGACTAATGACAAGCAGCCAGCCAGGCAGCAGCACGTTGCCAATTCCTGCCGGTTCCCGGTTGTCCCGGTCGTCCCGGTATCCCTTTGCCTTTTTGTCAACGACTCTTACTCATAGTCATTGGCCAGCTTAACCAACTACGTCTACGTCTCCGTCTCCGTCTCCGTCTTCGTCACAAACTCCATTTCGCATCTCCATTTCAGTTCCAGTTCTTTGGCTTTAATGGCGTTTGTCTTCTTGCTGCCTGGTAAAAAGCCAACTTACAAGCGGCAGCAGAAGCAGCAACTACTACTCAGGGGCTGCACCCCAGACCCCGGCCAATGGGCGTGACAAGTGGCAAGGGCCAAAGCCCAGAGTCCAAGTCCAGAGGCAGGTGCGCATTTTATAACAAAGGCATAAATTATTTTCACTGTCAGCATTGCTTTCGGCATACTCGTCTGAACGGGGCCTGTAAATGGCATTTGCCTCGACTTATTGTTTGGCCTATTGATTTGAATTTGGCCAAAGTATTAGATAACTTATATAGTCCACATTTATCGATAGGCCAGTTCAGAGTGTGGGGAGTCAGGCAACTGGACGGGGCCACACGCTGCTTGCTTAATTGTTTTTCTTTGTTCATTTTTTTTTTTATTTTTGTTAGCTTGGTTTCCATAGAAAACATTTTGATGCGATTTATTTACATAGATTAATGGTATAAATATAGTTTTATATGGAATATTTAATGCTAGCTACATATTGCTTTGGGCAACAAGCAAAGTCCTGAGATAATTTTTAAGTAGAAGCTTATTTATTGATAATTATTATGTAAAAATAGAGATATTTAAATAGGAATTTTATAGAAGTAGACTTAACTCTCTCTCTTCAACATAATAATTTGTTTCGTCTCAAATGATCAATATTTATCTAATTCTATCCAATTATAAAGTAATACGTTATTTGCAGAGAAATATATGTATTTAAATTAACTAAATACATTTAATTTTACTGGCTTTGATTTCATTTTTACAATAATGTGCCCTTGAGCACATTTAAAATTGATAAATATGGTATAATTGCTTTGCGTAAATGTCTGCTTATAGATATTGAGCTTATAAGAGCTTAGATCTCCATATTTGATACACTCTCGTATAGTATAGCGGGATCGAAAAAATTTAATATTGTCATAAATATAATGCATTGTATGGTTAGTGGTTACATATTTATACTTATCGATATCTTATCTAAACAGCGCTTTAGTTCAAATTTAAATTCAAGCTATTCCAAACCTTAAAAATAATTAAATAATCTGATTTTAATACCGCAGGCACTTTGCTCAGGGTATCTCCTGGTTGACAGCTTCCGACTCTTTTACATGTTTCTTTTCTATTCCCATTTTCGACACGTGTCAATTAAAGCGTATACTTGACTGTTTATTATGTTAATTGACAGACTCTCATCAAATTCTAAAATTACAAATTTAAATGAAATTTGCTTTTTTTGATGAATGTTGAATAATAGCGAAACAATTGTCACCTCACCATGACTAATAATTTGTTAATTCGCATCATTCAAGTACTATATAAGAAACGAGGCGAGCAGGGGAGAGCTTTGACAATTCGGTTGATTATTTAATAATGACCTTGCCAAAAATCTGCAATTGCCAGTTAGTTCGAAATTGGAGAGCAACAAATTGTTTAAATCAACTGCGGATTTGTTGGCCAAAATTGGTGTAAAGTGTGCACGACAAATTATAATTTTTGTCCAGCTGAATAATGTAGACAAAGGCTTAAACAAAAGCTGAAATTGTCAGCATACACACACGGACACACACACACACACACATACACACAATAAATAAATAATTGATCTGCTGTTGTTTAAGCAGAAAACTAATTGTGCTTGACCATTGTGTGAGTATGTGTGCACACTCATGTTTATGTTTTTGTGTGCACACACTTATTTTAGTTTACATTTAAGTGTGTGTGTGCCTGTTTACAATCCCAGTCGCCGGCGTTATAGATATAGCTGTTAATTTTAGCTGAAATATAATAACAATATCAAAAAAACGTTCCAGCCGGGAGTACTCGACTAGACCATGCTCTGTAAACTATTTACAAAAAGTTGTGCTAAGATACGAGTGTAAAAAAAATCAATAATTTATCTTTTTTAATTTGACTATTATCAATCAGAATTGTATCCTTATTAATTTGATAGTTATCAGGGTATTATATGCCTCATTTTCGCATTCAAGCTCAAATCACTGATTTAAATGAGGTCATAATGAATACAGCTGAAGAATTTATAGTAATATTTGTACTAAATATTATGCGATGTGTGCTTCAGTTCTAAAAGTAAAGCACATTGCCGTATGCATGCCCATTTCTATGGATCACAGGGTATTTAAAAGGGAAATTCGATTATTCAATAATTGAAGCATTGTGCGTAATCAAACACTGAAACAGTATTGCAAAAACTCTAATTGCTTCAATTGCACTTACTTGTGTGGGCTGTATATAAACAGCAGCTTTTTTAGCATGTCCACAACAGTCACAGTTGAAACCTCAGAGCAAAATGAAGCCAACTTTTTTCTCAGCAACTCTAGTCTTTGTCGTTATGTCGGTTGTCCAGGTAACGTGACGGCTTATCCTTCAGTGAAAACAGTTCATGTAGAGCTTCCACTATTCGGCCTTTGCAGTGCAATCCGAATTACCAGCAGATGATGAAACAGTGCTTGGACGAAACTAAGTTGACGGAGGCGGAGCTGAAGGCGTTCATGTCCAGTGGCATGAATAATAATCCCAATGAGAACCTCAAATGTTACGCCAAGTGCCTGATGGAGAAGCAAGGGCACCTGGTCAATGGACAATTCAACGCTGACGCTCTGCTCAATAGCCTCAAGGATGTGCCCCAAATGAAAGATAAAATGCCCGAAATCTCGTCCGGTGTGAATGCATGCAGGAACATAAAGGGCACCAATGATTGCGATACTGCATTCAAGATCTCCATGTGTCTAAAGGAACACAAGGCAATCGGCGGCCCACAATAAAATAACTTAATCAAGTTACTTCCCACATTCAATTCGGCAGGGCTCAGAGGTTTTAGATTAATGTTAAATAAATGTTTGTTTGTCTCTTTATATAATGCATTAAAGGAAATATTTTTGGTGTTGGGTTCTTGGCAAAAGAGAAAGTGCTTGAAAAAAGATTTTCAAATCTATATAAAATACTTTGCTCTGACTGATCGACTAAACGGTGAGACCAAAGCGAATGAGTTACTAGGAAAATCGTACGAAATTACGTTGCTAAGCGTCGGATTATAGAGTCGGAGGTCACCGGTTCAAATCAAAGCAGCAAATTCTTGTGTTTATTTAATTAGACAATTTAAGCAGCTTTCTAGCACTATTTAGCAACATTATTAATTCGACTCAAGAAGCGCTGTTCAAATTCTTCTAGCAGTTGATAAGTTATGAAAAAATCTCAATTATTTTACTTTTATTTTAAAACTACTAAAGAATTTGATGCACAGAGAACTCTTCACTCCATAGATGTGACAGATATCTACCTGTAAGTAAATAATTCCCAATACCAAATTTTGTATTTGCTTATCTTAAATGTAATCGATGAGATTGTATTCTGCGATCAAAACATTCAGAGTGCAAGGTGTGTTCCAAAAACGTTCCTGGGGCCAAGCCCAGCGCATCCTAGAGAGATGACAAGCCAGACAACACAGCCCAGACAATTCCACTGACCAGAGACATTTATACCTCCAATAAAAGTTGCTGGTAGTAAGCAGCAGATGAAGATGGTCCCAAGTGGAATATGCCTCATGTGATTTATCAAGAGTCGCTTGAGAGCGCGCACGCACGGAGTTCTAGGAAGCAGCCATTGACAACCTGTTTCCTACAAGACGACAGCGCGATGTTGTCTACGAATATCATTTGTCAATTTTAATAAGTTTAAAATCAAGATAATTAAAACAACGCACAAAGCGCATGGGGGAGTGGGGGCTGGGTGACTGGAGGTAGTAATGCGGGACATTGTAGCTGGAGAACCTGGTCATGGCCGTGGGCAATGGGATATGGCAATCCTTTCCATTTTCTTTGGAACATTGTGACACCAATTACCGCTAATAAATCATTTTCACATGTGCGTGTGTGTGCCCCGCACCCGCGCTCTCTCCCGCTCTCTCTCTCTCTCACTCTCTCTCTCTCTCCATAACATATGAGCTGCGCTTAATGGGCTACAAGCAACTGCGTTGGATTGGAGTGTTGTGTGAAGGGGGTAGAGAGAGGGGGGTTTTGGACCAATGTAACCATAGAAGATGTAACATAAATCAACGCCGCCAGCCTGCAACGCGCAGTTCATTGCACTTGCAATGGGGTTGAGATGTTGCTGCAGATGACGAAGCTGAAGGGGCGGGAGGGGGTTTTGTGCTCCGCAGGTTGACAAGCCCGGGCGACATGAGACAACGAAATTTTGTACGCGTGTGTTAAAAAAACTGAAGAAGAAAAGAAAGCCAAGAAATTCTTTGAAGGACAGTGAACGACCCAAAGCCAATGACAATTTGGAAAAAAGACATTCGAGCGGAGTACGCTGCGGCTCAAGCTGAGCTACTTTGAATTGAAAGGAAAGGTCGGGTCGTAGTTGGAGTTGAAGTTAGGCCCAGCCCAGTCCAGGCCAGGCGGTAGCCATAGCAGCCGTATGCATACAAATTTGTTGCGCCGCCCTCTCCGTGCCGCCCACCACAACCTGGACAGAGCGGCAGTTGAAATTGTGCAGCTTGGCCATGCATATAATGGCTTGGCCTTTTATCAACTAACAAATACAGGCAACAACAAGAGGAACAAAAAGAAACTTTGACGATGGATGACTACAGTCGTTGCCTGCACTGGAAAACTCAATTTGAATATTGTGAAACTGAAAAAAAAAAGAAAGAATATGGAGATGTTGTCTTCGTGATGCCACTGAATATATACCCTTGCAGACTTGAAGACATAGATATAGGATACATATAAATATTGGATGTAGATATAGAAGTAGGATGCAGATATAGATACAAGATATAGATATAGATATAGATATAGATATAGATATAGATATAGATATAGATATAGATATAGATATAGATATAGATATATATAGATATAGATATAGATATAGATATAGATATAGATATAGATATAGATATAGATATAGATATAGATATAGATATAGATATAGATATAGATATAGATATAGATATAGATATAGATATAGATATAGATATAGATATAGATATAGATATAGATATAGATATAGATGCAACAGAAGGACGAAATTACTTTATTCTATATCCATGTGTTACACATTTGGTGACATAATTAAAATACCCTATGCAAGGGTAGACGGGTACCCTATGCAACCAAAGATCCAAGCAGCAAGACTTGAGTCCAAGACGCAGAAGAAGATGGCAGCAGCAGCAGCAGTAGAAGAATATGAACAAGAAGAAGCGCTCATGTGCCACATGATGAAATGCAGTCAAGTTAAAAAGTGTCACTTGAGTTATGAGTTCATTGTTTGTACGTAGTTACGGTGCCCAGCAGGAGAGGGTGTGCAGTGTGGTGCGGTGTGGCGTGTGGTGGGGTGTGCTGTGGTGTTAGCTGGGCTAAAGTCTGCCTTTCAATGGGATATATTGTAAAAGTTGCTGTTGATTTGTTTTTAGGCTTTTGTTCAGCTTCGTCGAAAGGGTTGATGCATCTGCACAGGGCGGTTGCTTCGACTTGCGATTTGCCTCTCAATGGTTGCCAGTGGAGACCAAAGTGCTGCTGAATGACTTGGCAAAAATATTGCCAAGAATTTAAAACAGTTGTTGTTTATGGTGATGAGTAGTATACTATGCAAAGACGGGCCATATATCTTTTGAAACTATTTTTGATGAGCGAAAGGAATGTTTTTAAAATGATTTGAATATATTATTTATTTTATATAAATATGCAGTTTTTATTAAGCTACATTTTCGTTTCAGAACATGTTCAAGTTATAATCTAATAGAACATTTAAAATATTGCCTATAAAAGGAATCTTGGAATCTTATGTGAGTACAGATTTTATATTTATATTACATTTTTGAGTTTTTTTGTTATTTATATAATAATGTTTACTTTTCGATATATTTAATATTTATTTAATGCTATATGCGTTAAATATTTATATATTTAGTCCACACTTGTCCTTTTTGGAGTAAGACTCTTATTTTTATCGCTTTAGTAAGCATTGGCATAAATAGCTCGAACTTTAGGGTTCGAGCTCGCCGCAAGACAGAATATGTACATTTGCATTTTTTTTGTTGTTATATACATCCTTTGTAGGTATTTTAACTATCAAAAGTTCCTATTAGCAAGCTCTCTAGGAAACTCCCTTCTACCGCTTTATAGTATTTATGTATCCAAGCAAACATCGTTTGAGGTATGGTTTTTCGAATTCTCACGACTTTATTATTTTCCTGTTGCCAGCAGTTTTGCATGTTACCGATTGCTAGCTCTCAGAGCTAGATCTAGACCCACCTTAACCTAACATTATATTCATAAATCAACTTTGGTGCTGCTGTTTCGGCTGCTGCCTGCGCTCAAAGACCATGCACAGCAAATTGTTAACATCCGGGTAATTTGAATAAAATTGTGTTTATCACTCGCGACGCGCGAGCTCTTGAATTTTTGGTATATAAAAATAGACAACGGGGGCGAGCAATTAAAACTCAGTATTTGGGTTTTATTTTTTTTGGGTATATATTTAGGCGCGCTTAATTATAGCAAGTCGGTTCAAAAAGTAGGCGTCTATAATGAAGGTATTGAAAAGGCGGTGACATGCAACCGATAATTAAATTTTTAAACTAAACAGAGACTGGGAAGCAGACCGACACACACACACACACACACAGGCAGACACAATTCCCACATAATAAGGATTTAGCAATAAAAACTTTTTAGGTGTTGCACCTATGCATATGTAAATTTCCACCAGGGGTCGGTGCAACATTTCGTGTTCGTGCATCTTGAGCGGGCAGCGCGGGAAAAACAGTACCCAGTTCGCCTAGTTCTACAGGTCACAGTTCCCAGTTGCCAGTTCCGTTACTTTTCATTGAACGTAGCAAACGTGTACCCGCACATAATGTGGAAAAACACAAAACTAAAAGTGTCAAACGTCTGCCCGGCCAACCCCTGCCACAGATCTAAGCCCCATCCCCCCTTGCGCGCGCTGACGCCTTCTGCATTTGGTTTCTAATTTGGGCGCACGCTCCGACTGCAAGAGAGGAAACAACAAAAGGGCCAAGTGTGCGAGTGACGAGTGGCATTGGGACGGGGGTGTGGGCTGGAGTTGCGGTGGTTGGGGGGAAAATGGCATTTCCGTTTTTCACACAAACATTCGAAAGGCAATTTTTCAAAATTGAAATTCATTTTATATGAAAGACGAAAGACCAAAGGACAGAGCAACAGCCACGCCTGTCTACGCGTCCATTATTTCTCATATCACCCAGCTCGTATCTATGGCAATGCATCGCCTAAATAAGATCGTTCAGTGTTGATAATGCTGGTATGCCAGCCAGCAAGTGTTGTAAATTGCGCCAAGGGGTGCACCGCAGAAGGGGCGACAATTGTCAAGCCAGCCAACAGCAGCTGCTGATAACTGGACGGACGCTGCTCGCTGTCTTATAGACCCATCTTCAAATTAGTTCCAGTTCTGTCACAAAAATAGCTAATTCTCTGCTCCAACAACGTATCAGCGTATTGAGATCTAACTAAAGCCAAATAATACTTTTATAAAGCATGTCACATGCCAACTTATTTAAAGATATATATCTTTTAATTGACAATTGATATAGTAGAAAATCAGCTTGGAATAAAATGAAAAATGTTATAACATTTTTCCATTACGTAAAATCTTTTGTTATTGTGATTTTTATATTCATAAAAATATTTGATAAATTATTATTATTATCTTCCTCTATAATAGTAAATATTTGTATATAACTATATAACCATTTATTTTATTTGATTTATATTTATACAAATGTTTATTTATGTTTTAATTATATTTATTTATTTTAATTGTGGTTTTATTTACTTTTATTATATATTTATTAATTTTTTTTATTAAGTTAAGTTGGAAAGCCTAAAGAAAGGGAGACAATAAAATTAGTTTTTGTGTATGAAAAGAAAAAAAATGAGAAAGAAATGTGTTCTACAAAAGAGGAAAGAAAGGAAAGTGGAGTTCACTAAAATACTGTGAAGAAAAAATAACTATAAAGTGGATTTACGAAATTTGGAATATAAATGATTTGATTTACTTTAAAGAGAAGTTCAAATATTGCTTGGTTTATATTTTGTCAACACTCTCTTAAAATGAAAACAAAATGGAAAAATTAAGAAAGTAACGATATGGGGAACAATGTGTTTAGAGGTCTCAAATGTATTACAAATTAGAACAGAGATTAATAGATTCATCAATTTTACGCCGCTCTTAAAAACTTGAAAGTAAAACCAATTCGTTTAAAAAAAAAACGCAACACCCTTCGCCCTATCATAGCAAAACCATGGGAAAAGAGCAAAAATGAATCGTTAGCAAACAATTTTTGCAGTCCCAACCAGAACCCAACATTGACATTTGTAACAAAATTAAACCAATTTCCCATGCTCTTGGGCCAATATAAAAATAATGAAGAAGAAGCAGCAGCAGTATCATAGCTACAGAGCAAAAACCTGACCCGAACACACTCGAAATGTAAACAGCGGACTTTTTGGAAAACCCCCCAATGAAAATGAATGAATGACTGACTGACTGACTGATAATGGAATGGGAGACGGACGGACGTGGCTTGTCAATCAAATTGTCGCGAGGGACGCACACGCAAATTTATTAAATCGATATGCCGTCAAAATTGAAAGTGGTTGCTTTCGCATGTCTGGGACCTTGACAGATACAAGCCAGAGAGAGAGAGAAAGGTTAACTCCCCAATAGAGCAGACAGTCGAAAAGCCCAATATAAACATTTGCATTGATTGCATTTCGTTGAAAAGTAAAGATACTCTCTTCAGCTTTTTTTTTGGGCTGGCAAATATTTGAAAGTCGTGTAAAATTTAACAGTTGTGTTACCATAAAAAAATTAGCCAGGCTGGCTGTAAAGGCTGGTAACCGCAGGGTGCTGAAGCGGGCCTGCAGACTGAATCTTATGGGCCAAAAATTTATTGTTATTACAAGCGATTTTCGAAAATAATTAATAGCAAGCGGTGCGATGAGGCGGCTGTCACGAGCAGAAATTACAGAAATTACTGGAGGACAACAACAAGAGTTACAAGCAGAACAAAAGGCGAAACGTAACTGGACATAGGGTGCGGGGGGCAGCAAGCGGGACAAAGGACTAGAGAGCAATTGTGCATTTTGTCAATGGGAATTAAATTGGCAGTCGCTGAGACGCGACAACTCCAAATGTCAACTGACACATAGGTTAGGGCCACATTTCTGGTTGAGCCAGGAAACGGCAGGATGTCCAAAAGTTCCCAACACAGCCGAACGGTGGATGGTTGGGAAAAGGGAGTTCGGAGTCGAGGCACAATTGTGGGCATGTTGAGCGGTCGGTCAATGGGATTCGATCGCTCAGTTGGCTGGTCATTCCCATCATTAGCGCCTGTACGTGTCAAATTGATGCTGTTATTGTTGTGCGAGTGCGAGTGTATGTGCGTGTGTGTGTGTGTGTGTGTGTGTGTGTGTGACTGTGTGCCAACTATTTGACATTTAGCTTAGCCGCGGGTGACAAATTTAATGGACGTACCCGAGCATCTTTTGTCAGCTCACGGCTCGAACTCGCTGCTGATGTTGGTGTTGGTTTTGGTGGTGGCTGCTATTGATTTTTGGCCTCAGCGACAAGTTATTTGACTATCTAATTACGGCTCTACGTATATGGCCAGACATTTGGCATAAATATTTTGTAAATAAGACACACAGCGATTCGGGTACAATAAAACTCTTTGTGCCCATGGCAGCTGCCAACATTTTGCATTCTGCGGCCACAAGATAAAGGAATTAAACAGACTAAATATATTTAAAGAACTTAAGTCCCCAATCCGACCCCTTCACCCGCACAAACACACACACACACACACACACACACACACACACACACAAAATTCACCCTTTGCTGAAGACATGTGTTAAGGCGTTGAAAATGATTATCTGCGAGTCGTGACTGTCGAATCGCACGTAGCAAACATTTTCTTTTTTATATTCTTAATATTTTACATTTGTTCAATCTATTTTTTAGCGTAAGCATAAGTTAGTTTTGGTGCTTTAAAAATGTAGAAGAACATAGTATATATACTTGTTTAAAGATTTCATATTTTTTATTATGCTTTGGAATCGATCACTACCTTCTGATCTCTACCAAGCATAAGACTGTGAAATAGGCTATTGTTACAATTTTTTTATGCTTATACACTATTGAAAGCATGGTTTGTCTCAGGGTTGTAACCTTTGGAGGCGACGAAATGACCAGATCTCCGACTCATGTTAGGCAGAATAATAATAGGATTATTTTTATATATAGGTATAATATAACAAAATATTTAAAAACAATTGTTTACTCATCTCTCAGAAATATTTAAAGTTTTCATTTGAAGTTTCCTTTTGCTTTTTTGCTTTTGCTTTTGCTTGCTTTTGTCGTATCTTATTGTCTTTTTTCTTTCATAATTTTTATTTCTCCCTTAACTCCCACTATTCGACACGTTCAGCTCCGGACTGCAATAAATCAATTAATTGAGGACAGGCTTGTAAGCAAATCGAGCTCGTAAATTATAAGGGAGCAATTGTCATGCATACGAAAAATTCTAACACAATTACAATTCGACAAAGAAAAGTTGCCACGAAATGCATTTGAGGCTTTTTTTTTAAGTATTATCAACGTGTCTCTGCGTAGTTCTTTTGCAGCCCAGGCATGACTGTAACCATTAACCAAACCATAACGCTATCTCAGATGTCCAAGCCACGAGCTTTGGCTCTATGGCCAAGACTCATGCTTTGGCTGCTCTCAAATAAATTATTTTTGATTGATGTGGCTCGCACTGCAGCACGTGCAACCAGCTCGTTGAAATTCGTCAAAACCATGCGAGAATACAAGAGAAAAATATAAAAACGAACCAAAGAACCAACAAAACAAAAAAAAACTTTTGATGATTAAAATGCAGGCAAGGTTATGTGTGGCGTTTTACCAGGAAAAAAAATGCTTTAATTGTCTTGCTTTTTGGTTATTGTATATACCTATTTATGATTTTTGAGTTCGTAGAATTAACGAGCGAGCTACGTGCACGGCATTCTCTAACAATTATCTTTGGATTTTCAGTTATGCCTTCTTATGCATGACAAAATTCCTAAATATTATGTGTGAGCAACTGGACATTTCTTTTCTAGTTTAGTTAGAGCGCATTTACCGTAAACTAGTTTAGACGCCTGGTAACAACTTCTAGGAATTTTCCTTTTGCTAAATGAAAAATTGTAAAACACTCGAGAGCTGCACGTGTCCAAATTGAAGGCACACTCCCGTTGATTGAGGGGGGCAAAGTCTGTCCAGAACTTTGTTTTATGTATTTACCGGGCCTCTTAAAGTGCTATAAACGCGCTCAAGTGCGCGCTCTAGGCCGGCTCTAGACGAACTTGGCCAAGAGGCGCTTGTTTTATGTAATGCTGCCTGCTGCCGGTTTTATTAGCTCGGCGCGTTCGTATGTAATTGCTATTATTTATTTATTTTCAGTTTTTTTTCTTACCAGCTGTACTCGATTCACTACTGCCATGAAATTTTCCAAGAATTATTGCACTCCTGCTTTCACGGAAAGACGTTTTAGTTTTCTATGAATGAGTTAAAGACTAGTTAGGAGTTTTTTAATCTTTTAAAATAGATAAAAGATAAATGTAATTTTGTTCGGCTCAAGTCTTGGGAAAGATGTGCAAGATTAGGCACAGCATTTAGTTCTGAGAGAGCAAACTAATTTGTAGCATGAAAAAACTTATAGACTAACTAACGGAGCATAATATTCCGTTTGCTTGGGCGCTCGAGCTCTTCTCTTTTTACTCAGTAAGCATTTACTCATCAAATTTATTATGAATATTAATTATTAGCTCTTAAGAGTATTATTATTGTATTTACTTATGTTTTTTTTTTTTGTTTTGCATTATATTAACTAGAAGAATCATAATTAAGATTGCAATTTAATAACGATGTTATATATATATATATATATATGATAATTGGTGCTCATATGTTACTCTAAAAATCCATCTATCTGCTGCTTGGAAGGCTTTCACTTCAATTTCCTTCTGTTAAATCGGCACGAATCTTCAGTTCTGAGCTGCTCAGCTTACCCAAAGGATGCAAAATTCATTCTCGATAACTGAAATCCTTCTGAACACTTGTGAAAGGAAAACGCGTGACGAGTAGACAAAAAAGGCGGCACTTGTTCATGTTTAATTGGAAAACGCAAAATGCAATATTTGCTCAAAGCGTGGCACAAAACTGAAAAACTGGATAAAACAACAACAACAACAACAAGCTGAAGAAACAACAGTAGAACTAGCTGAACTGAAAATCCATCAATAGATCAAAGCTGCACAGGACGATGGCTACACTCGGTGCATCCAATTGCAATCATCGAGCGGCAAAAAGGGAAAGAAAATGTAGTTAAGCAAAGCTCGAAGAGCGCGCGCCGTCAAACTCGCCACAAAAATAGGCCTCAAAAATCAGGCAAGGACGACATGGCTAAAATCACAGAGCGAGAGAGTGCGAGTAAGAGTGAGCGAGAAGACTGGACACAGGAAACCTACTGGCCACGATGGCTAAACATAGTTAGACAAGATTGTGCAACAAACAAAACAGGCGAGAGCAGCACGCAGAGACGGAATGGAGGATGGGGCAGCTGTTGCAGCAGAAAAAACTGCAACTGTGGCCATAGCCATTGCATTGTTGTGGTTCTGGGGCGTTCTCGGTCTCTCAATTCGGTGTCTTAACTCGGCGAGCTGCTGCCCAGCCCACTCACCTGTTAATGCCGGCTTGTTGCTGGCCTCCCCACAGTTCCCTCACCAATTGAAGCTTCTGCTTTTGCTCCTGTTGCTGCTGCTGCTGCTGCTGCGGCTGCTGCTACAGTATTTCCAGCTGAGTTGGTTGCTGCTTGGCGAGTTTTGCAAACTTTTGCCGTTGTGATTGTGTGGGGCATAATTGCATGCGATTATGCTGCCTGCTCAGCTGTGCAATTTATATCATGGCAGCGCCAGCAACAGCAACAACAACAACAAAAACAACTATAACAACAACGATGATGGCAGAGACAGAGACAGTGTGTTCGTGCTCCAAGAAGAAAAAGAACTGCAGCAGTTCAGCAATCTTCACACTTGCTGCAATGGCCAAGGCGAGCAAAGTGCAGAGAGCACAGTGGTACATTGACATCGAAAATTGGGTTTCTTGATTTCATTTTTATTTATTAAATATTTGTTATTTTTCATTCATTATTATTTTTGCTATTAGATATTTTTCTATAAATTAAAATCTGTAACCTTTGGGCAATAGTTTAAATTAGATATATATTCTTTTGGCAAATTAGTAGAACCTTAGAACCTTTTTGTTGTTACAGTTGTTGTAGATACTTGAATACAGATGCTTCAAAGTACTTCTAAGTATTCCTCAATATTCCATTTAAGTTTACATTGTTATCAAGATTCATTTAGTTTGTCCGTCTTTAACAAGATCTAATTTCAGAGTTTTTGGTTCATAATCGATTGGCAGTTTCTTCAGTTAAAAATTTTGTGATATAAATTTTGAAAATTTATTTAATGTTTGTGTTAAGCTTTTTTTCTTTTTTAATAAAAGCAAAATTAATCACTTAATAATTATAGGTAATTCGCTCCCAAGAAAAATAGTCAGAAATGAATTAGATGTTGTTATAATATTATTTGCTTTTCCAGTTAACATATATTAATATGATTTAGTTCTATATCATAAATCATATATATCAAATCAAACTGCAATTTTGTTGTCCCACTGTGCAGCGACAGCTCCATTTAGTCGCATCCTGTACTCCCCCCCTCCCAGCCTATAAAAGCGCCTGTCAATTTCAGCTGCTGCTAAAATTTGTTTTTAGTTCAATTTTTGGTCAAAATTCTGTGTCCAGCCGTGAAACTGGCCGCATCTATCCGGGCTTGGCCTGTGCGGGCATATTTTATATCAGTTCTTTGGCTGCAGCATTTGCTATTGCACAATATTTTGTTTGTGCTCTTTCCCTTGATGACAAATTCCCATTTTTTTTTTTTTTTGTGGGGCAAGGGCTGCGCCGTGCTTGATAATGGTACCGAAACAGATATACACATATATATGGTCGCTGTGCTCCATTGAATCGGAATCGCTTTGGGGCCTCGCAACGGCGCCTCTAATCGAAAAATCGCGCCACGTTTGTCGCACTTTTGGTAATTAAACTTGGCTGCGATGCATTTTATTGTCGGCTCTCTAATTAGACAGAGAGACAGAGGGTTTAAGAGAGGGAGGTAGCGGGAGAGGCAGTCAGCGTAAGAGAGTTTAGCATCAGTTGTTAAATTTATTACGCAATTTAATGCATATTTAAATATATTGCCAGCCCATAACACAGCCATAAAATATGATCTATAAATTGAAATATAATACCAGCAAAGCGCTGTCATATCAGAGAGCAGCAGCAGCAACAGCAAAGCGACAGCTGATAACCCTCGACTGGCTCCTCATCTCCGGCATAGAGTTGTCTTTGTACTTGTGACTTTCTTTGGCTAGAGATAATTCATGGTGGGCTATGACTTCTCAGACTCTGGCGTAGATAACAACAATGTACAACTCGCAAGCCGGGCAATTGTTGTCGTCTATAGAGGTCGTTGTCGTTATATTATTTATACCAAAGATATTTTTATATATGCATGCGCTAAATATATATAGATGCAAATGGTAATTAAAATAAACCATTGTAGGGTTATAGTTAATTAACCATTGATTCACAAAAAAATATTGTTAAATTTATCAAGTCAGGAGTCTAGGTTAAGGTGCCACGAGTTTTTCATTAAAAAATTGCCTAAAAATGGTTAAACGCAAAAAATGAGTCGATGATTCTTAAAAATATTAAGCATGAGTCCTAAGAGATTAAAACACAAGGTTATCATAAAATTGGATTTAGAGTTAATATAGTTAGCATAGAGATTAGAGATTTGGTGACGCATTTGACAAAAAATAAATGTTTAAAGGTTTCGTAGATCAAACATATTTAAAAAAAAGTATTAAAAATTTAATCAAAACGGAAATAGATAAAAATAAACGTAGACTTATTTTTTTTTGCAATGTTTGGATCGATGTTAATCTATAAGTTTGATAAAAGGCTCAAGAAGGAAGGAAGTTAAATAAAATTGTTTAACTCAGGAACTGTTAAAAAGTTGAATTTATGCTTCTTATGATGATAGAAAGATTTAAAAAATTATAAAGCTAGGCATACTAAATAAAGCTTCAATAAGTTTCTAAAAGATATTCGGATAATTTGTCAATAATTTTTAAATGAATCAATTTCCAATATAAAATTTTAACTTAAAAGCCAAGATTTGTATGAAATGGCATAAAGCATCAAAATGTCTTCAGTTTTGACACAGTTTCGCTTACGGTTAGCTTGAAAATGTTTCATTTTGACTTTTTACATTTTCCATTAAACTAAAACGTGTTATTACTGCGCTTAATAGAGCTTGTTCACGGATAACTGGCAAACTAGGCTGGCAATTTTTGTTGCTGCTGATGATAACAAAAAAGTGTCCTGCGGGTTGATGCAGCAGCAGCAACAGCAACAACAGACTCCAAATAGGAAACCCGGGCGACTACTGTTGCCTGTGCCACACATGCCTAAATATGAGGTAGCATTTTGCGTTGTTGCTATTTTTACAGCCTCGCACACACGCATGCACACACACAAACACACACACACAGGCACACGCGCGAGGGAAAAAATAGTAAAATGGAAACAAGTTGAACAAGTTTCCGACACCTTAGCACCAGCCGAAAAAACAAAAACAAAAAAATAGGAAACAATGCCAATGTGTTGGGACTTTGTCTTCGTCTGCGTTGTCGTGGAAACCTACTCAGAGCCAGAGCCAGGTCTGGTCAAGAGCAGGAGAAGATGTGGCAGGGGGCGGCGAGGGGCACTAACTTAGTTACCTTTATGCTCTTGGTGAAAAAGAAGGGGGGGGGGGGGGAAAGGCGTATTTTTCTCCACCTTTGGCAATTCACTTTTGGGCTTAGGCCTTTCTGTATATTTGTTGCCGATGACGACTGGCCAGGACGTGCGAATTGAGAATTGAGAATGGGGTGGGCTGCCACCTCAAGCATCTGCCGTTCATGTGTGGGCGCGCTGTGGCCGGCTCTGTGTCAGTTAATGAAAAAGTTGGCATGAATAATAAATGCATTAGACGAAAACTTGCTGCATACAAACAAAAGTTTGCGCCCGTTGCATACATATGCGATATATAAATAATAAATTTTCAAATGCCACGCACTGTGGCAAAGTCAAGCACACCCTGCGCCGCAGCTCGCCTGGCATTTGTGAATGGCCTTGGCCTTAAAGCAAAACAAATACAAAAAGGAGAACAACTGAAATTCAAACAGCTTCCAACTGAAGATACTTCAGATGCATATATAGAAATAGCACCCAATTGCATTTCACGGCTTGTCTAAACAATGCCTGCACTAAATATAACTTGGCTCTCACTCTCTCTCTCTCTCACTTCACACACTTGAGCCGCCAGGCGAATTGCCTAATGTATCTTAAAGTGCGCGATCCTAACGTATATGTATCTTTATCCTAGCAATGTGTTAAACATCTTTTAGCGTTGACAAAATTGCCTAGCAGACTGCCTGCCCCTGTTCCCTACCCCCGTTGCACGAACCGCCTTTGCATTGCAGCTGCAACAATTAGAAGTTGCCTCGCAATAGGAAACGTATCTGACGGATGCGCCTTCAAAGTTGTTGCTGCCGCTGCTGATGGCAGCGCGTGTGAGTTAAGAGCAACAACAACGACAAGAACAAATGGAAATGCAGTTGAAAGCGGGAGAGACGCAACGATGGGCGATTGTTGACTGATGTTGGGCTAAAGAGCGCGGAGAGAATGAGGAGTGGAAAGAGAGAGAGAGAGCAGCCTAAGATATTTATGCTTATCATTTTAGAAGTTAACTAACACGAATTTGGATTTTAGCAAAAGAATGTTTACGTTTTTATAGATATGAATGGAAATTATACAAATTTTGGGTTTGGTACCTAATTTTTCCTTACAAATTTCATAGAGTTTTCGGTAATAAAGCTTATAGAAACAAAAAACTTTGCTTTGGCCATTGTGTGTTTATTTTCGATGGTAAGACTTACAGGAGAAAAGTTTTACTATTATTATTAAATATCTTTATTCTTGAATTTCTTTTCCTACGCTTTTTGTTATCAAAAACAAAGCACAGGACAGAAAAATTTGTGAATAATTAAGCTCCCAAGTTGACTTTTGTTATAAATATTTAAGACGCATTGTCTTATACAATAATATTTATATTTTAAATATGTAGAAGAGCTTAAGGTTTAGATGTGTAGCTTACGATAATTTTATTTTATTTCTATTCTATTTTATTATATTATATTTCAATGTATTTTATTTCTGGAATCTCAGATCTCTTTATAGAAAAACATGGATTTAATTAAAAAACACTCATATATTAAATTAAGTATTATTTTTGCCTGCCCAAAAATCGGCATCATTGTGCCTTAATTCTTATAAATCTTTTGCTTATTCATAACTTTCCGTTTAATTCATAAATCCGAAATAAAAAGCCACTCAAAAAGTGACTCAAAACACGCGCTCACATTCTCTCGCAACTCGTGGCTCTCTTTTGCGGCGGCACACTAGCGCCATTTGGCCATGCAGCGGCAAGAAATGTAACTAACGCGAGAGCGCAAGAGAGTGTGGGAGAGTGGCACCGTGCGAGAGCAGTTTATATCGTGTGCGTTGTCGTGTTCGTTCTAAAGCAAAAAACCCACCCGACGAGCACATGCGCCTCCTTCGTGCCTGTCGCGCTCTCTCGTTCTCTCACACACAAACGGGCTCGTTTGCACTCTCTGTATGTGACTGCACATTGTATCTTTGCAGTTGTTCGGCTGTTGGATATTCCTATCATCGGTCTACGGCCAGTTGGTTAAGCGAACCAACAAACAGTTCGAGTGCGAGCGCCGTACGGTACGGACGTGTGGAGCACGCACAAAATTCAAATAAAAACACAATACAAGAGAAAAATAATCGCAAAGCGTTTCAAACGATGATGAAAATGAGAGTTGAGAAATTCTAAAATGAAAACATGAAATGAATATAAAATAAAATGGTGAAGTGCATGAAATAATAAAGCAAATATAAATACAAGTATTTAAAAATTCTTGTTTATAAGTGCTGTGCGTAGAATTGAAAGGCTATCAAAAATTGAAAGAAGAAAAAAAACGTGACAAAAAAACCAATTTAAAAATGTCAACTTCAATTAAAAACTGAGCAGTGAAAACGCGATAAACGTAACGTGAAAAATATCAAACGTAATACCTAGGCAACAGCCCCACCACCCCATCCCCTTCAAATTCCCAACCCAAACCCAAGCCAGAACATGGAGCTGCGGTTACTTCTGTTGCTGCTCCTCCTAAACGGCAGCTGCCTGTGCGCTCTGGCGCCCAAGGATTCGGCCAGCAGTGATAATAGCGCTGCCAGCCATGCAATGCTGGGAGGTGGCGCCGGCGCCGCCAGCGTTAGCCTCTCCAACGATTATAGCTCACTGCTGGCCGCCGCCATGCAGCCGGTGGCCTCGTCCCCGGCACCGGCACACAGCGGGCCAAGTAATCAGTGCACCTGGACATATAACGGCACCAGCTCGGTCTACTGTGCGCTGCGCTTAATCGAGCGTCAGCCGGGCCTGGATTTGCAGGGTGCCGATGGCAGCAGCCAATTGACCATCAAATGCAGCGATTTGTATCTATTTGAATCCCAGCTGCCGATGGCTGTGTTTGCCCGCCTGCAAACGCTGGACACGCTGCGTCTGGAGTCCTGCAAGCTGCTGCAGTTGCCCAACAATGCCTTCGAGGGCTTGAGCACACTGAAAGCTTTGAAGCTGAGCACACGCAATGCCGAATGGGGCCCGGCCAAGGCGCTGGAACTCTACCCGGACTCGTTAAATGGACTGAAGCAGCTGACAGAGCTGGATTTGAGCGATAATAATTTGCGTGCCCTGCCCGCTGGCTTCCTGTGCCCCGTGGGCAATTTGCAAACGCTCAACCTGACACGCAATCGCATACGCACCGCCGAACAGTTGGGCTTTGCCGACATGAATTGCGGCAGCGGGGGCACTGGCAGTGGCAGCGAGCTCCAGCTGCTCGATGCCAGCCACAATGAGCTGCGCTCCATTACGGAAAGTTGGGGCATCTCGCGGCTGCGTCGCCTACAGCATTTGAATTTACAGCATAATAATATCTCGGAGCTGTCGGGTGAGGCGCTGGCCGGTTTGGCCTCGTTGCGTATTGTGAATCTGAGCAACAATCATCTAGAGACGCTGCCGGAGGGTCTGTTTGCGGGCAGCAAGGAGCTGCGTGAGATACACTTGCAGAACAACGAACTGTATGAGCTGCCCAAGGGGCTGTTTCATCGTCTGGAGCAGCTGCTTGTGGTGGATCTGTCGGGCAATCAATTGACCTCCAATCATGTCGACAATACCACATTTGCCGGACTCATACGTCTCATAGTGCTTAATCTGGCGCACAATGCGCTGACACGCATCGACTATCGCACTTTTAAGGAGTTGTATTTTTTGCAAATACTCAATTTGCGCAATAATTCCATTGGCCATATCGAGGATAATGCCTTCTTGCCGCTCTATAATCTGCACACGCTCAATCTCGCCGAGAATCGCCTGCACACGCTGGATGACAAGCTCTTCAATGGTCTCTATGTGCTCTCCAAGCTGACGCTTAATAATAATCTTATTAGCGTGGTGGAGCCAGCAGTCTTTAAGAATTGTTCGGATCTCAAGGAGCTCGATCTTAGCTCCAATCAGCTGAATGAGGTGCCGCGCGCTCTACAGGATTTGGCCATGTTGCGCACCTTGGATCTGGGCGAAAATCAAATACGCACCTTTGACAATCAAAGCTTCAAGAATCTGCATCAATTAACCGGTCTGCGTCTGATCGATAATCAAATAGGGAATATAACTGTGGGCATGTTTGCGGATTTGCCACGTTTGAGCGTCTTGAATCTGGCCAAGAATCGCATACAGAGCATCGAGCGGGGCGCGTTTGATAAGAACTATGAACTGGAGGCGATTCGCTTGGATCGGAATTTTCTCTCCGATATAAATGGCGTGTTTGCCACACTGGTCTCGCTGCTCTGGCTGAATCTCTCCGAGAATCACTTGGTCTGGTTTGATTATGCATTTATACCCTCCAATCTCAAGTGGCTGGATATACATGGCAATTATATCGAAGCATTGGGCAATTACTACAAGCTGCAGGAGGAGATACGCGTCAAGACCCTCGATGCCAGTCATAATCGCATTACGGAAATTGGCCCAATGTCCATACCCAATACCATTGAGCTGCTGTTCATAAATAACAATCTAATTGGCAATGTTTTACCCAATGCCTTTGTCGACAAATCCAATTTGGCACGCGTCGATCTCTATGCGAATCAGCTGAGCAAATTGCAGCTGCAACAGCTGCGTATCGCTCCGGTGCTGGCGCCCAAGCCCCTGCCGGAATTCTATTTGGGCGGCAATCCCTTCGAGTGCGACTGCACCATGGACTGGCTGCAGCGCATCAATAATCTGACGACACGCCAGCATCCGCGTGTCATGGATATGCCAAACATTGAGTGCGTCATGCCGCATGCTCGCGGTGCTGCAGTGCGTCCGCTAAGCGCGTTGCGTCCACAGGACTTTCTCTGCCGCTACGAATCGCATTGCTTTGCGCTGTGCCATTGCTGTGACTTTGATGCCTGCGACTGCGAGATGACCTGCCCGCACAATTGCACCTGCTATCACGATCAGATTTGGTCCACCAATGTGGTCGATTGCGGCAATCAGTTGACCATGGAGCTGCCGCGTCGTGTGCCCATGGACTCGAGCATTGTCTACTTGGATGGCAACAATTTCCCGGTGCTCAAGAATCACGCCTTCATTGGACGCAAAAATCTGAAGGCCTTGTACGTGAATGGCAGCCAGGTGGCAGCCATACAGAATCGCACTTTCGCCAGTCTGGCCACACTGCAGCTGCTGCAGCTATCCGATAATCGCCTGCAGACGCTGCATGGTTATGAATTTGAGCAATTGTCCGCCCTGAGGGAGCTGTATTTGCATAATAATCAACTGGCCAACATTGAGAATGGCACGCTGGCGCCGTTGGTTTCCTTGGAGCTGCTGCGTCTTGATGGCAATCGCCTGGTCACATTGCCCATCTGGCAGCTGCATGCGACACACTTTGGTCAGCGACTGCGCGCCATATCGCTGGGCCGTAATCAATGGAGCTGCCGCTGTCAGTTCCTGCAGGCGCTCACCTCCTATGTGGCAGACAATGCGCTGATTGTCCAGGATGCACAGGATATCTACTGCATGGCGGCGCCAAATACTGCAGCTGCAGCTTATGCGGACAGCAGCTCGACGGGCGCTGCCACACAGAAACGGGAATTGGATTTCAATTCAACTGGTGCGGCTTGCACCGACTACTATTCGGGTGGCTCCATGCTGCAGCATGGCATACCCGAATCCTATATACCGCTGCTGGCCGCCGCCTTAGCGCTCATATTTCTGCTGGTCGTCATCATCATTGTGTTCGTCTTCCGGGAATCCCTGAGAATTTGGCTTTTTGCGCATTACGGGGTGCGCGTGTTCGGGCCACGCTGCGAGGAATCCGAGAAACTCTACGATGCCCTATTGCTGCACTCCGCCAAGGATTCGGAGTTTGTGTGCCAGCATTTGGCCAGTGAACTGGAAACGGGTCGTCCGGCGTTGCGCGTCTGTTTGCAGCATCGGGATTTGGCACATGATGCCACACACTATCAGCTGCTGGAGGCGAGTCGTGTGTCCCGGCGTGTTGTCATCCTCTTGACACGCAATTTCCTGCAAACGGAATGGTCACGCTGTGAGCTGCGCCGATCCCTGCACGACGCACTGCGGGGTCGCCCACAGAAGCTGGTCATCATTGAGGAGCCCGAGGTGGCCTTTGAGGCGGAGAGTGACATTGAGCTGTTGCCATATTTGAAGACGTCGGCGGTGCATCGCATCCGGCGCACCGATCGTCATTTCTGGGAGAAGCTGCGCTATGCTCTGCCCGTCGACTATCCCACCTATAGGGGCAACAACTATACGCTGGACCATAATCACGAGCGCATCAAGCAGCCGGCCAGTCCGGGTCTGCTCTATCGCCAGGCACCGCCGCCTGCTTACTGTGGACCGGCGGAGGCGGCGGCTGCAGTGGCTGCTGCTGCTGCCGTCGCTGAGCAAAACTATTCCACGGCTACGACGGCCACGCCCAGCCCCAGACCGCAGCGACGCGGCGAACGTGAGGGTGTGGGCGTGGCGGTTGGCGTGGGCGTCAATCCAGGCGGGCCGCATCATTTGCATGCACAATATTATCAACACCATGGCATGCGCCCGCCCTCGGAGCACATCTACTCCAGCATCGATTCGGACTACTCCACGCTGGACAACGAGCAGCACATGCTTATGATGCCAGCTGCCGGAGCAGCAGCTCCGCTCGAGGCACAGCAGCGGGCACAGACCTGGCGACCACAGCCCAAGCAGCAGCTGCAGACGGCACATGCGGGCACACTCGGTCCCAGCACAGCGGTCAAGTCCAATCCTCAACAGCAGCAACAGCAGCAGCAGCAACAACAACAGGCGAGTGGCCAACAGCAGGGCCCACATGTGCAGGCGTATCTGGTATGAAGAGAGGGACAGCGTAAGTTGGAGCAGGAGACGTATTAAGTGAAAGAGAAGCAGATATATATGTTGGAGGATGCCTGTCCAGCAGTTGGACAGAGCGACAGTGATTTCTATAGGGACTGGTTCCTGGTGCATCATTTTAATTACTAAAATATGTGCGAGCTAAAATTAAGAGAAAGGGCGAGAGACAGCAAAGGGTGCATTAGAGAAGGAGACAAAGAAAGAGAGAGTGGGAGTAGGAGCGGGAGTGGGAGAAAGAGAGAAAGCGAGTGCGAGTGCGAGGCAGCTAAAGTAAATTATAAATTCTGTCTAGAGTCCAAAATTGCAGTTATACAAACCCAAAGAAAAACCTAACATGGCGCACACACTAAAAGCGAACACCCCCGCACTCAGCCCCCAGCTGTATCCCCCCTTCAAACCCATTCAGGAAGTGCGCGCAGCGTAACAAATATTTTGTTTACCCAGTGTAAAGTCATTTTAGTGCACTGTACAAACATAAATCCAAGTACATTAAACACATAGACATATACACGGGCACGACCAAAAGATACAGATACAAACTAAAAGATACAAATACAGTTGCACTTGCATTTGTTTGTGTTCTGTTTGCTGTGTTGTGTGTGTTGTGTTGTGTGTGTTGTGTTTATGTAGCAAGTCGCATGTGTTGCATGAATTGTGCTTAGGGGCACGGAGTAGTCAGAATGGGTGAGGTAGAGGGGGGCGTGGCAATGTCAAGTTGTTGTTGTGTGAGCTAAAATGAAGTTTCCACAAAGTTCAGCTGCAGTTGCAGAAAACTTTTGCCAAACGGCATTTTCATTCATTCATTTTCCCTTTAGAGCTGCAAAATGCGTTTAGTGCATTTGCCAGCTAACTTTTTAATATGCTTTTAATCAGTTTGACCAAGAAACAAGCTTAAGATTTATAAACTGCACAAAGATTTTGTATTATAAATGTCCGTCTATATAAACACACTTTGACAATTGACAAGGTGTATTTAAATAATGCTAGCAAAGTTGATTTAATTTATAAATGACTTATCTTTTCAAATTGTCAGTTTTATTTCTTAGAAATCTGGTATTGACATAAAAATTAATTAATACAACATGTTGTAATAGTTTTGGTTATTTTAAATAATTTTTTCATTTCAAATTCACAATCCGAAAAGTTTTCTGTCTCGTCAAAAACTTAGCAATTTTAGCCTAATTTACTGAAATCATTTTATAAAATGTGCTGCCAAATTTCGTTTAACTATCTTTAAGGTAAAGCTAAAACAAACATTTATTTGACTATTTCTATAGAGCTTTAAAGAAAACTGCCGCCTATTCATTGCTCTGCTCTCCACCCTTTGCTCCCCCTTACAGCGCAAATCCTCGTATATGTATATAAAGAAAACACGCCTAAAATAGTTATATAGATATGCCTAAATATAAGTAAATGCCACTGCAAATACGTAGTCTCCTTTAATTAATTAAATACACACATACATCTACACTTACACACACATGCAGAGAACTTGAACTTGTGTAAAAAAAAAACCTTCAACAATTAGCTAGCAAACGTAAAAAACTCTAAATAATAAAACCAACTATGCAGTAAAGCTCATTTTAAACACTTACGCTTACCAAAATATTGTAATAATAATATTAATAATAATAATATCAATATAAAATAATAATAGAAGTTTCATAAATGGGTTAAACTACATGGCGTATACACAATATAAACACATGCATACAAAAATACTAAATATATATATATATATGTGACTGTAAAAACAAAAGAAAATACTAACTGATATTATAAAAAACAAGCCTATATGAGATAAACTTTATATATATATGTACACATATATCCATATATATGGTATATACACAAGAGTAAATGTTTAACAACTGCCTATAGCAAGTACGAAAGATACCAACACTTAAGAGCATTTATTTCAAAGCAACAAAGTAAACAAAACAAAAAATTATGAAAATTAAGAAAATTAAGAAAATTACGTATATGTATATGTCATATTTTGGATCATAAACTCGCCTACTCGTCATACAGTTTTAGCAAAACAGTTTCAAACTAAGCAGCATATATATAAATACAAATAAAACAAAAAAAGCGAAGCAAATTAGAAAGAGTTAGCAGAAGTTAGTTAGCTAGAGACAGAGAGAGAGAAGCAGTGAAAGTTGTGGAGAGAAGCAAACACTTGTACCAGTATGAAAGCCCAAAACTGTTATTTATTTTTATTTTGTAATATATAATATACCTTAAAAAACAATTCTAAGTTCTAAGTTATAATTTAATGCCACTCTTATATATATATATATAATGTACTCTATGAATAATTCGAATTCTTGTGAATAACTATTTATATATTGATATATATATATATATATATATATATATATATATATAACTATTATATACATCTATGTACGACAAAACAAAGATATTTTTCTGTTTCGCAAGCGAACAAATGCAAAATGAAAAAATGAAATGAAAAACCTTTTTTTAAAAACTAAACAAATTTGTCAGTTTTATATGTTGAGAATTTGGGTTGGGACTCCGAGTTTATAATTGGGTTTTTTCGGCATAAAAACTTACTAAAATATGTGCTTTGAGTTGATCTTGATTCTTTTTTGCAGCTTATTAAATAATTATTTATAAGTAATAATGTTTCCCATAGTCAGCAACTCAGGAAAGAACTTTTCTTGTTAACTTTATATTGATAAAATATAAAGTAAGAACTTTGTTTTCTGACTTGCTGATAATAATGATGTTGGGCTGGACTTCCTACTTTACGATTCGCTTGTAGAGGGTATAATATCATAATATATGTAACGCATACGAGACGACATCTCAGGATCCATTAAGTATATATATTCTAGATCAGTTGATATAGCCATGTACATCAGTCCGTCTGTATGTTTCTAGTCTCTCAGTCTTGAGGCTATCGCCTTGAACCTTTGCATAGGCCCGTCTTCCTTTTCGCACGTCAGAAAGTACGAATGTATGAATATAGCTGCTAAAGAACCAACTGATCCACTGTATTTTCATCAAACTGATTATTAAATCGACCACGTGACGAAGATATCCTTTCTTCCTCAATTTGTTCTAAAAATCCAAAACAATATTAAGTGTTCTTTTATGAACATTACATATTATTACAAAATTGTTGAGTTCGAGTTCATTTTGCTAATGCAAAAACTTAAAACTACATTTGTTGCTGCTGATAATGTTGGGGCAGGTTTTTAATATGTGAAAAACCTTTTATAATAAAACGAAAACCAAGCCGCGTTTTTGATAATGAGAAAAGAGTCTATTCCATCTGTGGCTGCCTATGCGCTTGGTGTTTTACAATTTCAGACAGGTTTTTTAGTTACTTTTTTTGTAAATATATTTTTTTGCTAATTTAATTCATCATGCACATGAGTTGCTGTTTTGTAATCCTCACGCAGTGCGGCAACTCTGTCAGATGGAGCGGTGCTTGCGGAGAGGGAGATGCTGCACGCAGTCGGCGGCCTGTCAAAGTCAACTGAGCAAACGTAACTCAGATACACGCCGCGCACCAAAGTGATAAATCATTTTTTGTTTTCTCCCTCACTCTCTATAATGTAAATATATGTGTATATATATGAAATATATAAAACCAAAATACAAATGCGCCTCGCATTGCAGACATATTCCATGCCTCCAGCTCCCCTTTACCCTTTTATCCTATACTCTTTCATAGTTCTACAGTGGTTGGTGCTCTCGGTATGGTCCGCTCTGTCTGGTTGTCAGTTGAGTTTTGCGGAGTGTTTGTCTGCCTAAATGACGGCATGTCTGTGCATCAAATTGAAGGGTAGCAAACACACATACACACACACACACACACACACAAGCACACACTCATAGAAATTCTCATAGTCGCTTAGGCACATTCTCTATGACGGTTTTTTGGCATTTATGCCAAGCTCAGCTTCTCGAGTGCTACCAAAGTGCGTTATGCGGCCAAAAAGAGCTGAGTAAGTAAGCAGTAGGCGCTACATTTGATGCCCACAAGTGGCGGCAGAGTTGGTAACAGTATTACAGAACACGTTAAAAAGAAAAGGATACTTGAAAAAAGACACCGACTTTGTCTTTGCCAAGCATTGCACGACCCTAGAGTGTCTTGTGGTAAGGTTTAGGTCTACCAAAGTGGTTTATAATATGAATTGTGTTTAGAGCTGTCTATGGAACAGGTCAAAGAACTGTCATGTACTACTAGGCAAAGGTAAGGATAAGATGTAATAAGCTAAAATTTGTCTTTAAAACTTAAACGTTGTGTATGCATGGCCTCTGTTTAATAGCTAAAACTGCCGATTCTGGGCAAATTAAATAAGGAACAGATAAAAAGAAACTTTACAACTTCACAAAATAAATTTGAAAATTTAAGTAAATAGTAAGTTGACCCGCTCAAGGTCAGTGGTGAACATAACGACCAACAACAAGAAGGTGTAAGCACCAAAAGTGAGCCGGTTGTCTGTGCAGCTCTTTTAAGTTGTATCATTATCTATTCCCGGTTCCATCAACGTCAGAATTTTCCATCGAGTCTAGATTTGCAAGGCATTGTTAGAAGCCAAGGCTATAACCACTTGAGAACTAAACCAATAAAAAAGGCGACGTAGCTGGCAAAACCATGATGCTGCTTATATAAAAACCTATTTTAATTACAATTTCAATTATGTAAGGTATAATTCTTGAATATATTTATTTAAACTAAATTAATAAAATAAAAAGTACAATATTAGTTTGTCTGTCTAAAAAGTTATATTTACTCATAATTTATAGAGTTCATTTCTGCACGTATATTTAATATTATTAAAATTTATTAGTAAGAGCATAATTTTGTTACCTACCTGTATGAAAAATATTAAAACAGAACATTTTCTGAGCAAACGTTAAATTTAAATGATAATCAAACGAAGTAAAACTAAAACGGTTAAGTAAATTTTAGCAACGCACACTTAGAATATACAAAACTATTGTGTTTGTAATTAAAGTTAATTCACAAAATTTCATTATCTAAGTGATTAATTTTTATTGCATCTCCCCATTCTTTACTCGTGTTGCCCACATTCTCTTTATTTTAGTTCGAATTGAGTGCAAAAAAGTAGCTAAATTTTTGCACAACAAACAGTTGCACTCGATTTCGTTGAACATGGCAAATGGAAAAACGATTTTAAAAATAAAAGAGGGGAACCTGCCATTCGTTTGTTTTTCGTCTGTGCCTCCTGGCCCACGGCTTTCCCATCGCCCCCCTACACTGTGCTGCCTGGTGGCAGGGCAAAAGTTTTTTAATTTGCTTTCATTGAGGTTTGTCGTTGGCTGTTTGCGTCAAAAGAGCTGTGCCACACTCTACAACAACTTGCAACTAATAGAATTACACACAAAACCTACAAAGAAACTGCACATACATGAGGTACATAGATACGCACACACACACACACACACACACACACACACACACACACACACACACACACACACACACACACACACATCAGACCTGAAACCCTCCACTGAACGTAACTATAAATGCGTATCTAGATACAAATGGTAACAGACATGAGTTGCTACTGTGCCCGGGCAAACGCCGGCACTTGGATGGGTAGCAGCAGCAGGAAGTGTAGCGTAGAGAGTTTCGGAATGTTTTTTTCCTTTTCGTAAATTTCATTTAAGAATTTTCTTAATTGTTTGCAGATACGCATCTGCTGGCGTTGAGCTACATTTTACTGGAGCACACAAAATCAATAGCTGCCGAATTAGTTGCTCGCACTTTAAATCAATGTAGGCAGGCAACAGCAGCAAGAAATATCGTACAAGATATATATATGGCGTATTACTTACTAGGCAACTGATCAAAATTCAATACATGTTGCAAATATCGAATTTCCATCAAAACAGAAACAAAAACACGCATAAAAAACATTTCGAGGGTTGCTGGAAAAAACACACAGAAAAGCAAAAAAATATATATGTATATATTTCTCATATGGGTAGCTGCTGCTAAAAAAGTAGCTCGGCCTTTTCGGCTCGCCTGCTTATTATGATAATAAATTTTTATGCTGTAACAAATAAAACTGAGTACAGAATGGAGCAGAAAAAGCAAAAATAAAAAAAATTAAATAAGAAAATATATCTGAGACGCCCACACAGAGCGCAAAGTGAATTAAATTGAATTGAAAACTGTTGCAAAAAAAAATACAGAAAAAAAGAATAATAATAATAATAATAATAATAATAAAAAGGTCAGGGGCGAGTGCGGGCGCGGTGCAAGTTTAAACGCTCCGACCGGACCCTGTCAGCACTTGCAATCAAATTATTTAAATGTAATAAAAAAGGTTGCTCAAAATATTTGCTTTGACACCAACAAAATAAGTAAAAGGCATTTCGGGTGTCAAATGTGTGCACAAAATGTGGGCCAGTCATTGCCCAAACATTTTGCATAAAGATTTACTTCAAACTGACTTTTCATATACACACATATATATATATATATATATATGTATATATATATATAAATACATATATATATATACATATACACAAATTGTTGCTGCTGGGCAATTTTTATGTATTTTTTCATACAAAGTAAAACGAGCTTTTTGTCACGTTCCGCGCGTAGAAATAGGCAAATAAATCAGTATAATAAACGCTTCGGTCTCCTGGTAACTGTGTACAGCTCCATATATGCTACTCTATACATGGATATATATATATCTATACATGCATATATACATATATATCTGGCGTATTCTATTAGCACATAAACAACAGCACAAAAGGTGAGTAGTTCAGTGTAACACTGCGCAAATCAGAGTCTGTCTTTCCGTCTGCTTGTCTCTGTTTCTGACTGTCTCTGCCTTCCATCTCTTGACATTGTCTATTTTGGAATGAAATTCGCGCGTGGGTTTGTGCACTAAATAAATTTCCTTTTATTTTTATTGATAAGTCAACTTTAATTAGTTTAACCTTTCTGCAGCGCTGAAGAATGACAATTAGTGTAAAATATCAACTGTCTGATTAATACGCGATAAATTTCAACTGAAATTGAATAACTAAAAAAATATTTGCAAGAATCAAATTAAATATAAACAATTTAAATGCCAATGAAATAAATATAAAGATATATTACATGAAAATAAATTAAAGTGAAATATACAAATTTTAATGTCAACAAAAGAAATATAATATAAAACTAAATTAAAATAAATATAAACAAGTAAGAGGTTCTAGTCGGGAGCTCCCGACTAGGAGATACCCTGAACCCTCTTCTTCCAACATCAAATGCATATATATATTCTATTTTAGAAGCTATATGTCAAGTTTGGTGACTCTAGCTCTTATTATTTACCAAAATTGCCCAAAAAACCGGATATTGATATCAGTTTGTATCGATTGCTTGCAAACGGAGTAAGTTGTCGATTATCGGAAACAAACTCGATCTGCGCAGGCACTAGGAGCACCTACATCTAAAATTTCAAGTCTCTAGCTCTTAGGGTCTGAGATCCTTGCGTTCATACATACGGACGGACGGACAGACAGACAGGACGGACATGGCTAGATTCACTCGGCTATTGATGCTGATCAAGACTATATATACTTTATGGGGTCGGAGATGCTTCCTTCTGCCTGCTACATAAATTTGGATTTTGCACAAATACAATATACCATTATACCCATTTGGATGAGTTCAGGGTATAAAAATGTAATAGTTAAAAAGGGAAATATAAAAATAAATCAATTGAAATGATCCTTGAAAACAAAATAAATTTTCACTTAAAACTAAGAAATAGATTTGTAGTATTTGCAACTGTCAAACAATATTGTTAAAGTAGTTCAAGATTTTCAATAGAAGTCAAGTCTCTGCTTCAAGTATATGCGCTCTGGACGCGATTTCAACTTTGACCTGCTTAGGCCGCAGCTACACTTGAAAACCCTTGGCATGTTCAATAAACAAAGGTGACACTTAACCATAACAGAAACAACAACAATAAAAACAACAACAACAACAACATTTGGGCAATACAACACCACAGGAACATAAGCAGCAGAAGCAGAAGCAACAGCAGGAAAAAACAATTAAAAAAGGTAACCCGAAACGGGGCAGGTTTGGTAGGAAGCTCCTAAGCGTACACTGAGCCATAATTTGTAATTGTTTGAGCCCACGCTAAAGACAACAGCGACAAAAGTGTAACAGTTTTTATTGTTGTTCTTGTTGTTTTTCTGCTGCTGTTGTCGTTGTTAAAAACAACAAACAAAAATTAAAACACATGTGCATAAACACAAAACACACATGTGGGGCATGCCACACGATGAAACCCTTGCCACGGGGCCATGTAGATTTGTGTTTGTGTGCGTGTGTGTGTCGCTCGCTTCTTTAGGGGTTTTTCTCTTATTTTTTTTTTATGAAGTAAATGAACCCAGCAAGCCAAAACAAATAATTACGATGTGGGAGGAGCAGCAGCAACAACACCAGCAACAAGGACAACAAACCCAGCTAAATGCGAGGCAGGCTCAGGACAATGCGTTGTGCCTGTTGTTGTTGTTGTTACTCGTCCTGCGACATTTCTGCTGCGCGCCATGTTGAATGCGACTCTGAATAAGTGCTGACAATGGACGTGAAATTATGACAAAACACACACACACAGATGAACACACTGAAATATACAAATATATGCACATACATACATGCATATTATAGCTGCCTCTCTGTGTGTGTGTGTGTGTGTGTGTGTTGCCTGTTGGCACTTGTCACATTTGCGTTATGGCGGCCCTTTAGAAGCTTATTAAATTGGCCCAGCTCAACTGCTTGGCCAAGAGAGCTGCTTGAGCCAAGGGTTTCGGTTTAGTTGAGAGCCTCAATTGGTTAGATTCAATTTGTGTAAACTACTTGGAAACAAGTCGAGTTCTTGCTGAGACATTAGAAATGTCACTTAAGCTAAAATATGTGCTTGTGTGTGTGTGTGTGTGTAGTTAATTATGGGCGATGTACTCATAAATGCTCTGTACAATTGACTGAAGAAGATCATTAGTGACGTAGTAATATAAATATATATCGGTGCACATAAATAGTAGAACAATTATGGCAATTAATTTTCTGTTTTTAGAACCAGTTTTGTTATGATAATAAAATATGGTCTTTTTAATAAAAAATACATGCAATTTAAAAACAAACCGAAATAAAAATAAAATAAAAATAAAAAAATAAAAAGAATATAACAATTAAAAAAAAATAAAGCTTATAAGAAAATAAATGTATATAATATATACAAAAAAATTGATATAAAATAATTCAAAATATAAAAATTAAACAGTAAAAAATATAAAAATAAAACAGTAAAATAAATATAAAAAATAAAATAAATAAATTAATTAAATGAATAAAAGATAAAGAAAAACTAAAAAAAACTGCATATAAAATTACAAAAAAATTATTAAAAAAAATATATTAGTTAATTTATAAAAAATACAAAATAGATAAAACATAAAAAAAAACAATAAAAAAAATAATACAATATAAAAAAAAAAATAAAATGAAAATGAAAAAAATATATAAAAAAAACTAAATTGAAAAAAAAAAGTTAGAAAAAAATAAATAAATAATGCATGAAAAATTGATAAAAAATTTAAAATAATTAAAAAATGAATAAAACATAAATATTAAAAATAAATGAAAAATTAAAAAACGTTTCTGGAAAATATAACTTTTTAAGGTATTTGCACCACTTAATTTAAGCACTTGGCAATCGCTTTTCATTTTACTAAATCAGATCAAAACAAAATCGGTTCATTTTACCAATTATAGAATTTGAGCTATTTCCTCAAACGTTGCAATTTTAAGTATGTCATAACCAGTTCTAATACGTCCTACCCAAAGAAATAAAAAAATGAAGGACAAAAAATCGAAAATGGATACGAAAAATCAATAAGTTCAGGACATGGTTGTTAGCTTTTAAAGTCAAGCCCCAGCAGCTTCATATGCCATTTGCCATTGGGCACTCCAAGAACAGAGAGGAGCAAAAAGAAAAAAAAACAAGTTTAATGAGCCGGCTGCTTCAGTTGATGGACGTCTTACACGCAATGCACAGGCTGAGGGCGACGAGGACGACACCAAAACATGTCCTTTTGCTTATTAAATTTCGTTGGAGCAAGTGTTGAGGCACCCCAAGCAGAATGCAGCACAAAAAAAGGGGGAAAAAAAGAAGCAAAATACAAGAATAAAACGCAAACAAAGCAAAGTCAGAACCTGCCCAGGACACAGACCAGGACAAGCCAGGACACACACGCACATGGCACACAACGAGGTCATGTGTTGGAGCAAAAGGGAGCGCCAGAACGTGCGGAAGTGAGATGGCTAGCAAGATGGGCTATATTAGAAACATGGCTGCGACTTGCATTGAGATTCGAAGACAATTCAATTGAAAAAGCCAACGATCGATAATCTTTACCACTGACCAACCGACCCGACCAGACCGACCGCTGGCATATGTTCAGTCCAATAAGCAGTCAATGCGATGCCCAGTCATGTCCTTAAGCTGGTCAGCAGGTCTTAAAGACTTAAAAAACTTCAAAGCAGCTACGAGTGCCTCATTTGGTGCGTGAGAGTGTATGTGTGTGCCAGCTTGAGTGTGTGTGCTTTTTAATTCGGTTTACTTAGCGTCAAGTGGCCTCCAAGCAAAAGGAGTCTGCCTTTCTCTCTCTCTAGGTCTCCCTCTCCGTTCCTCGCTCTCGGCTGCTTTCTTAATTTTGTTTGACTTTTGCTAAAGTTTAATGATAGGACTTACATGTTGGCCCTGCGTCTAAGCAAATGCAGACAGTTAGACGCAGAGCTCTGTAAGAATGATTGCATGGCGCGAGGAGTGGGGCGCACGGATGAACGGGGTGTGCATGGCACAGTGCTCTCTGGAGAACTACTCGTGTATAGTCAAGTGCTTTGTAATCGTCTGTAATCAACACCATCAGCCAAAAGAGTTGAGTTGATTTGCGTTTACATTTGCCTGAATTAACAGCCCAGGCTGACAGCTCTCGCTGTGTGCTCTACATTGTCAAGAGTGTGAAAGCAAGACTCTAAAAGTTAAACATCTGGCATCTTGGCTCTTTAACGCTTATTCTGGGAGCGTTTTTGTACCAGTTTACTACACAACATTCTTGTATTGGCATTTACTAGATTCTTTAAGTCTATGCATTGCTCTATCTATCATACATATTGTGTACGAATCGATCTACGGCTGTATTTATTCATTTGTATTATTGTTATTACTACTATTATTATTATTATTAGGATTATTACTATTATAACTTATTATTATTATTATTATTATTATTATTATTATTATTATTATTATTATTATTATTTTTATTATTATTATTATTATTATTATTATTATTATTATAATTATTATTATTATTATTATTATTATTATTATTATTATTATTATTATTATTATTATTATTATTATTATTATTGTTATTATTATTATTATTATTTTTTCTGTTTTTCTTTTTAATTAATGTGACTTAAGTCGCTTGAAGAATCAGCTTAAATTTGCATTCATATAAAAAACATTTTTGTCTGCCCTCTTTGTGGTGATTTGAATTTTAAACGCTTAACCTTCTTCGAGAGGGTTTGTACCCTAAACGCATAGCCCACTGATTAACTATAGATAAAAACAAATACTTTGCGATTTATTGAAAATTCCAATGAAATTCGACCTCAGGTATACACAGCGTATCGTCTAAAGTTTTGTGCTATTTGTTATGTATTTAAATATTTAAGCCTTTAAGCTGGTCTCAATAGCAATAGCAATAATTATAGTTATATTTATAATTATCGATAGTAACCGGCAGTTTGGTATAAGAAAGTTCTCTCGGATAATCTGTAGCTTATCAAGTTTTGTTGAATAATTGATATGAGCTCTAGTTATGCAAATTTTTCTTTATTAAAAATTTAAATGTGCCCATCCTTTCACCCCTGTACCGCTGCACACACTACTAGAGTAAACATGCTCTTGTAGCGCATCTTCCTAAACGCCCCTAGCCGAAACTTTCTCACACACACACATACACACGTGTAGACACACTCATTTTGTGTAAACAAGGAAGTAATTAACATTTTCGGGGCATGCTGTTTTTTTCTTTTTTTTTTTTCTTGCCTTTATTTATTTCTCTTATATTATTTTTTTTTGTTCAGCTCGTTTCTACTTCATTTACTTTGCTTACTCAAATTTCGGGTCTGCCTATTTACACGCAGCAGAAAAAACTTTTCCGAAAGCTTTTTTTTTTGTACTTTGGTTTTGGTTGTTTGCCTGCAACCGGCTGAGCGAGCGCCCGGGGCTGCACTTTATAAAGTGTTAATTTGCCGTTGTATAAGAACTGGTTTAACCCTTGGTTGCCCCGAACCCGGGGCCCGCAACTCTCGTAAACTGCATGTTTATTAAAACTTTGATTTGTGCTGGAAGCGTGTGACAACGACTAATGCCCCGTTAGACCGAACATTTATTAATAAATTTTATTAAACAATAAAATTGTTTATGGCCAGCGACAACAACAACAGCAACTCGAACGTGCGTCGCCTCTAATCAGCGACATTTTATGTGGCACTCGGGATAGGTGACTTTGTTATATGTTTGCATTAAAAATGCATAAAACTATAACCACATAATTAGCTATTATAAGCGGAGCTGGACTAATTTTGCATGCAACGAACTGTATAACGAAAGGCAACCAAAATGTTTAACTATGCTTATTTTTATTTAAATATAAAGCCCATTAATGTTTATATGGCCTGAACTAACTTTATGGCGCTCATAAAAAATGGAGCAGGCTTTGTTTATGTGCGGTAGGATTATCGGGTTTTCTATGTAGCGTTAGGGCTACACGCAGAAAATAACATAGATATTTGAACAAACTAGAAGGAAATATAATATGATAAGGATTTCCGCAAGACATAGAACCGGCGTCGTACCACCAGGGGTAAGAAGGCTGGTCAATTGGCGCGGTGTCGTACCATTAGGTGTAAGAAGGGTGTCGAGTTTGTGGCCTTAAGCTGAGAAGAATCGATCGTACGACGCCAGCTTGATGGGCCACTCTTCTAGCCCTCGGATGTCCGACGCCAATACGGGCCAATTAACCTGACATCGTACGGCCAGGAATAAGACGTTGATTCCTCCCCGGTTCGCTCTGCTTTAGACCACATTCCAGTGAAAAACATAAACGTTTTTTATATTAACGTTATAAAATCTCGGGATGCGATCTAAAATTATGTTTAACTCTTGGTAATCTCTTGGTATTTCATCTGAGATTCTTTTTAAAAATAGCCCGTGAATAAAAACATCACCTAAAATTTCTTGCAGTGTGGTAATCAAAACCAGCGCTTAGAACTATTTTATAAGCCACGCTGAACGAGCCAGCCTGTCAAGAACTGTCCATCAATAGAAACTATGAGGAACATCAAAACCATTGAGTAATATGGCAAATCCGCCAACAAAACTTGTTTGCTTTATAATTTTTTATGCTTTTTGAATTTTGATTCCTATTTTTTTTGCTGCTGCTCCTTTGTGCGTCTGTCATAAGCATTTGAAGATCTTATCGCAGCCGCAACTCAACTCAAGTTACAAATTAACTTGACCAACGAAATTTGTGGGCATATTTTTATTTCGATTCTTTGTCGTTGTTGCTGTTGATCAAAGCAACAAAAAGTTTCTGATTTCATAAGCCACATAAAACGTAAAAAATGTTATGCCAAGATAAGTTATAAAGTCAGCACGCGTAGCCAAAACGTTTAAAATTAAATGCCCAGCATGGTTGAGGGTGGGTGTCGGGTATGGGGGACAGTGGGGCACACCCACAGTGAAATTTATTATCTGACCGATAAGTATCTTGACTATTGATGGATATGAGAGATACTTTGAGAGATACAGCAACAGCAACAATAAAATAAATGCTGCAGGCCAAAGCCAAAAGTTGCGGCTATTTTGGATAATCGAAGACATTATGGGTTTTTGATGGGGCCCGGGCAAGCTAACGTTACACATATTCACATAGTTGTGGTCGAAACTTGGCCCTTTGTTTGCTCGGGCTAATAATAGAGGTTGTCTAAGCTAATGAAATTCTGTTTTTGGCCAGCCAATTCATAGAATATACAACTTTTTTGATTTCATTCATAAGCAGCGGGCTGTGAGAAAACAATCACAAAAATATTCTGGTTTTTGTTTTTTAGTTAGGCTTTTATAATAGTATATTTAGTATTGTATTTAGAGCTATCGATATTTGTTAAATTTTAATATTTTATACTACTTTCAGCCATTTGTTCTCCAGTAAATATTTTATTTCCCTTTTAATTACCATCAAATATATATACAAAATTTGCTATGCATTTCCTTAATATTTAAACTTTCTTTTGCTTTTATTAAAATATATTTAGCTTTATTTATTAAAAATAATAATAAAAATAATTGTTCGAATTGCTAGAATAGCAAAGCTAAAAGCTAAAATCCTAGAACAAATGTTTGTAATATCATGACCGACACGGAGGAGGTATTTTATTCGCCTGGCCTGTCAGCTATTGCCCTTTTCACAGCTAAATTTGTCAATGAAGCTAAAATGAATGGTTTTATTAGTGAAAAGAGTCTTCTTCCATAAAATCTAAAATGAACTTAAGTAACCATATTATTCCAGAAGGTAGAAAAGTTAGAAATTAAGCAAAAAAGGTATGAAAAAAACAAAGAAAATTTAAATAGGCTAAGCCATGTGAAGTTGAAAGGCTATAGAGATATTGATGGGAAATCACTGACCCGGCGGGGAAATTTATAGCCTGTACTGCAAGCTAGGGAGATGCAGGGAATAATTAGTTAAAAACCTTTTGTATTTATTTTCCAAAAAATCCTTTTTGCTAGGATCATCTGAACTGACGCAGAATGAACTATCCCCAAATATTTGACTGAATTTCTGTTTAGAAATGCAAGTATTTGTTGCAAAGGTAAGAAATATCGTCTTTTATAATTGTTGTGTATTTTCTGATGAAAGGTAAATGTAAATGAATGCTAGAAAAACTGCTGGAATTTTGAGAAATATGTTTATAAAAATATTTCAATGCTCTTCAACCCAGGGCAAAAAAAAAGTCATCTCTTAGATAAGACCCTGATCTGCGCCGTCGCCCAATAAAGTAAGGCGAACCCATTTAAATATCATGGCTCAATTAAAACCCAATGGAAACACCATCAAAAGCTCGAATCATTAGTCTTAATGTTATATTTTCGATATCGCTAGGCGGAATCTACAGCCCGCATAACCTCATTTTTCCAAATTTTTAATACGATTTTTCAATTTAATGCGGCATGCAGTTTGCGAGGCACTGAAATAATTTGAAAGCATTTTTACCTTGATAGACTGTGCCATGATTTTGCCTATCTACGCGCATATCTAATTTTGTGCTCAATAAACATAGGCAATATATTTGTTTATTTAGACAAAATTCGAAAATTTGCTTTGGCAAGTGAAACAACACAAACTGAAACTGAAACTGAAAATAGAAAACGACAACATTTGCTTATCGAAATGCAGCGCAACGCTTGTAATGAAAATAAACCAATATCAAATGTAAAACCACCTGCCCCAAAGCCAAAACGAGCCGGTTCAAACCAGCTCCGCCCTGCCCACCCTGCTCAGGCCAGCGGCTCATTTGTGAGTCAAACTTTAAGTTTTGGGTTAGGGCAAACAACTCACAGACTCGCCACAGATAGGCCCAGTTAGATGTTGGCTGATAAGAGGCTCGTAATGAGTACACATTTTATTATTGAAATTTTCCTTCACTTTTTTTAATTAACTATTACACAAGAAATGCAGTGAGAGAGGGAGATGCAGGGAATAATTATAATGAATAGAAATTATTATGAAAATAATGCCAGAGTTTGTCTTTATTAAAATTTATGCGCGTTGACAGTTTGAACCCCACTGAAAAATTAACCCAACTTGGGTCATAAATGCGACTAGTTGGGTAGCAAAAAAAAAAAAAAATTAAAAAACTTTGGGAGCAAAGAAAGGTTCTCTAACGCTCTATATGGGCTTGGTTTTCGGACAATGAATACCCTATACTCATTATGTGCCCTATAATAGTGTCCTTTGCGAGTTTTTCTCCTAAACGATAAATTTTCGTTCTAGCTTGTTTAAATACATGAAAATTCAAGTCAAAGCTGATATTTATATATATTTAAATATATTTAAATAAATTAAATATTAAATGTATTTAAGTATTTAATATTAAATATATTTGAATATTTTCCAAATATATTAGATACTCAGTGATATATTTGTTAGATATCATTATATCGTATTCAATTCGAGCTGCAGCCGAAATATATTGGAAGTAAAATTATATCAAAACAAAATTGTTTTCAATTTTGATTTCAATAAATTAAACGTCAATGTAAAGCTCGCCAAAAGCAGCATTAATTATCATAAAACAATTCTTAAAATTTTCCTAAAGCTTTTGTCAGTACACAGGGTATCTGTCAGTCAAACCCTCTCGCCTTGATCGTTTCTACTTTAATTTTTTATTTTTTTCATATTTTACGATTGCGTTTTTTATTGCCTCGACCTCTGAATGTAAAAGAGGGGACAGGAGTAGCCAAACAGCGCGTTGATTGCACGCACCATGCAGGTTAGCATTTTATTAATGAGATTAATCAATTTTTTGTTATTTTTTTTTGTTATTACTTTTTGGTTTCTCTGCCTTGTGTGTGCGTTTTGAACTTGTGGTCTGTGAGCCGGGAGTCTGTTGGTGGTGTTTTTTACGATGCCTTTGGCCAGGGGCTTAATATTTATGTGGGAGTTGTGGTCGTCGTAGTCTACATGGCCGGGTTTTCAGTTGACGGCCTTTTACGATCTGTCAACGCCGTTCCTATGTGTAGAATATATGAGCTCAATTGTCTTTTTTACGACTGCAGCTCATTTGACTCGCCCGCTGCGCCGCCTGCCTGCCTGCCAGCCTGACTGTCAACAGTTTACACAAACAACAACAATAAGAAAAACAAACGTAGCATTTTATGTTCACTACAAAATGTATGAAATGTACTGCTAATAGCAACGGGCCCCTAGGGGGGTGAAGGGGCCATGGAGTGCTGATATGTAGGCGGCTGTTGTCTCCACTCCATCAGCCAAGTGCAAACAACTAAAAGGTAAAGCGGAAGTTTTATGACTCCGCTCTATGCATGCACCAAGGGAACAACCCAGGCTGCAACCTCAAGCATTGCTGAGGCTTAGACTGGGCTTGTTGTAGGTGTAGATATAGTTGTAGCTGTAAATGTAGGTGTTGTATCAGTATTTAGAGGTTTAATGTGCGTATCCAGGCGCCAGGTTCATGAAGTGGAGCCGCCTATGACTTGTATCGTTCCCCAGGTGCAAGCCGGGTTTGACAGTTGACAGTTAACAGCGCTTAACTGTCATAAATCTTGGGTAATTTCAGCATATATTTGACTTGGCACAGCTGAAATCGCATGATTTGTGGGCAGATGAACCCAGCAATGAAAGTACCTGGACAAGTTTATATCTGTAGAATTAGAAGCTGAGCGGTAATTAAATCATAATGAACAGCAAAGTACAGAAGGATTAAGTAATATTTCATAATAATATTCTCAAGTGTTATTTATAACCAAATCAACAGGGTTGTATATCTTGAGCATCAAATGTAGGGCTCGAAACCCCAATAAGATGAAAGACAAAAATGATATTCTAGATATCAAAATTAAATAAATAAAAAAGAGTTTAAAAGAGTCCGTATCTGTTTTATTAATAAAACTTGAAAATTAAAATCAAAAAATAATTCTAAAATCTTAAAATAGAATATAGATAAAGACATTTGATAAATTTGAATAATTTTTCAAATTTTTATAAGGAATTTAAAAATGTTTTAAACGAGTCCGTAAATATTTTCATAGCTAAAATTAAAATTTGAAATTCTTAAAGGTAAATCTAAAATCTTGAAAAAGAATACAGTTAAATTTTTAATATTTTTCTGCTTGTTTTCAAACCATTTTTATGCCAGCGATTTTACTGCATCTTTTTGTATTTACTCATTTATTGCATACCTTTTCATGCAGCAAGCGAAATCCTCGCGCATTGTTTGATCATGAGTTCCGCAAACCTCCATAGAAATTGCTACAAAAACGCTGCGGGCCATTTGCCAAAAGAGCTCAAAGAAGGTTTGACAAACGTTAAGATAAGTGCAAAAAATAAAAATGTAAGAAAAGAGATTTAAGCCCAAACCAAAACGAAACTGGGCAACAATTGCACAACAAAAAGGCAATTAAATTCCCAGAAATATTTGGTACATAAGCCTCGGCTCACCCGCAACGTAAGACAAGCGACAAACCACAATGCAATACACGCTGACCATAAAAAGCGCAGCGGAGACAGCCCGAGGGGGTGTCAGAGGGCCAAAGGAAATCGGTAGTCGTAAGTAGCCCAGACTCTCAGGCTATTGTTGAGCCTATAACCATTGAGCGGCGGATTTAAGGTCACCAAAGAAAAAGAAGAAAAAATAGCAAAACAAATAAAAAGCGGGCGAGCTGAGTCAGCGAGCGAGACTGGTCGATTGTTGGTCAGGTAGCAGATGATCAGCGGGTCATCAGGTGGCATGACAATTAAAATTAGGTAACACGGTGAAAATTGGAAAGTTGCCGCCTCTTTAAGAACTTTGAACTGCCGCCGAAGCAAGATGCGGCGGCCACTTTGATGCGCCGCCGCCAACCGATTGTTGCACTTGATTGAGTAATTTTTTCAAATTTCCTATTTGATTTTTTTCTTTCCCAGCTATTTAACTAAATATTTTGATTAAAGCCCTGACGCGGCTTTAAGCAGAAGCAGCGAAAAATCAATAGATTTCCTCAGTCGTCGGTCGCTTTATTTAAATGGCAAGTTCACGCCCGACAACGTCGTCTCGTCTCGTCTGTCCATTAAAAGTAAATTCCTCAAAACTTTTTGGCTGTCAGCGGCAAACAATGTCAACATGCCCAAAACATGGGCCAGTACTTTGGGCTGGGCCCATGGTCCCTGTCTCGGCCTGTTACGACGGGTCACCCTTAAGAAAAATCAACGAAATATTCATGCGAAAATTTGTTAACTTTTTTTAGAGGCGCGCTCGCCCGCTCTCTCTGGCTCTCCTTCTCCTCTGGACACAAAAGGGCTAAGCTATACAATTTTGGGGCCATCTAAGGCTGTCGCTTTGGCTGCTTCCTACTCCTTTTTTTTTGGCTGCTTTCCGCCTCTTTTTTTATTCATGAGCACACAAAAATAATACAAATGAAAATAATAAAAATACAAATTGAAAGGAAAACAAAACACTTTTTGTTGTTTGCTGTTGCTGCTCCTGTTGTTGTTGTTGTTGTTGCTGTTGGTGTTGGTGTTGCCTTTGCCCCTTTGTTGGCCAAAATAAAAATAAATATATTATTTTACACGCTGCCAAGACGCACGCCAGACGCTACACACAGATCTAATTCAAATTCAGTTGAAGAAGTGGCAAAATAATGTGCCAGCAGGGCGTGCACCATGTGGGTGGAGTCCTTGCCGCAAGCGGACGAGCAGCGGGCGGGCAGCGATGGGGTTGTCTCGCCGCGGGGCGACGCCCGTGACGACCATAAAAAAGCACACTCACACACACACACACACACACACACTCGCAGGCAGGAAAAAGGCGACGCCGGCACGGGCCACCCATTTGTTGTAACAGTCCCACCCCCACAGCCCCCACACACACATGGCTAAAATAACTCAACTCAACTCATTCTATATGCGATCCTAACGATTGCAGGCTGAAACCAATACGTGTCCTTGCGCCCACGATACATTAACATATTTGTTTTGTCTGCTTTTCATGTAAGCGCGCATTTCGTATGCGTCGTTTGGCTGGCTGTTCCGGGAGGGGCTAGAGAGGGCAGTGTCTTGAAAGTGCGCAAGAAATTATGGCGTCAATGAAAAATATGAAAAGCCACTGAGACACCACGCACTAAGTCCGATTGTCAAACAAAACAAAAGAAATTGCAGCCACGTAGCGGCCATATACGACTACCGAATGCTCTTTGTGCTGATATCTAATGTAAATATAATATAAATAATAATTATATTAAATAGTAATAAATAATAAAAAAAAATACGTAATATAAATATGACCTAAATATAATAGAAATATAAAAGAAATGTTAAATATATTATATTAATTGTGTTTTTTGGTTGTAATGCCTCTAAAGTCCCGCAATATTGTGTTTGTGAATTTTCACATAATTTGTATAAGTTTTCAAAAATATCCAGTATATTTCATAGAGAAATTCCCACTCATTACCAGAGGTTTTCTCTTGCACAATCATAATTGCCTGATATGTTTGTCGCTTTCTCACTGTTTTTCATTTTCTTTCGACTTTTTATACCCTGAACCCATTAAAAATGGGCATTAGAGTATATTGCATTTGTGCAAAGTCCAAATGTATGTAACAGGCAGAAGGAAGCATCTCCGACCCCATAAAGTATATATATTCTTGATCAGCATAAATAGCCGAGTTGATCTAGCCATGTGCGTCTGTCTGTCCGTCCGTCCGGCCGTATGTATGAACGCAAGGATCTCAGAACCTATGAGAGCTAGAGACTGAAATTTTAGATATAGATGCTCCTAGTTCCCGCGCAGATCGAGTTAGTTTCCGATAATCGATAACTTGCTCCGTTTCCAAGCAATCGATAAAAATCGATATCGATATCCTGCTTTTTCGGCAATTTTGGTAAATAATAAGAGCTAGAGTCACCACACTTGACATATAGCTTCTAAAATAGAATATATATATGCATTTGATGTTGGAAGAAGAGGGTTCAGGGTATCCCCTAGTCGGGAGCTCCCGACTAGAACCTCTTACTTGTTTGTAATAAGTTAACACAATATAATATTTCTAACCAAAAGAGTTTGAAAAATTTCTGATACGAATTATTATTATACTCTTCTACGCTTGCTTGTAGGAGTTTTCTCTCACCTAATTTAGCTCATTTTCCTCTTTCTCATTCTCGGTCTTACTCAGACACTTGGTTGATGTTTTCTCTTTTCCAAACTTTTCACTATTCCTTCTCGATTTCTTTCTATAGTATAAATATGCATTTTTAAAAATTTGTAAATATGTATTTTTTTAAATTTATATATAATCTTTAGTTCTGCAATTTTTTGTAATTATAATTTTTTTAAATGTTACCATATAAATCACAAAACAGCTGAAAAATTGATTCTAAGTATGATTATATATTTATGATATATATACTCTTGGATATGTTTGTGTTATAATTATATTACTATTTTCGCTTATTTTAGTCGACATTTTTGCTGTCGAACTTTAATGTTATATCCATAATTCTACTATAACCTTGTCTTTTCATTATACATTTATTGTAATCATAATACTGCATATTATTTATACAAGTGCTTATAACCCCTGATTGCTTTCACGCTTCTGAATAATACTTAGAGAAACCCCAATATACATAATATATACACACACAATCAGCCCGTGGACATGGACATGTGGGTCTCTAACGAATTCTGGCAGCTATCCCACAGTTCCTGCACTCTACACCCCCTCACTCTCTCTCCCTTTCTCTCTCTCTCTCTCTCTGTCTCTGCAGTCTGACATCCACTTAGAGAGCTCAGGCATAAAAAACATATGTTGCCGTGCTGGGTCCTTTTACTCCTTCTGCTCGTGGAGTCGGTTGTGCTTTTCCCAACAATTGGTTTTTAGGTGGCAGTCGAGCACATTTTAAGTGGTAATCATTTACGCTTCGCAAATAAATACCGAGTTTGTGATTTGAATTTTCGCCCCCCTCGCAGACCCCCGCCCGCCCACTCTCCTTTTGCTTGGCTGCCAGTTGGTTGTTTCTTTGCTTGTTTTTTTTTTATGTTTGGGTTCATCCTTCATTGTTTTGCTTTTGTTACGCTTTTTACGGCAGCTTTTGGGTTTCTCTGTTCTCTCTCCCTCTCTCTTTGTCGCTCTACCCTCTCTTTCTCTGTCACTGGTTTTCGCTTATTTTTGGCCGCTTTCTCTTGCGACTCTTGGCCGCCCTGTCATAAAATTCGGCGGCCTTTTTGAGCATTGTAAATTTTAGAGGTACGCCCCTCTCGCACCCTCCCTACCCCATAGACCCAAACCCTTTTGTGTGTGGGGCTATGCGGCTGTCAAAGCTGCAATAGGTTCAGTTTATAGCGCGCCTCCTGCACATTGCAGATTTCCAGTTAAGTCTCTGCTGGGGAGATTTACACCTTTTTTCTACTTTTGGCAACCGGGTCTTTTGGTTAATGAGGGTTAGGCGGCATCGGTTTCATTTTTATTGCTCCCTACCCGTCTACCACTGAGCCATTGGAATTGTCAAAGCCAATCTAAGCTCTCATTTTACTTACGACCCGGAATCGATTTAATGTTTCCTAAAGGAAGTGCTAAAAAAGTTTAAATTTTCTTAGCTCGTCAATTCGAAAATATTTTGACGCTTTAAATGTGATTTAAAATAAGATAAAATATTTAACTTGAAAAATTATACCCGGCTTTTTCTGGATAAATCAAAATTGAAAGTTGCTGCTAGATTTGAACCAGTGACCTCTCGGCTGTTGGTCCGAGGCACGCAATCTAAAGACGCAACGTTCACAAAACACATTTATTTAACTGTCTTTTTTCCACTCGAAGGTCAAATTTTCCGAAATTTCGTCTTATTTATCGTTTACTTTCGACCCAAAAGAAAGATATTGCAAAAATTTCAGTTTGATCTCATTTAGTTTGAACGGTTCAAACTCTTGAATAAATAGTTATTTATTACTGTTTTATTATTTTCTCAGTTAAAAATTATACCTATTTGTTGATTTATATTTATCTTAGATATTTAATCATATCATGTTAAATAATATATGTAAGATCTTTAATCATATCATGAATTTCTGCTCAATGTTCCCCAAGCTCTTGGTGAAATTAACAGAATTGGGTTTACGAGTTCAGTTAAGCACTGATGGTTATTTGACTTCCGTCTTATCAACTAAGCCATTATTTTCTTTCCTTTTCACATGGGTATTCTAATTTTTATATACCAATTACTCTAGAGCATTAAAGCAAAATGAACTCGTTTGGGGTTTTGTACTTTCGTTGGTGGAACCTAAAAGTAAAAACCAAAAACGAAAGTTTAATTTGTGGTTTTAAAAAGAGACGGAATGAGCGAGCGAGAGAGTAAGAGGGGGAGAGAGAGAGCAAATGAGACATGAGAGATAGGCTTAAAGAACTAGCCGGACGAACAAGCCGGGCTGTGTTTGGTTAGGCGGTCACAGTCACAGCTGGGCCAAGTCAATCTGGCTAGAACGGAGCGTTTTAATGAATTGGCCGCGTGTGCGCAGCCGCAGTTAATGACGCGCACGCACGAAGCAAACAAGAAGAAGAAGTAGCAGATGATGATGAACAAGATGAAACAGAGTCAAGAAAACTGAAGAACTGAAAAACTCTTAAAGTCGGTAACACGATCAGGTGCGAACAAAATTATCACAGACGGGTACGCAGATGCAGATGAAGGCGCTGAGTGAGAAAGAGGCAGAAAAAGAGAGATGCTGTCAGCAGTTACAAAAAGAGAGAGAGGGAGACAGCGAGCGAGCGGGTAAATAAGTGGCTGCTGCAGAGCCAAACAAAAAATCAAAACTTGCCGCGAAGTTAATTATAATTGCCTGGGCAAAAAGTAACAACAAAAAAAGGTTCGGTTCACGGAGTCAGTTCCACAACAATAACAAAGAAAAAAGGCAGGTCGTTGGTTTTATTGATTCGGCGCTCGGGTTTTTATTTTATTTTACTTTTGTTGCTGTTGTTGCTGCTTTTGAAGTGTGCGTGCGCCGCGGCATCTTAAATAATTTTTCATTTGAGGCACGTCCGAGTCCCCTGCCTGGCATAGCTCAGCTTATGAAATATCATTCAACTGCCGCTGCTGCTGCTGCGATTTTCGGTTTTCATAATTATATTTAATTTCAAGGTTGCCTCCGCGGCGGAAAACAACAAATAATTGCCTTCAACATAATCGACGACGCTGGCAACTGCTTAACGCCTTGTCAGAACAATGGCCTTAGCTCTGTGATTAGGCCCCCACTCTAAAGATATGCGATAGATATCTATGTATATATATATATATATATATATATATATATATATATATATGTACAATTCATATATGGCTAAGATAGACATGGAGTCCAATTGTTCAGCTGCTGTGTTGTGTGGGCGTGTGCCCGAGTGTGACCCGAGTGCTTGGGAATTAGCTCAAGTGCAGCGCTCCGCATGTGTGAAGCACGATTCAGAGAAATAAAAAACAATCAACCAGCTTCATCTGTGGATAATGGATTTGTTATTGAGGAACGTTTGTACGAATTGAGGTCTGCGAATTGATTCAAATAGCCGGCTCTGTATCGTATCGTCGTATCGTATGTAGACAATCAGAGTTATGGAAATACAATTAGCCATTCAATTAGATGACCCTAATGGAAACGGCTTTCAAATGGCATTGATGTGGGCGTTCAAAGAGATCTGTGTCAAAAAGAAAGTTTCAACTCGCTTTTATTTCGATTTGCATAGCACAATTAACCCATTTGCAGTTTTACTTGAACTTTAACTAATAGTTAAGGAATCTGGTCCCTGCTCGGCCGCCATTTTTATTGAGTTTATAGCTGTCTATGCATTCTCTAGCGCAGTCAGACATACTCAAAAAATGTTTCTAAGAACTTTAATAAAGTATGCAATCTGATGAATACTTTATATTTGCACCTTACGTTAATTGAGCCCTGCTCGGGCGCCAATCTAATTATTGGTCTGGTTGAATTTGTCTTATATATTGTAAACATATTTCTTGCGCCAAATAACTTTAAAAGTACTAATTAATTGCTACTGATAGTCGTGAATTTATTATAAATTTTCTTATTATTATTTACGTTATAAAACATGTTCTAGTCGTGCGCACCAAAGTCAAAAATTTAATTGCATTAAATTATAAATTATAGATTTCATTTTTTTTAACTTTTAGGCCTCCTTCTGTTGTGGCGTTAAAATTGAAAATTACTAATTAATTTCTGAGTGCTTATATATAGATTTTATTTTTTGAAGTTATTAAAAATGTTCCTGCCCAGGCGCTACCAAACAAACTTTACTGACTTTAATGCAAAATTATGCATTTCGTTTTTTTTTTTATTCTATTGTGCTTAAAACATATCGATTACAAATAAGTTGCTGAAAAGGTTCGTTATATAATTTTTTGAGGTCATAGAAAGGGTGCCTGCTCGGGCGCCGCCAAAGAAATTAATTTTTTTTGACTCAATGGTGGAATGGTGGATTTTTTCTTTTAGTCTTTAAAATTAAAATAACTCACTAATTAATAATTACAAGGTATTTTAGCTATATGTTGTTTTTGTTTGAGGTTCTGGTTTGACGTTATAATACAGATTCCTGCTCGGGCGCCGCCAATTAATTAATTAATAAAAAAAATTAATTCAGCCAAAGACTGATACAAAGAAAATATTATTTTATATATCCAATTGTTAACTGATTTATTTAAACAAAACCTCCGAAATGCTTTAAAGCATATTTTAAACAGCTGTTTCGCTGCAATGTTACCACATAACCCACAAAAAGTGCCCAAAACAAATATCAGCTGATAATAAAGTTGTCCCTTCTAATTGAAGCAAATGCACTCACAACCTACAACAGACAACAGAAAGAGCAGAAAATCAAACATTTTGCCTGTTGTTTGTTGACATATCAATTTCCCCAGCCACATGTAAACATATCAAATCGATCGTGCAACTTGTCATGACCGGAATAGATCGAAATGCCAAATGGTTGTCGGACACTAAATGAAATTGTAAACACACATAGATACTGTGACGCATTGTGTTGAAAAGAAATTAACACGAAAACGAATAAAAAACAAACAAAAAGTAAATAGAAACTGAGCAAGCACTCGAACAATAACAATAGCGAAAGAGCTCTAGCCACAGCTCAATTTGATTTTCCAAAGCGCCAAGCAAAGTCCATGTCAGAAAATTGAACATTTTTGTTGGGCTTTCAACGCCTGCGCAAAAGTCAAGCGCGACAAGCGTCATAAATTGAACTACAACATGCTAAACAATGCCAGCAACAAAAACAAACAGGAACAACTACAGCAACAACACGACTTGGTCTGCTGTTGCTTTTGTCGTGCTTTTTGCGCCACACCCAACAACAACACAAACAACAAACAGCAACAATTTAGTCAATACAGATAGATATGCATCTGTAGCATGGCCTGGCTTGGGTTCAGACTCTGAGCTCTGATGTGGCCCGAGCTCTCGACTCGCTGCTGCTCTGTGGCGCATTCAGCCGTCAACTCATTGAATTTCACACGCAAAATAGTGTCTAAGTGGAGTGTCTAAGCTGCAAGGTGATCTGGAGCTCCACCTAAAAAAAATAATAAATATAAAAAAAAACAAGCCATGCACTTTTCTGTATGCTGATTGTCGCGATCGCTTAGTCATGTGTGTGAGTTGCTTGCGATCACTTAGAACTGCGCTTTTGACGTTGTCCAACACCAGTTTCAACGCCGGCTCCAGCTGCGTTTTTCTGTTCGGGCTGTGTTGATGGTTTCGCCTGGCACCAAAATCGATTAGACAAATAGGTAGAGCTGTGTATAGAAAACAATGTTAACATGTTTAGATACAAAGCATATAAGTAGATATGTTTTTTTTTTTATTTTTTTGAATAGTTTTTAAAATGAAGTTGTAAAGTTTTTTGTGTAACATGAATAGCAGGCGGCCGAGTAGGGACTACAATTCTTAGAATTTTCTTAAAGTTTTAAATATTTTGCTTAGGATTTAGCTAGACTTAAGTGTAACTATGAGTAAGCATTAGATAAGTATGATGCCACACACATTGCGCTGAATTTGGCCAATTTACCACTTCGTGTCGAAAATGGGTGAAAAAGTGCGAGAAAAAGTCTGACAAAAAGAGTGTTATATAAGCTTACATAAATAAGAGATTTGCTTTACGTCTTTTGTTCGGACTTGCACTTGAGTTAGCATATAATTTATACTTGTATATGAAAGAACTTCAATTGTTTCCTCCCGTCACTTTGCAATCAAACAGCTTTATGCCAGTGTTGAACTACTCACAATTCTTGACCCGCTTCATTTAGCGCTTAAGTGTTGGTAAATAGTCATAATGCAGCGAGGCCATATGCAATATAATGAAATGCGGTCACGCCCCTGCCGGGCGAATGCGACTGCATTTGTAGAGCATTTGAAGTCGAGCAGAGGCATTGATAATTATAAATATTCATGCAACACAAACGCTAGGAAAATTCTCAGTGTGGCATTTACGAACGCGCAGCTATAATAAAATGCAAATGTGTCAATTAAAGTGTGCTTTATTTTGACAACAGCAAATGCTGCGGCTCCCACTCTCCTGAATCCCCGCCCTCCCTCCCTCTCCACGCACTCACTGCTGCTGCCCCTGCTCCAGTTGCGAACCCAGTGCCCAGTGCTGAAAGCGCTGCGTGGATGTGGATGGATAGATAAATATATAGACAGCACTTGGATGTCAGTTGATGTTGAGTGTTGCTTGCCTGGCTGGCTGGCCGACTGGCTCTCTGGCTGCCTGGTTGTTGACCTCACACACACACACACACACACACACACACACACAAACACACACATATTGACACTGAGTGTGTGCTTGTGTGCATCCATGAAGTGCGCCAACAAAGCGTAGTTTCACTTACAATTAAATGACGTCGACGACATTTCTACAATTGTGTTTGCCACAAAAGCAACGGGACATCAATAAAAATGAGACCCTCGAGTGTGAGCTGTGTGTGCGTGTGTGCGAGTGTGCGAGCTTGTGGTTTACAAAAGGCCAGCGATCGGTCAATGTGCCAGTTGTGCCCGCATCACAGCAAATCAAATCGCTCCCAACTTATGCAACAATCCCCACAAGACTTGCTGACAATCGAGCCCGAGCCTGGCACAACACTTAATTGAGTTATTACAATTTGCATAACTAAAAAAAAAAAGAAGAAAAACTCTGGCTACGCCGCGTTTGCTAATTAGTCAAAACCAAGCGCCACACGTGCGACAGACTCTCAAGCCGGTTTGTCCCTGCTCGGGCGCCGCGCTCCCAATGCCTGTTCGGACGCCCCACCTTGCCCCCCGTACGCAGCTCTCTGACCGTTTCGTACATTTTTGATTGACGCAATGCATCTGAGTGGCAGCGAACGTTGCGGTTTCCGGTCGTCTGCCTGATCCACTCGGTCCAGTTGCTGTTGTCCACGGTTTTCATTTTGGGTCTGCTTTGCTTTGCTGCACACGAAAATTTATGTTTATTGACGTTTGTCAACAATTTATTTAAATTTATTGTGACAGCTTTTTTCTCTGCTGCTCTCGCTGCACAGCCAGCCACACACACACACGCACACGCACAACTTACATAAGGTATGCAGGTACATGTGTATTTATGAATGTTTTCTTGATGTATTAATCGAGGGTAGAGCAGGCGGCGTTAATCATGCGCGGTTGATAGATGCCATGTGCGTTGTTTTTTTTTTTTTGTTTTTTGGTAACAATTTAATATGCAGGTGCATCAATTAGCCTGAGCAGGGATGAAAAGGGAACTTCCAAAAATTAGTAAGAGACATGCTAAATATTAGAGGCGTATTTATAATTAGGCATTTGTTATAGGCGATTGATCATTTATTAAGCCAATTTAAGATACTAGGTACTAATAAGCAGCAAAGAAAAAAAAATTAGTAAATTTTAACGATAAAGCCTGAGGACCCAACCAGGTTTGGCGATATTTCTCCTAAGTCAACTGTGTTGTAATAAAAATGTATGCCTTTTTTGATTCAATACAATAAACACATAAATATTAAAAAAAAAGTACATTTCAGGAGTAAGATCTACCAAGCTGATCTTTTCGCTGAAGCTTTCTTTATAGTCGAAAGTTAGCACTAAGACGGGGTTGTAGAAATGTTGACCTACAAGCGAAAAAAATAGTTGGATAAAGTTTTTTGTTAAAAAACAACAACAAGTTATCTATCGTCGCTGTGCTTTTTGAGAGTTGGACTAACGGGTGAGGTCGCCGAATCGAACAGCAATTTGTAATTTTAATATTTGTTTATTTAGTTTTTATTATTCTCAAAGGGCGAGAGCCCTGAGGGCTTGGTATGTGCCTGCGTTGTGGACGTCTCTTAGTATGTACGAAGCCGTCTGATTTCTTTAAGCTTAAAATAAATTGCATTGCCTTTTCGCCGCTTGTATTCGGAAAATATTTTAAAACCCCTCTTCTCTATATATAAAACTGTATGTCCTGACTGACTGACTGACTGATTCGGGATCAACGCACAGCCCAAATCATGAGAGCTAGGAAACTGAAATGTTCACTGTAGTTACCTTATGTGATGAACGTGCACAGTATGACGGGGTTTCGGATGTGTGGAAAAAACGCGAAAAACGTTTGTATGAATCTTTTTTTATTTATCCTCCGATAATTTGATTGTTTTTTTTTTTTTCAAGTTGCATGCAAAAATTGTACCTTCAAATATCCTATATAGACATACATAGATCAAAATTTCCCACCCCCCATAACTCGGTCAAGACAAATCCGATTTTTATGTGGTAAAAGATTTATTCAAAATAAAAAAAAAATTATAAGCTTAAGAAATGTTGTCTTTATTTTTCGTCTTTATTTTTCAAAAATTAATCAGTAAAGAGTTTAAGCAAAATATTGGAAATCTGTAGAACACTGATTTCAAAAGTATTTGTAGGTTTTATTGCTGGATGCTTTATATAAGACATTGGCCTTGGGCCTTAGGCCCAAGTCGTAAACTCTCTACCGAAACTTCTTCGACTTGTCTCTTAAATGATATATGAGCTGCTTATGAATAACTTATTAACCTATTTTACTCTGGACTTTTATGCTAGTTATATAGTTGCGTTTTCCCTGAAATATATCGCTCCGTTTCACTTGTAATTTTTTGCTTTAGCCATAGCTCAGGGCCTGTGTTGGCCAGCGTGACTAATCCAGAACCGTTTTAATTTTTTTCATACTTTTCCCAGGAACTTTTAAACAACTTGCAATCATCGATGACTAAAACGCAAGCGAAGAGTTTACTTTAATTCCCTTTGCATTTAATTTATTGTTGGCTGCGCCTGCGGCAAACGAAGCCGAAGTCGCATTAAAACGCAACCCTTTTTTATTTTTATTTTTTATTGTTTCAATGTCGGATATTGCCTTATTTACGTTTACGTGGCCAACCTGTGCCTGAAGAGACTACAAAAACATGCGCAGACATAAATCATAAGCGTCGGCGGCGACGACGACGACGGCGAGTTACCCAGAAACGGTCAAAGATACAGATACACTAGCTATATATAGAGAGAGGGAGAGATACCTGTGTGCGCAGATACAGATATAGAAAATGGCAGTCAAAGTTTTTAACAAGCATTTAACGATTTAATTTGGCAAACACAAAAAGCCCAACACAAGCGAAAAAGGCAGCGAGCCAAAGAGCCAGGTTAGCAAAGGGTTCAACAACTAACCAACGGATATTTATGGATTGAAGGCGCAACCTTGCCAAAAAAAAAAAAAAAAAAAAAACAGAAACAGAAAACCAGAGAAAAAAGCAAAACGAGTGCAGAAACGCGACTGGGGAATTGCTAACTGCGGCAACTGTTGGCAGCGGTATCCCATATGCAAAAGCGCCCTAACTGACCGAAAGGGATAGAAAGCTGGACAGAGCACGGGGTTGTCCCGTATGGGACCATAGCATATGTGCCTCGGATCAGTGTGTGTGTATGTGTGTGTCGAACTGCCGACTGCAAATGGAGCACATAAATTATATTCCATTCGATGATATTTGCGTTTTGCTGCTCTTTACTTAAAAAGCAGCACAGCAAAGGGACTGAACCAGGCGGGCAGGCAGGCGCGCAGAAAGGACCTCGCCGCCTCCACTAGGATTGGGCATCCGAGCAATTTTTAAGTTTTTCAACTCTGTGCCAGAGTCAGCAATTTGCTATGGTCATATTTCTTTAGACTACACACATGCATTTTAATGTGTGTTTTGGCTTTTGGTTCGTTTTTAGTTATTTCTGATACCCTGTAGCTATTCAAAATAAAGGGGTAAAGGAGATATGTGTGCAGTCACATTATGCTATATTGTAAAGAATATAGATTTTAAGCAGCATTCATTACTAGTTAGATCCAACCATATACCTCTGAATTTCTGAATAAACTCGGAGACTATAAGAGCTAGAGAACTTAAAGCTTGTATACCATATATGCAACATTATAGGATATAGAAGTTCTTAAGTAGCATCCAAAGATAACTTGATCTGTCCATATGCATCTGATTGTCTGAAGGAACCCGGGGACTATAAGAGGTACAGACATTAAAATGGTATGCGGGCTCCATAGCATATATATTACATCAAAGGGTATAAACGTTTTTAGCAGTATCCATAAATATGCACATCTAACAACATACATCTGACTGTCTGAAAGAACTTGACGACTATAAGAGCTAGATACCTTAAAATTTGTATGTGGCCTGTAAAGAATACAAGCGACATATGAGCTATAAAAGTTCGTTATAGATCGGACTGTCTGAAGAAATTCGGGAACTAAAAGAGCTAGAGACTTAAAAATTTGTAACCGGCTCTATGATCAATGATACAACGATATAGCCTTGAAATTAATAAGACATTTATCGTGTAAGACAACTATTCAATATATTAAACAACACGAAAGGTATACAGTAATCAATTATATAGCGTATCTCTTTGTTCATCAGTTTCATCGAGTACGATCCTTACTTGTTTTCTATTTGCTTTCGACATTTGTGAAATGTGCCTTTGACTTGGCTGTGGCAGCGACTGCGACTGCTGCAGCTGAGTTTGGGTTTCAAATTAAAGGATTTCAAGGCTCGACCGCAATCATTTATCGACTCGCAACGCTTTGGCTTTTTTCCTCTATCTGTCTATCTGACTAAGTAAATGCGCCATAATTTATGGAGCCTGCGCCATTAATATATAGTATGTACATGTACTTTATAAGCCCGCCCATATAAGCTGCGGCTAGGGCTCCGCTGTGTGTTTTTTTTATTTTTTATTATTTTCTCTGTGGTTCTTGGGCCATTTGTTTTGTTTGTAAATTTTAATTTTTTATCTTTTTCTGCTAATTGCAGCTACTCAGCAATTGATTTAAATTATCTACCAAATGTGCACACGCACACAGTGTACAACTCTTAACTTTTATATTTTTCGTTATTTATGCATTTGTTTTCGTATAATAAATATTTCATAAATTTACGGTCGCAATTGGGTTAACCAGCGTTGAAAAACGTTGCAATTAAGCTCCACATAAAATACACATTTAATTTCTACAAAAAAAAAAAAAAAAAAAAAAAAAAAAAAAAAAAAAAAAAAACTGGCAAGTTTATTAAAAACTCTGTCACTGACATATGCGAATGTTTTATATTGTCATTGGGTTTGCATAAAATGTGACATAAAACAAATGCATAAATCTCATTTAACGTTCAACAATTTAAATGCATTTTTATTTCTGTCTGTTGCCGCCTGTTGCGGTTTATATTACACACACCCTGTATATTTTAAAAAGTTCAAATTATGCAAATACAATTATTACACAAAGTTTGCCACGAGATGTATTAAGTTGAAAAGGTTAAAATTTGTACAAAATGAAATTTGAAAAAATTATTATGATTTAATCAATGTGGAAACTTTTGAAAAAAATAAAATATTTAAATGACAAGAAATTAAATTAATTGAAAATATATGTAGTAGACTGTGAGGAACACTTGACTTGACTCTCAAACTCAGAAATTTTTTTCCAATTTTTTTATTTAATATTTCAAAATGATTGACAATCCCTGTATATGCTTAAATGTGTTGCGTTTTTAATTTATTTGGCTGATAAACATAAATTAAAATAATCCTGGTATAAACCATTTTTAAAAAATTTGTCATCTGAAATATTATACTTTGAACCCATTGAAAATTGGTAGAAATGCTGTAATGTTTTTGTGCGAATGTACGGGCAGAACAGGTCGAAGAACGCACCAGCGACCGCATAAAGTACATCAGAGATCTCAGAACCCATGAGAGAGATTTGAACGTTTCCTATAATCGATAAGCGTTCTCAAGCAATCGATAAAAATCGATATGGAAAACACTTTTTTGAGCTAAGTTTTTTTTTAAGGGCTAAAGTCGCAAAATTTGACATTTAGCTTCTTGAATGGTATCTACTGATCATGAATCTTTCATTTTATGACTGTGATTATTAATTATTTATTTTTTTTTAGTGGTAGAAGAAAAGGTACTAGTTATCCGCTAGTCGGGCACGCCTACAACAAAAAAATAAATTAGAAAAACACTGTTTTTTGTTAATAAATCAATTTCGGATTCACAATCACAACACAAGCTGACAAACAATAGCAAAATGTTATTATACAATAATAAAACGTGTTACTTTTCTCAGTAAGTTATGTTAATTGATATGATTATGCTTTAACTCTTATTTGGGAGATCAAGCACTGCTATTAGCTGTTAATTTAGAGCTTCATTTGCATGTGAAATTACACAAAAAAATGTTAACTCTCTTTTGCTGCTTGACAAATGAACATAATTACTTAAATATGTTTTAATAATTTTTAAGTGATGCCTGTCGACAAAATTGTTGCTCAATTGCAATAAGAAAATGTCTGGCTGTATGCACCATTAATGGCATACACAGACACAAAAAGCAACTTGTTAGCCATAATGGCTAGTAAATTAAACATTTAATTTATTAACAAACAGTTTTGCTGCCAGTCGGCAGTGACAACCAACAACAACAACAACATCAACAACAATATTTTTCCAGGGCAGACAACTGCAACAAACGACTTTCAAGAGCGCCTGCTGTTGCTGTTGCTGCTGCTTCTTTTGCTGCTGTTGTTTATTTTGCATTGAGGCGCATTAAGAAGCAGTTGATGCGGCTGCTGTTTTATTATTTGTGGCGCATGGCATGGCAGACAACTCGAACTTTTTAATAGTTTAAAAGCAACGCACACACGCACGCACACACTCAATAAATATGAAAACAAATTAAGGCTGTTAAGTCACAACAAACTCTGTGATAAAACTCAACTGTGCAACTTGTGTGTCCACTCATACTTGTACACATTTTATTCGTTTGCCCCAAAGCTCTGAAAATGCTCACTTTGAACGAGCCCAACGAAACAAATTGCACTAAATTGATAATTAGCCGGGGCAATGTTTCGAGACAGAGTGTGTACTCACTGCATAGATTGCGGCTTTTCTGTTTTTTTTTTTTTTATTTTTTTTAATTTTTTTTGAGAGTTGCCGCAGGGGTTAGGGGCAGTCGAAACTGGCGCAAACGCCGCGAGCGCTGCAAATTAGTCGGTTCTACAAAAATTCGAACTACTAAACTAAAACTAGGCTAAGCCCGATTTAACCATTGATAATAAGCCATAATGTGCTGGCGTAATTTAGCAAGAATTTGATTCTACTTTGCAGCTATTGTGCTGGATTTGTGTTTTTATGCCTGTTTACAAAAAAATGTTAAAGTGATTTATTTTAAGGCGTTAATCAACATTTTTGAATATTTTATTTGAATTCTTGAATTCACGATTTTTTGCTCTTTTGCTGTCTTACTTTTGTTTACAAGGTTTAAAGAGGAGCAAAAAATTATAAGTTGTCTCTTATTAAAATTAAAAAAAATGTAAGCCTTATTTTTTAATTTTCCTTCCATTTTGCATTTTTAAAATAATTAGTTAGTTAATTTTCAATAGCTTTTTTAAATTTCTAATAAAAAATAAAAAAACATTTGAGAACTGTTTTTTAACTTCAGATGTCAGCTTATATAAAATTTAATTTAATAATATTACATTGTCTTACATTTATATTCAAATTTGTGTAATATTTATACATATATTAAAATATATATTTATATTTATTTTTATATTTATATGATATTACACCATAATTTATTAAATATAAATAATTACGTATATTAAAATTATTAAGGCTCCAAAAACCTCTTGTTGCTCAGTTAACTTATCTTTTAAGACCCATCTCTTTAGGAAGCCATTTCCCACATTCGATAACTACTTTAAACTCAATAAATTTTCATTTTTATTGCACATTCACTTCATTTCGTTTATTTTTTGCCAGTTTGCACAATACTTGACTTTGTGGCTCACGTCACCCACTTAAGAAGTGACCCACAAGGAGCGACATTGCTCCAGATTTTGTATTATTTTTTTGATATGTATTCTATTTTTTTCTGCTCGACTAATATACTTACCCAGCCTTTGGCTCAATTTATGACTTTTAAGAATGCATCATATATCATTATAATTGTCAATAATCGTTCGATTTATTTATATTTTCTCATATGTGCTTTGGCATTTTATGGCCATTTGCCGGGGCTCATAAAACTGCGACAGTCGTTTTTATTGTATCTTTTCAGTTGCTTATAAATCATGCGAATAAATGAAAGCAGCAAAAAAAAAATGAAGAGGAAAAGTATAAGAAAGCGAGAATAGCTTTGTTCTCGTCGAAACTCAAATGCTCTTTACCTTTTTTGTAGGTCTGATTCTTAGTTTTTAGATTTTGGAATAAAGTTGATCAGCCAGTTTTTGCCTGGCGATAACTAAAATTAGATGTTGTTCAAAATTGCGTATTGCTAAAGACAATGAACAAACAAATCTGGAATTATTTGGAATTTATTTAGATTATATATAAACCCGAATGGATATGGCTGAATAGATGGAAACTTCACTTTCTTCCAATAAAAAATGTGTATAGATTTTCTGTTGAAAATGATGTCTCTATAAATGAGTTGCATATTTTCCTTAAATAGTATAATACCCTCTAAAAAGGTTTTGTAGAGTATTTGCATTGTTATACAAAATACGTCGCCGAGTCGTAACATTTTATTAGGCAAAGCATTTTTTTTGGTTAGCAACGCATTTGTTTAAGCGCAGGTTCTGTTCTTTTCTTCTTTTTTTTATTTTGGTGGCTGGTTTCGGCCCGTTGGTCTCTGGGCTTAGATCAAAGGCCGCCGGTATCAATATTTAAAAGCCAACAAGTCAAGGTCACATGGCCAAAAGCAACAGTCCCCCGAAAACAAGGAAAAAATTATGAATGAAAGCGGCTGGCTGGAATTTTTTAGCTGCTGTTGGCCAAACTAGCTAACTGTCAGCGGGCTTAACTTTACGGCGGTGCATGAATAAAAATTTAAATAATTTATAAAATTTGTTACTTATGGCGCCCGCCAAGGCTCAGCGTCTGTCGCATAAACAGCCCCCGCAGGCCAAGGCGCCGGAAAACAATGTCCCCGCCCCGAAAACGGTGGCGTATGCGTAATCCGAAATGCCGGTAAACGTGCAACATAGCTCCAGCTGCTGCTCCAGCTCCAGCTCCAGCTGCTTCTTAGCCAAGGTTTAAGCTACACGGAAGTCGGCTCGCTATCGCCCCAGCCCCACCCCGCCCTGGCTGTCTTTGTTGTGGCGTGTGTTTTATTTTTAACGAATTTTTATGATGTCTATGGCAATGGGGCAGACATTCTTTGTGCCACCGCCGTTTTGGTACATTAAAAAGCGTCTACTGGGTCCACTCCTGCCTGTAGCCCCTCTCTTACTCTCCGCCCTCTCTGCATATTTTAGTGTGTAGTGTGCCAAGTGGCGTTATTTTTTGTTATGTACCCCACCCGTCTGCTCCGCGCAAAGCTCGGTTGTGTGATAATAGCATGAGTTTTATGCTAAATGGAAATTTTTCAGCTTGCAATTTGCTTGGCTTTGGAGAGTTGCGTAAAGTCAAGCACCTGTGACAGCAACCCCCAGCTCCGATCGGCCCCCGCCGCCTGCTATTGATTTGTCGCTTGGCTTTTGGCGCTGACGGTGCGTATGTGTAATCCCATTGACTTGGCATGCTCGGCTGCCTTATTTTTGCGTAATTTAATAACTTTGTTTAACATAATTGTCAATTGAAGCGGCGACATCGCCGTTTATAGGTCGTTTAATGCCCCACATCGACATCGATAACTGCGGCGGCGACACGGCTTAAGCCCATCCACATAAAGTGTAATGAGCTTTGAAATTTGATAAAAATGAAAGAGAAAATAAACATGGCAAATGAAAAGGAAAAATCCGTGCAAATGCTGCGGTAGACTTTGAGAGAAACATCTTATCACAAAATACAAATTCTAATAATAAAAAAAGTAATTTTACTTTGAAATACTTATTACTTGATAAGTAGCTTGAAGTGTTCCTATTGAAACAGAGCTACTGATAATTATGTACATAAAAATGTTAGGTTCTTGTGTTAAGGATGAAGTTTAAAGGCTCTTGAATTTACTTATGAACTGCCTTTATTTTCTTTGATGATATAAGTTGGAGGCAGCTAAAAAAATCATATATTTTATCTTTAACATAGTTTTAGTATTTTTCTAAAATAAATATCATTTTTAATTTTATAATTTTTTTTTTTAGAATTTTGCAAATATCTTTCCTTTCTTTTCCACACAATTCCACAATTAATAAATAAAAACGGAGCGCTTAAACTGTAAAAGTACTTGATATAAAAACGTGAACCATGTAATCCCCAATCAACGCATAGGTATCAAAAGCAAAAGCTCAGCTCGAAATGCGTTAACTGATATTTAAGTCTGGCCAAAAATGTCAACTCATTTAATATTTAAGTAGCTGGAAAGCATTTTGACAAAATTGTTATGAATTTGCCACACACACACGCCAGCACAACATCTTTTTGCTGAGTTTTTGGGCGTTATAAAATTTTAATTAGTCGCTTGTGTTGCCGCTGTTGCTGCGTGCCACCAATTTGAGCTGTTTGAAAAGTTTGCGGCGCACAGTGCGTATGCGTTATTCATACAACTCGAACTCGAAATTGTATGTGCAAGCGTCTGATGCTGCTATCTTAAAAATACCCTGAAGCAATAAAAGGTGAAAGTGGGTATATTGAAATCGTACAGATATGTGCAACAGGCAGTGAATGTAATCTTCTTCTTTGCAGAGTACCTCTAAAATTCCAGTCTACGTGCGATTGCCTAAAGGAACTCAGGAATTGTGGGAGCTAGAGATCTGTAAATTCGAATGTGGGAACCATTTGATATATGAATGCACTTTTTCTATATATTCAGGCGAGACATCCCTGTTTACGGAGTATCTGTTATGCTAGCTCACAAGTATTTAAAATTTTTACTTATTTCATTCTTCATAGAAGGACTCAAGTGCAGCGCGACGTTGTCATTGGCGGCTGCATCTTTTACACAAATGACAAACTGACGTACGTGACATTTATGCGAATTGGCAGCTGCTGCCAGCGGTAAAGAGGGGCGCAGGAAGTAGGCTGCAGCATCAGCTCAAATTGTAGGCTCTCCAAATGGTAGATATATACATATATATACTTATATATAATACTTATATACATATTTATATGCATATTTATACACATCATATATGCACGTCGATGATTCTGAGCTGCACATAAAATGTATGTCAACCTTATGTAGTATATAAAATTTATGTCACGCTAAATGATATTTGTATGGTGCATTTAGTGGAATGTTTAAGTGGGAAAAGAGAGAAGAGAATTGCGGAGCCGGGCAGGAATGGCATTTATGTTGTGGTTGAAAGAAATTGCAAGGATTTCAAACTGAATAACATGTCAAGGTTCTGCATGTGACTTTGTTAAGGACACGTCGCCGGTTTGCTGAGTGCTGTTTGTCCTGATTTCAAAGCATGAAAATGAGCTTTGAGTAAAAAAAAGAGAAATATAAAAACTCCATTTTAATAGGTTTTCAATGAACGCATGCCTGCTTTGAAGCTATATAGTGAATGGCGGCTATGCTACTGATTTTTATAGTTGTCTATCAAGAAAAAAAAAACTGGGCCACAAAATGCACACAAAATTCTCTGAAGTAAATTTGGCATATAAACAGCCAACTTTTTGTTAACCACAACCGCAACTGAAACTGAACTGAATCTGTCCCGAACTGGAATTGTGAACCTGAATCTAACTAAAACTGAAAATTCCTCAAACGAAATATCTCTGTGCCGTTTCATTAAAATGTAATGAAGCCTTTCGATCGATTGTGTATAAAAATGTTAGCTATTAAATTTTAAATACAGCAATGCGCGTACACGCATCAGTTGTGTGTGTGTGTGAGTGTGTTTGCAATAAAATGAAGTTGAACAAATCGCATAATAAAAAGAGGAAGCAGAAGAGCTACACAAAACGGGCGTTCGTATGGATGACAACTTTTGTGGGTTCCAACCAATTTTTCGGTGTGCAGGGTATGAGCCATAAAATTTTCGCCAAATGTCGTTTGATACGTACACGCTTATCACACACATACGCACACATACACTCAAACATGTACATTATTACGACTTCATAATGTGCGTGTTTGTGTGTGTATGTGTGTAATGTGAACGTAACGCACACGTTAAAGGGCCACGCAGACACGCAAAACCGCACAACAAATATAAACATATCGAACACAACGAGACACGGCAGCAACAACAGCAACAACAAGAACAACAACAGCTGGCAGAATGACAGCAACAATAATAACCCCATCACGTATACGCAACGTTGTGCGGCTGCCACACACGTGTGTGCTTCGCCTCGCCAGCCTCTTAGGGTCCCGTGTCCCGTGTCCTGGGTGGCTGCCGCGTCCGCGACTTGCCTTTGATAAAATGACATTAAGAAGTCGTGACAATGCCACTAACTGAACCCAAAAAGAAGAGATGCCACAGAAAGCCGTCAGCTTGAGCAACACTCGAGTCACAACGGCAACCACATGCTCGCACACTGATTCACAATTTAGTCGCAAATTAATGAAAATATGGGCAGCTTACTGAACTACAGAATATGACAAAAAAAAAAGCACGTTTCATTTTAAAAATAATTTAAAATAAATTTGTCGAATAATGTGAAGATTTTGTCATATATCAAAAGTTATGAATAGTTCAAGTGGATTTTGTGTTATGTTTGGGATCATTATGAAAAATATAAATATATTATGTTTGGGGAAATAAAGAAATATATAAACACGGTTTTTTATTTAAAAAAACGGTAAAGTAATGAATATAAGCTCAGAATCTGCTTATTTTAAATTATTTTTTCGGTGTAAAGCATTTATAAAATGGGAAGAATTTTTGTATTTTTTTAAATTTCATGTCGTTTCTCTTTTAAATGTATACATGCCTGAGAATGTAAAATAAAATTAGTTTGCCTTTAATTATAATAATTAATATTAATAATTAATTAATTAATTAATTAATTAATAATTAATATATAACAAATATGTACTAACCACATTTTAAGTATATTTAAATTTATAACTATTGGGAAAAAATAAGCAGCATGAAGTTCAGACTTTTTTCTATATAAAATTTGAAAACATTATACTGGAGACTTACAAATTATTTGAAGTTAAACAAATATTTAAAATACATTTTGAATAAAAAATTTCTAAATATAAATTTTTGGAGTTTTAAAATGAATATAAAATGAATTTTATCAAATAAGAAGATTGTGTGCATGACATACGCTTCTTCGCTGCAATTCCTGCTTGAACTGACACCACTGTGCCGCACCGTGTGTGCGTCTTTCAGTGCTGCTGCTATTGCCACGGCTTCAACTCCATTGGCTGTGTCGTTCCAGTCACTCACTCGTCCGGGTCTATCTGCATTGTAATGTCCTTTGAGATACGACAAAGCGGCGATCCCACTCGAAATAAACTTCGCCAGGCTGCGAGACCCGCTACTCGCCTGTTGGGGTAACCTTCCTGCCACAACCCGCGCCTCATTGTACAGTTGTGTCAACAAAGTGAACGTGCCAATGTGCACATTAGATGGAGTTTTCCATGTCTGTTCCATTTTGGCTCGTAGGTGGTGCTGCGTCGGGCTGGCGGGGGTGTGTGCCAAACTAAATAGAATTTGTATGGTAGCGCCCCACCGAAAAATGTTGTGGTCGCCAGTTGGTTGTTGTTGCTGTTGTTGTTGTTGCTGTTGCCCAGCATTAAATTGAATTTGTCTAATGACAAGTTGTTGCTTTTTGGGGAAACAGTGTCATTCTAATGGGGCGAGTACTGAGCGCAATAACTGTTTGCCTAACGGCCGGCAGTTAAAAGTAACTACGTTAAGCTACAGGTACCCCCCAGAGGGCCAAAACCTACGTGGGCAACACGTTTTGATACATCAGCTGCAGCGACACCAGCAGTAAAAACTATTTTTGTGGTTTACCGAAACATTTTTGCTTCTAATCCGGCCCAAAACCCCCAATAAACCAATGCGAAAACTCATGTTACAACATCCAATGGACTTTTAATTGTGGTCAAGTTGAAATATTCCCAGTAATTTTTGAAAATGATATCGAATGGAAATTACAACTGGCAAGGTAATAATAATTTGGCCACGATTGCAGTTACCATAAAAAAGGAAATATCAATTAAAAGCAAATTAAGTGACTGAAATTGCTACTTGGCCAAACAAACTAGTTTTAATATTTCATGTTTGGTATATTAAAAAAATGACATAAACGGTTTTCATTTTGTTCTTACTGAGTTTCACTATAATTGGGAACTTGTATACCCTAAAAATGGCTGAAAAGTGTATAATGTTTTTGTGCGAATGTATGTAGCAGACAGAAGGAAGGATATCCGACCTCATAAAGTATATACATTTTTAGTCAGCATGAATAGCCGAATCAATCGAGCCATGTCCGTCTGCCTGTTCGTCCTGACCTCCGTATTAGAGCATGGACCTCAGAAACTATAAGAGCAAGATATTTGAACTTAAGTCCTCCAAGTGCCCGCGCAGTGCGAGCTGGTTTCCAATAGTAGATAACTCGCCCCGTATGCAACCAATCGATAAAAATCGATATCGAATCTATTTGAGAACATTATTTTTATTGACAGTCCCCAATATTGATATGCAGTTTCTTCTATAGTTTATACAGTTTTCTTCTATAGTATATACAGTTTATACCCTTCTCCCCCCTTACGCGTGTTATATTTGGTAGAAAAAGTTCAAAGTATTTCCTAACCAATTTACTATAGCACTCTTACATGTTTTAATATTATATCAAATTACTTTTATTTAATTTTTTTTTAATTAAATCCATTATGTTATTTTGCTATTAATATATATTTTGTATTATTTGTTTAAACTAGTAATTATAAAATACTTTGGAAAATAGACCACACGCTTGCAATTAAATTGAAACACTTATAATATGAAACCTCTTACAGTTCCGGAGATCATAGTAATATTCAAACATATATTCATTTTATAGAGTGCAAAAATGCACAGGCTAACAACTATTTAATTAGTGTTTACTGGTAAATAGCAAACTATTTGATTACTTTTGTAGCCTTCCGTGTTGGTCAATTTTTACTGATATTTTTTCTAGTAACCCATTTTACTTGCCCTTTATAGAAAATGCATATATTTTATGTATGAAGCACAAGCAATCTATTATTATTAATATTTTAAGTTGTTTCTTTTTATAGAAATAGGTAAAAATATATCCACTTTAGAATGTTATTTAACTGTCAATTTTTTTGCCATACGCCGAGCGCCCTTCATAGCAGTTGGCCAGGTCCGAGGGCAACTGTCAAAACAAGAAGAGAAAAATATATGAAATTTGAGCAGATTTAAGTGAAATTGTGTGCGCCCAAATACTCGGTACCTATCGCTCAGGCAGAGCCGCAATTGCACCCGCAACCGCTGCACCCCCTCCCCCAACCCGGCAGTTGAACAAAGAAAACTCATAACGTATGTTTGGGTAGTTGAGATTTTCTGACACAGATAGCTTGTGGCTCGAACAACGTGGCTGCCAACTGGCCCACAACGATGACGGCGACGATGATGATGACGTTGACGTTGACCAGGACATGGGACACGGGCAGGACACGACATACCGAAGGCTACATTGATATGCAGAGCTACCGCTGGCTGGTCCTCCAACCTCCGCTCTGAGCCGCCCCTGTGCATGCATGTCAGGGCAGCGGCGAGGGCCGAACGCTACGTTTCGAATATTGTATGAATATGAAAGTGATGAAAAGTCGACGATAACGTGCCAAGGTCGTTTCCGGCCGCGTGCATATGAACCGCACAGCCGGAGCGCCCTTCCGTAGAGCTTCAAACAATGCATTGCGGTTAGTAGGATGTGCCGCCCAAACCCAAATCCACCCCTGCCTTATAGTGCAAGGCGGTTGAGTCTTTAAGTAAAACCCATTTCGTCGGTAGCCAAGCACAAAAAGAACAACAAACAGTGCTGTAGTCACGAGTGTCCGACTACGCTATACCCTGAATTCTTTGTCGAGCTACTTTTTCATACATTCTAGCTTACTTTTATACAAACATTCACATACATTTGGGAAATGTCTTCTTGAAAAGCTTCGGTGCTTATAATGCGATATCTAAGAAAGGCAAGGCTATACAAATAACAACAAAAATTGATTGGATTTTAATTTCAGAAAGTTTTAGAAAATATTTTCTGAAATTTAAATATGTAAAATTTCTTTGAAATTTTTTTTATTAGTGCAGCTTTATTAAAGAAAATTTCTTATAAGTGGACTATTCCCACTAATCCCTTATTCGATTTTTTTACGACACTACGAGAATCGGATTGGATATTCATAAAAAATGATACACTCGTTCTGCATATAGCATGGGAATATACATATTTTATATTTCAAGTCTTCGGCTCTGGTAGTTTACATTAATGGATAGATCTAGCGTATATATACTATATGGTTTTGTAAATGCTTCCCCCTGTCTGTTACATAAAGTTGCGCAAGACGATGGTACCCTTTTTAATAATTTTCAATGGGTTCAGGGTATACAAAGTAGCTGCTAACGGACGTTCGTAGGCAATTTCAATTTGGTAGCCGACGCCCTCCACCCCATTTAATTCTGTGCGGTATTTATAAGCCTCTCTCCGACCACCTGCTTCTCTCGGCCAGCTTTTTATTAAGTTGTTATCGAAATGTGGTGCGTAATGAGCCTCCTAGCCGAACTCAGACAGCACTTGAAAAGGCTAATCAGAGCTGGCATTTCATGAAATTCAAAACCCGACGACGACGACGCATTCCCTAACTTTGAGAACCTGTGCGTTAGATGAGACAGAGAGAGAGATAGAGAGAGAGAGAGCATATTTAATTACCACACAAAAACGTCAAAATTAATTATGACAGCTGTCAGTTGAGTGTGCCGAAGCTCAACTGACAAACAAAATTGTGAGTGAAGAAGACAATGACCGAGCTGGCAAAGTGAATGAATGAAGGAATGAATGAATGAGCGCATGATAATCATGAAATGGGTCAAGCATACCAAAAGTGACAACAGACGGTCATCTTCTCCGGCTCTTGTTATTCTTCGTGGATTCTATATTCTGTTTTAAGCCATTTGATTATGCTCTCTTCTGTACAGCCTGGGGGCAGGTGCCAACGGAGTTGCATTACGGTAGATCAAACTGTGTCAGAAACTAATTTGTAGCTGTGAACCAGTTGTGCTTAATGTGGAGTCAGTGCAGTTAACTTAATGATTCACTGGTTCTTTAACTCAACGCAATGCAATTAGTTAAACGCTCTTGAACATTTTGTTATTTATTGCAGATAAAATATAAAAATGAAGCGAAAACTTAAAAATATAATCAAGTTTGATTCGAAATTCTCTGTGAACATATGGATCTTGCGGTAAGTGTTTTTACTATTTAATAGATATATATGAAGTTCTTATATGTACAAAATATTTAAAGAGTAAAGGTTAATCCGTATATTATGTTTCTACTAAGCGAGTGAAATGCAGATTTTTTTCAGTAAATATCTTTGTCAAACTGGGAACTACCAAAATTTCAGACATATGTCGCATATGTTTTGATACGTCTAGCCAACATATTTATTGAGTTTTTATAATCTTTGAAGGATACATTTGTTTTTGGTACAGCTGCCAAACACATTCCTAGTTAAAGCGAATTTCTAGAATTCGAGTTATAATATATCATTATAAATGTTTATGTTTATAGTTCCAATTGCCAGCTGACAGGTGCGTCAAATTCTTGATGATATTTGAAACTAGTTGAGTATTTTTATAACATCTATAAATATTCGACCTGGGCGATGACTCAGCTCCGCTCACACGTGCCTGAAAAGGTGTTGCTTAGCCAAAAGATCTTGTGTGTGTACTTATCTGCTGCTCAAACTGTGTGTCTATATGTATGTCCGATAAGCATATACTAAGTACATGCCACATGCCGCCTTTAACTAGTCTATGCCCCCGCTCTCTAGCACACTCCGCACTTGTCCCGCTTAAGCGTCTGTCATTCATAACGCATTTGCTGCTTGATTATGCGCCATTCTATGGACGCAATTGTCATGCATAATATTAAATGGCCTGAACAGCGGCGTGGAGCGTCGGGCTTTTAACGGGGGGTGGGGAGTAGTATTTTCGTGCTGATAAGCAAATGCGGCTCCATGTCGGCGGTCCAAATGGCAATTAACGCGCCAACTCGATTGCAACTCGGAGACGAGTGCGTCTGGGACTAGTTGTGATATATATACGCATATATATATATATATATGGTGTATACAGATGACAGAGACAAGACAGATGGGCCCTGTGGGGTGGGGTAGGCGCTGGTACTTGGAATGGACGCATGCATAAACGAAATTAAGTCATTATTTTAATACGCGGCGTTACTTGCGACGATGCGCAGTGCCTCTTCTTTTTTTTTTTTTTTTGATATATGGGCGATGTTTTGTATGCATAATTTCATTATAATAAACGCACTACCAAAGACCCGTCGTCCCGCTGCCCCGAAGTGCGAGCCCGGGCAAACATAATCGTAAGTGCGGCCTGTCCGCACGGCTGACCCGTCGATTATAAATGGACGTCTGTTTAAGTACGCGAAACGTCAGTCAAGCGTGGGCAGAGAGGGAGCTGGGCGGCAGCCTCGCCCACCGTGCTACAGAGCCGCAGCTGCGATGCGGGCGACGCCTTCATTTTAACCAAGGCGAACTACGCTGCGACTTCCGTTCGCCTCGCAATTGGGCATTTGCATTTGTCGCGGCGGCGCTTAGCAGCCAGTGCGAGTAGCGCCTTTTCGCTCTAATTTACCTCGTCTATCTGCCTCTCTTTCACACAACCTACGCTGCCATTGTGTGCGTCGTTTTGTGCGTAATTATGATAAGAAAAGGTTTTACTTAGGCTCAAACTACCTTTCCCGGACGGGCCTACCTACTGAATGCGTCGAATAGTGCCTTTTGGCAGCCTATTATTTATATTGTTGTTGTTGTTGTTTTAATGATAAACTACCTTTTTGGCTGTTGTTGTAGCTGCTGCTGCTGCTGCTGTTTCTGTTTGAATTTGACATGGTAATTAACCCACGATCCGCTCAACTTTGCCCAACCAATTGGATTTGCTTCAGCTGTATCTAGGTGTGTGTGTGTGAGTGTGTGTGCTTGTGTATTTTTTGTTGCCATGTGCGTTTCCTTAAATTAATCAACTATTCAATAACAATAACAACAATAAATTATTTGCCCGTCTAATGATTTAAATAATTTGGCTATATAAAAATTAGCGATAAACATTTAACCAAATTTGGTAGCACCTACAAGAGTTTTTAAAATTCACGTTGACTGAAATTCAAATGCTCTTTCTATAAAAAAGCAACTAGCAAATTTTTCTAGCATCAATTTCATTTACTAATAATTTATTTAAATAAAGCTTACACATTTTGAAGCCTATACATTATTTTCATATCAAGCTGAAGACTATTGCAGCTACAGTTAGATTAATTTCCCTTTAGTTTAAAGTTCGTGACTTAAAATTGATTTTTTTTATAAATATAATAATAATAATAAAAAAAAATAGTCTGATTTTCGCATATTAAAATTTCCATTTTTAGTTTTAATTTTAATAAATAAATTTGTTATTTGTATATATATCTTTTGTATTTCTCACTTATAATTAATGGATGATTTTTGACAAATATATTGATTAAATTGTTTTATTTATCATAAACCCAGCTTTATTTAATTTTCTTTTTATTTTAATTACCAAAACAGAATAGCCTAATCATTTTCTGCTTGATCGAATCTCTTTAATCTCAACACTATCTGTTTTTACCCTACAACTTTCAGCTGTTTTCACATTTATCTCTCGCGAATGCTTAAAATATAAAGCATAATTTAATAAATTTGCGAACCAAATACAGAATTAACACGAAACTCTCAGCGTGGGCAGCCGATATCCACTTGTGTTATTTGAAACGTCGGCAACAATGTTGATTTTATTAATTGGATTTGTGTCGAGCGGAGTTAAGTTCTGTACGAGTTCAGTTGGGTTTCAAGTTTTCGAAAGTGTTAGATTGTTTGTTATTGGGCTTGTATTACAATTTTGATTAATGCGCCAACGGGCAAATATCGCTGGGGGACTCCAAAAACACTTGACCCTCACGGCAAGCAGTTCGATACCTGTCGGAGTTGTTGTGGCTTTTATTGTTGTTGTTGCTGCTGTTGTCACGCCGTTTGCTAAACAAATAAAATTTTAATTTGTATGCCCCAACGGGGGGTCGATTTTTGTGTCTACCCCCAAAACAGCTCTTAACTTATGCATGCGCATCTTGTCCAGCCATTGGACTCCGTTCGGTGAGTGGCGCCTCCTGCTCAGTGGGTCTTGGTCAAAGACTTTTTGGTTTTTTATTGAGGTGTCACAAGCACGGCCTGAAAACAACTCTGTTGAAAAATTGATTTCAAATTGAAATTGAGTTTTTAGCTTAGTTGGTTTTTTTTTTTCATTTTCGAGTTTTTATTGTGCTTCCAAGTCGTTCGCTTAGACGCCGAAATCGTAATCAAAATCATAAAAATACACAAAAATGTTAGAACACAGCTCATCGGAAAATGGAATCGTACCGTTTTAATTGGTCTTCAAGCAAGTGGAAAAGAGCAGAGATCCAAACCCAGATCCAGTCCCAGACGACAGCAATTATCAATTGTGCTTTACGAGCTGCCACAATAAATTCCTGCATATAATTGATGACGTTTTATATTAGATAATTTATGATGATATGCCAGGCTGATTTTTAGTGTGTGGGCTTCTACAGTTTTTATTATGATTACATATTCTCTGGATAACTGGAAATAAGTTATGTATTTCGCTTGACAGGGTGGTTTACGATTATCAAAACAAAAACTCTATGATATTTGAGTGTCTCAGCTAGGCAACTTAAGTATTCGGTAATAAATATTTAGCGGTAGTTATTTAAGCCTTTGTTGAGTAGGTTGAAATAAAGATATCATTTCCAACTAATTTCTTTAATCTTTACAATTTTGGCATAACAAATTTTGTCTGTCTTTAAATTTTTCATTCAGCTTTCAATCTTATTATCCGGCACTTAGTAAAGCATATCCACATTACCTGCATGGTCACATTATGTGCGCATATTTTTATCCAGCGCTTTCGAAATTCTATTTCACAACCCATGGGTTTATTATGTGCGGATTTAAGTACTTTATACACTCCTGTCATCCACTGTTATATATATTTTCATTCTGGAGTTCTGTAACGTCCATTGTTAGTTCAAAGAGGTTCGATATCAATCAAAGCAGCACAAATGATCATGTATGATTAGTATTTCTTAGCAACACCCACCGCGCCTCTATGTGCACTTTATTTGTGGTCACATTTATACTTTGATCAAATTTTGTAGACACAACCAACTCTTTTTGGCCTGCCACGATTATCTAACCCACCAATTTGAAAGCTCTGCTGTGTTTTTAATCGTATACTAAGCAACGTTTTTTTCTTCTGGCGCTCACATAAATTAATAACAAATTTAAAACAAATATATATCTGTTCAGGTCTGCACGACCCATCATTAATCACGCAAAGATATTTCCCTGTCTTGTGTCATTTCCAAAGCTCTGCTGCTCTCACCCAATGCATAAACTATCTCTGCCTTCTTGTGGCCATATCTGTTCATAATTATTTGGGTTTTTTCTTGATTTTTTCCCTCTTTTTTTCTGGCTGCTTTTGGTTTGTTTTAATTATTTGCCCGGGCTGCAGAGGCATAAATTTTGTATAAACGTCTTTGGCTGTGGCTTTTTGGCACGCGATGTTTCTCGTTTTAACTGTGATATCGTTTTGTTTTTTGTGCTTATTTTTTTTTTTTTGGTTTCCACAAATGTCAAGCCCTTTGCCTAGATATTGGGTCAATATGTCAGCGTTTGCATGTTTCGTGTGGCCTCAGACATGCATTAATTATGTAGATAGCTGCGACTCTGACTCTGACTCTGACTATAACTCCAACTACAACTGCGACTGCGATTCAGACTGCATGGGTTCCAAAATAAAAAGAAAACGAAAAAATAAAAATAACGAGATTAAATGCTGCAACGGGAACTATACGACTAGAATATATCCTGGGCTGTTGAAAGTGTTGAAATGTTAAAAACAATATTACCACGCGACTGTGGCTGATAATGTCTTATTCAAATTAAGAGCATGTTTTTTATTAAACAATAAAAATTATTTATTTAATTAAAATTGCTTTTCAAAAGAAAACTTTCTTTTATTTTTTAGAAACATTATATAAATAATTTTTAACATACACATTTTATATTATATATTCGTAAATTTTATATCATATATTTGAGAATTATACATTATATATATTTTTTATTTTTAATTTGAATAAATTAAAATATATATTAAGTAATTTGAAAGCATTTTAGGAATTATTTTGAATAATTAAACATACATAAATTTTGCAGATTTTAAATGTATTTTATTATATTATTTTTTAGGTATAAATATGAATTATTTTTTTATTATTAATATATATTTTCTTTTTTATATTTTTAATTATTATTTTAATTGAATTCTCATATTATTTTTACTATACTTGTAAAACAATATTACTTTTCAGTATAGGGTATACACGACCTAAAAACCAGTTGCCCAGCTAAAATTCATATGCAGAACTCAAAACCCAAGAGACCCCCGCACCACGACTGTGCCATACATAATGTGTGTTAGATATAGTCGAATGTGTCAGGTATTTGTTGCACGGCGGCACGTCAGATTCGAAAGTTCAATAGCGACAGCCTCCAATCGGGCGCAACCTCTCCCACCCCTTTAGCAATAGCGACTCAGACGACAACTATTTGCACTCAGTTTTGGCAATATACAAAAAATACGTTTTGCTAATCAAGATGCATTAAATGCCAGGCTAAATGCAGTTGCAGTTGCCGTTGCCGTAGCAACGAAAAGTATCTGCATTCGACAATGTATCTGTCTCTTTTATTAATCACCCATTAAAGAAAAAATAGACGTTGTATCTACATTTGTTGAGCATATAAATTATAAAGTTATCTGTCGCTTATTGATGTTCAACTTAAATCGAAATTTATTTGACTGCAACGTCGTGTTTTATGCAAATCTCATTTGGGCTGAATTATGTTTTCATTTGTAGGCTCAAAGTTGATTAAGATTTTTTCTTCTATTTGTTTACAAAATTTATGCAGGTCGTGTGTTCGTTTGTTGTCATGTTTGTTGTTGGGAGAAATTAATATAAAAGTGAAAATTAGGTATGTTTTTCACTTTCGAAATCTCTATTTATATTTATTTTTCCCTGTTTTTCGAGGGAATAGTGTATATATTTTAGCTGCTGATTTTCTTGATTCAATCGAAAGCTGTCAGTTATGTGTAGAAAAAGATATCAACTGGGCTAGTTAGGTTTGCATATTAAGGTTACTTTGTTTAGAAAAAGATATCAATTGGGTAAGCTAAGATTGTAATTTAAGGGTATTCATGTAGGCTGCTAACTTGCTAGCTTATTGTATATAAAGACAAATAGGTCAGAGTTTTCGTTTCGTACAAATATACACATAAACACATGCATCACGCACGAACGCAGTTTTTATACCCTGAACCCATTAAAATGGGTATAAAGATATATTGTATTTGTGCAAAATCCAAATATATGTAACAGGCGGAAGGAAGCATCACCGACCCCATAAAGTATACATATTCTTGATCAGCATCAATAGCCGAGTCGATCTAGCCATGTCCGTCTGTCTGTCCGTCCGTCCGTATGTATGAACGCAAGGATCTCAGAACCTATAAGAGCTAGAGACTTGAAATTTTAGATGTAGATGCTCCTTGTTCCCGCGCAGATCGAGTTCGTTTCCGATAATCGATCACTTACTCCGTTTCCAAGCAATCGATACAAATCGATATCGATATCCTGTTTTTTGGGTAATTTTGGTAAATAATAAGAGCTAGAGTCACCAAACTTGACATATAGCTTCTAAAATAGAATATTTATATGCATTTGATGTTGGAAGAAGAGGGTTCAGGGTATCCCCTAGTCGGGAGCTTCCGACTAGAACCTCTTACTTGTTACAATCCGATCTTTATGAAATGTAAGCGCCTAAATATGACATAAAAATATGAGTACCACTAAAAGCGCAAGAAAAGCTGAAATAAACTATACGAGAACCTACTATATGCTTGGAGATTTTACCTTCGGTCTCTTTCATTATTGATTATTAGTTTTCATTTTTGACTTTATTTCAGGGTACAATAAATATATTTGAATTAAATAACAAATATAGTTGGGAGAAATTATTAGAACATACACAAACTATCATATTATGTTAAACTACATAAATCCCAAAAAAAAACCTTAATATTATGTTAAACTATATAAATCCCAAAAAAAAACCTTAATGTCAACTTAAAGTTTGACAACTACTGCCAGCTGCTTGTCTGACAGGAAGTTGGCGCAAGTTGTCTGCAGCTGACGATATGATTGACGTCATTTGAATTCATTTTTGGCTATAATACTTGATTTACGTTTCTTTTTTTTGCGGTTAACGACAATTAAGCAGTCAACATGCAACATTTGACTCATGCAGCCAGCAAGCCACGCAATTAAAAGACAACAATAACCAACAACAACTAACAACAAAAGCAGACAAACAAACAACAATTCGACAGTTGTAGAAGTAATTAAGCAAAAATCAAAGCCAAATCAAAGTGCATGGCAATTGTCGCAGATTGGGGCTTTGCTAGAGCTGGAGCTGGAGCAAGGCATGGTTAGGGTGGGTTGGCTGCGATTGTCATTAATTTGTAGCGCATTTAAAGCTGTTGGGTTTGCTGAGTTTTTATGTTTATGGCATAGGAGGGAGGCAGAGCTGAGCGCATTAAGCCGCAACGCAATCCCCTACCAGCTATGGCAGCTCGGGCAGAAGCCAAAGTCAAAACGATTATCTTAATTTAATTGTCTTTTATTTATGTCAGCCCTGGCATTTATTTAGCCAAATGGATTTACTGGCAAGCAGCAGCTGAATCTTCTGCATATTTATGGCACAGGCGCCTACAATTCTTGTGGGCGTGTGTGTGGATGTGTGTGTGTTTCAGTGTGTGTGTGCTTGGGTGTGCCATTTAGAGCCGCCTTCTGGCGGCTGTCTGAAATCTGTAGCTCGTAAATAAGCCCCATACGATAAACTGGCATTAGAAATTGACAAATTCAACTACCAAAGCCGCCACATATTGGCTTTATCCTGGCGTAAACTCCTCCCCCACCACCCACTGCCCAAACTGTCTGCTGCTTATGTAAATTTTATCTCGTATTCGCGCATTGTATTTCAATGCTTTCGCCAATAATCATAAAAACTAATTAATGTGCGTCATCGCCCGGTTTTAGTTACAAGTGCGTTGCACAAACTTTGCTCGTATAATTAACGTTCCAAGTTTTGGCAGGGGTACTCTCGCCGCCCAACTCCCTTCCCCCTATACACACAATCCCTCTTAGCCAGTTTATTTGTGGCAACTCGATATGCCGACTGCCCCTTTGGCATTCGTTTGTTTTTGCTTATTTTGCGCTCGATTAGCAGATAGCAGCGAAATTAGTAAATGAAGCTGCAATCTGAAAGGCCATTTATTTTTTCTCAGCTTTTCTTATAATTTTTCCTGCTGTTGTTTTTCCCTACAAAACAACTGAATGAGCCCAACTTTTCGAGTTTGAGGCGCTTGCGAAAAAGTTTGCTGCTTGTCTCGCTTATGGCCATAATCAAATTGAAGAAGCTCTTATAGTTTACGTATCTATAGTTTACGTATTAGTTTACGTATTATGACTCATTCGCGGTATTTATTTGGTATGATTCGTAATATAAGGGATTGGTAATATTTCTGCCTAAAAACAGCTACTTTATTTAAATAAAATTATTTGTTATTAATTTTTTTAAGGTATTTATTAAAACTTAATTTATATTATTCTTTTTATATTCAAAGTATTTAAGTTTTAAAATATATTTTATTTTATTTTAAATTATATAAATAAATTGAGGTGTAGTTTGTAAAATAATTTTGTTTAAATAAATAAATTTTATTTGGCGTATTAAACAATTTTTATTTTATTTTACTTGTTTTCATTGGTAGAAAAAAAGTTTTATTGGTTTTAGGCTTTAATAAAATCGTATTTAAAATATTTTTACAAAAACTTAAATATAATTTAAAATATTTATCACACAAATAATAAAAAAAGTATTTATTAAATTTAATTTATTGTATTTAAAGTATTTATTTTTTTTTTGCATATATTTAACGTGTTTTATTTGTATTAATTAGTTGATTGCACTGAAAGAATTTATTAAGTTATCATTTATTTTATTTGTTTCAATTAATAAATTGTAAATAAATAGAAATAAACGAAAGCATTAATGTTTAAATAATAATTTAGTTTTAAGCTCATACAAAATCTTGAGCAAAATATTCAAAAAAATGTCTATATTTAACTAATTCTTATAACCATTTCGAGTTATTTTTTGGGTCAGAAAATGTTATTTTGTTATTATTCTAAAGCCACATTTGCCACAAAATGTTTGATATTCCAGTTGATTTGACTTGAAGCCAATTAAAAAACGTCACAGGACATTGGGTCCGTTGCCTCAAGGATGCAAGTGTTGCTTAGCATGCGTATGCTGGCAGGCACAGGATAATAATATATCAGCGCTAAGGTCCGGACATGACAGTTTTTCTCGTTTATTGGGGATTTTAATTTGAGGCCAACATGACAAAAACATCGATAACAATTTTCGGACATCTTTCAAAGAAAATGTATATGTACGTATATCTGGAGACTGCCCATTTTGAGAAGCAGAAGCGGGGGAAAAAGGAAAATTCGGCGCGTGCTTGGATTGCGTTCGTCTTGGCCGAGGTTTTCAGCTTGGCCCGCGCCGCTGGAAGTCGACATGTCAAAAAGAGAAAAATGCTTGACAAATAAACAAAGTTGCGAGCTCCCAAATTGCTTGAAGTTATTGTTTTGCCCGTTTGGGCTGCGACGTATATGAACCTTCGTTTACGATGTCTTTGGGCGCTTTTGACCTTTTTTCCTGCGCCATAAACTGGCAGAAATATATGTATATGCGAGTGTATTTTTTGTTATCACATCATTTTCTCCACATTTCTGACTACCTGTCGAATGTTTTTTTATTTATTTATTTATTTTTTGCCGTTTGTGAAAAATAAAAGTGAGCAGAAGTCGTCGCTTGCAGGCAGGTCGCCAACACTAACACCATCAGCATCAACATTTACCATTTACAATTTACCAACTCTGAACCTCTCTGGGTCCATCTTTATCTTGGCCACGACAGGGGGTCGAATTTTTGGTCTGGCCTGGGTCAGCTATCGGCACTGTCGTTAACTTATCTTGGGCTTACATCGGTTTAGGTGCTAATGTGACAGCTACTTTTACTGGGCCACAACAGCCACTTGACCTGACTTTGACTTTACTCTAGACTCAATTCAACTCAGCTCCACTTGACATAGCTTGGCTCATTAGGCCAGACGACACACTTGGCGAATATTTCATAATTCATTTTCATTTTGTCGGGCAAAAGCCATTTATTTTACAGCTCGTCACTTGCGGCGCGCCAGTTGAACACTCTGTCAATAATAATGATATATGGTATATATCCAACTTCTTTGACTTCATAAAAATATGCATATATATGCATTTATCAATCATTTTAAGCAGCATTATGAGCACAACAATATTTAAAAATGTTAAAATTCAATAAAATATGGGTAGTTTCGGTGGTATTGAAATTATTTATAGCTGAAATTGAGAAATTAATGGAATTGTTTGTTTGATTAGTACAGTTTATTTATTAATTTATTAAACATTGAGGATTCGGTCAAAAATCAAGGTTTTGTATGAATTTAAGTTTTGTATATGAATAAACTTTTTGGTATATAGATATACTATATATCTACTATTTCAACTATTTAAATGTAACACCCGATTCCAAAAGAAAATAAATAAATTTCAAAATTATTAAACAATTATTTAAACTGGTTAACTCTTCAAGTTCTTAATTTAATTTGGCTGCTGTTAATATCGTCAAGAGCTGCAACCAAAATCAAATTACAAAATAATCCCCTGAAATGTTCTGAAGTTTGGCTTAATTTACGCGGCTTCCACACACTTTGTCGGGCATTAAGCGGCCTTTCAACTCACCCAACCTCAGCTCGTCTCTTGCCTGCTTATTTGCCATTCAATTCTTCAACTCGCATACCTTATATAACTATAGAGCAGTCACAGGTCTGACCCCCACCAACCCATTTCCCCGCCAAGGAGGACACAACTTATGCGAGGTTTTGTGTTTTTGAACTTAATGCCCCAACTGCTCTCTGTTGAGAATTTAGCCCATGGCTATAATTACTATATGGCTGCCCGCTTTGCGGCGTCTGCAACATTTATAAGTTTATCGTCTGATTGCTTCCCCCCGATTCAGTTGCAAGATCCCCGGACCCTGTTCATGCCCTTGCAGGGCTGCTGTGGCAGGTTTGAAAAAGGGTTCAGACTTGACTTTCAGTTTTGTGTGTTTGTGTCTGGCAACTTTGCGTGTCCTTTGTGCATTTAACGGCTATTTTAAAGCCAGCCAAAGGCAGCTCTCAGCTCAGCTCTCTCAGCTCCCCGCCTATAAATTAACTAAATTGTTGCTAAATTGTTTATTATGAAATTATAAAATGATTGTAGTAAATGCTCTTGCTCTCTCTCTGTCTTTCTCTGTGCGCCTGAAAATGATCTAAGCGAAGTCAATAATCCTGGCCAAACTGTTTATTTAAAACACATTAATGTTTAAAGATGTGCGCGGGCCTCGTAATTCAGAATCGTGTCCCCCAAAAGCACGAAAAATACAGGCACGATAAAGCTAAGGAAACGCTCGAAGTATATCTGAATATCGTTGCTTATTTCACGTCTTCCTCGAACTATCGAAACAATAGTGCCTTAAAATCCTTCACAAATCTATTAACCAAAGTTCAATAAAAGTTACGTAGCTGTTCAATATTAGTGAAATCAAACGAAGAAGTTGCTTTCAAAACTACAAAAAAAGGGCTTTAACATATGATGCATAAAATAATATATTGCTTATTTGGGTTTCGCGTGGGCTGGGCTTTATAAAGAATTGCAGCTGAAGGCCTGGATGCAAGCGCTTTATTGTTGTAATTAGCTTAGTATTATTTAAACTATGAATTTATTATAGTTAATCTTAATAATAATAATAATAAAAATATTGTCGTGCTCGTGCCTGGCAGGTCCATCTCTATTAGTTTGTCTGCTGCCTCTTTCTAGCTAGCTGTAGTCTCCGCCTATCACTTTTTCTCTCCTACTCTCTCTCTCTTATTCCCTCTCTCTGTCTCTGTCGAGTTAATTTGCGTATAATTACATATAACAACATTTTGCTGCAGAAAAAATATTAAAAATACTCGCATTATTTATGCATATGTCTCTCTTGGCCAATCTTTAGCCCCACTTACACACGCCTCCTCCCCACTCTCGCATTCACTATTTCTCCCTCTCCTGCTTTCTCTTCTGTTAACTGTGTAAAATTATGCATTACAAAAACGGTTAAGTCCTTGCGGAAGCCGGCCATAACACCTATAAACAGACAGCCAGACAAGCAGACATGACTTGAGGCCATATTCATATGCATGTTACGGCTTATGCCTGAGTGTTTACACGTGTGTTTGTGTGTGTGTGTGCTTAGGTGTGTTCCTGATAGTAATAATAAAGAAAAAGTTGCCAGACATTGCCCTGGCCTGGACTCGCACCCTGCCCGCAAACACAACGTGTTTATATGCGTGAATTTTTCGCCCAAAAGGACTCAGGTAATTACCATGTTTGGCCAACGGGTTTTGCGTAGGAGTTTTCGTTTGTGTCGAGAAAGGGGGTGAGTCGGGCTGAGTTGGGGCTGGTTCCGCATCTGCTTGTGGGGAGCTCTTTATGCATAAATTTACGTTCAACGCGGCGCGTGCCAAATCAGTGTTTACACTTTTATTTGTTTTGGGGGCCTGGCAATGGGGCCTTGGCATTTCCCTTGGTTATTTGCGGTCATAACTAACAGAAAAAGTTTTGGTTGAGACATCACTTGGAGGGCGGAAAACTTTTGAGTAATATCTAAATTAGTACCTGATCTGCTAAGCAGGGCGGCAAAGGCGTTTTTCAAGTTAAGATAAGTTTATTGTGAAGAATTCAAAGAAAAGCTAAGCTAAGAAATTATAGATAGTAAAAGTGGTAGAAAGTATAATCGAATTGGAGCATCGAATTCCCCATAAATTTGTATATATTTAAAACAACAACATAAAATAATTTAAAAAGCTTATTAATAAATTTAAGCCAATTTTAAAGGCCTAATATTTAATTTAATTTTTTTTAAAATTTAATTAAATTTATTTCAAGTCGCATTGTTATTCGTTTAAGGGTTTACCTAACAAAAAGTATTCATAGCCTGCAGCCCTGGCTTGCCGGAATTGCCTTAACGCGCACAAATTAAACATAATTTGGGCGTTTACTTTACACAAGAAAAGGGTGCAATACCATGCAAATTCGAATGCTATCTCAATTTTTTTTCCTGCTGAGTGGGTGACCTGTAGCCCCAGCCGGCGTTGGCCTGGTCGTAATCGAAAAGAAAACCAACCCCGCTGCATGGTCATGGGCTTGGCTGCTATAATTTGTGGGCTTTTGGATGCCTTGAGGGCGTCTTATTTATAGCCGGGCTTAAATATCAATGCAAGTTTTATGTGCCACTCCAGGCGGCAGCCCTTTACCTGCCTAACTGGGTGTAGGGGTGGAAGTGGGGACTGCTACTGACTGATACGCACTTATTGATATTGATACAAGTTGGCGTTTTGCTTCCAGGCTGTGCATTTCCACCTGTGCCCGCAGTCTTGAATTCGTTTTGGGGTGCTGCCTACTTGGCTTTTGCTTAAGTCTACATATATCTTCAATGGGGGCATTTTTGTGGTTATAATCGGGTTTTATTGCAAATTAACGAGCCCAGCAAGCCAAGCAACCCCGCGTCTCGTTTGTTGTCTTTACCCCTGTTTATTTATACGATTTTTATTACCACTGTCGTCGTTGCCGTCTGTGCGGGTTGTTAGGCAGGTGCGCACTGTACTTCCTGCCCCGCCCACTGGGCGCCACTTCATTATCCTTTTCGGCAAAAGTTGCTCCGCTACTTTGGCCCTTTTATTAGGTACTCGCCCCCCCCCCCCCCCCCCCCCCCCTGCCCTGCCGAGCTTTGAGCTGCATTTATTATTATGTGTATTTGTTCTATATTAATTTGTTGCTACTGCGCGGCGCTCCTTTTAGTGGGCTCTCAATATTCATTAGTACTTTGATTTGTTATGGTTTCTTCACTGCTTGGCTTTTCCTCTCTTTGATATCAGTTTTTGTGTTGTTTTTATTGGCACAAGCATTTTGATTACAGCACACACTAAAAGGGGGCCTGAAGTGTGTGCGGACGGAGGGTTGCTTTAACAACCTACAACATGTTGAACTAGTTTATTTGCAGCTGGAGTTTTCTGCGGCTGTGTCTTGCAAAATATTTCTTTTTATTGATGTACACTAGCTCCAAAAATGGGCATTACAAGTTTTTCTGCTAGCTATGTTAGCAGAAGATTGTTAAAAATAAAACCACTTATAAATACGCCAAGAAAAAGCAAACTCATTAAAAATTAAATATAAAGTATAAATTTATTTATGTATAATATATGTTTATAAAGATGGCATTTTTACTAAATGTCTAAATCCTTTAATATATTGCTTGAATATTTGGGAATTTTATTGAGGCCTCTTATAGATGTTTTATATATAAATATATATGTTCTTATTATTATTAATATATACATTTTTTATTCTCCATAATTATTACGAATAAAATATATTTTATTACTCCACAAATATTTATTTTTACTTAATTGCCTTTGGCAAAGGTATTTCATGTTCGTTTTTGTCTCTCATATTGCGTTTTTACTTGGATATATATATATATAATTTTCGTTGGCTGACGTTTGCTGTCCGGGCGTTGGTCGCCGTTGATTTTTTATTTAATTACCGCACCAAATTTCCGACACTTTAAACGATGGCGGCACAAAATAATTGCAAGTGCTGAAAACATTAAGAAACCGGCTCGAAACGGGAGCTGAGCTGCGGCTGCTGTTGCTGCTGCTGCTGTTGGTACCAAGTTTGCAGCTTGAAGCGCGACTTTCATTTTCGTTTTTGCTGCTGCTGTTGCCAATTGTAATTGAATTTTGTGTTTGTCGGCAAAGTGGCAAACAGGCCGGGCCAACAGCAGCAGCCAGCAACACACAAAAAGTCAGCAAAAGGAAGCAATTTCAGGCTAAATTTAGTTTAAGTGCCTACCCGTTCAGAGAGCGACGAATGCTGCAGCTCCTGCTCCTGACAGACTGTCGCCGAATACCACTTGTTATGTGGTAGTACGAGAGCTTACCTCTCGCGTTAGTTCCATCATGAGTTCTCCAGCATGTGGTGTGCTCTGCTCTGCTCTGCTCGCTTTTAGAGGCAAAAGTGTTGCCTCTTGCCTGTTTGCTGGTTGTTGGCTCAAATTATGCTTACTTTGGAATTCAATTAACTTGAATTTGTTGCACTGGCGCGACGTGATTTCATTTTTTTCTTCTCCTTTTTGCAATGCACTTTTCAACGAAAGGCCTCCGGATGGTTGTGTTTTATGGCAACTAATGAGTGTTAGTGCCATTCAGTTTATTCGATTTCAAAAGCTAAATTGCAGCTCTATGCTCTAGCCTAAATTGATTTGGACATCAGAATGTGGCTGCTCTATGGGAATAGATTCAAGTGGCATCTGCCCAATAATTTGCGAGCCCGTTCAATAGTTTAAATGACGTACAAATGCCAGAAGCTACAAACAAACAGGTATTGCTGGATTAATACATAAATTTCATTTTATTGAACGAACTACGGTATATTTTTATTAATTCGCATGTGGCTATTATCTGAGTTGATTTAAGCGTTTCTGACTCTCTGACTCTTCAAGCTTGGTATGGATGAACTAAATCCTATAAACATTAAATGTGTTCTCCTGTTTCCAGAGGCATGAGTTTCAAAGAATTCTTTCGTTTTTACTTCATTTTTTTTTTTTTTACAATTGTAAATACCATGAAATTTGACATTTCATTTTTTTAAATATTTCCTAAAGAATTTAATTATTTAGTTAATTATTTATTTAAATATTTATTTAATTAATTATTTAACTATTTAGGTAATTAATTATTTAATTAATTCGTGCTTTTCCTACTTATTAAAGGAATATATCATTAGACGCTTTAAAAGTAGTATTTGATTTTCTAAAGTATTCTAATAAAACATAAATTTGAATATAAATACATTGGAGCTATTGCACATAATAGCGTAAATTTTATTGTTTTAAAAATGGATGAGGTTTCTTTTACATACATTTCCAAATTTATCAACTTATTTTTGTCAACAATTTTAATTGAATTGCCAAACTTTCAATCAATTTTTTTAAATATATATTTAAATATTTGAATAATAGAATAATAGAAAATAATAAAAATAAAATTATAATATAATATAATTAAGTTTTTTAAGCTTTGCTCTTTGATTTAAACGGGTTTTCCTGTCCCGACGTCGTTAAAGAAAGATTTAAACATGATTCCCTGTCAAAAATTATTCTCATAACAATGTTGTTAAATTATTAAAAAACTTCACGTGTTATTATAACAAATTTGTCTGCTACACATGATGTCGAAATCAGTTTCGTTTGAGTATTGCTCTATAAATCAAATGTGTTGCGTATATTATCCATTCCCTATTGCGCTTAATTTAGCTATTATTACTGCACACGGGTTAAGCTCCTTCACTTTCTCACACTGGGTCTTAAATCACATAAACCCAACACGAAGAGTAGCAACTATTTAGCTGCTGCCCCGAGCCAACGTAATTTGCAACACAAACTCTCCAATCGAATTGTAGACTGCAGCATTAGGTGTTTTTGGGAGTAACAGTTACTGTAACTGTAGCTGTAACTGCGAGTGCTCGACTTTGCTATCTCTGTTGCCTAATCCGAGCATATTGCTGAATGGTTATGAACGAGAACCTAACCGAACTTAAAATGGAACTGGAACCGAATCCAAACTGATACAGCTCCACACTGCGAAGCATCGTGTTCGGTTGGGCAAATGTTTGTTGTTGACGCTTAAGCTTAGAGCTCATTACAATTTTCAAGTACATTTGCGTTGATAGTTACACCCAGCCAGGATAGACTAACAGCCAGAACTTAGGGTAGTGGCAACCTCTCGCCGCCTTCCCTAGCTAAACACACCCTCTACACAGCAGAGCTTGTCTCTGTGTTTCATGCATACAAACAAGCACTCGAAATATATACTATGCAAATATAGATAGATAGATAGATACCAAGTTGCGTTCCATGCAAAAAACTCTCCACACTCGAGTGTGGCTGCAACGTTTGCCCCCATTATGTAAATAGGAGTTGCCCCCGCTGTAGCATTAGGTACTTCCGTATACATCCAGTTTTTGATGTTTGTATGGCAAATGTCTGTTGACCATTAAATTCACTTCACTTCATTTAAATCTCAAGCATTTTCGGCACTGGATTTGCATGCGGCGCAGTCTGACAAAACTTTTTCAATAACACAAATACACTCCAAAGACTATCTAACAAAAGTGCCAACTGCAAATAATAGTTTCCTACAGCTACTTGCATAAAAAACATAAAATTGCTCCTTTTTGTTCTTTTACTTTGTTCAAGTCCGAAAAATTGGACGCTGACGTTGGCAACTTTCGTTGATTTTGTAAATTCTTGTGAGTTGCCAATTTGTAGGCGTCGCCACGGCAATCAGGAGCTAAGCCAATGTTACACCAACTAGAAGCATGTCTGATCTACTGGACTTGTTTTTAAAATGCCCTGTAAAATATTTATGAATTTATGTACAATAAATACACTGAACAAAAAACAATCATAGGCTAATAAGGTTAAATATTCTTCAGCCTAGTCCTCATCGATCTTAAAGTCCATAAATTTTAGGCGAGTGTTAATCATATTTATTTTAGTAAATGACGTACTGCCATTTGATTAATTCTCTTGACACTTCTTACCGCAGCTAATTATTAGTGTATGTAATTAACGTCATCCAAAGCAAGGTTATCGACAACCTCAGCTGTCAAGAGGCCCCTTCTCATACCTCCGCCCACGCAGCCGTCCATGCAATTCAAATTTTTAGCGGGCAGCTGTGATCTAGAATAGGAATATATAACAGGCTATATTTTTTAATCTCCGCCAACACAGCAGATACGACTTACAGCAGCAGCCAGTGCCAGAAAGCAATGCAGAATTAATAAAAATTTCATTGTTATCACAACTCTCGCTAAACGAATGATGTTTGATTTTGTAAAACTCTACTTCGAAAATAACGTTCAAAAGTGCAGATGGGTATATTGGTATATATGGTATATCTGAAGCTAAACTCGGAAATTTGTTTTAAATCTTCTCCAGCTAAATCCAATGGTTAATGGTTTGTAGAGCACAAATGGTCAACAAACAATGATATTAAGAAAACAGCCGAAAAAAGCTTAAGAAGGTTAACTAGAAAATGGCTTGATTGAGAGTATTGGGCAATCGGTTAAACCCGACGAAATTTGTTTCGTATTATTGTTTTATATTAAATTAGATGACGGCCATCTAGCTAGCGCAGAAACTATCCCACAAAATACTCTAAAACAATTGGACAATATTAATTTTTGTTTTCAAAAAACTGTACCCTTGTTGGAACAACTTACACTGCCAACTTTATAGAGTATTCCTTACTACCACGTACTTGCTGCAACAACATTCTTACTTGTTATAATTCGCTTTGATGTATTTAAACTAAAATGCAGCTGGGACTTCTGTTCGTTGGCCGAGCAGCTGGGACAGCTGGGCATCAGGATGTGTGAGACATGTGCAGGGCAGGGCTGGCAAATTGGACAACAGCTTCAGCTGCTTCGTTTCGGACAGGGCACAAAGACCGCAAAACCAAATTGATTTTGTCTACTCAAGTCCAGGATATGGGCCAGCAGTAGACACCAACGGAGAGTGAGGCAGGGATCTGGGGAGAAGGGATGCGGCGCCTCATATGCAGGTCCGTCAGTTGGTGGCGCAATTTTCATTACGCATTTGGACATTGGCATTGCTCATATGGCATTACGCATACGACCAATTGTCCAGCGCATACAATTGAGTTGCAATTGAAAGAGAAAGGTAGAGAAAGAGAGGGAGAGCCTTGTGTGTGTGCGACAGCATTGTTTGGGCATCGTGCATTGATGTATGCATGTAAACATAATCAGTATTTGCAAATAGAAATGCAGACAGACACGGCTGGGTTGGCGGGTGGCTGTGTGCTGTGGGCAGTGGGCAACGGGCTTAAAGGACTCATAGAGTCGATTTGTAATCGGAACCGTCAATGGGTTTTCATTTACTGGTTACTGGCCAAACTCTATGCTGAGGTTCATTTCATCAGTGCAGCAGAGCACAAAATGTCAAGAACCCGCTTCCATTTGATATGCAAAACAAAAATCGAACTGGGGGAAATGTTAACTGATCGAATAGTTGTTGAATTTCGCGTTGACATCTGCCCCTGTGCCTGACTATGTGCCAAAGGGTTGCATAACACTGGAGAGGGTTTGAGGCATGACATGCGATTGATCTGTGGTATCTCGATTGTGCCACGGTTGCAAAAACCTTTTAATTTACATGTTTAGAAACGGGCGCAGCAGATTATTCTTAAAATTATATATACCTTATGTCGCAAGCAAATTCTCTTTTGTAATCGTTTTCTTTTTGGCCCTGATTTTAATAAATGCAAGAATTTACAATTAAGGTTTCTATCGATATATGCGAATTTTAGTTTATAACTCTCGAACAGTCCTTATCAAATTAAAGCTTATGCTTTGCTAGCAAGCTTAAAGAGTCGCATTATGCTTTCTGTCCCTTTATATGTACTTTGCGTATTATTCATCTTTGCTAATAATCAGCTTTCTAACTACCCTTTTTTATCAAAAATTCATCAAAACAAAAAGAAAATTCGAACATATGCTAAACTGTATGGAGGATAATATATTTAAAACAACCCAATAATAAAAAAAAATTGCAGCTACTGCAATTTCGAGGATAACAAGGCGAAAAGGTAGCAATTACCAAGATTGAGCAGAAGGCTAAGCAGTTAAGGGCATGATCCAGGCATATATACTTACTTTGATATCGAGAAACCACAAAAACAAATCGGGAACACCAGCTGCTTCCTCTCTGCAACAACTGTTCAATGGCGAAGAAGGCTGAAACCAAAACGGAGGAACGTTAGGGGCAAAATAAATGACAAATTTTTAATGCCTCACAAAACAAAACGTTGATAAGATCAACGGCTGTCAAACAAAGCGGAACAAAGCGCTGCAAAATCCATAAAAAAACACGAATCAAAAAAATATAAAAAAAAGAACGCAAAACAAATGAATGACAAAAAACGACGACGATGACGACGATCTGAAGATCTCCGGGTGCTGATTCGGGAATTAAACACGCGCGAATAAAAATCAATGGGGGAAGACTACCTGCTGCCTGCTGTCATTGGGCGGAGGATCATTATAGGGATATGGATATATGCCTACAGCATGGAAGAGCGCACATTTGAGATGATTGTCAACAGGATTGTCCATGGGGCATACAAAAAAAATATATGTAGTAGAATACAACGCCAAGCACTTAAGTTGTTAGAAAAGAAAAACATTTTGAAAGGACAAACAACACACTCGACGTTGAGACAGGCAGGCAGGCAGGAAGGCATCCAGCCAGAAGACAGGACAACATCAGGACAGATTTTAGCTGGGGTAGTTGTCATTATTTTGTTGATTTTCATTCGTTGCTTTCTGTGCGCTGCGTTGCGCACTAAAAAATATCCTTTAAGTGCACTTCAGAGCACAATGCACTCTCCTGGGCGGGTGCTGCCTGGCTCTGGCACAATCGCAATCACAATCGCAGGCAGCCGAGGCCGAGGTCGAGGCTGCGGCCTCTTCTTGTCGCAAACTGGATTTTGTTTCTGGTTAGCACGCCTTGTCCATCAGCGGTGTGATTTAACAGAATGTGATTAGCATCGCTAACAGACTTAAGATTTTTCCCAGCTCACAACAACAAACGTTGCAAATCATCAAAGACGTTAAAGAGATCGGATTTTGTTGATATATTTCTGCTTTCTTTTTTACCTGACTTGGAATTATGGCATGTGCTGTGTTTATTTCTGGTGTTTTTCTAAAATATTTTACTAGAAGAAATTACTCAGCGTTGCTGTCCTTTTGTCCTTTTATCGTATTACACAAAAATAAATATTGTTGCTGGATTTATAGCGCCGACTTTTTCTTCTTCGACGCGCAGACATATTTCGCTAAAAATATTTTTAATTTTTTCACATTTGTATAAATTGGAATCGGTGTTTAAGTCATCTGCACGGAACAGCTGTTGTTTCTGATTTTCTACACTATTTACACCACTAGATATACGATTCAATGATTTATCACAATGTTAAGTAAAACATGTTGCATTTTATGGCAAGCTTAAAAAGAAAATTAAATTAATTACAACAATTTTGTCAGACACACGCGTTACAAGTTAGCCACATCAGAGCCCATCAGCATCGATATCAGCTACCGCCCTGCACCCCCCTACACAACGACCCACCTCTCTGACACCCCATGTGGCAGTTGTAAGTAGTGATAGTTGCAGTTGTTGTTTGTCTTCTTGTGCTCCTCGTTGTTGCATTAGTTGTTGTTGTTGTTGTTGTTGTCAGTGGCAACATCTTTTGTCTGGGAGTCGCCGCTGCTGTTGTTGTTGTTGCCATGCACTTGCCAAGCATTCGTCAACACACAAACACATTCTAGCTGAAGTTGCGACTCCACTGTGCATGCTGTGGCAAAGTCCTTGACTTGCATTTTTGATAAACAACGTGTCAACTTTGTCGACATAAACCATAATCTTCAGTGTCAGTTTGACTTACAACTCGTGTACTTTTCAGTGCACTTGCGACTGGTAATCATGTCATAAGGAGGCACCCAGGCTACAGTCCCCATCCCAGTACTAGTCCCAGTCCCAGACTCAGTGCTCAGAAAGTGAAAGAAATTTTTCTGCTAGATAAAAGGCAAAGACAACAAAGCAGCAGCCAAAGAGAACAGCATAAATTGCCTGGCAATAGTCGGGAGCATACTTAAGAGCAGTCTTTCGAGTTCCTCTAGAGATTAGGTGGACAACAACTGTCGGTCTTTGGCATAGGAGACTATTCTGCTGACTGCCTGACCGACTGTTAGATCATTAGCGTAATTAAATGTGGATAAAAAATTGCACTTAATTAAGTTCGCCCTCTCAGTCTCTCCCTATTCCTTTAATAACTCAAAAAAGTAAAGAAGTAGCGAGAAAGTATACAAAAATATAATTAATCAGCGAGGCATGTGGCATGTCTCTTGCTATTCCACAACTGAAGTTTGGCTCCCATTTTTTCGGGCCGGCAGGCGCCCTCGTCGGCACCTAGAAATTAAACAAAGTGTCGGGCGTTTCGGGTCTACTCTAGCAACTGCCACATGACGCACGCATGTCTCATTTTGCTGCCTCACGCTCTACCAGCTAGCTGCTCTCTTACTCACACTCCATCTCTTTCCAACTTTTACCATCACTTGGTGTGCCTTTTTTCCGGTCTATATGACAACAACAAAATGTTGTCAGCTTAATTTTTTTTAATAATACTAAATTTAGCCAAAGGGCACAATCAACAAGTCTTGAGCTGCTGCCATGTAATTTCGCTAAGTGCAAGAACGAAAAACGAAGCAACGACAAGCGTGTCCCCCAGTTCCCAGCTCTTCCCAACTCTTCCCAACTCTTCCCAACTCCCAGTGCCCAGTTCTTCTTAGTTCTCAAGTCTACATAGTGCAAATTTATCGTCACTTGCATGGAGCGTGACATTGAAATTCTAAATTAGCCACGCATCGTGTGCTACGTTGGGTATGTACATATATACCTTAATATATATTTATATATATGTATATGTTCGCATCATATACATGGCATGTATCCAGCCATTATACTAGTGGAGCATGGGACAGTAAAATTGCTTTGCCACAAGTGCAGGAAGTGTCAGATGTGCAAGAGAATGAAGTAGCAGGCGCCAGCTAAGGAATGCCTAATGGGAAAGGAACGTTTAAAATATAAAAAAATATTAATTAATTATATTAAGTTAATATTTAAGATTTACGCATTTTAAAACCAATATGTAAGGAACGTTTGAATGTTTATTTTAATTATGTTAATATATATAACATCTATATATTTTAAAAGGCGACCTATGTATATATATTATATTACATAATATATTTAAAATTCTTTGAAAAATGAATCATATTATTATCATTATATAATAAATAATATTAAAAAAATAATATATATTTATTTATTGTAGCTTCTGAAACGTGTTTAAATTGTATTATGATAAATATTTATTTATCTAAGAAGGATTAAATATGCTATAAGATAAACATATAAAATATTTATTAGTCCAAAAAGATTAAAATATATTATAAAATATAAAATATCTATCAGAGAAGATTATTAGTCTCCAATTAATTAAATATATTAAATTAATTAAATCTCTTAAAAGTTGACTGCATTTAGGAAATTAATTAAATTTAGAAACTACTATTTTAATACCTTAAAAGCCAATATTTTTCGTTGGTAGGAATTCTAATTGAATTTAATTGATTTGATAATATAATTAATTCATTTAATTGAATCACATAGTAAATTATTAAGTTGCAGCGCATTTTATCTAGAAATCTATTAAAACTTATAAATTAATGGTAAACCTGTCAATAACCTAAATAAATTTTTTGCTCCAATAATTTTAAAAAATAATAACTATAGCTAAATTAGATATTATTTACTCGCAGCATTACAAACTTATTTTGATCTTAAAATCGATTAAAACTTACAATTAAATACTTTATAATAATTTTTATTTATTATATTTTTCTGTTGTAAAGAAGTGTAGCAGAAAAATACATCGAATTTTCCTTAAATTCCAAGTCAGTTTAGAGAACAAGCCTAAATTAAACTAAGGTAAAGCTTAAAAATCGATTCAGAGTATGAAAATGTGATTACTAGATTACTTTCTATATTATGAATATGTGAGCACTTGAAGAGTTATTTGATTTCTTTTATGACGCCCATTTAAAGTCAATACTGGCGCACACTTTATAGATTATAATGGCTTGGCAGACTCGTGACTTCCTGGGACTGTTCATAATGTGCATATCGGCAAACCCACAAGTCGTAGCGGTTAATGATAATGCCAAACAAATCGCAGGCTGCCCATTTAGATGACATAACCGATAACCGATAAACTGTAAATTGCCAAGTGGAAAGTGAAAACTTTTTGTCGCACATTAAGAGGCAGCCTAGTCCTAAGTGCGTCGGTTGGCTGGCCAGGGGGTAGAGTTGATATTCGTATATAGGCGAGTCTTGTGCCTGGGCCTGAAGTCAATCAGCGGGTTGCCGGCATGTGAGCTGCAGGATTCTTACCATTTCCACATGGCTGACTTATTTTTTTCGTGGGCTAGCAACTTTTTTTGTTTTGTTTTTAGTTATATACGTTAAATAAGTCCCCGTTGCGCGCCGAAACTTTATTTACGGCAATAAAAAAGTTTTTCCTTAAAATATACAAAATAAACTCAAGATGTGGCAGACAGCGGGACGAAGCGAGAGCCTAAGAGCTACTGCCAAGAGTTGGCTGATGTGGACGTGCAGCAACCTTTTGGGAGCTGTTCCAAAGCGCAAATGTAATATTTGCTAATTTTATGTGAATTTAGAAGAAAGTTTCGTTTGCTTTTGCTGCTGCTTTTGGAGCACAGGGAGCCGGCGCATAATCCTCTCGAGTAAAGGCAAATCTGGCGCATTTATGGTTATACAATTTTTTTCCATCTGTTTTCCCAGAATGCACAATGATTTTTTCCTTCAGCATGGCAAAAAGATAAGCAAAAAAGAAGCAAAAATAAAAAGAAAATTTTGAGACTAGCGAAAATCAAACAAGCACCTTACAAAAGTCTAATGTATGGGATTATCCCTAAACAAAACAAAAACATCAGCATCAGCGGCAGGCCGGCAGCAGTCAGCAGCTAAGGCAAATCAATTTTACATATTATCCACACACACACACACACGCACTCACACCCACACACATATGTGCGCTCTGGTAAGGATAAAATCCTTCCGCATGGCATGTGTGTGTTTTTTTTTCGACTGCCATCATCGCGAACTTGGTCTAAACAATAAACTCTTGGCATCTAATAAAAGGTGAAAATCTTTTGAAAGCTTCAAAAGGTTTTGTTTTCCCACGCAGCGCGTGAAACATTTGCCCAAGCTTTTGGATTTATACAGCTAAAGTAGCGAGGCGGGAATGGGGCATACTTATATCTAGGTTGGGCGTCTTGAGCTCTAGCAGCTGGCATCGGCTTCATAAATGCGGTTAAATGTAAAAGTTTCTGCATCTTTATAATACGTTGTATGCTGTGTTTTTACTAAGTTCATTGGATTGGATGGCGAAGGGCTGGAAGAAACGCACATTTGCTCAGCCCCGTTGGCATGCATAGAATTTAACAGGCATCGAACAAGTGCGTTTAGCATATGGTATATCTTACAAATAAATGCTGTGGGTGGGAGTTAGGCTTGCCTCAAAATAATATCAGGTACAGAAACATCACAGTTCATTCAACATTCAACATTTCCCTTAGATGATTTGCGTTTCCTTTTGAATGCAAATATGTTGCTTATTTGATATAATTTTATTTGCAAAACAATATGTTTTTTACCCGTTGCTTTAATTTGTTTTCTTTGTTTATAAAAATTTTATAAAAGGGGCTGAATATGCCTTACATATAAATTATTCTCGAAATCAAAAGGTATATACGATTGTTGTGTAGCGAATAATGGAGTAAAATTTGGTTTGTAATCACATAAAAGGTACTATGTTTGAGCTGACTAGTGGCGATGAGTAGTAAGTCTTGCTGAGAAACAAGATTTCGGTTAAAAGATAAAAGGGTTAATTTTAGCCTAAGCTAGTATCGATACATCGTTTACATATGTTCAATAGTATCGACTCTTGACTGCGACTCTGTCTGGTTTCAAAATTTATTTACTTATAATTATAAATTATTATTAGTTTTAGATTTTTGAAAATGTTTTCTTTCCTCTTAATATCATCTGATCTTAACTCATAGACTAAACTTCCATTGGAGCTATTCATAACCAAGGGGTATGTAAATAATTGCCCTTCAGGCCAGCCAACGCACTTTAAAGAGCTGGTAACCGCATTGCCTAATTAAAGCCATTAGCTGTGGAAAAAAAAAAAAAAATTGGTAATATAAATAAGTAAATGTTTCTTAAAATTCTTTGCCCTTAGGCCGGCATAAAATGCACTTGAAGACACAACACGCATGCGTTTCTTATGGGTATTTGAATTATATATTGAGCATTGGGTATTGGGTATTGGGCATTCGAAAATGGTATAGGGATTCAGGCATAGAGGCAAGGTAAGGCGAGGCAAGGCCATAGCGTGCCACTCGATTGACGTTGCTTGAGAGAGGGTTAATGCATGGCATATGTGTGTCTGGGCCAAGTGAACGGTGTGTGGGACACACACACACACACACTTACAGTTAGAGAGACAGTTAATAGCCGGCAAATGGCTTTGGCTGTTATTGAAAATAATCTATGAGCCCGGCCCAGCAGCAGCAGCAGCAGCTTGGAAAACTGTAAAACGTTCCCAACATGTCCGAGTTCGAACCCAATGCTAATTATGGTCAGTAAATTAGCTTGGCGACCTTCATTGCCAGCTGAATTTGAGGTCTGAGCCACACGCAAGTGCTTAATTTTTTTCTTATTTAATTGTTTTTTTTTTGATAAGAATTCGGTGGATATACTTTTTTTCAAGCATTTGATTGATTAATTCAACTCGAATTGGGCTACGAATTGAATTTTTAATGATTTCGAAACTTAGCAGCAATTTAAATAGCTCAGACACAAAGACAAAACACCATAATCTAAGTTCAAGTGTGTGTCTCCTTGGTTGTTAAGTGAGGGCATTGTGAAAATGTAAAAGCGTAGGACAGAAGAAGGGGTATTACATTTTATTGCTACAGTTTTACAGAAATTTATTGCATTTGAGAATTAAGCAAAGAAAAATTAAGCAAGGATGCAATTTTCCTTCAGCTTTAAGTTCCTGTACATTTGTGGGTCTAAACATCTTTTTAAGTGTTATATAATTTGTATTGGAAAGTACTGATTAGAATATATTTAAGACACAGTAAATATTTTTTATTTTTTACTTTACCTTTTCGCCCCAAAATCCTGTGTTGATAAATTTAAATTCAAAAGTTATGTCAACAAATTCTGAAGTTAATTTCCAGCATTGGCCATATGAAAATCTTCTCATAATTATATTTTATGCTTAAAAAAAATATTGCTGAATTAATGTGTAGTATAGTATTTATAGGATAGAGTATAGTGTAGTGTATTTCTAGTTTCGGCTTTTGGCTGACATGTTGATCTTGCTGGGCTTGTTAGTTTTTCCTATTTCTTCGGGTGCCTCTTCAATCAAATTGACATAAACACATGTTGGGGCCCTAAGTGTTGTTGCGCCTGCAAAACGTAGACACCGAGCTGAAAACAGAAGACAGTTGGGGAGAGTGCGGCACGCGGGGAAAGCCTCTATTAATAGAGCATTAATTGATGATTATGTCAGTTGAAAGCGTCGTTGACAAACTGTGTATCTGATGGATACATGCGGCAAACGCCCCGAAAACAGCAGTTGAAAACTTTTCATGCACTTGCATTGAATGCTGCCATTAATCAAGCTGACGCAACACCCCCTCCAGGCCCGCTGCGCGCAGCTTTGCTGCGGTTAAATATTTTGAATGGCAACATATGTTGGCTGGCATAAAGCACCATGAGATTTGTCATGTGTGTGGCCACAAAGCGCTGCTTGGAGCCGCCCGCTGCTGCAGTTACACATTTTGGGCCGAGTGCTCACAACTATTTACCGCCAAAAATGCCCGAATCGCTGCAATCGCAAACTACGCAAAAACAATCTTTCAGCCAGCAGATACGACGACGACAAAACCGCAAACAAGTTGCAGCTGCATATTGCGCCTCGGATTCAGATATAGCCAACAACTCCGTATCTAAAGCTGGAAACCGTAGCCAGACCCGGCGCAAATGTGCATTCTGCGGTTTAGTTGCCGGTGCGGGATTCGGGGCGGGGATTTTGCGTAAAAGTTTTTCAAACATTTTGGCCCCAACTATGCCAAACATTTTTGTACTCAAAACTATTTAGCTGTCAGCATTTATTTGGCCAAAAAAAAAAGGAGAAAAAACAACAAAAAGAAGAGGCAAAAACAAATGCAGTTTAAATTGAGATATAGTAGATAAATGCGGCCAAAGTTTCATTTCAACATCAAGTTTATGGGTATTTATTGATTTTGCAAATAGTTCTCCGCCCCGCCCCCAGCCAGTTTCAGTTTTGATTGATGGCTCCAGCTGCAGGCGCGCTGTAAGCGAGACAGAGGGAAGTGGAAAATAGGGAAAGTTGTTGGAGTGTGGACTTAACAGATTTGTTGACCGAATGCTGAAAAGTGATAAAAATGATACATACGAGTATTTTCAAATTTTAGCTGATAAAGTTGCCAGTTTCGAGTGCTTAAAAACTATTTTTCGGTTTGAGGTTAACTATTTGTTATCCAAAGTTAACTCAAAAATATGAATATGTTGCTGATGGGGAGGGTCTGCAATACAGGAAATGCAGCTGAAATGTTGTGCAAAACAATAACTAATTAGAAAAGTTAAGCATTTTATTTTGGCTTTTGAATTGATTTGCAATTATCTTATACATTTTATTAAATATGCATGCATATGCAAGCTTAATCAAATCTAAGGAGAAAATGAAATTTAAAATACATTTTTTTCATTAAGGTACAAGCCTAATCGTAATTGTAATTTGTTTCTAATTGAAAAAAGGCGTACTATCTATTGAACCACTCGTCTATAAACTATTTAAATTAAGGCTGAAGGTGCACAGACACTTTAAAGGCATATAAAACAAAGTCATAAAACGTCTAGTTGCTGCAGTTAGTAGCTGGAGTTGACTTGGCCCGAAGGCCATGAAGGCTATTAAAGAAATTCCTGGACGTAACAGCGAGTATCAAGCGAGTGTGTGGAACGTTTCTGAAATGCCAAAGCGTCTTCTTTTTGTGTCTCTAGCCACACAAAGGCGATGATGAAGAAGTTGCTGCTGATGATGTTGATGCAGAACGCATTGCTCATTAACACGAAACTAATTAATTGCGCAATTCAAGTAAACTATCATGTTGCGAGCGGGTACCGCCATTACAGGCACTTGATTGATCACCGCCAGCCAACTGCAGCCTGATCTTCTTGAGCTAACAAGCCGAGGCCAAGTGCAGGGCCAGGGCTAAGACTAGGGCTGATACCTCAGGCAGAGGGTGCCAAGTGGCAAGTGTCTGTTGGCCATGCAGCGCGCCCATTGCATTTTAAACGCTAATTTATCGTTAACTGCAACATGTTGCCGGTATGCAAAAATGTTGCCTGGCATATGCAATTAATTGTAACAAGGCCCCGCCAGCCAGCTCGGCCAACTAGCTGCCAGCCAGCCGGGCAACCTTTAACGAGACTCAGCCCATTGGCAATTGCATTTGGCCAACACTTTTTGAGGCAGCGCGTTAAGTTGCTGCAATTTACGTGTTAATTTGAAGTCGTGTCTCTCTTCAAAATGTTTGGCTGCCCCCCAAAAATACACAAAAAAGCACCTTTACTTTTACTCTGTGCGCCGAGAAAGTCGTAAGTAATTCATGTGTTGCACGTAATTGCCAGGGTGTTGCGACTCTTGCAGGCGGTTGCGGGCGTTTGCATGCAGCCAGAGCGGCAGCTGCAAGATCCGCCTAACAATCTGTTTAGGTACCATGCAAAGGCGAAAGTTGCCACTTAAATGGTAGCCAAGTCCAAAAATGTGTACCACAAATTACAAAGCAGCTACATTTCGATGTATTTATCGTTTCATCCGAGTTGTATATGTTGATTAGAGCAGATGGATTAAGGATAAAATAACTATTTGGCAATCTCTTTATATTGAAAGCTTCTTTATATTTCCCTTTTAAATGGTAACCAATTCCAAAAAATTAAACAAAATTTTTATTAACTTTGAAAAAAAATGAATTAAATCTGGAATCAAATTTACGTTAAGTTACAAATAAAATCGATATTTCAATATTTCCTTTTGTGGTAAACCCACTACAGACTTTCTTTTAAAAAGTACCTAAAATCTTATTTCTTTTGCATATGCACCTTCTCCACAGAGCTTTGATCTTCAAGTCGCTACAAAATTCAATTGAGTTCTATTTGAAAGCATTCTGTTTATTGTTATACTTATTTCTTGATAGGCAGGGTCAGCACCCAAAACCCTGATATCAAGTCAAAAGTTATGAGCAAACAATTTTCTGCTTAAAAGCGTCTGTCACTAAACTTTGGAGCGGCCCTTGTCAACCGACAAAATGGTCGTCTGGCAATATTGTTGCAATATTGTCTGCAATTACTCATACGTGGGGGGTGGCAGGGTGGGAGGGCAGTCAGAAAAGTTCTGAGAAACCCGAAAATGGAAACCCCTACGTGATTTGTTTTTAACGAGATTGTGCCCAAAGAAAACTATTGACAATGCAAATATCGCATATATACACACACATATTTTGTAATTTACTCGACTGTGCACCGGAACCAAGCGAACAAATGTTGTCCATTATGGGCGCGGCTGTTCGCCCATTCAGACACACACACACACACACAATACAAAATATTATGTGTCAAAAATGCCAAAATGATGCGTGTTTGTTTGTTAGGTTTCTTGCCTTTTATTTTTATTGTGTGCGTCCTGTATAGTATTTCGCATAGTTTTGCAGCTGAAGTGGTTCGAACTGCCCCTCCGGAGCAGCCCTCTCCTCGCCGACTTAAACAGTTCCAAATTTGTCGCACGAAACAGTTTACAATTTCAAAAGAGAAACCCCTCATGTCCTGAGTTTGGCACCGCCTTGCCAGCCCTCCGTTTTGCTTTTTAATTTGACAATCAATTGACGTTTCGTTTGGTAAATACAAACACACACTTAGAAATTTTTGCAAAACTATTGACAAACAATATGCAGCAACAAAGAACAACAAAATAAAAAGTTTCAAATAACTTGGCCAAAACGATTTCAAAGCATATTTCAGCCATTCAATTCAAGGGCCTCTTATGTTTCATTCAACAACTAATTGAATGCCTCTCAGATTGACAACTGTTCAAAGGAGCATACAAACTATGCAACTCTTTTGGGATTTCGGCTCTAAAATATTGCTACATCAAATGGCTACACTTTCATTCTTTCCGGCAAACGGAAGCGCAGAAATGTGATATTTTTAATAATAAAGTTAAAACAGAGCTCGGTGACAACATTTTCAGATATTTCATTAAAATTTTAAACTAAATCATAAATGTTAACGTGTATTCCTTTGAACAGGACTAGGAGATAGAAACGGATTAAAAAAGAGAACTTTGTGAAATAAATATTAAAAACAAGCGCTTCGATTGCTAAAAATGTTGACTGAAAAACTGTTAGCTGTCATTTAATTCTATCCCCATCTTTAGAAAGAACAAGATATACTTGTGTCTATGCTGATCAAGACTATATATAAATTATGGAGTTTATATGTGAAATAATTGTAGGAATTACAACGGACTGTCAAACGAGCTGCTCATCTGTGTGCAATTCGGAGAGAGAAAGTTTTTCGAAGACAAAATTTTAATAATATTTGGTATACGAAAAATGTGTATGCCTAGCACATGGTGAAAGAACAGTTTGTTAATCTACTTATTTAGGCCAAACATATCCAGAATATCCTCTTTGGTTAACTTATCATCGTCTTGCGCATTGGCGGATGCTGGAGCAGGCGCAGGTGCTGCAGGGGCCCGCACAGGTTTAGCTTCAGCTGCGGGCACTGCTTTGGGGGGCGGCGTATTCCTCAGTTGGTCTGCTGGCTTGGCAGGCGGCTGAATGGGTTTTTGATTCTGGACGGCTTTCATGTTCGATTCGAGAGCTGCAATTGTGCTCCGCTTGACGATGACCGAGGATCTGTCCGACCTGGGCGCTTGCCGCTTGACCGGCTGATTCTTGGCCGGCGAAGAGTCCGGTGTTGGATGGTGTTGGGTCTTGACAGTGACATCCATACTGATGCCCAATACTTTTGGCGGATTGTGCACAGCGTTAAGCAGCTCAATGTATGGAATCGGCGTATTCGAATCCTCCTCATCAACTGACTCGGTTGGGTCGTTCCAGCAGCGATAGCATGTCATTGAAATGCCGTAGGGCGGTGCTTGTCTGGGCTGCTCCGTCTCTACAAATGGCTCAGGCTCGGGTTCGGGCTTTACGTCTTTGAAGGGCGCCAGATAGGTGAAGAGATGCGGCCAACCACGTTGCTTATATTCACACTTACAACGGCATTCGGGTTCTTCCTCTTCCATCTCTTCTTCTGGCAGCTCTTCCTCCTCCTGCTTCTCTACCCTAGGAAAGTCGCGGAACGGCGCCAGCCAGCAATAATCCGTATCGTGATCTTCCAGTCCAGAGGCTGATAATTTCTCGCCATGTGCCTCCTCCTCGTAGTCATCGTATGCTGGCCGGCACTGGCAAATTTGGCAGGTGCAAGTGCATTCATCGTCGCAGGATCGCCCGTCACTCTCACAGGGCGGACAAATCTCGTCCATGGATGGGCAGGGCACATAGTGCTTGGGCAAGGTCTCCTCCTCTTCGTTGAAGGCCACCCAGCGACACACGTACGGGCCTTGGCTACACTCGGCGGTTATCACTGGCGCCAGCCGATCCGCATAGCACTGCATCTCGGGACAGTTGCATTTGGTGTCCCTCTTTTTCTTTTTCTTCTTGACACGTTTGCTAGCACTGGACTTCACCGACTGATTGGAGCTAATGATCTTCTGGGATGATTGCTCGAGTTTGGTAACCATCTGTTCCATGGATATCATCGTGTATTCCATGCGTATGGAGATGGGCGAGGTGGGCTTGCTGAGATTAAAGGTTTGCTTGTTGAAAAACAGCTCCATCGTCTTGACAGTGGAAGCGCTCATGTTTGTGGCGGCGGATACGGTGTCCCAACCTTTGTTTAGTTTTTTTTCCGATTGCGTCTGAATGGGTTGTCCGCAGACGCAGCCGCGCATATCGGCATCCTCGTTGACAATGCGGGACTTCAGCTCTTCGTACAGCGCTTTGTAAATGCACTCGATGCACTCCTCGTACTGTCGCTCCTCCGAGTACATGAGACCCACATGAACCGCAAAAATCTGCGCCGTCCGCTTGGCCGCATGCAACCAGAGGCACTCGGAACGATGTCGCAGCTGTTTGGACAACGCCTCCATGCGCTTGCCACCCTCCCCGGAGCCGTGGTAATACGCCCGGAAGGCGCGCTTGACTATGCCATAAGCCAGCTGGCTGTCCATGCGACTCATGCCCGCTTCTACGGCCAGATCGTGCATTAAGTTCTCTTTGTTGAAGCGTTTATTGGGCACCCGATCCATCCTGTAGCGCACCTCCTCGTAGTGGCGAAAGGCGCGCTTGATTAGCTCCTTACTGCGCTTCACCTCCCACGGGCGCAGCCGGCAGATATTCATGACCTTCATCAGGCTATTGGCGATGTCCTCGAGGTCGAGGTCAAAGTACTCACTTTTCTTGGACTTATCCACCTGTCCACAGTTCTTAACATCGGGGCGCCAGCATTCGCAACCCTTATTCTTTATTTGGTCAATTGATTGGTTCCCAAAGAACAGCGACGAGAGCATTTTGGCCATAATTTCATAGAAACTTGGTAATTTGTTATATTCAATTTGGTAAGCGGGCGAAAATTTTAATCGATTGCTTTCGATTGCTTATTCAAAACAGAAAATATATATTGTAAAATAAAAAAGGTGTTCTAAACATATAAACATTTTGGTTAGATGAGACTTCGATTAATTTGATAATAATTAAAAATAAAATTACAAATAGAGCGAAATTACATAGAGCGAGAGAGAGAGCTTGAACCAGTTGACCAAAAATATTGCAAAGTTTAAACTGTCTGAGGAACAGGAAGCTATTTGTCTGTTTTTATTTTTAATTATTTTTTTTTTGTCAATATGAAATATAAAATTAAATATGCGTTATAGGAAACAGCCAGACTTATTGGAGAGTTATATCTGAACAAGTATTTCATGAGTTTTGCCAACTCTCTCCAATACGTCAGGCTGTTTCCTATCAAAGGCAACAAAAAAGAAGTTTCCACCTGTTGCCCGCTGCACGACGCGCAATTCAAGTTGGGAGTAAGCCAAGCAACTTGTCACTTCCTGAATGACGTCTGTCAGAGATTTGACTGGGAAGTGCATTGCTGACATGCTGCTGTTGGGAATGTTTTATTCGTGGCAGACATACAGAAATTCATATTTATCATACAGGCCAAAGAAGGGGAGAGAGAGGGTCTGCTGGCTCGCAGGCTGGCGGTTGTTGCAACATGCAACCAAATGCACAAAGCCCGCAGCAGCGACTGTGGCACGCATCATTTCGATATTTGTTTACCCAACAATTTGCTGTGCGTTCTCTTCTCCCCCCTGCCCCGCTCCTACCTCGACTCCCTCACTGTTTGCTTTGACATAGGACAGTAGCGTGGGGCGTGGCGCATGCGATGGCTGCGAGCGCCGCCTGATTTACTACTGTTAATTCGAAATACTTTTGTGATGCACTGCAAAGCGGAAATGCAATGCGACACAGACTTACAAACATAAATGCAAACATACACGCACACACACATACACACAGAGTGCACTTATTTTAACAGGCAACTGCGCAAAAACAACAAACAACAAATGTTGTGCAGCTCTACAAATTTCTATATACTAGTCAAAAACTTGAAACAACATGAAAACTAATAACAAATTCGTATGCAGCTAGACGAAGCTAGAATACGCTTCACATGAGTATAAACATTATTTTAATTATTAAATAAAATATATAAAATAACAAAACAAAGAAAATGATTAAAAGTTCCTTTCGTTATAAATACTAGTCAGCATAAACAGTTCCATGATAAGGATTCTTAAAAATTTATTTATTATCTGTCGTAAGCATTTCATTTTGGTTTATTTAAATATATATTATACAAATATGTTAATAAATATTTATATTTAATTTAAATTAATTTAATTTTACAATCATTTATTTAATACGGAAATAATAATTCATGACAAACAATTATTAACAATTATTTCTTAAACAATTATTAACAAAAATACAAACTGGTAAGTTAAAAATATATAACTTATCATATATATATTATTTATTAGTATTATATATATTAAAGAATTATATTATATTTTCAATTATTATTAAAATATATTTTTTACTATTTAATATATTTATTTATATATGAAAGATTAAACTTTTGCCATAATTGACATAATTTTATATTAATTAAATTATATTCGATATTTACCCAAATAATTGGTACAACGTTTTTTTCGATCTTAAATGCGATCATCATGTCACAGTCGACAGACCCATTTGTAAGTTCTGTTAAAAACAGAATCAAAGTCTGCACAAATATTGTCAGGCGGTCATGACAAATATTTACATAGCCAGCGCGTGTGTAGGTAAAATTTTTGGTGCACTACCCCTCCCAAAAACAAGGAAAAAAAAAAAAACAAAATAGTAAAACTCCGGAAAATGCGGGCGCATTGACAGTGCGGGCGATTGATTTTTCCTGTGTTTTTGGTATATTTGTTAGCAGCCTCAGAGTCGAGTAACACGGGTTGGTTGGGGGCTGCGCGGAGCATTGGGCAAACTAAAATAAATGCAGTGCAGAGTGTGAGTAGGGAGGGGTGGGTTTTTGCTAAAGCTAACAGACAGTTTTAGTGCAACCCAGAAAAATGAGTTTAATTGTTGACCTTAGCTATTAGCCCCTGTCAAATGGCTTTGGTTGACAGCAATTTGCCTTTTACTTCGGTTTTGGGCTAGTTTGGTCTCTCGGCTCTGTGCCTTTTGTCTTTTGGACTCTGTCGTTCATTGTCCGCATGCATTGCTCTTTAATTTATATGCAAAAAAGCACAACGTGCCTTTTGCAAAAGTTTCTTAGTATTTCTTGATATATGTGGAATACATATTCAGTATGCTTTGGTATGCACGAACGGCGCTGACTGACAGGCCTGTATCAGAATCGGAGGCCCATTGCAGTCGGGCCACGTTTGATATTTGTTTATGTTGCAGCAGCAGCAAAAATTGTTATTGTTTTTCTTGTTTTTCTTTTCTGTACATTTTTTTGTTATTCTTCATTTTCAGTACATCTACACTCGTACATATGTCCGTACAACAGGGCCATGTGCTGTGCAAGTTGATGATTATTGCCTTTTGGGCAGTTTCATTGTGAAATGCGTCGAAATGTGCAGTACCGAGCTATAAATGTTACATAAAACAAAAGTAAATTGACTTGTAAGCAGAAAATGCTGCTTATTGAATACTGAATACCAATATGAGAAGCGCAGAGCAAGGCGATATGTTGAAAAGAACGCTAATATTTGCATATGTGTCTACTTAGGCGTTGTAGATGACTGTGCGCGTACGACTTTGAGAACTACGGGATTAAGATTTTAGGAGAGAAATGGGTGGGAAATTGAGGTTTAAAATTTAAAGCAATGAACTCGGACAGAGCAAGGCTGGAAAGTACTATCTAGATTTTCCATTAAAATTGATAAGATATAGCAATAAGAATCTTATCCATATCTATATCCAAGAGGCTGCATATTGTCTATTCAGATCTTTGCAAGTTGAACTTTACTTATCCAAAGTTTATAAATAACGATTTTAAGTTACATATACTGTATCACCTATCTATTATAGTGATTTTTTACCTGTCAACACAAAAGCCCATTGTTAAAATAAAGCTACTGAGCTTTCTCGCTGGATAACCCAAAAAGATTCTTTGAGCTTAATAAAACAAATAACTGCAAAACTGTTAAAATATGAGAGTTAACATTTTTTTAATAGGTTCAGGGCTTGAAACTCTAGATGTTGTTCAGTTATTTTTCTCCCAGTGCAACCAAGTATTCTACGAAACTGGTTAACGGCTTGCATGATATTTTATTAGCAGTCGACAGTTGTTTATTGTTTATAAATTGATATTGAATCACTTATAGCTAAGCTGTGTACTTAGTAGGTTCTCCAATCTAGTCTTAATAGTATTATAAGAGTATAATCATGCGTCACGTTCGTAATATGCCTTGAAATGGTTTCTGGTGCCGAATTACGTGAGTGTAAAAAGTGATTTCAAAGGATACTTGCCAACATCTTTCTCTACAAAATATCCCATTAGCAACTGATGTAGAGAAATGTCGCTATGGTGACGGGGATTGTATTAAAAATAACATCAATCAGCTCATAAGACGCTATCCTAAAGGTCTTCCGAAGTTGGGCATATCTCCTTTCAATGATTTCCGACCAGGTGATCTACAATTATTTGAGGCCCCCCAAGTTGGTAGTATGTGGTTGAATTTTAGGCTAATTAATCAAGTGATTAGTGGCTGTGAGAATGCAACCGTTACAGACGTGAGTGGCTTCCAACAGGATCCTACCAAGGCCAAATTGGAGATTGGGCTACGTATACCCAGACTAGTCCATAGATATCAATATAAGATGCAACTGCGCTGGCTGTCCATGGTGCAAACCAACACTACGGGACCCTGCTATGCGGAGTTCCAAAATGTTAGCCTAACGCTCAATTTGAAGGTGATTGTCAGATATAGACAGGAAAAGCGCTATCTAAAGATCTATGAATTGATGCCGCAACTTGAACTGGGACGGCCAGTTAAATGACATGGGCCGAAAAAGTGTAATTAATATTCTATATTTGCTGCAGCTTTTTTCTGGAATTGGGCGATTTATATCAACACAATTTGGATCTAACGCTTGCCGTGAATCGCGTTTACCGCGAAAACTGGCTGGAGCTCTGGAATGATATTGAGCCGAAAGTTTCGCCCAGCTTTAGCAGGTCGGGTGCCCAGCTGCTGAATCATATATTTGATACTATCTCATACGATGATATGTTTTTATAATAGTTAAGTCAATCTTGATGACTCAAAATTCTCAAGTACTATTATATTTTATGCTAATAAACCTGCTAGTTTTGTTATTATTGTTTACTGTCTACCTGGCAAATAGGGGTATATTTGGCAAAATGCAAAAATTTTTGCATGTGTGTTAACTTGTTTTAAATTTTGCTTTTCATAGTAGCTAGCAAATTTATTATCCACATATTTCTCTAAAAGTTCAGTATGTGCTGACACTTGACTCAAAATAGTTATATACTTCAGTCTCGAAGTTCTTTGATCGCCAATCAGTCCATAAGTCAGGACAAGCTCTGACAAAGATTCCTGAAGCTCTCCCTAAAAATGCACACGGAGAACAGGGCATCTAACAGTCGATAGCTGCCACTTTCACTTCCTATTATCTGTGTAAGGTGAATGGGTTTAGATTCTCAATGTTATCTACAGGTCTCATGCAGCCAAACAGGTTTTTAGTTTTAAAAAAACACTGTAACTGAGACTTGTTGCAAGTGCATATCAGACGTTAATTAATATTATTGTGTGAACTGTTGTGCTAACAAGTTCTTAAAGCATTATGAAGTGTTTCGTTGAAATATATTTAAAGATAACATTGCTGTGCCTCACGTGGAAGTCTCTTATCTGCGCTCTACAGATACGTAGGTGAGCTTGAAGTGTGTCAAGGTACCCAAAAATAACTTTATACCTGGACCATCCACAGCTTCAGATATCGAGAAATGCCATTTTGGAGATGGCAAATGCATTGCAAAGAGTACAAATCAATTTATACGTCGCTATGCCAAAGGTGATGCTAAAATTGGTTTACCGCCCTTCGATAATATTCAAGTGGACGACATCACACTCATAAACTCACCCGGGCCCCTTTGGATAAGCTACACGTTGAAGAATCAGGTTCTCAAGGGTTTTGAAAATGCAACTATCATATCTCTGTCGGGACTAGACCGCGAACCGGAACAAAATAAATTAGAAGTGAAATTGAAAATTCCAAGTCTCGCCATGCATGGCAACTACGAGCTCCGTGGGCGTGGCATTATAGTTTATACGAACTCAAGTGGTTCTACGAAATCGGATATGCAGAATGTGCGCATAACGATCACAATTAAGGGCTTCATCGAGTATCGCAATAAGAAACGCTATCTAAAGGTCTACGATATGGCACCAATCTTCGAACTGGATCGGTAAGCCATAACTGAAGTTCTTTCTGGAGCTGAGTCTTAAGTTCGCCTATTTTATAGTTGGATATTGTCGGCTGATAATCTATTTAAGGAGAACACCGATCTAACTGTTTTACTCAATCGCGTGATCAACGAAAAGTGGATTGAGTTTTGGAACGAAATCGAATCAACCATTTTGCCTGTCTATACTCGAAGCTTTGTCAATCTTATCAATAAGTTTGCACAAGCTATTCCCTATGATGATATGTTTTTACCGGATTGAAAGATTGAATGATGAAAGCTCGCAAAGCTGAAAGCATTTTACTTATGGTAATGCTTATCGATATATTGTATAGCTTCAAGAGTCAAGTACAATAACATTTGTGATAGTTTCTTCAATTCAAACTGATTGAAATAAAATTAATAATTTTTTTGGTACCATATACGATCAAAAATATTTCTACTCAAATTAAATTTTGAAGTTCGGCTGAACAATTACATAATTATTCTGAGATTAAAAGAAATTCTTATATATAATATATTTTCGGATAAAATATAATCTCTGTATGCAATAAATTTTTGCTGTGTACATAATTATTCTGCCATTACCGAATTTTCTCATAAAAATCCATATTTTTTGATAATAAATAATTTCTGTATGCAATAAATACTAGATATAAATTGTTGGAGATAAGAAACAATCTCTGTAAATATTAGATTTCAATTGTGTCTACCATTCCACACATGACCTTAATTTAATATAAAAACTTCTCCTTGTAGTTATATTATCTATATAAAGAGAAACCAACCCAAAGACACTGTGAAATCAGTGCTACCAGAACTGCCCACACTCAACGCCTTTCAATTCCCAGAGCGACTTTAATTTATTACGCTTGATCTTGATTAAAAGCGCACACCCGCAATTCTCCGCGCCCAAAGACCCTAAAAAGAATAGAATGGCAAAGTTGTGGAGAGAAGGGTCCACAGAGCCATAGCAAATCCAGTCGGGGGCAGTCAGACAGCCAATTATAGACAGTCAAAGTCGCGTAAAGATGCCAGAGTAAAGATCCACAGGCAAGAAAACTGAATGAATGAACGAAAAATGAAAATTATAATATGAAGAGAGCACATCAACAACAACAGCAAGAACAACATCAACTGCAATAAAGACATCAACAGTTCAGAGGCATCAAAGAATCAAGCGAGACGCTCACCACTAAAAGGGTGCTTATAGGTGGGTAGAGTGAGGCAGCTGGGCAAGTTATAAGATTTCCAAAAATAATATTAAAATTAGCAACGAAGCGCAACAAATGAGATTTTCAACCAAGTTGCAGTTGTACTTCCACATGCCCCGCTGCCATAGCCCATAAACTGAGCACAGAACACTGGGCACGGGCACGTCCAGACGTCGGAGAGGCATAGATCAATCAGTGTGTTGCCTGCCCCAGCCGAGCGGCAGCAGCAACAGTCGAACAGACAAACAGCTTAGTCCCAGTAATTAGGAATGATAAATGCTAAAAACGCACTGCACAAAGCAAGATACAGAAGCTAAAGCTTCCATGCGAAAGGGTTATAAATAAAAATGAAGAAAAAAAGAACCCAGAGCCAACAGCAAATTGGGCAATGTGTGCGCTGGTAAAAAAACGAAATGGAAAACTGGCGCATCAGTCTCATCAATAGGTTAGGTAAGGAAAGGCAATTAAGATTTTTGGGGCAGGCATGGCATATGGCAGAGGATGTGGGAGCTGCTAAGCAAGCAGGCTTAAGGTAGAGTTATGGCAGAGTAGAAGGGTGTGTCTGGGCAGCTTAAGTGGGCTTTCCACACAATAGATATTACGAGGGGGATAAGGTATATTAAAATAATGGGCATTATGCATATATATATATATATATATATATATATATATATATATATGGATATAGGGACGAATGTGCGAGTTAGGCATTCGGTCACATTTTAAAATAAATATTTGATAAATGATAAAGTGATGAAAATGTTTCCTTAGATTGAAAACAGTTTACACTTGCGTAGCTTAATATCCCGCCTCTCCCAAAGAAAAAACGTTAGTTAAATTAACCTACTAGGCAAGATTTTTATCTAGATTTTACCCACCATATACTTCCTGCTTTAGTAAGTGCTTTGAAGAGTTTCTTTCGCTGCTCGCACGCTCTACCTTGTACCGTTTGCTTTATATTTTATGAAAATATATGCACAATTTCCAATTACACTTTATTTCAAACAATTAACCAGTCCGAAATGCCCCACCCTCCCAGAGAAAGCACTGAAACATCGCATGGCCCAGCTCTAGCTCTGTTCTTCCCACCTGCCTCTAGCTTCCTGGCCCAAAGTTTGAGCTAATAATGTTAGCGCCATATTTGACCGCCGTGTTGGCGTTATCATGACTCGACCAGGCCAGTCCGAACCGGACCCGCACTGGCTACTGCCTGGAGGCAACAATGTTGGCTAGCCGCAAGGCTGGCCAGCAGGTGCAAGTGCTCGTATGTGTACATGTGGTCGCCAACAAGGGGGCGGGATGGTATTGGTGCGCATTTACAACATTTGCGGTCTGGCAGGGCTGCTTAACAGGGCATTTGCATTTTGCATTTGGCATTTGGCATGGCACGGAATCTCACGGATATGTGTCTATAACAAAACAATTAGAAACGACGACGCTCTGGCAAAGCCCTCGACGATTTGACGCTGATTTATGAGTGGCGCGGGCAGGCGGGTGTGGTGCGGGCGGGCTACTAAGTGCCTACAAAAACTCAAAGACAGGCACGTAGCAGCAGCAGCAGGCCGCGGGGATTAGTTCAGGCAGAAGGCAAATAAAAGAAAAACGCGCCGCACACACATAAAAAGCCAAGCCGAAAAAGTGCTTCGGTGAGGGGTGGTTTGGGTGGGGGAGTGGAGGGGGCTTGCTGTTGCTGGGTAAGCTAGTCGCTTGGTTTTTGGTTAAGTCACCCGTGGGGCATTGGGGCATAGTAAAATGCTAGTGAAACAATTATGCAATTACTTAATTTGATAGCCCAAGTGTGTGCCATCTCTCTGCATGCCTGCGCAGGCACCTCAACGGCCGCCATTGGACTGTAAATATTACGTATACGTAGCGTGGCCCATGTAGCTGGCTGCCATCTCCACTCCGTCGGCATTGCTTTGTGGCCTGTAATTGTTTTAACTGCCTTGTGCACGCGCTTTGTTTACACGGTACTGTGGCCAGTACCGGTCGCATTGCCTATAAGAAACTGCTTGGTTCCACTGCGACTCGGTATGTGCATGTCGTGGGTTTTTCCGCTGGCATTTATGAATTTGTGCCTGATATTTGCATTCAACTTGCATTACTTTTAGCCAAGAGCAGACATTGTTTGGGAAAGATATCCTAAGAACTGTCTTAAAGTTAGTTGAGGTTTAGGGAAAAAACTAAAATATCATTATCCAGCATACAATGGAACTGTAAACAAAATAAATATAAATATATAGTCAGATCAGGTAAATCAAATGTATATTGTCTGCTCTGGGAATTAAATATTATCACTGAGATTTCTGGAATAAATATCTAGAAACAAAGACCTCTCGGAGACATAAAGAAAAATTTAACAAACAAAAATTGCAAGTAAAAGTCAACATTTAGATGCCTTATCCGAAATGTTTACCATAAAGAGCTATAATTCCTGATATACAGGCTGCTTTCTAGTACCTACTGTGTGCTATAAACTGAATTCCTATTGGAACACGAAGTCTAAAAGTTTCTATTGGATTCACTGAGTACTTGCTATTGGCATAAGTCTCTGCTATATACACATTCTGACACTGAGCTCATCCTTTTTTTAAATGTCCTTGGGGTCCATAAGTAGCGAGCCATAACTTGCGCTTCAAGCGTGCTGTAAAAAATGGGTCGCAGAAAGGGTAGCGAAAGAGTTAAGATGAATAAGTTGTTATTATCATGGCTAAAAATATGTCATACGCCACGTGTGTTTGGCTTTGTGTGTGTGTGTGTGCGAATTACCCACTTCTGTTTCATGTTGCCACGTTCCGGGTCCGTCATCTGGTGTGCAAAATTTCAGCAGCAATCAACACCTCGACGCTTGGGCAAAAAGAAAAGAGGCAGTGGTTTAGGTTAAGTGCTAGAAATTGTTAGAAATCATGGCTAATATAAATCATCTTGGCAAGCAGCTTTGCATGTTTAAGTGTCATACATAAGGCACAATATGAGTGTCATCGCCCCCGCCGGCGCCTCTCGCCTATCGCCCAACCTGCCACAAGTGGGTATGGCATTGGGGGCAGCAGTCATAGCTGCGAGACATAAACACTTGAAGCTCAACCCTTTCTGACTTTGGCAAATGTGACGCCAACTAAAAGCGTCAACGAGCAGCTCCTAGCTGTGCGCACCCTCCCACCACCCAACCACCGCCTGCTCACCTGGGCGCACCTTAGCGTACCCTGGACACATATACACGTATATGAGTTTGTTTGCTTTGTAGCTCAACTTCTGTTTTTGTGTTTATTTTCGTTTGGATTTACTAAAGCAATTTTCTTTGTTGTTCCTTAAAGGCAACGCTCAGTAGCATAGTGTATATGTGTATGTGTGTCTTTGTGTATTTGGTCAATGTAAACACACATTTGACATTTGCTATATACAAACACATACATACATATTTTTATTTATTTTTTGTGCAAATAAATTGTTGCAACAGCTGTTGGCATATGCCTCGTTTTTCACCTTGCGGCAAGCTTCATGCAACAACATTTTTGCAATCCCAACAAAACTTGAGACCAATTTTTTGTGATATATAACAATTTTTAATTAAGATTGATTCAATTAAGCTCTTGTTGTGGAGCCTGCTTTTGCATCTATATCTGGTATTTACTCTTCAACTATGTCGGCCGCATTTAGTATGGAATTTTCAATTAAAATGGCAGCAATTGAATAAAATGAACCTTCAAGTCTGCATTAGAAACCAAAAATAATAGAAAACAACTGATTGAATTTCAGTTCATTTTAAATACATGGCATTAAGGCAGGATTTGGGCAAATGTTTTGTATACATTTTGAACGACATTTCTTAAGTTGGAAGAAGGGCTTCATTTGTTTAGAAATTTCTATGGATAACGGAATTTATTCATAAAATTTATCAATATTTCTGGATACATATTTTCAATAAGCATCTTTTTAACTAAAGATAGATTCATATTTGAACTGTCTAAGACTTTTTTTAGTGTCAGAAATTCTCAAGATCTTCAAGATGCCAGCTGATATTAAAATTCAGTTGCCGATTCCGACATCACTTTGACATTTCCTTTGATGTGAATTAACAATGCGTAACTACAGTTAAAATTCACGGGGTGTCTGTGACACCTGCTTGTGTTTATTTCCAAACACACGCACACACATACATATGTACAGATACACGCATTTGGCATGTAAGCTCTCGTGCCGGCGCTCATATAAGAATTAAGCCATAATGCTTTCAAGTGCAAAAACTTGACAAACGCAACATGACAAACATAAATAACCAAAACGAGGAACGAACGGAGCACTGACTGCTCACATATGATTTTATGATGTGCTGCAACAACAACAACAACAACAGCAGGTACAGAACAACTGTAAAACTAACAACTCCGTCAAGTCGCCGTTGACATACGACAAGAGTCAGAAAAAGCTGGAAAAACACAAACGCAAAGCCAAAGCAGGAGCTAACAACAGAATACCTAGCCAGGGTATATATGGAGTATATATAGCCTCCCTACACAGCCCGGCTAAATATTTTATGGCACTCTGTGGGCGTGGCAGCAGGCGGCGCAAAAGAAATTGGAATGCCACAGAGAAGAACATCAAGCAGTTGGGGCATGAGCAGCATGTGGAGCACATGAGTAGAGAGCGAAATATTTAAATGACATTTACTCACTCACTCAGCCGCTGCAGCTGGAGTCAGGTGGTGGGTGTGGCATATGGGGGCGGTGGGGTTTGAGCTAGGGAACAGCTTAACTAAATTGCATAAAATTTATTTAAATGATAAGGGCACGGGTGGGTGGATGTGTTGGAGGGAAGCTTAAGCTTTAAAACAATAACTATGCAATATGTGTGCAAACCCGTCTGCTGGCATTTTACCTACACGAGTGTTGCAGACGACACATGGCATGCCCCCGCCATAAACACCCGCAGCAGCCCTAATGCTGTCGACTAAGCCAAAGCAGGCGCCCCTAGCAGCATCAACCCTACCACACCCCCCGCAAGTCCCCAGCAAACTGTCGTCAGTCAGCTTAAATTTATTGCTTCCTTATGTTGTGTTGCGTTATGAAAATAAATACCTTGGCACACAGACAGCTCTCCTGTGTGTGAATGTGTGTGTGTGTGTCTGTCTCTCACTCTCTAATGCCTAAACTTGAACTTTTTTGTTGCGCCCATATTTTATGGTACTCCCTATGCACACTCTTAAAATATTATATTATATTCGTTCACTTTGTTTTTTTTTTTTTATATTTTTGTTGCGCAAAACTTTGAAGAATTTTTTTGATATATATTTTTTGTGGCACCATTCGAGGCTCTAAATTGTCTTCTTTTTTTTTGACTTTTGGTAGTCCTTGAAGCAGCTACTACCCACTCACTTGCTAGCAAAGCGCCGGCCCTAACCCCTGCAGTCGTCCCTCCTACCGCTACTGCTGCTGTTGCTGCTCTGTCTGACCTCGTTTTTAATGGCGTTTGTTTTGAAGCGGGATTTCCGTTGTGCGGAAAGGGTTTTATGGCTGCTTTTTATGGGCTTTTTCAAATGCACACACTCACACACACATGCCTAATTCTATATGCAATTCTCATATATCGTATATCATTTATTTAAACTTTTGCATTATGACAAGCTCGTGTCATATTTTCGGGCTGCCGCACGCGGCGTATGCGTAATATGCGAGCGACCTACTTGCTGAAATCTAAAATGCATTACGTAATCAATGAGTGGCTGCCAAAAACAGAGAAACGAAAAGTATTTGCAGCAATGTGGAGCACTCGCATAAATAAATCACAATTACTTAAATTGAATACGATATATGCATGCATTTATTGCATATTATTTGCAATAAATATAATAATTAAGTATGCATTAAGTTGCAGATTGCCTTATTTATTGGGTTTTATTTATTTTGCATGTTCGACCAAATTTCTAATTAATTATTTAAGTTTCGCATCTTAAAAGTGTGGGCATGTTTTAACATATATTTGCTTCAATTGCTTGTCAAATATTAAAGTTATCTCAATGTGAAAAGAATGTGTGGTTTAATTTGTCTGGCCTAGCAAATACCCAGTAAGCAAATGAATGTGCCAAAATATGTCACGTAAATCCTTTATCAACACAAAACAATTAACCTAAATTATTTTAACAACTCAATTAGAAGTGTCCCGAAAATTAAATTCGATTACGAGTATAAAAAATAATCAATAACGAAAAATTTAATATTTCTCATAATATTTGGTTGCAAAATAAAAAATTAAATATAAAATGTTTAGATATATTTTTCATTATTATTTGTTATAAAAATAAAATTAAATAAATGAAACAGACAAAATTATAGTTAGAAATATTTTCTAATTCTTGGCAATTTATTATAATAAATATACGCAAATAATTATTTGCAATTTATTGCATAATTCTATTGTTTAGTCGACCTAAAATTCAAACCGCTTAAACCCGTAGTTTAATTAGCAAAAATATATAACTACCAATAGAAGTCCAACCTATTGAAAGCTCGCAGCCAATTTGGCAGGGTTCGGCAATATCAGCGCCTGCTTTCAAATCGTTTTCACATTTGATGCCCGATTGTCCGCCCCTAACCCCTCTTTCCATTAATTATGTAAAGTTGTTGCACAAATAAAATGAAAATCGACCAAACATATGACAACAAATTGCCAACTGTCTGTCCGACTGTCAGTTGGACCCCCTCCACCCCGTCTCCCTGTCTGTTAAACCCCTGTCTATATGATGCTGCTGCCAATATTGAATTTGAAATTAAATCGCCCCAAAAAGGCAAACGGACAATTGGGCGCCTGCCTGGCAACAGTTGTGCCAAATTGGCCAGTGCCAGTGTCCTGTCTTCCCGCACAGCCTGCACAGATTTAGCCCCCCGACCCTGCGGCCCCCCGCCCACCCCTTGAAATATGCATGTGTTAATTACTGATGGCTCTGGATGGGGTTCGCAGTCTGGGCCGTTTGGATCGTTTGCTGGTCAAGGGGTCGCTGACGCAAAAAATTGTCAACATGGCGGCTGGTGGAGAAGCTGCCAGCGCAAGCTGCTGCTCCCACGGCGTTGATTTATAAACCCCGGCAGTGATGGCCCTGCCTCCTTGCCCGCAATCATGCTGCAAGTTGCGCCCACTTGAATTTGCATTTACCTACAGCAAAAACAAATAAACGTCTAAACGACTAGGACAGGGGTAGGGCGGTGGCTGGCCTCAACTGTTGCCGCGCAGCAACAGCAACAAATTATGTGACGTAACAGCTGCCAAAATGTGGGGGGCGTGGCATGGCCAAAACTGATGCTGGCCATAAACAAATAAAACTCAGTTTGGTCGAGAAATTGATTTTTTGCGCCTAATCAAAAACGAATTAATTTCAGTCGCATGTGACAAACGCTTCTCGGTTGCAGGGCGGCATTTATTTTGATTTTTGGCCAACTACCAACCCCCGCCGCGCCGCAGCTAGTGCTATCTAAGCCTCTAACCCCAATTGAATAAATTGGCATGAAATGAAATTTATGTTGTACACTCATTTTCTTCTTATTTTTCTCTTTTACGGTGGTTGCAAGGTGTTTGCCTTTGGGGGTGGCAAGTGCCACCAACTGGACGGCTGTCCAGGCTCAAGCCACCCTTTGGGGCTGGGTCTAGTTGTTGTTCGTTCGATTAAAGCTTTAACAAATTATTGCGGTAGCTATTTTGAGGCAAGGTGCGGCACTTAAAGCATTGGCTCTGCCCAATCTAATGCCAGACTTTTGGAATTAGTGGACTTATACTTCAGCTGCAGCTAAGGGATGCTCTCTGTATGATGTCAGACGCGCAAACTGCCTACCCATTTGGTAAACATCAGTCAAGTATTGTGGCAAGCGGAAGTACAGACGAGTTTGTATTCGAACTTTTGTAAGGAACAATGCAATTGGAAAAACAGTTTTCATGAATCATGTGAATTAATAAACAAATTACATAAATTTAGGAAATTCAATATAAAGCCTTGAACGCTGTTGACAGGCATTGTTATATTAATATTTGAATAAATAAAGTTTTTTCATGTAATTTACATTTTGAACTTACGAATGCAATAAAATAATATGCAGAGTGTCACAACTTTGCTTAGAACTGAGACACTGTGTTGAACCAGCGAAAGGCTCAAATGTTTCGAGAAAAAGCACATGCTAAAATTCACATGCACTAAAACACTTAGGCATAACATTAGCCAACTCCTTGGCAAAAAAAATCTTCAGACTTCATTGGCATTTGTGTAAAGAACAAGTTCAGTGCACCTTGTTAACAGACAGAGAGAGAAAAAACAAACTGAAATTGTGCCACTGCGGTTATTTTATTGATTTTGTTGTTCGTCCCTTTTTTTTTTTTGTTTTCGTATGAACGGCACAGGGCGGGCGGAAGTGTGCGGTTTGGCATTTTGTAGCGTGCAATTCAATTTCATTAACGCGCACAGCGCACTAAAATCAATAGTAATTAATATGAGTACTTGAATACATACCCTACCAACTGCCTGACTGTCTGTCGCTCCTAGGAGCATTTTACCAGCATTCCAATAAGCCTACCCCTCGCACCCGCTCCGCCAGCAACTCCTGCTTTCTACCGACCTGCAGAGCATACAGCACAACAACAGACCACAAATCAAAAATCAAATATTAAGCGAGCTGAATATTTGGAAAGAGGGCGGAAATGCAGGAAGTTCATATGAGTGTACGTGCGTGTACGTATGGGAGTGTGTGCGTGCGTGTATGTGTAAAATAAATACGTTTTAGCCATGAAAATCCCTTTTAATTGCCACGCAACGGCCAAAGGATTTGCACACAAGCACACTGAAGAGACACCGAGCAAGAGGCAGAAAACTGGCATGGCTGAATAGGGTGTGCGAGGGGGCTGAAGGGCATGGGCATGGTGGCTAGCCTATGCAATGGATTCGTTGCCCAGTGGAGCGATGCCCTGCCACAGCCAAGTGGGATTTAGTGCAAATTGCAAAGTGTAACTTGTTTTTACGAAAAAGCACTTTAGCGCATTAGAAGGCCACGGCGGGGACCGAACCCCGTATCCCGGCTTCGATCCACAGCAGCAGGCGGAAGGTGGTCGGTTGCGCCGGTTTTGGCGGGTTGTGGCGGGTTGTGGCGGGGAGAGGTTACCAAAATCTATGGCCGGAGAGTTGTCGATGATTAGAAACGAACGCAAAAGCTGAAACATCCAAACGGTGCGTGCGACAACAGCTTGTGTGGGGCACAAGCTGTTGTTATTGTTATTGTCGTTGTTGTTGTTGTTGTTACATTTTGCATGTTGCATGTCCGCTACACGACTGGCAACAGCAAGTGCAACAAGAACAACAAGAAAAGTAGCTATGCAATATCCTGGCTGCATGCTTGAATATCCTACGCAACATAGGCTGTGTTTAGGTACCCAAATATGTGTGTTAATTCTGCGTATGTGCTTATGTGTATGTGTGTGCGAGTGTGTGTTAGGCCTTGGCTCTTCGACAACTTTCATTAAACAAACAGCATTAATTACATTAAAGATTTTGAATACATTATGATAGCTTTTCGTAATTGAAGAGTGCAAACGATTTGTGATCGCCAGGGCAACATGCAGAACACGATGAGTTTGACAAGTTGACGGGGGCGGGGGTGTTATTTGAACTAGTTATGAGCCAATTAAGACTTAAGCCGCTTGAACTTGCCATAGTTGAGCCAAGCAACTTGACAAGGCATTGGCCATAAGCATAGAGGAAACGAGAGAGAAAGAGGGAGAATTCAGTCCCTGCTCCGGCGGCCACCTTAACAATATGAAGACATGCTAGGAGTGGAATTATTTTATATTTATTTTAATATATTCAATAATTCTGTTTAAGATTACTTAAGCAGGCCAACAAGTAGGTAAGTAAGCCTTGTACAATCCATGTTCTGCCGCCACTTTAATAGTTTCATGATTAGCCGCAGAAGTAAGACTTGCGTCAATTGTCTGTATTAAATGAAGCAAAAGACATTTTAATAATATTATTATTTGCATTTAAAACCCTTTTTTGATATGTATGCTCGAATATTAAATATAATATTTAATTTTCTTACACAAACATTTAGAGTAAATATCTCCACGTTTGATTGGACGAATAAAATAGTTTTCTATGATGAATTATTATACTTCGCATAACATATGAAACGCTTAGTCCAGTTGCTTGATACCATAATACCATAATGATAATCTTATTGACTAGAGCAACTGTACAAAATTATAATAGACTCCCATACTCCTTTTCCCCCCACACTCTCCATTTGCCTGCTATTGGAAATGATTGAAATGAAAATTAATTGAAGACAATGGCATACAAAATGCATTTTCAATTAATTTTCATTCTTTATGACAACATATTTATATCCCCTCAGCCACAAACACACACACACACACGCATACACACACACACACGGACACACACTCTCCTGGATATTTGCAGATTATGCCGTTATGATTTAAGGTATCATAATGGTCCATTGTCATAAGTGCCACACAGCGCATTTTATCCATTAAATGCTTGGCAGCCATATATTTTTTTTTGTTTTCCATACGCGCTTTCAGCATTTTAATCAATGCATTCAGGATAGGCAAAATATTTGATATTTAACTTGATTTTTTGCGAGCGTTGAGTAATATTGATTTTATCACTTGAATTTTATTTTGACTTCCCTATTGCTCCAACCAGCGATGGACCCGTGAAATAGCAAGTCATGTGAATGGAGAATAAAAGTGGAAAAAAAATAACTTAAAATGTAGTTGAGGGAGTTGGAAGTAAATATTCATTGGATTGAGTTCATCTTCCATTCTGTAATTAAATTCGTCGTATTTTGGGTTATTGAAATGCATTTTCCTCTTTCCTCAATTAAATCATAAATTACTATGCTGAAAGTTATAAAATCGTAAACTTATAGAAAGAAATGTATTTGCTGCGCTTTGTCAAAGATTTTACTCAAAACTCTCTGAACTTCGAAAGCATTATAAACTTTTATAATTTAGCGCCTTATTGCAAGTAAAATATATCAGTTAAAACTCTTCCGTTTGTTATTTTTGGAACGCAGCAAGGGGACGAGCCGGGAACCGCCCGCTATTATAATATGGTCTCATAAAGCATATTTTCAAATTGACAACCCTCGATAGGCACGGAAAAAAGAAACTGTGATTTGTGTTTGCGTTTTGCCGGAAACCGAAAAGCGTTGCGGAAATCACACCATGAATTTAATGAAAAACGGCAAATATCGAGGGTTCTACGATGGCCAGGCCCAGGCCCAGGCAGCTTACCGCCTGGCTGGTCGTCTGCCAGGCCATCAGGCTCGACCTCGGCCATAATTGTTTGCAAAAAGTTTATGCACGTAGCGATAGCGTACATCAAAAATGCTGCAGTAAGAGCCCGCTCACGCCGCGCCCCCTCAGCCGAAATCGCCTTTCGCCTAAACTTCAGACATAAAACGCCAAATTGCACCATTAAGAAATTCGTTGCGCATCAGTGAGCATTTAAAATGGAGGAGCAGGTCCAGGGCCACCACATAAATAATAGTTATAAATACCTAGTGGTAGTAAACTTTGTCATTGAACCCCGTCGGAGGTCCGAAATACTCGGTACACTTAGCAACACAAACAACCAAGAAGCTGAAGAGTTAGGCATGCCCGACTAGCGATTGCCGCTTTTTTATCAAGACTATCCATAAATTTGTACATAACTGTTATTTAAGGCATGGTCAAAGATTTTTAAATTAATAAAATTCTAAGGAATGCGTACAACAAATTTGATGGCTGCAGCTTGTAAAGCACTCTGAGTTAAAAAGGGTCATTGGTGGTCTAGGAAGTTTTTTTTTCGAGAGTCCAATGATTTAAAGGGTTGGCTTGCGCATATGATACCCTCTGTTTTTAACCCGACTTAGCCTACAGGGTATAATAATGCGGCCAGTTGTAGTAGCAAGTCCGAATCGAGTCTATGGATGAAATCAGCGCACGTCAGCACAAAAGTTGGCAGCGCACTTTGTTGCTTCCTGTTGGAGGCTGTCGCGGCTGCGTTGGTAATCACTTGAATATTACGTAGCGGAAATCGAAAAGTACGCTGCAAAATTTTTCCAGCGCTATCTTCAGGAAAATGAAGAAGCAGACGGACACGAGACGAAGACGTCGCCGCAGCTTATGACAATAATGAAAGCGTTTTGAATGTGCGCCAGTCGCCATCAATTTGCAGCTTTTGGCTCGCCACTGCAAGATGACACAAAATTGAATGGGCGGGGGCGTGGAGCGGTCGTGCAAATGGCCGCCGGAAGTGGCAGTGCTGCAAATAAAAATGGCGGCGGCGGTGGCGCCTTTGCTGGCAGCGCATTTTTGGTCATTTTTGCGGCGCCATTGAACAATTTGGTTTGTGTTTTGCAAGTTGTCGCAGGTTTCGCTCATAATGATGATGATATCAGTGCTGGTGGCAATCCTGCCAGGCAACCCTAATTTTGTGCTTGGCTGGCTCCCTCACCCTCTATCTTCCTTCAGAAGCTGTAGCTCCGTGGCGCCGCTTTGGCCATCGCATCTTGTTTATGGCGAATAACTAATATGCTGTAAAATAAGTGAGAATCTCGAGCTCTTGGCAAGTTTCGGTTTAAAAACACATTTGTGCCATCATTTTGTGGTGCAATGTGCTGCCAGTTCTGTAAGTGTGGGCAAATGTGCAGAAAAAGTTGTGACAATTTCGGGAAAAATACATGGAACGGCAGCAGGAGCAAATGAGAAGAGCAAAGAAAATAGATTGTCAAGTCGGAAAAGATAATAATGGCAGGGGTAAGCATTAAAAAACTAAACGAAAGTTGCCTAATGAAAGGAAGGCAAGAAATGGTAAGGAAAATAAGCACATAAACTATGGATTAAAAATATAAAAACGAACAAGAGCTGGTATTAAGAAGCTGTAAAGATGGGCACCAAGAAAATACAAGTAAAATTTACAAGCACAAAGCCGATCAGGAATATGAAGATAAAAAACACTTAAATGAAAAAAGACGGAGAAAAGAAAAGAAAAATCGAAAAGAAATATAAAAATAAAATGAAAAATAAGTAAAAAAAAAAAAGAAGAAAAAACAAACAATTTAAAAACTTTTTAAGCCAACTTTAATGTAGGCCAAGAAAATTATAAGCCTTATGAAAATGTACAAGAAATTGAGGACAGAAATATTAAAAACACTGCATACCAAATCGTAAATAATTCTAAAATGATAAATTCAATTAGTTTAGCCTAGAGTAAAACGTTTAGAAAAGTTAAGAATAAAAAATATAAGGAAGGAATTTATTTGGATATTATTTGTCCATGCCGATTAAAATTAATGAAAGTATTAATTATTTATTTGTTGAATATAGATAATAATATAGTTAAAAGACCTGTTTCTTACAAGTGATAGGGGTGAACTTAAATATGATAGATGCAAGCAGGGCAATATCAATAAATGCTAGATGAGAAGTGTACAGTGGGTGACAGATGTATGTAGGTATTTTGGTGCACAATTAAAATTTACTTTTTATATATGCAAAAAGTATATTATTATATATTGCAAAAATATTTTATTTTAATTTTCAAACATGCAGAAAAGGGTGCTGTCTGATAGCGATAATCAGAAAGATTGTAAATTTTTCAGTAATTTCAAAAATGAAAACTGGCTTAAAGGATTAGCAAAGAATGAAAACGAAACAACTCCTCGTTACTAGCAAAAACCAAAATACGCTGACTGATTCATGCCGAGCTATTTATATGCATTATTTATGATTCACTTGTATTTCATGCAACTCTTTTTCGCACATAATGCAAATGCTAGCCATAACTCTCTGGGGAGAACTCTGCTCCTAACTCAATTGCACACAAAAATGTTGTTATTTTATTTATTTTCATTTTTTTTATACGTAACAGCAAAATATTTGGTAGCAACTTTTCGAAGCGGCTTCCGTTGTCTGTCTGTGCGTCTGGCTGCTCGTAACTCCTTTTGTGGCGATTCCTTAACGACAAAGGACCTTCATTGAATGGTGGAAAAACGCAAACAATAGTAATGACAAAACCAAACTAACCACACGAACCAAGAGAATATGCCAGAGATAGAGGAACGACGTATGGATAAACGTCGAGTTACATAGATACGACTATCACATTGTGTGTGTGTGTAGAGATCGGAATAGATGCTTTGAGATGGATGGGCGCTTGGCTGGACGCAACGAGTTTTTATACAATAGCACTGTGGAAATATAAAAATCTGCTAAAATCATTCATGAGGGGTTTGAAAATTCCACAGAAAACTGACAAAACTGACAGAAGGGCTGAACATAGTGTTTTGGCATAGAAACAGTATGGGATGGCCGCAGAATATGTATAGATAGCAGAGATATCAGAGAGAAAGAGAGAGAAGGAGTCGGAGAGAGGGAGAGGCTGGGCAGGCAAACGTTGTGCGGGGCAACATGTTGACAAAAATTGCACACAAAATGCTGAGAGATTTGGAGGTTTTTGTTAGGGACAATGGTCACAATACACACACACACACGTACACGCACACACGCATACACACACAGCTGGTGGACGCCCCATGGCTGGGCGTTTAAATAAAAATCTGATTAATTTCTTTTATGTGCGCTCTCTGGTCTTTGAGTCATTGTGTGGCCAAGAGCCAGAGCCAGAACCAGAGCCAGAACCAAAAACCCAAAAACCAGGTTCTCAATGTTTGGGCAAAAGGTGGCAGGAAGCAAGGATAAAATGGGCAGTGACATGTTTTGTGCGGGGCACATGACATGTGGCATATGGCACACACACTCTCACACACACGCTGGCACAGCTGCATGTCAAAGGTCGCCGGAAACATTGTCGCACTTGGTGAGGCAACTCGTCTTGCTTGAGTTATATTTGCTCTATGCCCCCGGGTTGCAAATGAATGCGTCGCAATCTTGAGGTTAATTCCATTGATGTGAAACGTATCTAATAAAGTATGAATGTACGGAATTGCACGAAAATTCGCTTTGTGTTTTAGCGGAAAATGAATTAAGAGGCATTTGGCAAGAACTATGTGGGTTAAAAGTGCTCGTTTAAGCATTAGCGGTGGAAAGTTTCGGAATAATTACTATTGTGAATATTGATTGCCTGAATGACTGTCGCACATTTAGAAATCATCTACCATCGACTGCCAAAAAGTATTCTTTTTTCTATCTTTTATCGATTGACCACAAAGCTTAGGAAAAAACCCTTGTGAAGACGAAAGATAATGACACGAAGATCTTAAAGAAAACTAGCAGAATGTATAAAAGCATTTCTAAATCGCCTTCAACTTCATTTAACGGGAAGCTGGTTCAATTCTTTCCACTTTCAAACTATTTGCTCTTTAAATGCTCTGCACTTCTCGCAGTTCTTCCAAGGCACCATAATTTGCTTTTGTACATTAAGTAGATGATGTTCTTTGGCTGTCATTTGAAATTGTGGCAGACATCATTTAAAAAGCCATTCCACTGGCTGCATAGACATAAAAAAATATTTTATTATTAATTCATTAGGCGTTTTTTAATGGGACGCATATTGTTGTGTAGTTCTGTTTTCTTTGTTTTTTTCGAAGCTGGCAGTTTTAATTGTTAATTAGTTAAATGTGCGATACAGGCCACATGGCACACCCCCACCACACGCCCAGAAATGACACCCAGAGGCAAAGCAGAACCCCCCACAGACCAAGAGTCGGTTCCCGTTCCCGTTCCCATTCCAAAAACTTTGCCAAGTGTCGCACAAGTGTCGCCCCCGTCAGACTATTTATTGGACGTTCTAATTGAGAGTGCGTTGAATTGGAAACCACAGAAATTGGTCTGCTCTGCGACTCTGTCTGTCTGGCTGCCAGCAAGTTACACGCGCCCCGCCCACTGTGCCGGGCCATAAAAAAGCCCGGCTAATAATTAAAAGCCGCCCTCGCCCCCTGCCCAGCCCACGAATATGTACGTAAATGGGCGCAAATTGTGTTGGGCTCCCACTCTGGGGTTTCGTTTAGGGCGTGCTAATCATAAAACGAAATACAACGAAAATTATGAATTTGTTTGACGTAATTTTACGACAGTAAAAAAACAACCAAAAATCGAAGAAAAACAAATTGTTGTTTTTTTTTTTTTTATATTTGGGAACCCAACGAACGGTGCTGCCAATAATGACCCAATTTTGTGCATCAAATTTATGTTTATTCGGTTGCTTCGAGAAAATTTTTCCTTTTCTATTTTTCTTGCTTTCTTCGATGCTCTCCCTTCTTTTCCAATATTAATATGTATAAAAATTAACGGTGGAACAAAAATCGTTTGCGCAGCATAACAAGAAAATTACTTTTTAATCTTATGAGTCATTAGAAGACATTTTCAGTCATAATGCTAACGGGGGAAAAGAAGATAAAGCCAATAGAGAGATAGAGAGAGAGAGAGAGAAAGAGAGAGAGAGAGAGAAAGAGAAAACAAGATGCTCCTGCTATCATATGATGCCCGAAAATTTACCTAAGCTGCCTTACTAAATGGGGAGCTCACACATTTTTCGTTCAGCTCTTTTGTTTAGTCTCGGTCTGGGTTTTGGTTCGTCTTGGATTTGGTTTCGGTTGCTCGTCTAATTTTGTTATGTGTGAAGTGTTGTTAAAGCCGATAGCTGGCACTGGGAGTTAGCATATGGAAATGAAGCTGTCAATAGGCGAAAAAGGTGTGACCAGCTGTTAGTTATGTGCCACTTACCAACACATGTGACCAAAACAGAGTCCACAGCGCAAAAGAGCAACTGATTATATCGACCATAAAGTTGAAGCTCTTTAGAAGTAATAAAATCAAGTATTCGTACGCTCTAAAAGTCAGACGAAGCGTAGATTTATTGCGTGATAATCCCCTCTAGCACAAAAGTTTCCAACAAAAGACCAATAATATATAGGATTATATATTTTATAAACACGAAAAAACTCTTTTTCTTACTTCTACTATAAACATTTTGTTCTAGCCTAGGACAATTCAGCAACAGTTTTAAACGAAAACAAACAAATAGCAAATTTTGATAATTCATATATTTTGATTAAGTCAAGTGCGATGCTGTCATATGGACTGCTTGGGAAGCCAAGTATGGTTAGAAGATAAATGCAAATTCATAGACGCGTGGTTTTAACATAACAGAAATCATGAAATTAATTCCTAGTTCTTCCTAATATTCTGATCAAAGCTATGCAATTAGTTTAACCAACAAATTTCCGGAGCAGCAACGTAACTTTTCCCAGCAATCCGATTAAACTGGGTCCACGGCTTGTGAACGGGTTTTATACCCTGAACCCATTAAAATTGGGTATAAGGGTATATTGTATTTGTGCAAAATCCAAATGTATGTAACAGGCAAAAGGAAGCTTCTCCGAGCCCATAAAGTATATCAGCATCAGTAGCCGAGTCGATCTAGCCATGTCCGTCTGTCCGTCCGTCCGTCCGTATGTAACGCAAGGATCTCAGAACCTATAAGAGCTAGAGACTGAAATTTTAGATGTAGATGCTCCTAGTTCCCGCGCAGATCGAGTTGGTTTCCGATAATCGATAACTTACTCCGTTTCCAAGCAATCGATAAAAATCGATATCGATATCCTGATTTTTAGAAAATGTTGGTAAATAATAAGAGCTAGAGTCACCAAACTTGACATATAGCTTCTAAAATAGAATATATATATGCATTTGATATTGTTCAGGGTATCCCCTAGTCGGGAGCTCCCGACTAGAACCTCTTACTTGTTTTTACCTAAAATTGGGCTCTTTATGGCATTATTGTCTTATTGCTTACTGAAGTTGGAGTTGGAGTCGAGGTGGCAGAGATTTGGTGTGTGGACAAACCTTTCATTGTCTTTTCATTTGAAAATGGCTAAAGCTAAAACCCATTGCTGTCCATAATCAACGCAAATCCTTGCCTAATGCCAGTTTTGTGTCACACACAGCGGGCATACGGGGCCAGGCGGCTGTAGGTGAGCGGGCTGGAGTGGAGTACATTGTCATTGTCATGGCTCTATGGAGCGCTTTCACCTTCAATACGGTCTGCTGCTGCTGCTGCTGCTGTTGATGATGTCCTTTTGCCTGTCTGTCGAGGCGATAGCTCTGCTTGATAGTGTGGTCCTGGGCCAGGTCCTGGCCCGGGGGCTCTTGGCCCGCATCGACAGTCGGTTTGTGAGTCGTTTTGCCTTTTGCTGATTTCGCCGGCTTAATGTTATTTGTATGCCCGTTGTCCTTTTTAGTTGTGCAGTTGTTGTTTCTAGGACTACAGGACACACACAAAAGGACAAAAAAAAAAATGGCAGAAGAGCAGTTGCCTTCGCTTTTGTGGTTGTTGCGATGTCTTCTTCATGCCCGAAAAGCAGCCGAGCAGAGTGTCCGCCTCTCCGGCCTGTAGTCCTGGCCCCTTTCTGTTCTGCTTGGTAGGCGGGGCACATATGTATGTGCGACTCAATCTGGTTGTTGTTGTTGCTGCATGTCTGCGGTTGTCTTTTGGCTGCCTCCTTTTTTTACTCGAGCTTGTTGTTGTTGCCTCTTGCGCTTGTTTGTTTGTTTGCCAAGCATGTCAACTGTTCTTCTTCTAGTTGGTCGTTTTTTTCGCTTTCTCTGTTATCCTGCGTCGTCCTGTGTTCAAATTTAATTGCTGTGGGAACTGCACATATGAGCCACTCAGACTCAGACGCGGCGAGATTGGATTTTCAATCAAAATGGTCAGCCTAGTGGCAGTAACAGATCCCCAGCAACCAGAACCCATTACAGCAACCCGCCCCACAACCGACCCACATATATTTGGAATCGCCTGCCACCATGCCACTCACTTTTATTGTGACTTTTTTAATTTTTGTTAACAAAATATTATCCAACTTTTAATGGCACCCCTGACAGCGCAAATGGCTTCATATTTCTCAAGGCGCCGCCGCCTCAAATCCCGCCAAAAAGAAACAAATAAGAGAAAAACGAGCGCATGGACATGGAAATGCACTTGTCCAATCACAAATCTGATATGCTTAATCAAATTCTAACGGCACTTAAAACTGCAGACAAGGTGAAGCTTTTAAATTGAAAGATTAAATCGTAGAAATGCAAAACTAAAGTAAATCTGTCATTATCTTATTAAAACTGTATCAAATTCCATAACTGATTATTCAAAGAATATTCTTAGTCTTTCTTTTTCATCTATTTAGGGATACAAAAATTTGGAGTACTTAAAATAGGCAATATTAGTAGCAGATTTCTTCATGGTAGATGGGAGCGAGCTGGATAAGTTTGTAATCACAGCACAAATACAAATAAATAAAATAAAATAAAATTCGATGAAATAAATAAATTAAATAGCTTAAAATTTAATAATAATAAATAATTTTAATAGGAGAAACAACAAAATATTTTCAATTGAATAAATTTTGTATTTTAATAAATTAATTTACAAATATAATAATTCAATATTTTAATTAGTTTCCAAAATAAATTAAGTTTCCAATTCAAATTAAATTTCCAAGTATAGATTATAGACAGCTCAAAAATTATTTAAAATCAAGCTTATACGAACTACTTTTCGTTGTTTTTTCTATATGTGCTTTTATCAAGCCCATAAAACTGTATTAAATAGCTTTGGGAGTTAGTTTCTGAATGGACTGTGGGGAACTTATGTCATTAAGCAATGCGGCGACATTTTGGGGCCGCAAAAAGTCCGCAAAGAGCCGCCACATCCGCAACGTTGTCGGCCCCGAAAAGCGTTCTGCATATTTGCGACGTGTATTAATGTCGATAAAAAGTTGCTGTGACTGCAACTGGCGAAATGCTGCATGCTACCAACAAACAACTACTTGCCACATTCTGCTGCAGCTGCTGCTGCATGCTGTAAAAACGGGCAACATCATTATGCGGCAAACACTTAATTGTCGCTCATATCTATGCCCAGAACTGAAAATGCGGCATGGCGGGGGCAATTTCCACTGCTGTTTGGGTGCCCATTTTCATTTTCGAAATTGGCAAAAAGCGCAGCCAACAAGTCGAATCGAGTCGCAGTCGCGCATTGTCAACGCAATTTCGCGGTGGCTGCCACTAGTTTTGGGTTTTGGTGGTGCACAGTTGCATTCCGGGGTGGGTGAAGTGGGTGGTGTTCAGGCCACTACTATCATTATCAGCAAATAATCAGAGTGTTGCTGCTGTTGTTGTGGCAACAACCAAAACGCCAAATGTTGCGTAATGTATGCAACATAACTGCAGATAGCTGCGGCCGTGTAGCCAGTTTCTGTGCCACCGCCAGAAAACTTCGAGTTCCAGTTGCAAGTGGCAGCTACTATGCAGATGAGTTATAAAAGAATTATCACTGTAGGTAGTGGGGTAGTGCTCTGGATAAGAGATTTTTTTTTTTTTTTTATTTATATTTTGTTTATTAAGAAATCTGGTATCCTGTTACTCTATGTTAGCAACTTTTATCAGAGTGACATAATTACTTAGCTTAGCGATGATTGTGGTTTTACAATTAGTTTTACAATTAGGTTAACAGATTACAGAAACATATTTTGATGTAATTAACGAAGCTTGTCACCTATACATAACGATCGATTAGGTCGGTTGGGTAGGTCCTCTTCAGTCGCCTTCTTCTTCGCCTCCTTAGCAGGCTCCTCGCCAGGATGTTTGGATGGTTGTGGAGCTTTGTTGAGTAGCTCGCTGCTTGCCTGTTGACTACGTCGCCCACCATTGGAACCTTGAGGTCCTTGGCGATGTCGCGTGTGCGAATATACCATTCGGCTCCAGTTATTTTGCGCAGGGTTTTGGCCTGAATGATGCGAATTTTGTTCAGGTGTGTTTTTGCAGCTATACCGTAAACTTGAAGCCCGTAACGCCACACTGGGGCAAGGATTACCTTGTAGATTAGGACCTTGTTTCGGAGCGAGAGTTTGTTTTTGGAGTTGAGGAGCCAGCTCATTCGCCTTATCTTAGATTTGATGTTGCTCGTTACTGCAGAGACGTGCTTACTAAATGTAAGTCGTCTGTCGAGAGTGACACCTAGGTACTTGTGTTGACGATATTGCTCTAGAAGCTCACCATGAAGAAAAAGTCCGGGGCATGAGTCCTTGTGTAGAGTGTGGGTAACCGTGGCGCATTTTCCAGGGTTCACTGCGATGTTCCATCTACAAGCCCAGTTTTCAAATCGCTTGAGGTATTCCTGCAAGAGGTCAGTTGCCACGTAGACACATTTGTTTTTTGCAAGGATTGCCGTGTCGTCAGCAAACGTGGCCACCAGAAGGTCCTGCCGATCATTCCGTCTGCTTGCATTTGCTGTGGGCATGTCATGTGTAAATAGGCTATATAGCGTGGGACCCAAGACGCTGCCTTGTGGAACGCCCGCTTTTATGCGTTTGGTTTGAGAGGCTACTCCATCCTGCACCACTTGAAAGGTTCTCTCAGTTAGGAAGCTCGCAATGGTGCTAAATAGCTGCGGATTCAATTTGTCCTTTATCTTGGAGAGGAGTCCTGCGTGCCACACCCGGTCGAAGGCTTCTTGGATGTCGAGGTATGCTGCCACCACATACTCTTTCCTGTGAAAGCCGTCCAAAATATAATTTGTGACCCGATGTAGTTGCTCAGGGGTACCGTGTTTGAGTCGAAACCCAAACTGGAACTTCGGGATCAAGCGTTTTATTTCCGGGGTATCCAGGACCCTTCTGAGGATGCACCTTTCCAGAATCTTACCAAAGGCAGGCAGGAGGCTGATGGGGCGATAGGATCCCAGTTGATTAGGGGGCTTTCCGCTCTTGTGCAACATGATTATATGTGCCTTCTTCCAAGCCACTGGAAAGTAACCTAGCCGAAGAGCTGCATTAAAAATGGCGACGAGAAAAAGCACCGCCTTGTATGGCAGTAGCTTGATTGTCTGGTTGTCCAACCGATCTTCCCCAGGGGCTTTGCTGCTTTTTAATCTCTTCATCTCCTGCTCTACTTCTTGGAAGGTGATTGGCGATACAGGGAGTGACATTTGGAGTGGCGCCTCCAGGATTTGCGCGACTCGCTGTATCCTTCCATGCGATGCGGTCTCAAACGGCTTGAAGCGCTCCTCCAGGTTGCAGGCAAAGGCTTCGGCTCTGTCCATTGGTGATCTGGCCCAGGTGTCATCGGGAAGTCGAACGGGGAACTTTGGCGCAGCTTGCCGCTTGTATCGACTGCTAAGTTTCCACAGCGCGAATTTGGAGCTCTCGTCTGCCGTTGCTTCCTCCAGCATGGTGTCTGTGGCATTTCTTTTCGAGATAATCAGCTCCTTCCTGACCCTGTTAGCAATACGACGATAGATCCTGTCAATCGTGGGGTCCTGGGTACGGACATACTCCCTCCTCAGTCGCTTTTTTAGGGCGAGAAGACCTTCCAATATGGGGGAAAACGTCCTTGGCCGCTGGCTTGTAGGGGCTGAGTAGATATGTGCGGGCGCAGCGTTGGCGGCTGCGGCATGTACTTGGTCCAACAGGGTTTGTACTGCAGCGTCGACGTCCTCTACTGACAGAATCTGCGTGTTTAGGTTGATCAAGCTATTTAGTTCGGCCTTAAATCGTTGGATGTTCGACCCAGGGAGGACAAGCCTGCGCTTTTTTGGGATCCTTTGTGCAGCCGTGTTGATCGTTGTGAGGAGTGGCAGATGGTCGGAAGATAGATCGTACTCTTCGCGAACCGATAGTACGCTGTTGGGGATGCCCTTGAATATACTGGATAAGAGAAGGTTTCTATTGTCATTAAATTTAAGAAAGCAAACAGTAGGTAAAGATATTGTTTGCATATGAAACTTGATAAAAATATACAAAAATGTTAATTTATATCCAGATATATTTTCAATTCGCATTTTAGATTAGCGCAAAAATAGTTTAAAATAAAGTTCTTTTTGGCCTTTGGACGGCTGTAGTTCATGGATATTTTGTGCTTCAGTTATACAATTTAATTCTAATTTTTCCAATATAAAACCTTTTTAGAACAGGAAAATATATGTTATATATGATCTAGATTAATATATATTCTAAATACTTAATAAAGACAAAGCTTGATAAAATATTTATTTACAATTATTTATCTTCCTTGATATCATTGAAAAGCTAAAGGACAATATTTTCTAACTGACTAAAGTATGATTCAAAATTTCAGTGAATTTTCCTTTTTCCATTTTTCGTATCTCAATCATGTCTGCATACATTTGAGAGTCAGTGTAATTAAGTTACTCCTCGATTAGTTGGCTTTGCTCTGGGGGCACAGAAATAAATTCTTACAACTCTTTTGCCAGCTTTTAGTTCTCTTACTAATGTCAAGCTAAGCCGACAATATTCTCTCTGTCAGCTCCACTGCCCACACAGCAGTTGAGTTGTGCCTTGTCTTTGCCTAATCTGCTCATGACCCCCCTCCCTGATACGCCAAAGATAGCAATAGTCACAGACGACAACTCAGTTGGCTAATAAATAAAAACCCTTTTCGTCTATTGGACAAAACACAGCCAGCGGCGCTTTCTCTTGGCTTAGACAGACAAAACTTTTTGCTAATAAAGGTTGCTCTTGTTTTTGCCAGACTAGCCAGAAGAGCAGTAGGAGGAGAGTATGGCAAAGGGACTAGGTTCTGTTGCTAGGACATTAAACAGTCAGCTCATTGTCGTGCCTGACGTGCCGCGGCGTCAGATTTTGCTTTTTTCTAGCGGCAAAGACAGAGAGCAGACAGAGACTGCAGTGAATGAATGAAGCCACTTGAAGCAATAACAGTGCAATGTCAGCTAACGGAGCCACATATACAGATAGAGCAGCAGATACAGATACAGATACAGATATAGATATTCAGATACAGGCACATATACAACAAACAAAAACTTTGCTGTTGGCAGCGCACGGCTGCGAGTTACCCTGTGTCGAATGTCTGCTGTGCAGCCACAGCTACAGACACTGATTTCACGATTATAACTGCAAAATTGAAAAACAAACAAAAAGAAAATGAAACAATTTTTTTTTTTTTAATTTTAGATTAGAATGTATAAACAATTTTTTGGGGGTAAACTGATGAAAATACAGATTTCGATATAGATACAGTTCGTCTGTAGTGCGATACCAACTTGAGCATATATACAACAACTGAAACTAATATACATGCCCAGCCCGTTTAACACAGGGGACAACAGGCCATAGCATATTGCAATGCGATCTACTCGTAACTGGGGGTCATTTTGCCATCACAGCCACTATGAAGACGTATGACAGCTGGGCCAACGCAGGCCTTCGTCTCTATATAAAGTATGATGATGATGATAAACTAAAAAGCGAGAGAGAGAGGGAGGTATGCTGCCCACAGAGGAGGACACAATCTGACTGGCTGTCTGTCTGGCTGACTGGGGGTGCCTGCCCGCTCAGCTCATACGCTTTTAGCCTTTTGAAGTAATTTGCAGTTGCTATTTTCTGTTTTGTAATTGCTTATTAATGTCATTGTGCTCTGGCCCAGTGCTGGGCACAGTGCTGCTCTACCATAACTTCACTTGAAAATGTTTTTAACAAATTTATGCTAATGTGATTTTGCAATTAAAATGCTGCACAATGATTCCAACCAACCAGGAATACAGCTGGCAGTTGGGGGGTTTTTGGGAACAGGCTGATTGAGCGGCATAATGCACAAGTGCCAGGCGATTTATAATGGCTCTGTCTCTGGCTCTGGCCATACACGATCAGCATTTATTCACATCCGCATTATGATCGCAGCGGCATGAGCTCTTAAATCATTTTACCATGTGTACAAGCTCTAGAAGTCTATGAGTGTTTTGATTGTACAAGCAGGTTCCCTTTCCGCGTCTCTACCCTGTTTCAGACGCCAACCCAGTTCCCTTAAAAGAGTCGCCGACAAATGATGATGTAGTTATTGGCTGGGGCGCTGGGAAGCCTGCTCTGTGATGCTCAGACATTGGTTTTAGCATTTGGCATAACGAGCTGTCAGAGATTAGTTGCTTGGCCCATCTGCACCATGGTTGACTGAGCGCAAATCGGGCGACTAATATAAGAGAGTTGTTTAATTGCGCTGCTATCGAAACTGTCGATAAGTTATTATTCCAGTTTTCTTTTTTAATAAACTGGTATATCTGTAAAAAGTATGTGCAAATATCGATACAAAGTCTTTATGTATCTGAGATTTATTGAATTGCACTCGTTTGAATTCACTTTTTCTTCATTTTCGCCCACTGTTAAATCTCGGAATGATTTTGTGTAGCGCATCTGCGTTTCCCATTTTATGTCCCTGTCTGGCCTTTTGATCTTGTTGCACCAGGGCACAGGCACTCTTCTATTTTGTGTTGTCATTTTTAGTGCTTTAATGACTTCTATTGCAGAATATATGAAAAATGGATGCGAGAAACTAATCGCAAATTTGGACACAAGAACCAACTAAAATGAAATCTATAAAATGCTTGCTTTTGTGCAATTTCATTTTTAAAGTCTGCCTGTTTAATATTTAACGATTTGTGCTTTATTTATATGTTTGGCATAAATTACTTTAATATTTAAAATGCACATTTCTCATTCGCTGGGTTCCCGAATGCGCGTATACGCCCCATGCGCCAAGGGCAGGGGCAGCGGCAGGACCATCAGCATCAGCAGGCACATCAAGTGGCAGCCATCACATGCAATGTGAGAAATCATGCATAAAAATTTATTATGTTGAAGCGCATGTTGCAACATCATGTTGCATGTGCCTGCGCCTGTGCCTGCAACCATCATAATAATATCAATGGCAACACAGCGCACACGGAAAAAATGTATGAAAAAAAAAAAAAACAAACAAAAAACAGAACAAGTAAGAGGTTCTAGTCGGGAGCTCCCGACTAGGGGATACCCTGAACCCTCTTCTTCCAACATCAAATATATATATAAATATATATATATATATTCTATTTTAGAAGCTATATGTCAAGTGTGCTGACTCTAGCTCTTTTTATTTACCAAAATACCCCAAAAACAGGATATCAATATAGATTTTTATCGATTGCTTGAAAACGGAGGAAGTTATCGATTACCGGAATCAAACTCGATCTGCGCGGGAACTAGGAGCGTCTACATTTTAAATTTTAAATCTCTAGCTCTTATAGGTTCTGAGATCCTTGCGTTCATACATACGGACGGACGACGGACGGACAGACAGACGGACATGGCTAGATCGACTCGGCTATTGATGCTGATCAAGAATATATGTACTTTATGGGGTCGGAGAAGCTTACTTCTGCCTGTTACATACATTTTGAATCTTGCACAAATACAATATACCCTTATACCCATTTTTAATGGGTTCAGGGTATAAAAGGGAATCGAATCATACATGCAAAAAATGAAAAAAATAATATTACAACGAAGCTCTTTTACTCTTTAATAAATAAATACATATGATTTTTGCATTGAGAATAATATTTTTATTTCTTGTAAGTTAAATGTGATCTTAAAATTTCTAAATAATTTGTAAATAATTTTAAACAAATATTTGAGGTTAATTAAAAAAAATATTATTTATTTGCTATACAAAGCTGGTTGGTTTTTGTATCCAGCCAATTTATGGAATTTTAACAACAACCATAAATATGTTATTTATTATGAATTAAATTTTGAGTTAAACTTAAAAAATTTGTATTGTTAGCACAATATCATTTTAACAAGGGCAATAATTTTATTATTTATTATACATAAAATGTTGAGGTAAATTCGGGAATAAATTTAATATATAAGATTTGATTCAAAATGCTTAATTAGGATTTGAGATAGTTTTAAGTTAAATTATTTTTAATTAAAGAATAATTACTTTTATTATTATTAAATCTAATATTATTCGCTATACAAAGCTGCTGTGATAGTTGTAGCAACCGATATTTTTTGTGTACAACCTCATGCATTTGTTTGTTGCGCCACATTGCAAAGTGCAGCAATGCAGCAACATCAGCATCAGCAGCGTCAATAGCAGCAGCGCCAACTGCGCTGCCGACGTTGACTGCGGCGGCAACATCATTTGAACTGTCATTAAACTTTGACTATCATCCTTTTATTATTTGGAGCTACCGTTGCTGCCCCAGCGCTGTGGATGCTGCAAGCTCTTGTCGGTGCTGCTGTTGCTATTGCTGTTGTCTCATTGTTGTTGCTGCCAATTGTTGCAGCATTTTATATGTATTTGGTTTTTTTTTCAGCATTGCGCCTGCTTTGTTGCCGTTGCCTGTGTTGTTGCTGGTATTTTGTTTTGTGTTCTCTAACACGTGAGTTTACCGCAGCGCACGTTGCAAGTTGTTGTCGTTGTTGTTGCAAGCTGCTGTTGTTGCTTTGGCCTTTGTATTGCAGTCTTTACAACAGCAACAAGAGCAAAAAGTGCTGCATGCTTACAGTATTTGTGTTATGAGTTTGTGTGTGTGTATTTTATTTTTTCTGCCTCGAACCCCTCCATACGTCTGCTCCTCTCTGATGTGTCGTAATAGACGTCCTTTATTATGGCCAGTTGCATTTTGTAATATGCATTTGTCAACACAAAAGACGCACTTGCAATGGATTGCAGCCGTTGCCCTCCCCTCCGTGTCGCAGCATGTGAGAGCCGCATAGTTGGCCAACTTCAATTGCAGGTGAAATGATGGCTAACGAGCAACTCAACTCCTAAAAGGCAATATAAACTGTAGAGTTGCCGCTTTTGGCCATCTATTTGTCATGAAATTATATTTATGGCCACACAAAATGATACACTGAACTGATCTCATGCCTATGCGTATGTGAAAAAGGATCAGTAAATACTTATCGTGTCAAACAGCTAACTTATGGTATAGATATGTAATATATCTTAGGATTAGTGAAGACCTAAAACTTAAACTCTAGAATTTTAAAGATGGGATTATTTAAGTCAGTTTTTTGCCTGGTCCCAAGTACTAAGTTAAATTTTGATAGTAATAATAATATTACAGATCGGAAAGCCATCTTCGGCAAGCCCAATTACCCTTCTAGACATTTCTCTTACCGTCTTGCAGATATGTGAGAAAAATTGCGGAGCTTATATTTGTTATATTTGTTGAACAGAACCATTTTCCAGAAAATAATAAATAACTGCAATGGTGATAAGATATGGGCTGTGTTTATAAGGCGTGTATATAAGGCGCAAGGTAAAACTAAGAACATATGAGCGATGGACCTATGCCTATTCCTTTCTTTTCAAGAATATGTTCACCGACCCTATGGTCGGACATATCTCCTTTGCTATTTGACAATGTTAAGCTAATGAAACAATTCTCTATGAATCGCTATTGATTTAATGATTCATTTGTGAGTAGCATAACTAATCATTATAAAGTAGGGAATAAACTTATGGGTCACTTTCGCTGGATGTGGATGAGCTTGGCTGCTTCGGTATATTGGTGCGTGCACGCAGGGAGATGAAACTGGCTTTGCTTGAGCGGGGATCACGCATAACTGTGCGCTGCAAGAAGACAGCGGCGTGAGGATCCGGTGGCGGTAGTTCCTCTCCACGTTTCAATGGAATGCGATGGTGAGAGTGGCGCTGCAGGTAAGCCTTACGCAAACGGTCCTCCACGGTTTCATTTTCAAATTCGTTGGAATCGAAACCCACATCGGCGACAGGATGCAAGTGACCGCCGCGCTTGATAAAAGCAGCCAGCTCCTCCTTCGTCATATTCTTGGTCTTGATTAGCTCTGAGAAGGCAATCTTGGCCTCTAGTTGCTTGGCCTGCGAACGTTTGAGTCTATAGAAATCCTCACGTTCGAACTCCTCCAGCTCGCCGTCGATGTAGTTGGAAGTGTTGATCAGCCGGGGTATGACCACGTAGTCCAGAGCGTTCACACGCATGTTGGTCTGATGCGAGGCCTGCAGCATCAAGCGCAACATGTACTCCAGCGATGCGTATTCGACGATCTCTTTTAGCGCCATTTGAAAGTACTTGCGCACCTTCTGGACCTGCTGGCCCCCACAGCTGAGCCCTGCCAGCGGAAAGGCGCCCTGTTCGTTCACCTTCAGTTCAAAGTAGTTCATCGTGATGCCCACAATCTTCTGTTGGCGCCGCCGTAGAAATGCAGTTGCAACACGACTGTCGGCCACTATCACGGGCTTGAAGTCCGTGCCCAACAGATTAGCCTTGGCCACCGAGAAAATGGCCGTGCGCATCATATTATCCACTTGCTCCTCCTTATCGGACATTTGGCTTTTGAGCTCGCGCAGCTTTAGATCGATCGCATCACGCTTACGTTTCAGCAGACCCATGCCACGCTTAGCGGCCCCAATCTTTTGCTTCATTAACACCGCATTGGCCCGAGATGGAAATATCTGCAGTTTATCGGTCATGGCCATCTTGCGGCTAGTCTAGTTCACTTAAGCTACCCCTTTCCAAGCCTACGTCTGAACTACTTTGCCTCGTTTCCTAGCAGTTTGCTTCGGGTAGTCTACTCACCCTCACCCTCCTTATACTCCCTGCCAGAATTAGGCTTGAACTACTCTGACTCGTTTCCCAGCAATTTATTTGGTTTCATTCCAGATTTTGAAAACTATATCTCATCTAAAAACTATGAGCCTACTACTAACAGCACCGGCTAATAGAGCATATTTATACTTAATCAATTTAAAGTTAATCTATTTGTAGCTTATGTTATATGTTATGTGTTATCCTAACTGGAATACAGTGTTAATGATTTTTAAGACAACAAGCCAAATATTTCTCCAGCCTTACTTATTTCACCAACTTAAATTAAATAGTCTATCTGCTATTACATTTATTAAAGCAATAATAGCACAACCCCAAACAGAACCTAACCACAAAAACACACCTAACCGTTAAACATCACCTAACCTCAAACAATACCTAACCTCAACTGCTGCAAAAAAACCAAAAGGCTTTTTTTAACTTGGTGTCCACCTCAATTTAACAGCAACAATAACAACTGTGCAACTTCAACTACAAACTGGAATTGTAGCAGGAAATGTATTTGTCTCTTGTTAACTCATTCACACACACACACACACAAACATACACATACACAACACACACATTCACCCAAAGGATTTGAAAAAATGTTTGCTTTTCAATTTCTACAACGGCTCTTTCAATATTTTCATTGCATTTCCGTTATAAAAGTATTTTTCTTAGTGCAACTTGGGCTTGTTATGATTTCAACTTGTTGCACGTGAAATGCATAACATAATTTTTATTGCGCTTGCAACTACAACTGCGAATGGCTCTTTGGCCCTAGAATATAATCCAGGCACGTAGAGCCAGTACCCAGTACCCAGTCCCAGTCTTAGTTCCAATCCCAGTCCCAGTCTCCGTCTCAGCTCCAGAGTCAATTCTGTACACGGAAGTTTTGCCTGAGCAGCCAAGCAAAACCTAGCCAAACGAATCTTAATGCAATTCTTAAAGTGCAAGTGCCTCAAATTGTGTGGCTTTAATTGAAACTCGGCGCAGGGGAAATGTGGGCAGGGAGGCGTGGCAAAGCGCACGTATCCAAACATATGCAATGGCAGTTGCCCTTGCCGCAGCTCGCATAAAAAATGTTCAAAGAAAAATCGGGCAAATGCAATTGGTTGCCTTCACAAACTTAAAAAGGAATAAAGAGCTTCAGAAACAGGCAATATTTTTTCTTTTCAAGTCTAAATTAATTTCCTATGATTTTTGCATTAATATCGCCTGAAACCTGCCTGAAACAAGCCCATTGGCTTGCCCACGCAGAAGCCAGGTAACTTCTCTCGGAGCCCCTGCAATTGTTCCGCCGTTGATTGGCTTGAAAACCAGAAAGATTAGTAATTTTCTCTTTGCTCAACATTAAATACCCTTGTGAATATATTTTTTCTATGCTGAGAATAAAATATGTGAGTTTTTTTTTTAATGTATCGGATTCACGTGCCATATAAAAAAGCATTTGTAAAAATTTTTCTGCAGGCTCCTTGGGCCGAAAATAAATACAATATTTTGCAAAAACTGAGAGTCAGTGTTCTATTTCGTTTTAACTGTATAGAGTACGAATACGAATAAGTACAAGTATGTCTTTAATTTCCGACTGGAAGTAACGAAAAATACGAATATAATTCAATTTTTTGCATCACCTAATTAAAACTCGTTCAGTTCGTTTGACAACTGTTCAAATGGGCATTGCAGGGCGTGGCAAATTAACTTGGCCCACACGCCTCAGCAAAGCTGACAATATCCGGTTTAATGCTTACAACAAATACAAAAAAAAAAAAAAAAAATTGTAAAATAAATGGGGAAAAAATAAAGGCTGCAAAAAAGCGGCAGGCAAAACGAGCGTGAAATATGCTCGAGGCTATTAAACAGGACTCTGGCGAAAAGGACGCACGAATCAATGAACGAATTGAATTTCAATCAATTAATAAATGTGAAAATTATATAATTGCCGTCACTCTCTTGGCAAAAGGCAATTCGAGAGCCGACATTCCTGTGATATCACATAATATATGCAATTAAACATAGCTTCAAAGCGCTGCGTTGGTCATCAAGCCCGAATAGGCTTGACATAGTTAAATCCATTAAAGTTATTTAAATAAACTTAATCGATTTCAGTTCACTCAGCTAGAAGCTTTATTTTTTGCGGTTTAATGGTAGCTTATAATTTGTTATAATATTTATACAGTTTTGTCATTGAAGAATATTTAACTTTTATAGAATTTTTAGAATTGTACTATGAGTTTTTCGTAGTTCCTTTCGCGAATACTTAGCAACTATTTAGATATCTATGACCAATCATTATAATATGCTTGTACATACCTATAGAAATATTTTCCTTCGCATACCGATTCACCTGAGTCTCAACCACTGAACAACATTTAAGGAACTCCTTTTTATTTCTAAATATTTAAATTTGGTATCGTGCGTTGGGCTTGGGCCTTTAAAAAGTTGTACAATTGTGGCACAAAATCAACTTCAAATCACGACTGGCAAAATACATGCAGAACCTACTGTGGATGTGGTTATATTTATGCCGGCAGCCGGCATAGTACGACAGCAACAGCAACAACTAGCAGACAGGCAGACAACTACAACAATTGCAGTGGATGGTGGGACAAAGTTCCCACCAAGTGCTGCTGCTGTTGCTGCTGGTGGTAGCTAAACAAAACGTGTGCAACAAACTAAGCCATTTTTGTCGCCGCCCGTCTAAATACCAAACTTGGCTTATACAGCAGCAGCAGCAGCAGCCAACATCAACAACAACAACAAAGTGAAAATGTCCTGCGCAGCAGTCGAAAAGTTAAAGAAGCGAAAAAAAAAACAAATAAATCATGATTCATGACCAAAAGCCACAGAAATGCCAAAAATAAAAGCAAAAATTGCATAAAACTTGGAAAAAAATAACAACAAAAAATGGCAAACAGAGCAGAAAGGGATTTTGAATGGAAGAGGCGACGACACAAAATGTTCGTGATTCGAGCCTCTGACTTTTGCCGAAGCTGCGAACGTTACGAAAATAATGCGGAATATTTTTGAAAAAAACAAAAAAAATAAAACGAAGAACAAAAAATGAAACACAAAAATTGTGACAGAGCTAAAGTTGAGAATCGTTAGTTTGGTATCGGAATCGAGAGTTTCTGCCTTTGCCCTTGGCCTTTTCTTTCTTTTTTTTTTACTCCACAGTCATGTTGTCCATGTTTACAAAATGTGCCGTGTGCTAAGCATTTTTATCACGCAGCCCTCCCCCCACTCTGTGCAACTATACCTACCGCCGGCCTAGCCCCAAACAGGCTCCAGTTAACATTTTTTGTTTGCTGCTTGTCGTCGACAAAGTTCTTCATAAAAATCATGTTGTTTGGGCTTGTCTGACGGCCCGCTGGTCTTTCAAGCGCTCCTCCCGTTTTGCTGCGCCTCTTAAACGATCATTTTGTCATAATGCGACATTTAAGGAATTTTTATATGAATTCACTTAACGATCTGACGATCTGGCATTAGCGATGCGTTGCTCCTGACGCGTAGCTGCTCTTCGCTCAATTTTGATGCCTGCTTCGAGGTGTGGAATTGTAATTATGCGCTGTACTATGGTTCAATTTGGACAAACAGCTTTTGCATAAGACTCGAATATTAACGGCCTTTTAACTGAACACTTTTCGGAACTTGCCCTGGTCATCAGATCAATAAGGTATATGAGCATAGTGTCGGAAAATATACTTTTAAGTAGTCTGCCTGCTGGACTGTGACTACTTCAAGTACTCAAAGACAAAATAAGTACTTTTATGTTTGAACCTGGTTAAATACCCATATGCGAAGACGAGACGAACAGTATGGTGCATATACTAAAGAACACATTAGCAGAATGAGTATCGGTAAACTCATAAGAGGAGTCTAGGCGAACATTAGGGTACTTGACTACTCCTGAGCAAAACAAGTTCTTTTAGGTATGAACCTCGGCTATACGCATACTCGAATATAAGACTTATGTAGTCATAAGCATAATAAGTTTCAATAATATTCATATGCGAGTACGGGATGAGCATTTAATTAACAGAGCACTCATAATCAGCTTGAGTTCTTTTATGTATTAAAATCGGTAATACTTATACGTGAAGCATATGGAGTATCTATAATACCCGAGGAAGCGAGAAACATTAGAATACTAGACTTCCATTAAGTATATTCATAATGAGTACTCAATAGTACTCATGCTTGAAAATGAGACGGCAACTTAGAATATTTAAAAACAGAAATTAGTAAAAATGATTAAGAATAGTACTCATTCTAGAGATACATATGATTAGTATTTTAATAACATTAATAATTTATCTTCTTAAAAGAAAGTTCAGTTATCATATAATAACGTAACTTTACTGTCCGCTGAGCCCAGCGGCTATTTAGAAAACAGTTTTTGATCGTTTTTTTGCAAAGAAACTTCCCATAAAAATCAGGCTGCGCCCCACTGTGTCAGTGAATCGTTGTCAGACGCATTAAAATGGCCTCAGCAACAATGCGAGCCACATTAACAACCAAAGGAACATCAACAACTTACAACTTTGTCAGGGCTCCAACTCCAACTCAAATGAGGTTGAGGATGAGGATGACGACGATGATGATGATTTTTGCTGTTGTCGCTGTCTTGACTGCAGCTGCCCCTGGCCGTACCTTGCCTCAATGCCTGACTGTCCCTTGGCTACCTTGAGCGGACAATTAACTTGCTCGCTGACTTTTAAAAAGGCATTGGCTGACATTTTTACGCGTGTACATGATTTTATTTGCCTAGTTGTGTGCTCTGGGTAATTATGGCACGTTAAAGTGTTAATGTGCCACGTTAAGAGGCAGGATCTCTCTCTCTCTCTCTCTCTATATATATATATATATATATATATATATATATATATATATAAATATAAATATATATATATATATATATAAAAATAAATATATATATCTCTCTCACTCTGTGTCAGTTCAATTCCTTTAGCTGCAGCGAGATTTGAGCAAAGCTCTAGTTTAAGTTTAGTTCGTGATGAAGTCATTTGTGTGTAAAATATACGACTGCGGCCATGTGGCTGGGCCAGTTGGCCACTCATATTTTAACAGTTTTTAGTAATATGACCAATTAGCTGGCCGTTGTCAACAAGAGGCAGACAGTTGGCTCCACGTTTATTTGCTTGACAAACTGAGTAACTGGTTTTGTGCTGCAAATAACTGTAAGCCTAGGTCAGGCTTCCCAGTGGAGCTCGATGCCTTAAGCCCGGTCTGGACTGTCACCTGCTCCGCATCAATTGACGTTATTGATTCGCAGCCCACAATTTGCCGCTGCCACCCAATCGCCATAAGTTATTATGTCTGGCAGAACTGGTTCTCTGGCTGTGGCCATCGACATGTATAGATTGCCATTGCCTATTGCCTTTTTGCCTGTGCGCCATGTGTGCCATGTGTGCCGCATGTTTCTATGCCTCAATCCTCGATTCACATCCTCAAACTCAAGCTCAACCTCATCCGCCTCTTAAGGCGTTCGAGAAAATTGCATGACAAATAAGTTTTGTGTGTCGCAGACAGTTGACATTTTTTATGCTGAGTTATATGACGCTGTCTAGCTGAATGGGGCATGCAACGTGCTGCCGCCATCATCCACACTCCTCCTTACCCCCACGCCCATCCAAAATGGCTGGGCAAAATATTGATTTTTATAAATGTGAGCCACATGCAAAGTTGGCAGTTGTTAAAGCGAACCAATTGCCGGGGCATCATCAGGAGTTTTCTTTCCCCTTGGACCTGCCGTAAAGCCAGCTGTGAGCTTAATGGGATGTGTGGACAGCCATTCAGATGATGCTTACGATATTGGAGAACGTTAGTTAAATGAAGTAAGTCTGACGAGGTTTTCTTTTCTATTTTTAAATAGTTCTCAAATTTATTTGATATCTTTGAAGAAATTCAATATAGGGTAGCATTTTTTGGGTATTTCAAAAAATACCCTCGGAGGCAGCCCTTTTAATCAGTTCGAAAATTCATTTGTTTTCAATGTTATGGGTTAACATTTTCTATTATATCAAATTATTGGTTAATTATTTACCAACTTCTCTACTTCTATGCTGAATTTGGTGAACTTGACAACTGTTGTTCTCTGATTGGCTTTATGGAATTACTTAATTTCACACACACACTAGTTGCTGGCATAATTGTGAAAATGTTTTCATTATAAAATTTCCATTTGCCCATTAGTTAAATTACTTGACAGCCGTAAATCAATTAAAAGGTCTATGCGAATTTCTTGCATTTGCCAAAGTAACTGAGAGTAGAGTGCTGCCCGTTCAGTTCCCTCCTGCTGCCTGAGTAACAGTCTAGGCATTTTAATTGAAATTAATTAGCCAGCACATAAGACATGGCTGGTTAACTAGCAAACGAGACCCGCAAAGTTGAACAAGAAATGTAGCTAAACGGGGGTCTGAAACTCGTCAGGGAGGAGGCGTTGGGGTGCTGTTAACGACAACAATAAGCTTCAACTACTTCACGCCAATTGTTGACAGTCAGTCGTCACAGGCGGCGCACAGAACCCAAGAATGAGACTCAGATGGAACCGTGGCCGCAATAGCAACTGGCAAAAGCGTGGGCAAGGGGGGGCTTCAATAGCAGTCAGAGACGCAATTGAAGTTGGGAGTCATTGCAAATATGTAAGTTGCTGCTGCTGATGCTGCTGCTGGCACTTGGAGGTGCGCCGGCATTTTGTCAGTCGACGGCGGCAGCATTCGTTGTATGTCAATCATTTGGGGCCAACATGTGAATCTTTTCCACATGAGCATTAAAGGCGCTCGGCTGGAACTGGCAGCGTATGCGCCGTTGCCAACTGAGGCGACGCACTGCATTTGCCATTTATGACAGTTGAAATGTCAAAAGAACAACAGACTGAAGCCAAACACAAGGCAGCAGCATTTGCAAGTGCCAAGAGCTCCTTTGTACAGCTCGTTGTCATGTGCACAGCTGTTTTTGATCTGCCACGGATGCGCTTCATTGCCCCAAAAAGGGGTGACGTTGACCCCCAACACCCTCCCCACTTTCCCACCCACACACAAACACCACACTCACTCGCCGTCGCAGTCACCTCGTAATTCATATTAAGTAGCTATTAAAAAGGGTATTGCAAATTCTTGATTACTTTTGTAACATTTAGTTCAGAGTTGTGTACTATTTGAAAATATTCATGTGGCCCATAAATCGCACTTGTTTGCACTAAAGATCACATATGTCACTCGAAATATCTTTGAATTTCATTTGACTAAAGAGTTTTTTAATTTTGAACATCTTAAAATTTATAGCAGACTTTGTGCATTCTATTTTTACCCAAAACAAACTTAATAAAATATTTAAAAAATACAACCCAATTTACAAAATATTTTAGATCTTCTGCGATTCTTTTATAGTTTACAACTGAAATTTACCTAGGGTATTATAATATATATGCTTAAGCTTAGCAATATGTTTGTAAAATTGCAACCGAAATATAAAGGTCTTGTTGAGCATTTGCGGTTCGTTATAATATGTACAATTACAGTTTCCCTGTATATTCATCATTCTAAAATACTACTAAGATTTTAAAAATTTAAAAACAAATTTTTATTATAATATTTTGAAGCAAAGGTGCATCTCTATTCAAAGTGTTTTGTAAAGCATTTGCAATTCGTTCTTGTCTCTTCGGAATTTTGCGCCTTTATTTTCGGGTGCTTTTTAGCATTTTAATTGTGTGCAGTGTGGACAGATTTGTTGAAATGCTTGTTAAAAACACATTTTTATGTCAAAAGGAAATAGTCGCTTGGCTGCCAACACACACAAATACACACACACACACATACGCACACTCGCACACTCGCATTTTGAATGTGTTATTTGAGCAATGAGCGAAAGGCGTAAAAATCTGCGTAATTAAATTTTATTTCGGGCCCTATGCGAGCAGCTGCTGGCGAGTGGTGTTGAGCGATTGCTGCCGCATGCGCTACGCTGGCTAATTAGCTGCGCTGTGGCACACAAAAATTAAGAGAGAGAAAAAAACGGAACATCAAAGCCAGGCACGTGACCCAACCCAAACTCAAACCAAAACCTAGAGCCAGCCGGCCAGGAAACGTAACTGGAACACCTTGGCAGCCAGCACCCAAGCAAGACAAATCCATTGACGGCTGTCAAATTAGCAACGCAAATTGCAAACACACACACATATAGAAATGTATCTGTAATGTAAATGTATGTATCTGTGCCTTTTGGGCTGCGTATCTGCTTATCTGCATAATTTTCGCACACATATTTATTTCGCCTCTTTATGCGGCCACTTATTTAGGCTTGTTCTGGCGCTCAAGTGCCACTCGTTTTGCTTGCTTTTTGTTGTTGCCCTTTTCGCTGCCTGCATACCCCTGGTCGCACCCCGACCCCAGCCAGCTACCCCATCTTCAGCCCCATTTCCATCATTGCTGCTTATTCATTTCAATTCACTTGATGTCGGCGCTGCGCTTTCATCTTTCGCGCTCATCCAATGCTTGCCACATGGTGGCATAGTCGTCATCCTCATTGTCAGCGTCATCAACGCTTCTTGCACTCCAATAATAAGTAACATCCCAGCAAAACAGGCAACAGCCTCACGCTGATTATCTCCGAATATTGAAATTACGCGCAGGCGTTGCATTTATTTGGCATTGATATACTTGCATATCTTTGTCAAGGGGTAGCTGGCAAACAAAGCTGATTTAAATAAAACATGACAGTCTTGTGCGGCATACAATATCATCGATTGTCGTTACCGACTGTCGAATATGACTTTTGGATGATTCTCTAATTTTATAAACGGGGAATTTTAAATGCCCAATATATATCAGGAATCTCTAGAACTTTGGTGAAAGTGAAAATATGAATGGGCTCCATATATTACATTTACGTTTGATATTTTTCGCATATGATATGGAAGCGTTTATTGGTAATTCAAAATCCGTTCTATGGTTTTATTCAACGTCTATAGTCACTTAAGCATTTTCTTCTTAAAGAGAAAGCAGCTCGTCGCATCGACAGGTCGTTAATTCACACGATTATACATTGGGTTATGCCATTGCCGGAAGGTGCTTTCTATGCAGTTCCACATCTGTTTGTTTTTTGAAGGCGTGTTAAGCCAACGATGTCATCGACCATGATGTGAGCCATAAAAACGAGCAGCGTTGACAATTTCAAATATATATATATATAAATATATATATATATATATATATATATATATAATACATACAATAATATATTCCACATGAGTGGCATAAGACAATATTCTAAGCGAAATAAAAACAGAACCGAGGGAAAAAATATAAACATTACCAAGGCCATCACATTTATGAGTTGTACAAAGATGTGAAGAGTTTTCACATGTGTGAGTCAGCAGGTCCAAAGATCAAACACAACAAGAAGATATAAATACAAATCATAAAAGTATGGACTGCTCTTTAGGGAACTGGCAGGCCACCGACAGGCTAAACCTGGACCACGCCTCGTGTCATATAAATTCTACCAAATCCAGAAACATAAAATTTTGTTGGATTTTCTTGCCGCATAAGAATTTAACATGTTTTACAAGCAATCAAATTGCATTTTTCACATAATACACGAAAAGACTCGAACACAATTTAAAGTTCTCTTGTGTGTGAGAGTGTATGTTTGCAGAGTGGGCGTCATAAATAGCTGAAAAAGGGGTATGTAGAGGGGGCCTCCTAAGAACTTAAAGGAATTCACAAGTTGCCGCTAAAATAGTCGAAGAGATTAATATGCAACAAAGCGATGCTTTATGATGGACCCAGGTTAAGTTCTGCCTTTGGACTCTCGTTTATGCTGAGAAGAATTTGTTTACCTTTCGGTCCAGTCGTCGAAAATTGTACCCTGTAATCAGAATGTAAAAGGGTCTGTTGGGCTTATAGAACTTGTTTTAAGACAGTTTCAATTATGTCAACTTATTCACTAGTCTCACTATCAATTTGATTAGTTCATGAAATTGGGGTATCAAATAGCTTGCACATTTAGTTAAGGCTCTTTAAATTAACTATTAGGCCTTGTTCCAAATTCATTAACTTATATTAAAACAACTCAAATATTTGATACTAAAATATTTTAATATTATTTTACCTAAAGTATTTACTTAAAAAAGGAAATGATTGCGGATATATACCAGATAAAATATTTTTCTTAATAATTTCTTAAAATGTATTTAAATAAATTTAAAAGTAATTATATATAAATAATTTATTTAGCATTTCATTCAGTTACTGTCGAGGGTAACTGCTCCGTTGAGTATACTCTCAGCTCTTCCATTCCTGGAAGTTGTTTACGATGCTTGAACATTGTAAGATCTGTTATTTTGTCTGTTTGTCTACGGAGTGTTTTGTTCCGCACAAAGTCTCGTTCTACCGCTTCATTTCGCGCAATTTGACAATAGACAATGACGATTGATGGCCCAATGCTTGGCTCGGTTTTGGATGCGAGGCAAATTACATGCATTTAATCAAACGCGTTCTGGAATTTCATTTGTTTATTTGTCTGTTTGTTTTTGACGGAAAGTTTTCAACGCCGGCTACTGATAACGACTTTTGTGCATTAAGCTCTATTATAACGCCTGAAATTACAGATGGCGCAGCATGTGAAAACCCGGTCTATGCGGAATCCTCGTCGAATCCTTGTCGTTTATCTAGTCGAGGCAGACAGCCTGCGACTGCCTGAAGCGATAGCATAGTTGGGCTTAGTGGGGGGTTGGGCTTGGCTGGGACGTTATGTGCCGGGGGGTTTTGTCATCTGCGAAACACTCGTTTAGTGTAATTGGGCCAATGGCGCTTCGAGTTACACCCACGCAACTATGAGCGGTGGGAGGCAGAAGCGACTGTTGCCAACAAAAGTCTGGCAACAAAAACTGCAAACTTTTTGGGGTAGGCAAACAAAAATAAAAAATAAAAGAAACAGAAATAAAAAACCCACAACAACATCGACAAGGCGGTATATATATAAATACTACTACTATACAGATATATATATATTTTTTGGCTGGCCAAAAAGTTTTATATTTTATGACAGCCAAGCCCAACCAGACGCAGTCTGCCAGACAAACAGATAGACAGACGGACAGACAGAAATGGCAGCGACATTTGAGCGACACTTGCAGTTTACAGAGATGAATTCTGAGCCGGTGCTGAGTTTAAGGTTAGGCCGTAGTTTGGAGGGCGGTAAACCGTTTGGATAAACTTGCAGACTTTGGACGTACCCTGCCCTCAGCTAGACAGACACACAAAAACTGACAGACGGACAGACAGACAGTCAGCTGTATATAATTACAGTTACAGTTACACTTTCACTAAACTGCCAGCCAAAAAATTGTATCTCGCCCTCTCTCTCTCTCTCTGGTTTCCCATCTGTGCGCACATGTCCCGCAATAAAGTTAAAAGTTGTTTGGAACATTTTTGAAGTGCTCTGTGACCCCTTTTAAAGTGTCAACCAAATGGCATTTGCCCTGACGTCTGTCGTTTTAGCATAGTTTTTTATGCCCACGATAAAAAAAACTATGGTGAGTCATCCAGAGTAGAATTAAAGGCACGTTAGTTCAATTAAATTTAAAGCACAAGAAAAACAATAAGCGAAACACTTAAGATAATAAAAGAGTTTGTTGTTGATTAGATTAAAGGAAGTTAGATAAATTATTTGGGAGTCATGATTATTTTATTTTTTAATAATTAACTAAAGTCATCGCTATTGCTTTGATAATTCTTTGATTTTGTAGAAATTCCAGTTATAAAAAATTCTGTTAAAAAAAATATTATGAAAAAATGCTGTGCGAGATAAATTTAATAAAATTCCAGACAACGAAATCTCATAATTAAAAATTTAAACACAAAGCTTTTCTTTTTGCAGTTCAATAAGAAAAGCTTTATAAAAATTTATTGAAAAAAAAAAGAAAAGAAACCCTTGTACCTTATATTTGAATGGGTTCAGGGTATAAAAACAAGAATAAATTCCAGTCAACTAAAACCACTTTAATCAAGACGAATATTTTGTATATTTTTGTATATATTTATTATTTTATTAAAAATAGAAAAGAAGAAAAAGAAATTTCCATAAAATAAAACCCAGGTTCACATCATAACAAAAATCTTTTAAAAAATATTTTCGTACACAAGTATAAATTCCAGTGAACGACAACTCATTGTTAAAAATGAGAACATCAAATGCTTTTTTTTATATTTCAATTAAAACGAATTACAATAAAATTGGTTTAAAATTGTTTTTCATCTCTCTCTCTCTCTCTCTCTCTGTCTCCCCCTCTCTCCCTCTCTCTCTCTCTCTTTTTCTCTCTCTCTACGTAGATTTTCAATAAATTTGCGCCTTTGTCTTAAAAATTCGTCTTACATATTCGAGCTGCGCTCATAAATCACTTGGCAGGCATTACTTAAGCCGCTTTGCACTAAATCTTTGCTGTGTAATGGCACAAAGCAGCGACCTTAACGATCTGCTGACCCACTCACTAATCATAATTGCAGTTCCTTTGGCTTTGCTGAACTTTCACTTTTACTGGCTCGCATGAAAGTGTAGGTCAGCTTCATCAGCTTTGCCTAAATGCGCTTTGGGCCAACAATTTAGAATGAACACAAATAATGGTCCCACAGGCCTAATAGCTATTGGCTGCAGGGTGTGCGATGGTTGGACTTTGCTCGTTGCAAGGTAGAAAATCTTGTTTGGCATTTGAAATTTGTAAATTTGCAACTCGCACACTTTTTATGCAGTTCTCGAGCTGCTGTTCAAGGACATTTTAATTATTCAGCCTTATTTTCGCAGACCTTCTTTTTTTGTGCTTTACAAACAGCTTGCACTTCCGGCTGCCGCTGCCGCTGCCGCTGCCGCTGTCACTTCCGCTTTTCCCTCGGACGCCATTGTTGCGCTTGTCTGTGGCAGCAGGCTGTTGCTGCCGGCGGCATCCGCGAAATGCACACAGAGCTGCTGCCTGCACTAGGAAAAAGTTTTTCCATTTCCTCAACGCACCGCTGCTGCTGCCGCTGCTGCTCCATTCTCCCCCAGCGGCAAACTTCGCTTGCGCTCTAATGGAACTTTAAGCTAGATTAATTTTTTAATTAGTTCTTTTGTTGTTGCCTTCGAGTGCCTTCTGCCAGCCAACCACTCGCGCCCGCTCCACGGCACATTGCCTAAAACATCCTTTGGCAAGTTTTCTTCGAGCTGCGCTCATTTGTAGTCGTATCCACTACAACGAGCAGCGCATGCAAAAACTAATTTTTAGAACACTTTTCTGCATATATTTTATTTATATATCCCGATGCGTCGAGAGAGACGAGAAGTAATTTGAAGCATTGAGTGGAAAGGTTGAAGGCTAATTTACCGTTTGTTGTTAATAGAATTAACATTTTAAAGGAGTGTGATAATATCTTAATTAACTGGCCCTAGTGGGGCAACTATTGAGTAGTACTATAGAAATGATCGGGAAGCAATCCTGCGGTTACCGCAATAGGCTGCGAGACGGGAAAGGATTGCAAGGTAGGCGAAATGGGTGGGACTTTACAGTGACACGCAATTCTCCCGATATATTGTCTGGGCTCCAAGTGTATTGCCAAGTTTCGGCTTAGTTTTTAGTAAAAATGTATAACGTTTAGTATAAATTGTGTGTTAAAATATATCTATACTGCATTTATAACGGAACTTTGAGATTTGTGTATTTATTGATTATAAATTATAATTATAACATTTTCCTGGCAACTCTGATTTTTAGTAAAGTAAAGAGTTTAATAAGAACTCTTGAATATACTCAGAGCTCGCGTCCAAAGTGTATTTATTTTTGTTTCTGAGATTTGAGATTAGTATAAATAAGATGACCCTTATTTTACGAAGCCCTTTACCCTTTCCTTTACATAATAAAAAACTATAAAAGGAACTTTATTTTTGGAATTTTGGCAATTGCTTTAGTTTAACCACTGACAGATCGCAGCTGCTGGCCTTTTAAATTTGCGGCCAGCTATAAAGTGCGCAATTTTATTGAAAAAATCCTTAATTAAATTTCCGTTTCAATGTGTCAAAGTGTGAACAACACAATAATTTGGTTCTTTATTAACTGATGCCGCTGCTGGAGGGGGCGTGGCAGCAGCAGCAACAGACAGCGGCAGCAACACCAAAGGCAACAATCTAGGCAGCAGCTGCACGAAATCCTTAATAAAGTTGAACAACGTGCATGTGTGTGTCTGTGTGTGTGTGTGTGTGTGTGTGTGTGTGAACGCGGCTATATCCTGCCACCGGAGGTGTCAATTTAAAGCCAATTTAATTTGTGCGACTGGCGGCAGCAGCGACTTTGCCAACTGCCCCAAAGAACTTGCAACACGCATTTTAAAGCCGCGCTTGCAGCTTGCAGCAAAAGAAACAAAAATCAACTTGAAACCGAATTCGTTCGCTCGTCAGCGGCAGAGGGAGTGTGGGACTGAAGGGCGGGGTGGGCTCTGTAGGCTGCTGTTCTCTGGCAGCAATGAAAATTACAATTTTTAACTGCGTCTGTCTCGGCAATGTTGCTGCTGTTGTTGTTGTTGTTTTTGTTGTTGTTGCTCTGCATATGCCGCTTTCAATTAAAAAGCATTGGGCAACGCCACGAGTACTGGACATTGGACACGCAGTGTGTGTGCCACATGTGTGTGTTGATGTGTTGTTGTTGCTGCTGCTGCCTTTTGCCAACGCATTCGAACCAAATGTGACAACAATGGCAACAGCCTCAACAACATGAGCAACAACCAGTGCGACCTAATTTGAAAGCCAATTTAAAGCTCTTGCGAAATGCCAGAAGTGTCGAAGGCGGTGGTTAGGACGAGGCGAGGTTGAAGTTGCATGCAGCTGCAATTGAAGTCCACGTTCAACGAGTCAGCACTATGCAGTGTTGTAAAGTGAGCGACTTGTCAGAGAGGAGAGCCCAGAAGAGAGCAACTTTTTATTCCCTGAACCCATTAAAAATGGGTATAAGGGTATATTGTATTTGTGAAAAATCCAAATGTATGTAACAGAAAGAAGAAGCTTCTCCGACCCCATAAAGTATATATTTTCTTGATCAGCATCAATAGCCGAGTCGATCTAGCCATGTCCGTCTGTCTGTCCGTCCGTCCATCCGTCCGTCCGTATGTATGAACGCAAGGATCTCAGAACCTATAAGAGCTAGAGACTTGAAATTGTAGATGCTTGAAACTTGAAAGATGTAGATGCTCCTAGTTCCCGCGCAGATCGAGTTTGTTTCCGATAATCGATAACTTACTCCGTTTTCAAGCAATCGATAAAAATCGATATCGATATCCGGTTTTTTGGGCAATTTTGGTAAATAATAAGAGCTAGAGTCACCAAACTTGACATATAGCTTCTAAAATAGAATATATATATGCATTTGATGTTGGAAGAGGAGGGTTCAGGGTATCCCCTAGTCGGGAGTTCCCGACTAGAACTTCTTACTTGTTAAAAATATAAAAGGAGCTTTAATATATTTAAAACGAATTTCTTTGGGTTTACAATATAATATTATACTATAATACTATAATAATATTATAATATAATATAACCTGTTACTTTATATAATTAAAAATATATATAGAAGTAATATACATGTATTAAATTTAATAAATTGAATTGTTCATTTTTAGCCCTTACAGATCGTTATTCAATTATATAAAGAAAGCAATCAATTTCAAAGTAACAATTTGAAATCTTAATAAATAAAAATAGTCGAGGTAAGGTTTGGCTCTATTTTAGCTAGAACAATTTTTGTTTGCTTTCATGAAAAGATTTTGTTTTTAAATTAATAACAATTAATGTAACTGTCGCAATTCAGACAAATAGAGCCCGAACTTGGATGGGCGGGTATTTACTTAACGATTAGAATAGAAGCTAATCATACCAATTTCAGAACAACTTTTGCTAGATTGTAATATTTCCCAAGATTGAGATATATTTTCCAGGATAATTTTCCGAAAAGGTATAGCACTCAACGAACGGACTTTATATGCCACAGAAATCTGGAAAGCTTCGAATCAATTTAAGCTGTATTTAAGAACAATTATCATTATAACTTATTGTGCTGGTTATCCCAACAAGAGCTGCACTCAGAAAATGTATTACCGATGGCTAAAAAAGCCCCCAGGCATCTGTTCATCACAATAAAATATTCTATATACGCCACGGCTTTGGGTCGCAGACATTTGGTAACCGAGGAGGGCAAATATTAAGCCGGGCGATAAAGCTCGTCGACTTGCTCTTGCTTGTCATGTAAAACACAAAACTTGGAGTCGCAGTGGCTGCAGTGCTGAAAAATGCTAAATGGCAAATGGCAAATGCTGCAAGTGGCGACAAGTCGCAGCCTTTGCACATTTGTAGCGAGTCGTAGATACTTGTACTCGCATTCGCGCTCGTAACCATGCAGCACGCCGCTACCTGGCAGAGTTTTTTCCGACTTTTTGTTGTTGTCAAAGACAAACTGCCGTGTATTAAATTCTGGCCCAAAAAGACCAAATGCTGCGACACGTAAATGGAGCAGCGTGTGAGATGGAGGGCGCGCCAAAGGGCAGTGGCAGAGCTACAGAATTGGATTTGCTGTTTTGTGCATGAGACGGTTCGTTTGCCAGCAGGAAAAACTTATCTGGCCAGACGCTGCAGCCAAAGCAGAGCTTTACTCTAAGGCCAGGGCATAATGCAGCTACCTCTCCTCTCCTATCCAACTGCAACGCCTAGTGACATAGTTTCTATGGGCAGGGCTGCTGTTAGAGGGGATATATTAAAATTTCCGGCCGGACAGTTTTATTTTTATGCAGCCTCTACGCCCGGCCACCTTTATCAATGTGCTACATTTTATTTTACTTCAACTGCTGGCACCCTATACCTCAACCTGCCCCCCACCATAGCTCTTTGGCTATGCAAAAAGCCAAGTCTCTGCAAATGGATCTTTCGCCCCCTCTCTCTCTCTTTCTCTCTTTTTGCGGCTGACAAAAGTTGTGCGCAGTCAGTTGACATAAATTTTGTTAGCCTACTTTTGGCCAAAATTGCTTACAGACAATGCACAGGAGCAATGCGCTATTATTATCCAATTTTTTTTGTGAATGGTCGTGGAAGTGGTGAGGCTGGAGTGGGGAAGGAACAGAGCGTGGGGTTACCGAAGGTAGCTGTGCAGTTGCCAAAATAAACCATTAAATGCAGATAATTGCATAATTTCACTTTTTATGGTGCCGCATGTGAAAGTGGAATGGCATTTTTACTTTGGCGGGTCACACTGATTTTAAATATATAACGACAACAGATAAAGATGGTTAAAAGAATTTCAAGCAAATATTCTGGAGAGTAGTACCCATAAACAGACATTTTCTTATGATTTGTTATGAAAATTAAATTTTATTACTTTATTAATAATAAAGGTTTCTTAACATTTCTTTAGTAATACAACATACTTTAAATACGAAAAAATTGATTACCTATTTTTAAAATTATGTTAATAATTTGAATAGATCGTAAAAGGTTTCAAATAAAAATAGGTTCAATTTCATGTCCATCAACATGCTTCTGACTTTATAAAAACAATATTTTTAAATCCATATCTAGTTTAATATCGCTTGGAAACTTGACTGTTTCGCTGACTTCTTGTTGATTTTGCTGATTGCTGGAAAACAAAAACAACAAAAAAGGGAAACAAGCAATTTTTTAATTAAAATATTACAGGCTACTTAATGTTGGGGGCCATAGTTCCAGCTAACGGTTAACAGCGCCGCATTCGACGCTGCATGCAACTAAAAAATAAATTTAATTATGCAAAAAGTGCGCGCTGCACTCAGCTCGAGGGGAGCAGCGGCCCCTGCAGGAAATTATTTCAATTGTATGCACTTGAAAAAAGTATATAAAAAAATAAAAGAAATAAAAAACCCAGTAAAAGAAGAAGCAGCAGCAGCAGAAGCGAAACGAGCATTTCAAGAAGACGTCGAGCGGCAGTCAAAGCAGAGGCCAGCGGCAAGTGCCATACTTAGATGCAGCTGGGCTGGGGCATGGGGCACAGTTGTTGCACAGGTCGTCGACGCGGCCATTTGAATGAGGTGCTGACTGACTGACGTTGGCCAGGCCAGAACAGAACAGAACAGACCAAAAAAAGAAGAGAAAAACAGTTGGCATTGCCAAGCAGCGATTTTCAACCTGAAGTACTTGCAGAGATGGGCAACGACGGTGGGACATGCAACCGGGCGGCGGGGGGCAGCACACTCGTTTGGCGGTTTAGGCTACCTTTCGCCCGGGCCGAGTGGCACTTTTCGGAAATTCAAATTTCCGATTCTTGATGATTTTATTTAAATTTGCGTATTCGAGTGTTTGTTGGAGGCACTTCAAGTGCCGACTGACGGCCCCGACTACGCCGCTTGCCCCTGGCCCTGCATCTGCCAGCATTCGGTCTTTTGCCTTTGTTTTTTTTTTGGCGCAAATTGTTGAAATTGGCTGGAATTTGTGCGTTGCAAAATTGGCCACGTCTTCGAGGGCTTTGCCTTTTAGGCCAATTAACATAGTGCAGCTTAACCATGATTTATGTTTTAGGACAGACGCTTTATTTTTCGGAAACCCTCATTATCATATCACTCTGGCAGCTGCAGCGAACTCAAGTGTGCGAAGGTCAGCCACAGCCACAGCCACAGCCGCAGCCACTCGCTCACACGCCCACAAAAGAGGCTGCTGCTTGTAGATAAGGAAGAGCCACACACACGTGTGGGCTGGGCGGCAGGCGACGGGCGGCAGGGCTGTTGCATCTCTCGGCGCTGTGAAACGCGCGCGTGCAGCATTCCCATTAGGCAAATGCGCAGCTGCCCCTTAGATTTTGCCCACAAATAGGCGTGGACAAATCTACATTTTCCAGCAGTTATTTATGATGTTTCCAATACCCGAGCGTGGCTAACTTAGATTTGAGATAGTCTTGTGTTACATTAGCCGAAACGTTGTCGCTTCGTTTCTGATCCCTAACTTGGTGGTCATTTGTAGCCACGTTTTGTGTGTGGCTTTAGCATTGTTAAGGCCTCTGGGCGTGGCAGCTGCTGATCCACACACAAGTCAAATAGTTACCCTTGTTACTTCCGTTGCGCGTCGTTCTCTCATATTACATGAAACAATAAATTTCTCATAGAGCGCTTTGTACGATGATGTTATCGCCCGGTTAGCTAAGTCGATTGCCGGTGGGGGTTCTCTCTTGTATGACATGACAAATTGCGTCGAAAATAACCAAAAGTTACTTTGGGAAACCTAATGCGTAGTTGGGTGTAAATAAAGCCAGCCAGTATGAGCGAATTATAAAAGTAATTAATTCTTGGAAAACTCTCCTAATCGTTATAATAGTATAATAGTTTAAGGATAAACGTACTTACATGTCTACCAATATAACATTTTCGATTTTTCTAGTTCGTATAAATTTAATATTCAATAGGATTTCAGTCTATATAAATAATATACATTTTAGCATTCTAGAGTACCCAATAGTCTTAGTAGTTTTCGAGTTTAATGGGTACAACTTATATAAATTGGAAAGGACTATATTCCATGTTTCAGGCATATGTGAATTCATCTTTATGACATTAATATATATGTAGAATCTGCTGTATCTATAGGAGATTTATTCCCGGACCCACTCTTCCACACACAGACGTTTTATAAATAAGATAAAATCTGCGGTTTCTGTTTAATTTCTACCACTTTTCATAAAAGAACACATATACCAAATTTTATATAACTAGCTCTTTTATTCCCCGAGTTCTATGGTTTGAGCTTATTTAAGATGGGAACAAGTAGATGCCCGCAAAAATAGCGTAAGCTTCATGATAAGCTGCAGTTTTCTTTATAAAAGATTCATTCCCAGACTCTCACAATCTTGTCTTGCTGTTTAACCGTCGTTGTGCCTCTTTAATCTCTCGCACATCTATGGTATCTGCGAGCTATATCATGCATTCCTCATCAGCGTGCAGCAAGCAGCATGTTGCGGCCAAAAAGAGGCAATTGCAATGCAAATGTTGCCACTTAGACACATTTCGAGTTAGTTATGCCACGAAATGCCCAATCAGAGCCGCAGTGCACCACCACCGACTGTGTAACCCACTCATTTGGGCAAGCGGCGCAAAATGAGAGAAACAAACGCCTCCAGTTGCACATTTAATTGCGGTTGTGCCACCAAATTGCATTGGAATATGTTGCGCGAGTGTGTGTAAGTATATGTGTGTGTGTGCGACATAATAAAACAGCCCAAATTATACCACTTATTGCAGACCCCGCACCAGGCCCCCATTTCACAGAGTTAACAAGAAGGAACCAGAAAAAGAACTAAACACCAAATGAACCCAATGCCAAATGAGCGACAGCCAAGCAAACGGCTCAACAACCAGACCAAAATCGTTGTTATTGTTGTTGTTGGTGGTGTTGATGCTGTTGTTGTTGTTGTTGTTTTGGTTGTTTTCGGCACTTTTCGCCTTTGAGTTGTCAGCATAGTTAGCACACAGATCCAGATCCCCAAAGATAAGTTCAGTCGGGCACAGCTGCGCCGAAAATTGTTGGCATTTTGCGCATGCGTCGCGTCGCATCGCCCCGCAAAGCTAAGTGCAGCACCAAGCAGAGGCTGAGCAACGGCCTAAAGTAACAATCACAGCGCACAGTGGAACAAGAGCTAGCGAATAACGCATATTTGTGCGGCGTAACTCAATTAAATATATTAATTATGCAAAATTTTGATTGATTAATTATATTTATTATTATTTGCATTACTATTAAAAGCATTATTCTCATAAAGATAATCAGACCAGCGAGTCTTCTGTTCCAATATTTAATATATAGGGGACTTTGTCCTGTAAGGTGATCAACGCGCAGACCCAGCCGTTAATGCTGCTCAGCTGTTAAGTTTGAATGGAAAATATATAAAACAGCGCAGTCATATAAATGAGTTGAACGTATAAATAGCACGCGAGAAGTCGCTGGTTCGAACCCAGCTGCAAATGAACTAGTGCAACAACAAATTGTAATCGGCTGTGACCAATTTCAGGGCTTGTGCAGAGATATTGTCATGCCCTCGATGATGGCCATGGTTGATTGTTAAATTTTAAAGTACACTGCTAAGCCTATAATAATAATTAATGATTCTTCAAATAAGAAGCGAATTTATATCCATACTTAAATAATAATCTGTAGTTTCCATTTAAATGAAGAAGAATGATATGACGTGATTTTAAAGTAGAACTAAGCTAACTATTATGTTTTTTGATAACTCAACCACTGTGCCACAGGCGGCAGCAGCAATTTGAATTTAGTTCTGCGGCTTAAGCAGAAATTTTCAGCACCTCGAGTGAGGATTCAAGTGGACACAGTGTGGAGTGTGCTTGGTTAGTGTTGGGAGAGTTTTTGAGTGTGGACTGTGGAGTGTTGCCAGTTAGGGAATGTGCTTGAAAATTAGCTGAAATAGTTGTAGGTACAAATTTAAGGCGCTGTTTTTGTGTGCGGCTGTTCGTTAAGTTTCTTGCCAGCTACTCGAGGTCGATCGTGTTGCTGTTGTTGTTGTTAGAGTTGTTGTTGTGCGTGATGTCAGGCACCGTTAGCCTGCCTGCCTGGCTGGCTGGCAACAACGTTGTCGGTTGTATGTGTCAATGGTGCGGTGCGGGTTACAGTTGAACTTTGGCTACAGTTGTTACAGTTTTAGTTAGTACCTGGTTAGCGGGCTTGTAATGGGCCAAAAGTGGTCAGGCGGGGGACTGCTTGTTGGTGTTGGTGCAGGTAATGTACAAAAAAATAAAGCGATATTTGCAGCCGGTGCGCATAATTTATTTGACTATAATTACAATTAATTATGGTAATTATGTTGTTTTTAGAGACCAATGCCAACTCAATTATTTGAACGCACAGCACTTTTCCGTAGCTACATGAAAACTTTTCGGTTGGAAAATTCCCCAACGACTCCAGCGCCCACAAAACCCTCCCAAAACCCCCAAAGAGAAGACAAAAACAGCGTCGAAAATAACATTTGTCTGTGGCGGCAAAACTTTTGCCACGTTGTGGCAAAAACTCGCGAATGTGTCTGTTTTGCGTGTGTGTGTCTATGTGTACTGTTATCTGCGTGGGCGTACGACATTGCAGCCATGTGGGCGTGGCTGGCAACACGCGTCGTCCAGGACCTAAAATTGCAGGAAGCACAAAAAAGTTGGCGGGCAATGTACATAAAAACATCAAGCAGCGGGTTATGAGTGTGTGTGCGTGTGTAGGTGTGTGTGTGTGTGTGTGTGTGGCAACCGCAATCAAAAGGGATATTTAATTGTGCCTAATTAGCTAATTTATGTTGCTGCTGTTGTCATGAGTGGGGCAGCAAAGTGTTGCTCTAAGCATATTAAGCTGCTCGTCCTCAACCCAGCACCTTGTGCTCTTCCTCTGCCACTTCCTGGCTATGTTGCACGTCCTGTTCCTGCGTCCTGTCAGCGACATTGTCATGTGAACACTGAGCGAACTCGCGTGTGGAAGCTTGGAATAGTTCGTCGGTGGCGAGGGATAAAGGTTTGAGGCACGCCCGCAAATATGCAACAACTTTTGTTAGGCATTACAAAAGTGCCCGCTCGCTCTGCCTCTCATTATACAGTAGAATTTTGGTGAGGAGTAAATACTAATTATTTAAAAAAAGCTCAATTTAAATACTTTTATTAATAAAAATAAGTGAAACTGAATACCTTTAAGTATAAGGCTTCGATTGAACACAGCTGCTGGGTTGATTTTCGATAGTTAAATGCGAAACAGTCGCCTTGCAATTTGGTCAAGTGCATGTTAAACTTTGTGTCAAATCGGCAGTGGTTATTTAAAGTGAATGCGAATGAAGCAGGGACCTTCAGTTCTGGATGGCTATGCATTCCTTAACAAGAGATTTATACCAAACTACAAAGTTATCCCAATTGCAGCAGCAGAATTAGCATCTGGATGGGGCCACATTAAGTTAATGAGGAACCATCGAGCAGTGAAAATTCCTTTCGGAAAATGCATTGAAAATTTGCACGCAAATTGTTTGTCAATAGGCATTGATTTTGTGCCTCATGCCATGCCTCACATTTGCCTTGGCTGCTGACAGTTACACGTCAAACGTACTGGCACAAGGACATTTAGTCGCCTGCCAGGCAGCTGAGCGCCTCAAGCAGTGCCTGAGTCTGAGCCTGACCCAGTTGCAAGTCAAATCGAATGAGCGCCTGTCGTAGCCCAAGCTCAAGCATGAGGCAACAAACAGCTGAAGCAACAAGGCCTATACGTACATAATAATGACAGGCGCAGCAAATCAGCTTGGGGAAGGTCTGTTGTAAGGAGGAGGGTTTGTGATGGGGGACGTGCGCATGCTGTCAGTTTTGCATAAATCGATAAAAAAGCAGAAAACTAGAAACCAAGTTTAAAGAGTCGTCCATTGTCTGAGTGTTGGCATCGAAGGGGCCAGGGCAGGGCAGCAGGATGTGCGCACGCCTTGGCGCTTGGTCGCTTGCCTAATGCGTTTAATTTTTCTTATGCTACAATTTGCTGACACCCCTACTGGCCAGCCCTTACCCCCTCCCCACTGCACGCTTGCCGCACGCCCCTGCTTTAGATGCCACTCATTGTTTGCCGTTTGCACGTCGCCTGCGCATTTTTTCTTGGCATTAAATTTTATTTCGCGTTTTTCTGCATTTGCATAGAAAATTCATTAATTTTGTCGCACTCTGAAGAAGGAAAAAACTGGAGGAATTGTTAGACAAATTTTTGTGGCTGCTGCTGTAATAAATTTTCGAGTGTACGGTTCAATAGTTCGCCTTATAGAAAGTGAGCGTTCAGTGTGACCAAGGCAAAAAAAAGAATACAAATTTGCTTATCATTGCTCTGCTTTCTTTCTAACTTAATGTGTCTCAGATCGTCTGTCTTGGCAATTGACTTGACCCATCGATTTTGGCTGCTTTCGTTTCTTGACTTGTCATTGCCCCAACTCACCCCCTCGCAGCCCACCCCCCCACCTGGGGGCACTGTTATTCTTGGTCTCAAGTCTGGACACACACACACACGCGAACACACATGCACTTCAAGCTGTCAGTTGGCGCATTGTAATCGGCGTCTGACCCGCATTAATTATAGCTCACTGACATGTGATATTCACACATGCCGCACACTCACTTTAACACACGCACACTCGCACGCACACACACACACATATATACACTGGCTGGCGTCGCCTCAGTCCACTTGAGTCCCGGTGCTGTGCGGCACTTAAGCCGACTTCTCATATGGACAGCAATGACTTCAGCTGCCTACGAAAGTCTCGTTAATCGATATATCTTTTTACTGCTCTGCAACTCTTTTGTACCCCACTCCTCTCCAGACCCCCATGCAACGTCTACCTAGCTAGCTGTCTGTCTCTTGAAATTGAGCCGTGTCCGTGTCCAGAGCTCGTCAAGCTGCTTCGTCGTTTGCTTTGCGCCCAGCAGCTGCCCATTCTTCCACAGCCACCGCGTCTCTCCACTTTCTTACCAATTTCTGCTCTTTCACCATCTTTTGTTATTTTTATTTTTTACTCACATTTATTGTTATTTATTTAGCTGTGAAAAAACGAAAGTTGTTTCACACCTTTTTGACTGGGGGCGCTTTTTTCCACATTATTTGCCATCTCGCTCTCACTGTCTCTCTCACTCCTTTTAAGCTCAATAAGCAAACACTTTGAAAAACTTTTAGCACAGTATCTGTAGCATTTTTCCCGGTTCAAGTATATATCAACATTTTTGTGTTGCCTTCTAAATGGACGTCGCTTTACTTTCTTTTGTCTGGCCAAAGAGCTGCATTGACACACAAATTTTGTGGAGCACGTTATTATAATGTTTTTTTTTTTTTGTCTAGAAAGCGCTCTAGAAATATCGAAATACACACATGAGTGTGTTAAAAGCGTGGGAGAAACTGAAGAAACTTCTAAAAGTAAGCGCGGAGGACTTATCTTGAGATATTTATTAATTTTATTGCTTTAGGGCTTGGCTTATTTGACCTTATCAGAATTAAGAATGAAAAATCTCTACCGAAGACGTTAATTTTTGGCTATTATAGTGTATAATACATTTAAAGCTGATTGCGGTATAAGCCCGAAAAGAGAACAGGTTTTTTGCCTATAGCCAATTCAGAAACCTCATATTTTTGTCGTCAGCAAAATTTGCTATCGGCTCCTGATTTGTCTCCTATCCGATTTCCTCATGCACAAAACCCAGTTTTTAGTTTGCTATATATTTTGGAATATTAATGAAACGATTCAATTTCAATTCTTTAAATTTATTTGCATAGAAAACTTATGCATGTTTAGTTAAGACTTCATAAGTTTAATAAAAAAAATAGTTTTAGAAAAAATATGGTTCGGTTCTGTTTTAGTTCCTTTATTTTTTGGGAAACACTTTAAATGTATATTGAAATTCCGGATTCAACCATTCATTAAAAAGAATGCATTAACAAAGTTAATTTACTGTTGAATACCTATGCACAACTCCTTTTGCTAGTAGAGAACCCATCCAAGCTGTGATTAGTTGTAGCCACCTGTCGGAAGTGCTTGCAGCTTATTATTTTCAATTGGCATTCCATTGCTTGCATTACGAACTGAAGAATTTGAGGGAAATCAAAACGCCATTTACCGATTTACCGATTTAGCAATTCCAGCTGAAGCTTCAGCTCTTGAATCCATGCGCTAATCTCAGCGCTCAAATGCAATGCAAATGCTGATAAAAGTCGAGTGGGAAAAACAAAAGTAAACGCAAAAAGTAAAATGGATAAAAGGGGGAAAAACATGAATGAAAATTCGTCTACGTTCGAGGAGCTACTTCAGCTCAGACCCTTGGCCAAGGAAACCCTCAACTTGAGCGTTTCGAACATTTTTCAGCATTTCCACAGCAATTTTCCAACATTTTCCGCTGACTACTAAAGTCATTATATTTGCAAGCACACAAAAGCAGGTAAATAGGTATCTATATATATATATAGATGAGTGCTATATATACATGATGTATATATAGTGAGTGACTGTAGTCGTGGCTGCTTGCTCCGACGTTTTGTCGTTCAGTAGGTAAGTAATCTCATTATAATAATGGGAACAATTGATTTCTGTCTGGCCAGGCTGGAGCCACAGCTCTCCTGGCAAGGACTTGACTGACAGGCGACGGCAGCACAGCTTCTTTGCCAAAGCAGTCAATAAATGTACAACAAGCATGCAGCGTGCTGTTTCCGGCCATAGACACAGCCAGCGAACGGTTCCACTGGCACTCAATCATCGCAACATTCCGTTGCCAGCAGCTCCTCGTGCCTTCCCGTTCCGGACCAACCGCAACAGAGACTTGAAGAGCAGCAGTAGAGGCAGCAGCGCACAGCCTGCGCCTGTCTTCGACATGGCTCTGATGATGCTTTAGTGTTGCCGCTGATGAAATTATAATCAAGGGAATATATAATTTCTTTCACCTGGTTACATCTGCAGACCCCACTACCTGCTGGACGCCTCCTCCCCGTTCGGCAAACAACAAGCAAAGCCATCACAGCTGTGGCTGCCACAGTAGCTGCTTTTGCTGCCCCTCCATTGGCCCCTACGCCCACACTTTCTTCCACTTTCAATGATATGATAATTTGCTTTTGTTTTCTTGGCAGCGAAAACTTTTCGCCTTGCCTGTCTGTCTGTTGTCTGTGGAACTGGGTGGGGCATGTGGCATTGCATCGATTTCTTTATGTAACTGTGCCACACACACACACTCACTCGAATCTTCAGCTGTTCCGGCTGCTTTAGCTGCTCAGTTATTCAACTGCCTTGCGGCATACTTTGTATGGACCCTAGACACCAAAACATTCTTGAGTTATCTCGTTTAGCAATTTTCATGCTCCGAAAAAAAAAAAACAAACAAACAAAAATGACATTCAAATGCAGAAGGCGAAACTCAGTATCTTTCTCTCTCTCCCAAAACCGAAATCGACCGCATAATGTGCCACAATTAAATTACAATAAATCATACTCAGATCTCGCATACAAACGCCCCCAAAAGCCCCACTCTTTCCCTCTCCCTCTCTCTCTCTCTCTCTCTCTCTCTCTCTCTCTCTCTCTCTCACTTTCTCTCTCACTCCCTTTGCCGAAATGTGCTCTTTTGTGCTCTAGCGTAATTAATCATTTCTCCTTATATATACATATATATTGTATATGATTCCGTTTTGTGCATGTTTTCTCAGTGTTTTTCTCTTTTTACCACTTTTCTTTGGGGTTTATTATTCCAAGTTGGGTGCTAATTAATACCTCATTTATTTGTGAAATTCGTTTGCTGCTCTTTGAATTTTGATTTCATTTTGATTCGCTTGTAGGTTTTATATATTTTTTATTTTTTTCTTGGATGTGAATAACCCCGCAGCCATTCTTAGCTGCGTGGTCAAAGTTTATTGAAGAAGTCAAGCCAGAAACTTTATAAGACGAATTCTATTCAAAGTTCGATGCACTTTTTTTTCAAAAATAAATATGAGATGAAATTGTTTGCTAATTTAATTTTAATTGAAGAGGTCAACTTAAGTTCACAAGTGTGAACTTTATTGAAATACTTCAGACAGTTTTCAAGGAAAAGGAATAGCTAAAAGTGCATAAGAAGTACTTTCAAATATGACAATCTCAGCCAATAAAACTTCATATAAACTCAAGAAAATAAACGCCATTTAGAATAGATGAGCCAAGATATAGAATAAAAAGAATATAAGGGCAAGGTTGTATGTCCCTTTTTAAGCTAAATCCCAAACAAAATCATTAATATCCAAATGTTAGAAAATTTTCTTGGCACTGCTTTAGCAAAAATGAACCTGTAAGAAAAGTTTTTAAAAAAGATTTTCTGCAATTAGGCAAAATGTACGTTTTGGCTACATTTATTGTGCCTTGGCTAGATTGTTAGAAAGTTATAGAGTATTTAAGATATTTGAACAAAAAAGGGGGTCTAACTGTTCGCCACATTTAAATCAACCTTAAGTTAATTTTAAATTTGCTTTTGCAGCTTCTTATCGCGTGTGCTTTGAACTTTACCCCGTACAAATTCAGCTCGTGGCACATGGCACTCATTCATTTCAGTTGGCAAATTTGTCTTAGGCAATTTGATGGCTTAATGAATGTCCGCCTGTGCTGCCAAACAATTCACTTGCCCCTCACCGCTCTAATGTGGCAGCCAAAAAGCTAAACAGCTACCACTTGAGGGCTTCATAATCAACTGCCCCGGCACCAGTCACCAGGCAGCAGGCAGCAGTCACCGTCCCCAGCTCCGACTGAATGTCTGCTCATCCGCTTCGTTGCTGATAAATTAACTTCATAATCTGCACAGTTATAAGCGCTGATGTTTGGCATTACTCTTCCATATTTTGGGGCAGCCCGCAGTGTAGTAACCCCCTGCTGCCTGCTCGCTCGGCGCTCCACACTCTTGTAAGCATCATTACAACCGTGGGTCAAAAACAACAGCAACAACAACAACGGCGGGCAAACACGCACCTTATTGTACGCTCCGGAGGTAATCGCAACGTTACAGTCAATGGCATAACTTTTCACCTTTTTGGGTTTAGCCTCGCGCGACAGGGTGGGAGGTGGTTGATTGTTTGGGTCTGGGATTCAGCAGGTGGTGCTGTTGTCAGCCTGTGCCGGAAAAATTGCACACAATTTAATTGAATGTGTTTAATTTTGCTTTTAATTTTTGGGTGCCCATTGTGTGGAAACATTTCTCCCTTTTGTCTGCTACACATAATGAGGCGTTAAAGCGTTTCTTTGCCCAAACCCAGAAATTAAATGAAGCACAAGATTAACTATCGACTGCAGGGTAACTACAAAGGAGTTGGCTTTGCAATAAGAGATGGTAGAAATTCATATAGAAGAGAAAAGAATCGAGAGTCAATAGAGGCCGACTTGAAGATACCCTGAACACAACGCCAGCCTGCCGTTTTACCTTAGCCACACACTATGTATAGAAAGTGCGTTCCTGATATTGGATGTTTACCAAATTTAGTGCATCTATTTTCGAATTTTGCTAAGAAAACAATTGAATTTTATTGATATTATATTAATGGACTAAAATTATAAGAGAAAATAGAGAATCGTTTTACGTACTACAATACGCCAGAATATTTGAAATTCTAGATCTCTAGCTTCTGTCTCGCAATTGGATAGCAATTATTATAAATAAAGTGAAATTTAGTATGGCTATCTATGAAAAGTTGCACTTCAAAGAATTTTATAATATCATCAAAAATTTGACAAATCACATAGATACATTATTTTCTTTAATAAGTATTAGCTTTGACTAAGCACTATAAGTCCATCATTTTCGGTACAAAGCACTGTGACCACATCTTGATTGACGTACATATATATCTTTATAAGATATAGCTTGCTTAAAGCTAACTGCTATGGCACTTCATATGGTGAGCAGCAGCTGGCAAAGTTTCCAAGCCAACTTAGTTTGGGGCAGTGGCAATGCGAGTGCTGTTGCCTTTTTGTGCGCACTTGCAAAAATTCCGGCTTCAATTTACTTTCAACATGCTTTTTCTCTCGAGGAGTTTTACTTTTTTGTATATATTCCAGCGCACACCCACACGCACACACACGCAAGTCAGGCAGCCTTAACGATACGGCGCACGCACACCATGCTAGGCGGGTTGGGGTTTTTCTTCTTTCCTTTCTGGGTGGGGTTGTCGCGTCTGCAGCGCCGTAGACATTACCGCAGCCACGCGCGTGTTTTACGTTCATCTGTCTACTTAACGTTGCGTCCCCCTCGCCACCTGCAGCAGCCGGTTCGTGCAGCTTCCTGCCACCCAACATGCCTTTTGCCTTGTATCTTCTTCTTTTGCAGCGTGGTCGCCGTCGTCGTCGTCTGCGTTTTAACGTACTAATCCTTGCTTTTATCTCTTGTTTGACTTTTGCTACGCGCACTCCATACACCCGCTCATTTAATGTCATTGTCGCTGCTAAGGCAGGCAGCCCAGCATCTCAGCATCCCAGCATCCGAGCAGTTTCCTCCTGGCATACCCTGCAATCCTTTCTAAATATTTGTCAATTTGTATGCGCGAGTTTCATTCAATTCAAGTTCGCGCGCTCGCTAAACACGCGGGGCGTATGCGTGTCATAAGCGTTTCTTAAAGTGTTTGCTTCTTCAAGTTGTGCTTTGATTTCCCAAAGTGTTTGCCTCGCCCCTCCCTCTTATATCCTTCAACTACTCTGTATTCGCATTCGTATTTGTTTTCACTTATTTCAGCCTGTTACTTTTCATCATCTTTGGCCGTCGTGGCCGTCGGCAACAGTTTTCATTAATCAACGGCACGTGACCAAGTTTAAATTTTTAACCAATTTAATTTTTCTTTTTCCTCTCTCTTTCTCTCTCTCTCTATCTCTCTCTCCCTCTTTTGGGGGCTTACGTGGCGTATGAGCGTTAAGCAAACAAAGTGGATGGATTCTGTGTTTGTGTGCGTGTTTCTAGTAGATTCAATTAATTTTTGATGCCAGATAGTGTTTACTCTTACTCATGGGCTTAGCTAACACGCCATAGTGCTAACTCAGGACGTAGAAAGAAAAAATGCGAGCTAAGAAATAAAGAAAAAGGGAATAAATTGTATTTTATAAAATGAACTAAAAATTAAATGCAAGACAAAAATGCATTGGCCCGTTTCCTTAAGCTCCATTGACAAATTTCCAACCTGACTTGACTTGCAAGGTAATGAGTACTTTTGCATTGTTTTTGTTACACATGAGCAGCAATAAATTTAAATTAGTCTGATAAGAATGACAATGGACAATGTGGAACGTGAAGCTGAGAAACCAGAGATGACTTCCTGCTTAGTTGTGTACTCGTCTTTATTATAGTTAACAAAAATTGAAAGGGCTAAATTGTGAAATTGTGCTTACAAAGCAAATGACGTTCATTAAGAAAAACAACAATAAACAAGAAAACGAGAGCGGGCAGAGAAGGCTTCGGATAAGACACATGGGAAAAGTGCGCGGCTTCAAGTTACGTTGTGTCTCTGGGTGTGGGTGTGGGTGTTTGTGTGTGTGTGTGTGTGTGTGTGTGTGTGTGTGTGTGTGTGTGGGTATTTTATATAATAGACATTATCAACGCTAATTCAGTTATGTCTTAATTATAAACTACTTAAGCGCGCCTCGCTGCGAGCATAGCAAATTTCTAAGTCTTTGTCTGCAGATGGGAGCTGGGAGCTGGGGGTCTGGGATCTTGGGTCTGGAGTCTGGGGTATCTGCGTCTGGGCACGTGTGACATTTGCTGGTTAGGGTCGTTGGCTCAGTTACAGTTTTTAGCCAAGCAGCTCCCGTTAGCTGGCTGCATAATTACCAAAGTTATATGTGCGAGTAGTTTTGATAGCTCCGATTACGCCGTAAAGCTTTTGGGCAAAGGGCGCGGGGCTGATGCCGCCGTCTAACAGACGACGAGCCAAGGAATGTGGGCGAAGCAGCAACAGCAACTGAATTCCAAGCATCTACAAAGCGGAGCTGAGGGCGTAGTTACCCCTTTGTACAGCCAACGCCCACTCGAAAGGCAACCGAGCAGCGAACTTTGATTGAAATATACAATTTTAATGAGGCAACAACTGAAGCAACTGCTGCAAACAATACACAACAATTTTTCCTTATTGAGAGACGAATAAACAAACAAACCGAGCGAAATCAAAGTAAAGTCGCAAAACGAAACAACGCACAAGAAGCTTAAATCGACTAGAAGCGTGGGAGAGGGGGAAATGGCGCTAGGGGTCGGTGACAACTTCGTAAGTACGCAAGGTACTCACTAGTCTAGACGACCTATAAGGCATTTTAAATGCATGCCAGGGGACAAGAAAAACAGACAAAAGATAAACAAATCACTTTGGTTATAAATTGCCAGCAAGCGCCCTTCTATGCGATTCTCCAAATACTTTTTGTCCTAGTTTGCAGTTTGTAGAGGTCTTCATTTTGTCTGCTTGTTAATGTAAATAAGTAAAAATAAGTAAAATAAATATTCAATAACTAAAAAGATATGAAATGGTAAAGAGTTTAACAGCTGCAGCTTTTAGCTATTGAAAACATTATTAAGCACATTTATCCCGATCTAAATCGACAAAAGCCTCAGCCTCAAGTCTGTGGAAATTTGAGACCAGAGCAAACGGCAAACCCAAAGAAGCATTTTTTCTAGTTTATGGCAAATGCCGGCGATTAAAATCTTGAATGTCAAGCAGAAAATTGTCAAACGAAACGTTGCTTTTGAGGATGAGAATCAAGTTGACGGCGTTGATATTGTTGATGATGATGCTGATGTTGTTGTCAGAAGGGCAAAAGATAGCAAACAAATAAAAACGCATCAAACGCTGCCAGGAGGCGAGCTAAAGGAACTTGGGCAAACGGCAAATGAAATATGAGTCTGAAAACGAGAGCAGGCGACGATGACAAACAAACCGCGGTGACAAAGATGACGGCCAAAATCAAAGACCCAGCTGCAACCTGCAATTAAGCGACAGGACGCAGCCAGAAGAACACCCAGCACTAGGACCAAGTACAGGATATGCCAGGGCGAAGCCGCTCGAAAAGGGTGCGCTGTCTATGAAATTTGAGGCAATATCTAAAAGGAATAATGCACATCCCTATAAAGAGAGCGTTTTAGGGGCGAACTTCTTTGGCAAGGATATGCAAAGCGTGTGTCCCAGCGATGCCTTAGCACACATGTGTGCGCTGCGTGCTGCTGATCCTGAGGCGGCAATACAATGCATGTACAAATAATTCGCACGACTAAATCAACAAACAGAAAAGCAAAAAAAAAAGGAGCAAAAAATGTAAAACGGAGCAGAAATAGGGGAAAACCTGAACACTAAAGCCTTTGCTCCTGCTGCTGCTGCTCCTGCTTACATCCTGTGCAGCAAAGCTGAACAATTTTACGGTTTCAATTATCAAAGACCGAAACGTCAGGACAAACGGTGACAAAGCAAAAAGGTAGATGCTGCTCCCTATTGTTGTTGCTTGTTCTTCTCGTTGTTCCCAAAATAAAGGCGATTAGCATTTCTAAGCCTTAGATTACCTGAAGTAGTTTATATAACCCGAGAGCCGAAACGCAAGCCCAACAAGAGACTAGGCTCGATAACAAGATTGTCCCGAAATAAAAAGAAAACACAGTTTGTTTTGTCTGTGTGTTTGCTCTCCTCCTTGCTACCCCCCTGGGCCAACCTTCGCATCTTCTACTTATCTCAAATGCAACCCTCTCTAACCCTCTTGCTCCGCCTGATGTTGATTTCATCAAACGCACGACTGCATTCCAAATAAAGGTATATATGGTTAATTTATGTCCTTGAATTGAATATTGCTTTCGACTTCGCTTTATTATTGGATTCCGCTCTTAAGTTTTTTTGTCCTACAGTTTGATTAACCGCAAATTCCCAGGCAATTGAGTCTCGAGTTGCCAAAAAACAGCCAAAGAATGAGCAGTTACCCCCTAAGAACTAAACGACTTCCACTCATGGACCCAGCCCATGCACTTCAATAAATTTCAGAAAAATGTGAGTTAATAAATTTGATTAGACAGAATTTCTATTGACGCGATAAAAAATGTTAAGAGGGTAATATTTTAAAAAATGTATGTCTATGAGATAAAAATTGCAAAAATAAAACAAGAAAGGAGCTAAACTACTTGTATGAATATTCAGTACCAATATATGTTAATATAAATTGTGAATCGTGCTTTTAGAAAATTTTGGGGAGTCCAGAGATTGTATTAACCCATATTATACTAGAGTTTTTTATACCCTGAACCCATTAAAGATGGGTATAAGGGTATATTGTATTTGTGCAAAATCCAAATGTATGTAACAGGCAGAAGGAAGCATCACCGACCCCATAAAGTATATATATTCTTGATCAGCATCAATAGCCGAGTCGATCTAGCCATGACCGTCTGTCTGTCCGTCCGTCCGTCCGTCCGTATGTATGAACGCAAGGATCTCAGAACCTATAAAAGCTAGAGACTTGAAATTTTAGATGTAGGTGCTTCTAGTGCCTGCACAGATCGAGTTTGTTTCCGATAATCGATAACTTACTCCGTTTCCAAGCAATCGATAAAAATCGATATCGATATCCTGTTTTTTGGGCAATTTCGGTAAATAATAATAGCTAGAGTCACCAAACTTGACATATAGCTTCTAAAATAGAATATATATATACATTTGATGTTGGAAGAAGAGGGTTCAGGGTATCCCCTAGTCGGGAGCTCCCGACTAGAACCCCTTACTTGTTTAATAACTAAATTAAATAAATAAAAAAGACCAAGAGCATGTTTGGTATAGCTTTTGATTTTATTAGTTTCAAAGTTGTCTCTACTTATTAAATTTATATTTATATTGGTGACTTTGTGGCTTATAATTCTGCGAAATGGGGACAAGGGCTTGTAAACCTAAAGTTACAAAGTCTGCTGATGATAGAAACCCGAGCGAGCATAATTATATAGTTTAATATCAAAATAGTTGTCTGAAGATAGTTTTAAAAGGTTTAAATTCTCTTGCTAAGTTGTATGACGTTATTTAACTTAACTTGAGTACAGTCCAAAAGAATTTCAGAATTTTGTTTACTTTTCTAATATTGTATCTGAAATTGTTGTCATTCTTTATAGGCAGCTCACATCTTTCTAAATCACCAATACAATATCTAACTAATGTCTTCCTGCAATTACCTGCATAATGCCCGCCTTTCTCGTTAACTAAGTTTAGGTTCAATTTTGGGCCTCAATATGCTTTTTTTTGCACAGGTTCTCAAGTCTGCGTACCATATATCTTTTAGTAATTTTGCGCGTTCATGTTGGGTACGGCTGCGACTGTCTGTCCGCTAAGCTGCAACGTCCTAATTTACACTTGACTCCGCCTTGAGAGCCAGCAAGCACATTGACGGCCACAGAGCCGCCGCACCACAAATCCGCACAGATCCACAAAGGCTGCGGTTTTATTCGAGTGAAAAAATTAACGCAGACACAAATTATATCTGGCGCTGATTAATCACTTAACAAGGCTTGTACGCGAGTATTTCGCTGATATTAACTACACACACACACACACACACGGCCCACGTTCCGGCCAACAAGTTGACCTGCGCTCAGGGCAGCGAAAGGGGAGCGGGACGAAAAAAAAAAAATAAAAGCCACGTCAATTTCATGCAAAGGTGCGCAGTCGTAAATTTAACTGGACGCGTAAATCCTGCGCGCAAATGTTTCAAGTTCGCGCCGACATTTCAGAGTCGCCTCTCGCTCAGCCCATACCCATTGCTGTCCAATTGTATTTATTTAGGGTCCGTCTGAGCCGTTTCCTCGCCCTCTCCCTCACCCGCGCAGCTCAAGTTAAGAGTGTTGGCTGGTTCGCCGCGCTAAAATTTAAATTCATACACGATCGTTGGCCCCAAAAAGACTAATGAGCACAATTATGCATTATTGCAGCTCGTTGCATCGAAAATGAACTTTAACAAGCATCACAAGACACACTCGTATAGACACACACACACACACTCACTCACACTTGATGCGCCGTCCTCAAAGCCGCAGGAGTGTGCACCGAGACGTCAACTGGAACTGGTAGTGTCTGCACGTGGTGCAAAGGGAGCGCAGCGCGGAACGGTGCTGGGAAGTGTCTGCTGCTTGAGTCGAATAAGTTGAACAAACTAGTTTCTTAGCATTGTTGTTGCTGCTTGTGCTGTTTTATTTTTGTTGTTTTTGGCCAAAAATGTTTTCCGTGGTCTGATCTTTGCATTTGTCCAGTGCATATTTCAAGGTCTACCATGATAATAATTGGCAGCAATTTTAATTTGAGCTATTTAAATGAGTTGCTTATGATTTGTAGATTGATTAATGAGCTAGAAAAATATTCTACAATTAAAATATGTGCTTGAAGGACCTAAGAGTTTAGGGATCTATATATATCTAGATATTCGAGCTATAGAGCTAGCTGTTAGATAAAATTTTTTAACTCGGTGAACCAGTTAATTAAATGAACCTAACACTATTTATATAAAAACCTGAAATCAACAAATTTTATTATTATTATGGTTCTTGTCATAAGCATTCAAATTTTTTAAATAGCATAGCTGGGGCTCGAACTTCGTTCCTCGTTGCACAAATGCATTTTTCAAGGAATATATTTTTCTTGTTTTGTTACTCAGTTCAAAAATGCCAAAAATACATGAAAAATATCGCTAGAGATAAGATGCATTGTTTTAACACTTCCAGCTTGAATATAATATACGAATATGTGGTTAAGATATTTTCAGAACGAAGTTCTTTTATGTCCAGTTCCTGGCGATTACACACACAAACATTTTAAAGATATTTCGTTCATATTTTGAACATGATATGTGGTTGTTTTGTGTTTAGAAACCTTTGAGTTAATTGCCAAACGAGCATAGAAATTGATGTTGGCGACAATCGACTGCACACTGTGAGCCAAAAGATATTTTTTTCGTTTTGTTGTTGAGGAAGAAGTCTCATACCATTGGAGATGTTATTTTAGATTATCTATGCTTAAGTCAGGCACAGCCACGGCGTTTAGGCCACAGTTGTTCATGGCTGGCCAAAAGCTGCAGAGCTCAATGCGAGGCATTGGTATGCAAATGTAACGTTTGGTTAGGGTGGATCCTATTGGGGCGCTTGCCAAAAGTGTAGCGCTCCGGACGGTGGCAGGGGTAGTCGGTTTTGTGTCTGGTCTGACAAATAAGGCTGTGGAAATTCATTTTTTCCTGCTACACATCCTACCCTACCTCCCCCGCATGCTGCTGCTGCTGCCGCTGCGTGCACATAAAATTCAAATCAATGACAAGACGAAGACGATGAGCATGAGTCTGAAACAAGGAACCTGAGACGGCGGCAACATTTGCCTTTCATTGCCAAAATGCCAATTTGGCTGAAGAAGCAGCAGCGGCAGAACAGGATTCTTTTCTTTTTGTTGTTTTCTTGGGTACTGCAACTCCGTCTTGACTTTTTATGGCTTATAGATATTGTCTCAAGATGTCTGCGGCTGCCGGATAATCTTGTTATCACGCCGGTCGTTGCATTTAATTGAGTAGCGAAACCAATAAACTAACCTCAAAACTCGAGAATTAATTGGTATATCAAAGCATTTGAATTTTAATGTGTTTCGCGTGGTCAGCGATACAAGAATTTTTCTCTCTCGTGTTTTCTGCTGCTTGCGCTTTGTTAATTGGCGCTGCCTGTTTTTGGGCTGGGCGTGGAGCTGGGACTGGGCGTGGTACTCATTTCCATTCAATTGCACTTCAGTTGAGTTTCAATTGGTTCTGTTCTTTCATTCTTTCGTTTTAATTTTTTATTTTTTTGTGAACACACAGCTGCCGTTGACATTTTTGCTATTGATAAAGCGAAATATTCCGAAAAAAGCATTCTATATATAATTCTAAGCATATCCAAATGTTATTCAATACTTTTCCCTTTGCATTCATCGAGTGCTTTCTTTGTAGGCACCAAACGCCATTTTCTAATTTGCCTTTCAGCTAGTCGCTATGCAAACTCGAGCGTGGAGAGAGAGTTAGCACTAGTAAGAGAGAGTAAGAGAGAGAGAGAGGGAGACAGAGAGTTGGAGGGAGACAAATTTGTCGCATAATATTACAAAAGACAAAAGGTTTGAATGCCTCTCGATTTCTGTGCGCAATTTTTTAATAGAAATCTATGCCCGTATTTTCGTTTGACAACATTTCAGTCCATTTGCTAGGTTTTTTCCCACTCTTCGTCTTCTTCATCTGATTCTTTTCTTTTGCATTTCCTTTTATATTTGGGCATTTCAATTGCCCATTACCCTGTTTAGTCAGCTCGAACCCACTGTGCCCGGGCCCATTGTGTGCTGCTCTTTGATTTCCTCCGTTTGTGCCGCATATGCAGATTGAATTACACCACTTGATGCCACCATTTTAGCCAAGACATTCCGATGCCCGATTCCATCATGCTCGTCGTTGTCGCTTGTCGATTCTCTAATTGTCCTGATAATTTCCAGCTTGTGCACTCTGGTATTGCCTCTGGCGGGTGTCACTGCTGCTTCTTTTTGAGTTTTGGTTTTTCTGGCTCACATTTTTGGGCGTAAGCATTGGCATATCGGGTAGCTCTGCCTAAATTATGACTGGCTAGAGCGTTTTGATAATGGAGCATGTAAAAAAGCTAGTCAGAGATCGTGAATCTTGCTAGATTCAAACTGCCCTTTACACTCTTTATATGTATTATGTCTTAAGTCTTTTCTGATTGGCATAGTTATAAAATGAAATGTTATTTAAATTGACGGTACTTTTATTATAATTACGATTCTTTCTATATGGCTATGGTATGATGTCGTTATTCAGTGAAAGTTTTTAACCCAACTGGTTCGTACTCAGAATTCAACTTTTATTTTTCAATATAATCCAAACCTCAATCTAAACCATTTGTACAAAAAGCAGCTGAACCGAACCATTATATTTTTTAATACACATAGTTTATCCAAATATAAACTTTTGATAAAGATTCTGCCCCAAAGCATAATTAAGTTGGATCCCAATCTTTGGATATATCTGACCATGTCAGTAAGATGCCAATTTTGGGCAAAGAAAACATTTTGAAAATATATGAAAAGCCAAGTCTCGCTATCAAACCGGATGTGGAAAACCAAATTCAGAGTTCAATATTCCGAATGAGAGTATGCGTATGCACCTAATAAGTTCTATATGTAGGTAACCGGAGTGCTGTAATATATCTTATCAATACTTGGTTCTTCCATGAATTTAATAACTAAAACTGTAAAAAGTTAAAAAATCCAGCTCTTTCCGTTTGTTACCTTCACAGCTTTTAAAATTTCTTGCTCCTTCTGTCTCTTTAATTGTGGCGGCATTCCTTTTGGCACAAGGAAACATACTTTTGGCCAAGCTTCTTAGCAAGTTAATTTTTTTATTGGCCAAAAGGCTTGTCGCGTTAAAGCAATGCCTTTAAGAGGCCACAACTGTCATGTCGTTAGGCCATTCCTGGCCAGCAAACATCTCGTTTAGGCGAAGGACACCAAAAAATCATAATATTAAAAGAATCTGCAAATGACGCGAAAATGTTTCAACACTCTTCGACAAGCTGGCAGTCAGCAGCCCGCTTCAAGCGGCCAAAAGGCCACAAAAGAACGAAAAATGTGATAATAATAAAAAAGAAAATTATTGCACTTCACATTCACAGTCATCGGACAGTGCCATCTTTTGCTTCAGGCCACGTCCAAGTCCAGGTCCACGTCCAGGTCCTCATCATCAGCCTCGTCCTCCTCGTCGTCCTCGTCTCCTGTACAGGCGGCATCAAAGATCGCGTTATGAAAATGCAACGCGCATTGCGCAAGAGCCGCAGACGAAGCCGACCACTGGTCATATCGGGGAATAGAGCCGGGCAGATGGGGCAGAAGATGGAGAGACGAGCAGTCGAATGGCAAATGGCGAATGGCGCTGCTCGTTCTAACTAGAAGGTGATATAAGTGGTTCGGTTGTTGCCGCAGCTATCGCATAATGCAACAAGAGTCTCAAGAAAGGAGCTAAATTGTTCAGAAAGTAGATTTTTATTTACAAAACGATTTGAGTTATACAAAGCAAACTGTCCATCTATATTATATCTATAGATGAGTTTTTCTTAGGTGGCTTTCTTGCTGGTTGAACTTGGTTCAAAAAAGAACAATAATAATTAATTAAAAACAAAAACATTAAATGGTAAATGAGTTGATATAACAACTTTAGTAATTTCATTTAGTTACTTAGAAGGATGAATTACAGTTTTTTTTTTTTTCAATTCATTATTACAATCACTTTAGCCCTTACACTTTGGGCTCATTTAATTGACATAACTTACACTTTGCACCACTGTGCATTGGTCTTGAAGCGGTAACCGGGCTTGAAGTCGGAACCGGAGTCAGCGGCGCGTTAGCGCTAATAAGCAATTGCCAAATTACATTCGCGTGAGTAATCTCGCGCCCCGATGCCGGTCGCCATCGTCGTCGCCGTCGCCCCCTGACTACCTCTTGCTGCAGTTGCATCGCGGGCTTTTGGTGGGCGGAGCTTTTGAGCGCACCGCAAGCGCAGATACTTAAGTGATGCCCGCTGCACGTTGGCCGCTGTCCGACAGTCAGTCAGTCCGTCAGTAAGTCAGGCACTCAGTCAGTCAGCCGGTCACTCATTCATGCCATCATTTATATCAGAGGAAGCAGTCAAGCTTCCCCAGCCGAAAACCCAGCCAAGCTGCAATGTGCGCGCCTCTAAGCCTGTAATTTAATTTTTCTCTCTCGTTTTATTTTATTTTTTGTATTTTCTCTTCTGCTCTTTGTAGCCCAAAGTAGTCGGAGTTAGTTAGCGCTGCGATCGCCATTTCTTCTGCAAACCCTTTTTCTTGGCCGGGTTCTCTGGACTGGGTTCTCTTTTGGGCTTTTGGGCACGGGAATGTCTTCCCTTTAACACATTTTGGCATGCAATTTGCTGAAATTAACTTCAATTGCAATTTGTGCTGCTGCAGTTGTTGTTGCCATTGTTTCATTGGGTTATCATTGCCGCATCTTTAATAGTATTTTTTTGTTCTTTTCATTCGGACCACTGACATGTGCATGTGGGTACTTGGATGTGCGCATTAGAGTGGCAACTCGTGGTTTGAGGCTGTTTATAATTCGATTGGTGGTTCGCTGTGAAATGGTGCCCCCCGGTGGAGTAACTGTTAATGGCAACTGCAACTTGAAGAGCCAATGGGAAATGGTGCGAGCGTAGAAGATATGAATATAATGAGTGCAGGAAAAAATAATGGAATAATCATTGGTTTTCCAATAATTACTAGAAAAAAAACTTCTATATTATTTTACTTATTTCTAATTGAATAACAAGCTCAATAAACATATATAAAATTCGAAAATGTATGCTGGATTTGAACCAGCGACCTGCTGTTGCCGACCAAAATAACTTTCAGGAAACCTTTGAATTTTTTTATCTCTTTCTATTTAATAGCCCAATAATATTTGTAGAACTTATTAAGTGTGATATTACATATATTTTTATTCATATAAATTAAAATTTTTAATTTTTACTCTTTCATTATTCAAACGTATTCATATTAATCTCTGCTTTATTATATTTAAAATGTAGTATTATTAACTCTGGCATTTTTTTTTAAATCTTCTATATGATTGACATGCCTCCGCCTCATACAGTTCATCAAGAAAAACTCAAGTAGTTTAGGTTTTCAGCTCTACTCGAGCACAAGAACTGCACTCGATGACATTTGAGTGGATATGTATTTCTAGCACTCAGTCAGCCACGCTGTTGTCCAGCTAGCTGCGGAGGCCCATCATTAACTCGAGCAGTCAGTCAGTCTGTCTGTCTGTCGGGCTGTCATACTCGTACTAGGGCTCTGGCCGTGGCGCTGGCTCTGACCAGTTGCCGTCTTGAGTGACGGCCATGGCCAACTGGACGTGGCCGCCGCGCATGCGCGTCAAGAGCAGCGACCATTCAACGCGTTTAGCAGACACCGTCGCTGAGGAGCAGAGCAGAGCAGCACAGAGCAGCAGCTCCTTGAAGTGCATTGGTAGACGTCAGCGGCGTCGTTTTGGTGCAAAATGTTTGCGGCAAAACCTGCAATTACCATCGCCAGCTTTGATAGCTGTGCCCCTCCAGCCGCAACCCGACTGCCCGCCTGCCTGCCTGCCTGCCGCATGAAACCCTGTTTAGGTTTTTAGGCATTTAGTCTTTGTTTCGACAGCATTTGTTGGCCAGGCCGACAGCCAGCAGCCTTAAGTCGGCTCCAGTCGCAGTCGCAGTTCGAACCCAATTCCATTGCCAATCCCTGGCAGTCTGGTAGCGCAGCAGTTGATATGTTGTTGAGTACTTTTAATTTGCATGCTGTTAATGGTGTTGCTTCATATTAGGCCAGAGCCGAGCCAGAGCCAGAGCCAGAGCCAGAGCCAGAGCTGGAGTCAGAGTCGCGGCCAGAAGCCAGCCACAGAAGGCAATCAATGCAGTTGTTGTTGTTGTCGTCGTCGTCAGGATGTTAAAGCCATTGAACTGCAGCTCGTCTCGGTCTTGGTCTTCGTCTTGGTCTCCGTGTTGGTCTGCGTCTTGGTTGCTGTTGCCTTTGGGGTGCAGAGCTGGCATATTAATGGCAGGATTGAAATCAACTGTTGCCAGGAATGCTGCACAGACTCCAAAATAGACCTAATGGAGCGAAATTGTTTTGCGATTGACTTTTGTAATAAGAATAAATGCTGATCGCTTATGACGTAAATGGTATAAATATTAGTTAAGACCCACTTTTACGAATGGGAGACAAATGTTCATTTCTAAAAGGAACTTTCAAGAGAAGCGAACATATATACATAATAATTTAAATATAAAAAGAAAAATATAAATTTTTGTTAGAATTACAACGTTCAAGCAGGGAATTATAATTGACCTCATTCCTAATGACAGAATATGAATTCCATTAAATTTGTTCAAGCCCAACTATCTTTCTTTTGTAGGTGTAGTTTGGGCTTAATTATAACAAGTAAGAGGTTCTAGTCGGGAGCTCCCGACTAGGGGATACCCTGAACCCTCTTCTTCCAACATCAAATGCATATATATATTCTATTTTAGAAGCTATATGTCAAGTTTGGTGACTCTAGCTCTTATTATTTACCAAAATTGCCCAAAAACAGGATATCGATATCGATTTTTATCGATTGCTTGGAAACGGAGTAAGTTATCGATTATCGGAAACAAACTTGATCTGCGTGGAAACTAGGAGCACATACATCTAAAATTTCAATTCTCTAGCTCTTCGGTTCTGAGATCCTTGCGTTCATACATACGGACGGATGGACGGACGGACAGACGGACGGACATGGCTAGATCGACTCGGCTATTGATGCTGATCAAGAATATATAAACTTTATGGGGTCGGGGATGCTTCCTTCTGCCTGTTACATACATTTGGATTTTGCACAAATACAATATACCCTTATACCCATTTTTAATGGGTTCAGGGTATAAAAACATAATCTCATATCATATTAATATAAAAAATTGTATTTTTAATTTAACATTGCCCGTTCTACTGAAAATGTGTGTATTATATATTTACATAATGAGTTTGTGCCGTAAATATGGGTCTGCCTGAAAAGAGTTTTATTTTCAACCAAAAAGAAAAATATATTTCGGATAGGGTTTCGATTTGATTTTTTTTTTTTTTGGCAACTGGTTTTATTTTAAGATTCTCATTACATTAAAAATAAAAGACAATTCTAGGCTTAAAAGCGGTTCGTAGTCTTTGCCTTAAATTGCACTTGTGTATTCGATATTTTGAACTATCAACTTGTGTACATGAATAAAGAATATTGATGTGCGTGGGCGGGCATAGAAAATGAAGTTCCAGTAATTGTCAGAAACAGACAGAAAAAGGCAAAAGTGAATCATGTAGGTGCAACACGAGTTTCGTATTCGTGTGTGCATTGTAAGTAAATGTGAATACGTTTTGCCAAGAAGTAACTCAAATAGACTACAGAGACAGGACAGACTTGTTGTGGCTGCTTACCTGCCGCCTGTTTGTCTTTAGCTGTAACAGCTACCGCACAATTTCCCAAATGACAAACATGCCAAAATGGTTAGAGCCATAGACAATGGCAACAAAGGCAGCTAGAGAGCAGCAAAGGGAGACGGGCAGCAGAAACAGTAGCAGCAGCAGCAGCATCAGCAGGCCAAGAAGAGAAACAGGAGCTGGCAGGAGCAGCAGGCGGCAAACGGCAGCACATTAATCACAATGCTCCAAAAGAGCTTGACAGCCAGCTACATGGAACCGCTCCCTGGGTGTCTCAAGACTGAGTTTTCTTAGCAGACGATATATATATATGTGTGAGTGTGTGTGTCCGTGTGTGTGGCATCCTTTGGCATAATTCTTATTCAATCGGTAAGGACAATGCCATGTTGTAGTTTCAATTTGCGGTGGGCATGAGATTTGTGCCAAGACAATTGCCAAACAGGAAGCCAACGAAAGACACAGCGACTCCCGACTGCCGACTCCCGACTCCGAATCCGGCGGCCATCAATTTAAAAAATGAAAAATTTCCCTTTTTGCTTTTGCCGGCGTCCGGAAAATGGAAAATTAAATTAACCTTTGGGAGCTGCTGCCGCTTGCTGCTGCCAAACAATGTTGCTGTCTGTGCTGCTCCCGATAGCATCTACTGCCGAAATATGTTAATTTTCAATTTAGTAGTTTGGCCTCAGACTCGACAAATGCTATACATATATATGTATACGGTATAACTTGGCTAGTTTTTAATTCGCTTTTGTTTTCCAGAGTTTTGGGGCTCGCCTTATTAAGCGCACTAGAGCGCAACGGTAATGGGTACCAAACAAATTATAACATCTGCTAATCTGCTGCATATCATTCCGTATTTTCTTAGACCCCCCGTCCAATGCCTACTCTTTATGAAGAGGAAGTGTTTTCATGTTAGTTGTCGAGTTCATAAACAATTTGTTGACCACATTTTGATGTTGAGGAAATAATTAAGACATTATAAATTGTTTAAGGCCTCTCGAGTGTTGATTGTTAACTTGCGGTCTTCTGGGTTTCTGCTTGCTCTTGGCCTCTCCCTCTCTTTCAATTTTTCTCTACAATATATTCCCTAATGAGCAAAACAAAATATTTTACTTTGTTTTAGTTATCTCTTATTTATCTCTAGGCCTGTTTTCAACAAATACGTATTTAATTTGAGTTAGTTGAGTTAGTTAGCATATTAAATAAGTAATGATGTAATGGCTAGATAAACGGGCTTGTCCTGACTTGATCAACGCACATTGTAAACAGTTTGTGTACTTCCAATTCGAACTGCAACCTCATGAGAGTGCGGACTATATTATCTGCGCGTCGAACCAGGCCGTTGGAAGCCTCTAGTTCATATCCAGTAGCAACAATTGCTAAAGTATCAATAAAGAACATCTAAAAAACAGCAGCTTTCTAATTGTGCTTTGCGAACGTAACGTCTGATTGGGTAAATGTCTGAGTGTTGAACCAACAAGATTAATGGGGCTGGCTCCACCACAATTTGAGACTTCAATATTTTTTATTAAATTTTGTTGCAAATTAAGCAACCAATTTCTGGCTTTAAACTTTTAGCATAAAAATGATTTCGGCCACACAGTTTAATTTCTTTTGGTAAGGTTATAAATATAATATACAATTCTAGGTCATAACAATCCACTAAAAGTAGATTTTGTCTAAAATAATGCTTTAGCCATAAACTTACCCAATTATTTATATCACTTACCCTTTTACCAATCCCATCTTTACTTCTCAATTCACTTCCCAAATGTTTGCATTACGCTTTCATCATTCACTTAACACAATTGGCAAACATATGTATTCCCCCACCTACTGAAGCCCGAATGAAGGTCAAGTAAAGCCAACTTTGGCGGCCTCAAAACACTTTACCTCTGACAGGGCTATCAAAAGTTGGTAACTGTTATGCTATGCCACAACTATAACTGTACTGGCATCTGTCATTAGCATTCGTGTGCAACAATATTTGCCAAAACTAAGTTTACAGTTGGCCAGAAACAAAAACAACGACAAGAACAAAGTGAATGAAGCGTTTTTGCATTTGGAGTTTTTGTAGTTTCGCAAAACTTCATAAAATGTTGTGAATTACATTTTCCATTAAATTGGACATGGAAACGACCTTGTGGCAACATTTGTGGAGGAGTGGCAGGAGGGGGAGTGTCAGAGCAGCACCGGATATGCATGTGATTTAAATTGATTTAGTTGTGAGTCAGCTACGAGCTGAAAGCGTAAAATGGTAAAATGAATCCCATTTTGCAGTTGCAGCAATTAAATCAAAAAGTTTATAAATCAAAACTGTTAAAGACGCTGTATAAAAGCCGCGGCGGGAAGGGGCCTAACTGACAGCCAGTTGCGCGCTTTAACAGATCAAAATCAGCGAAAACGCTTCTTAAATCAATTTCTCAATCAATGTCAGCAGCGACAAAGGCTTGTGAGAGACACACACACAAAGAGATATCCACTGAGGGGGAGTCGAAGATGAGGCTACTCCGAGTTTGTTGATTCCTGGAACTGCGCTTAAGCTGGAAATCGTGGCTTACACTCTGGCCCCGAAAACAAGACTTGAATAAGAAAAAAAAAAGAAAAACAAAAAATAAAAGGTTCAAATTGTGTCCAAAATGTCAAAAGCAGACGCTCAATATGATCGCCGGTGCCCTATACACGTACCACAAGCGTAGTAGTCAAACCCATACACTCAGAGAAAAAACTGTGAATTTCGTGCAGGCAAGGTCGCAATGTCTTGAGAGGAGAAATTCTTTTTTGAAGAGGTTTTCATTTAATACATAAATAGAGTATTAAGTCTCAGAAATGTATGTCTCAATTTGAGAACAAGAGGTCTTATTTCAAGCGAATTTGTATTAAACCCAAATGGAATACTACATTTAAGAAAATTATCACTATCTTTAAAAAGGTTTTGAGGTTCTGCAAATTATCATATTATTAAATGCTCGACAAAAACTAGTGTCTTCCTAATTATTCAATATATTAAATTATACAAATTAGGTTCTAAAAGCCTTATTAGAATACACAATTTTCGAATATCATCATGACCGATTATAAATTAGATTTGATTTTTACTTATGTTAAACAAACCTTACTTAAGTTAAATGGTTTTTAGAAATTAAATTTGATTCATTGAGTTAAGAATGTCACAAAATGAGCTGTACTCGAAATTTCAATAACAAAGCAGTATAAAATCTATCCCAGTAATATTAATTAGCAGAGTGTTTTCTCCGAGTGTACACAACAGTCCACAACAGAAGCCCTGGAAATTTGATCGCATGCAGATAGCGCTGCCTGCTCTGACTGGGGCCTGCCAACCTGTCTGTCTGTCGGCTCTGTCTGAGCGCAGGGCATGCAACTGTTTTGTCTTTTTGGCGTGCGATAACCGAAGTCAATGACTGGAGCTGGAGCTCAGCTTCCAGCTCTGCCACAGCCCGCACCACCGCTGCATGAAAAGTGAACTTGAGTTGCAGTTGCCGCAGCTGCGCGTTGCATTGTTTTGGCCGCTTACGGGAGCCATCGACATGGCCATTGCCATTGCCCATGCAGTTGCTGCTGTTGCTGCTGCAGGTCTGTGCCTCATCCTGATCCTCATCAGCATCATCATCGCTGCATACAATCGTCGATAATCTCACGCTTGGCATCGCCAATATCGCCACAGACAACTGCAGCAGCAGCAGCAGCAACCTCCAAGGCAGCAACAAGCACAGCAGCAAGCATTGCCGCATCTTTTAGACTGAAGTCAAGATTCGTTTTAGTTTAGTTTAGTTTTGTGGTCAGTTCGTTAAATTACATGAATGTATAACCATTTTAATTTTTGTTGGCTGCCGTTCCTTGGGTCTTTTTTGGATTTGGGCATGGGATTTGTCTGTCTGTCCGACTGTCGCACACTCGATGCCTTTTGAATGATGACCTTACAAATCACGTTTCGCAATGTGTACGCCAGATCATCAAGATGCTTGGGTGTTGATAGCACCGCCAGCTTTGCCCATGTCTGGGGCTGCAGGAAATGGCGGCGGCAGCTGTGAGAAACGTTTCGAACACTCGAAAGAGGCAGAAAACGTTGCCAGGCGGTTGTAATAGTTAAGTGATGCATTCCAGGAAGAAGAGCAGAAGTTAAAAGATGTAGCACAGAATCGAACCACATACAAGCACTCCCTCGCTCCCTCTATCATTATTTCTACACATCTCAGTAAGCTACAAATTGAGTGAGCAACATTTATTTAAACAAGTCAGCAAAATGTGTGAGAATGATGAAAACATAATTTGGACTATCAAAAACGGCGAAATTGATGCCGTGCAAATGGCATTCGAGAACTCGAATCGAAATGTTAACGAATTTATTGGCGGTCGAACCCCATTGCACTATGCAGCCGACTTTGGGCAACTAAAGATGCTCAAGTATCTGGTGGAGATCGGAGCCGATGTTAATAAGCTGGATAAGTATCATATAACGCCCATACTGGCAGCCATCTGGGAGGGGCATACCGAATGCGTTGAATTTTTATTGGATCAGGGCGCTAATAAAGATGGAACCACGCCGTGTGGACAGAGTTATGTGGATGCAGCCGAAAAGGATGATATCAAAAAGCTATTGAATGATATAAATGCTGGCTGATAATGCGAGGACTTTTATTGAGGCAAGTTGGGAGAATATTCTAAGCTGTCAGACTTTAATTGTTCTTTAAAAAACATTTCGTTGCATAAAATATATTTTCTTTCGTTAACTGTCTTTTAATGCGTTTTTAAATATTTTAAAAGCAATTGCTTTCTCTGAAATGATTCATTTATGCCCAAAGGCGTGACATGTTCTCGAACCATGAGCGGAACTACCGACAATTTGTGTTGGATTTGCAGAACTTTTATTTTATTTTATTCTCTGCTCCTCCAATCCACATTGGACTAACCCGTTTAACTACATTCGCGTATATCATATTTCTTGCTCCCATATTCACTTTAATTGTTATCCTCTATTATACATTCTATTATATAATTTAAATAAAATATCTATATATCTGTAAATACTATCATTATTAGTAACCATAGTTTCTAAAAATATCACTATTCCTACTCTACTAAATTCATGTCATTATTATATTTACCAATTCCCATTATCTATGTCTCGTTTCCATGGAACCGACTATAATTACTGTTAGTAAGTGCCGACCTTGGATAACCTCATCTGATCATAAACACCCCATTCCCGATGCAGCACCCACCCATATTCACACGTTTTCGCGGTAGCTCTCACGCCTCTTTTGCGCTCGCTTGGCTGCAAATCACGTTGATTACCCATCCAATTCCAGGGAATGACACACTGAACCAACTGCATTTATAGATGAGAGGGCGACTGTAAGTTAATTTTAATTTTGAACACGACACGCCCCAAAAAAGGATAACTCGTGTGACAAAAAACAATTAAATGAGAAACGCGACACGAAACGCGGGCAACCGTGAATCGAAAGCGCGATATTCAGGAGCCCAAAAAAGCAGACCTAATGAAATTCACACATATTCCTAAACTCCTATCAGCTCACTGTGAGGGGGGTGGAGGGGCAGTCAAAGAGAGAGAAAGCGTGAAATGAAAATGAAAAATCACGGTCCACACACAGAGTGTATTAGAGGGTCTGCTGCGCGGGGTGGGGAGGGAGGGAGGTGGTTAGACGACGTGCAAGCGCCGAGGCATGCACAATTGGGCGTTGTAATTGAATTAGTCACACCCACAGATTGCACACATGAATGACTTGCCGAAGACAAAAAGAGAGTGGCAACAACAAAAAATAATGTAAAAGAGAGGCAAAAAGCAAAAATAGCGAATTATTTATTAAACTAGGTTACCAGGCAACGGACATGGGTCCACGGCGAGTGCGGGCCGGGAGAAAGGTGAAGAGAGTTGTGCATATGGTTATTGAGCGGGTGAGCGGGGTGCTGCCAATCGGGCTCTGTGAGTTTGTGGACTGCCCAAAAGAGCCGTTCTGAGTTAATCTAGAACTGGCACCAACAGATTTAAGACGGCGGCACTGAGCAACTTTTTTTTATAAGAAATCATTTCTTGTTCTACAAAATAATTTGCGAAAGTATACGAAATAATTTTATTAAACTATATTTAAATTGATCGATTTTAAGAACAATTTCATAAAATAGTTACATTGCTTCAAGCTTGATTAAAATTGAAATCAATCAGTAACTTGCCTCGTTTCCATTAAAGCGATTTGATACGAGATTCAGTATTCTGAATTTACTATATTTCGTGTCAGAACTTATACATTTCATTTGTATGTAGGCTTTATCCGGGTTTTCACAGGCTTCATTTTAGTCAGATCATAGACGCTAAATAAAGAATATAGGCAAATGTAGTAGGCACAGTCCGATTTCGGAATAATATACCTTATTCAACACGAACGAATCCCGACTATCGATTGCCATCCGAAAATGGTCTGAAATCAAAAAACTTTGAATCCAATCTATTCTTGGAACTCCACAAATTCAACGTGCCCAATTTTCCTGGGATCGGGCTTTATTGGGCCGGAATATGGTCATCACAAGTTTTTCGAACAATTTCGAGCTGAAATATCTCGGGTAAACACAGCCCGACTTCGGAATGATATAATATTTCAAATCGAACGGATCCCGACTGTCGGGATTGATTCCTCCAATCGATTTTATGGGATTCCGCGATAACTAAATGCTCGCTTTTTCCAAAATCGGACATTATTTACTTGATTAATGGATTTTAAAAGCTTTTAACAATTTTTTAATTCGAATATCTTGGATATATACTGTCCGATTTTGGGAAAATATGCCTCATCCAACTGGTACGGACCATAAATATTGTCTGCCATCAATTCTAGATGATATTACCATTTAAAGTATTTCAACTTTGATGCTTATCTATTCTATGGCACTCCACAAGTTCAACGCGCCTAATCTTCCTGAGATCAGGCTTTATTAAACTAGGACCAAGTAAAGTTTTTCTAAAAATGTCGAATTTAAATATCTCGAGGAAATAAAGCCCGATTTCTGAGCAATTTGCCCCTACCAACTGGTACGGACTAGAACTATCGCGTGCCATCCGAAAACTCGCATTCTACGACCTTATTTTATAAATTCTATATTCTACCTGAGTATGGCATTTTTAAGTTTTTAAAAAATATTGTTTTTCGAATATCCGCTTTCCGATTTTCGAGCTAATTAAATATGAATGAAATAGAGGAGTATCGGGACATGTTTATATGCAAATGATCAGGGCTGCGCACTCGGTAACTCTTACTTTTTGTGGCCGCTGCAAGCTCTCGTCGCCCCCGCCCCAGCCGCACTATATGGATGTGTGTGTCTCGAGTGGCTGAAGCTCTCCGCTAAGCCGCTTCTCAAGTATTTGCTCACGTGTGCAAACACTGCGGGGCCAATTTGCATAATAATCGTGACGCTGAGCGTCAAGTGCAGCAGCAGTTTTCGAGTCACTTGACCTTGTGCGCCAGGCAGGCCCCGAAACCTAGCTAGGCGAGTGTGGTGAGTGCAGTGCGAGCGTGGTGAGGAGGTGTAGTGTGAGTGTGAGTGTGGTGAGTGGGTGTGAGTGTGCAATGGCAGCCCGTGGCCCGTTTGCAGCGGCAACACTTTCTCGAGCACTTTTTTCAGCGGCGCCTAAAAGTATGCTTTGAAATTTGAAATTTCAGTCGCTGCCTGTAATTAAAACGATAGGTAAAGGCAGCTACAGCAGCGGCCACTACATTAAGGTTATTTATTGTCAGAGTGTGCTGAGTGAGGTTGTTGTTTGCAGTGATAAAATGCATGTTGACCTCAAGCGGAGCGTGAGCCTGGCGGCGGGTAGCGAGGACGCAACGTGCCGCCGCCGCACTCTGTAATAAAATCCAAAAATGTGTTGCCACAAAAATGTTATTTCCTAAATAAACACATACACGCACACTATGCAAAGCCAGGTAAGACTCTCTAATGCCTGTGCAGCTGGAGAGGGCAGTGCGGGGGCGGCGCAGGTAGTGTAGTGTAGCAAACTGTGTGAGATAGCTGGCACGTCCTTGCACGGCTCACTCATCTAGCTAGAGTCACTCATGCGGTTTTTACTGGTAATTAAATTAAATTTATTTAAGCTGAGTTACGCTTGGCCAACAAACGGGGTGCGGGTGAATGGGCGGGTGGGTGTTGCCAGCTGTGTGCCTGTCTTGGCTTGGGTTACGTTGGTTTTCGGCAACAATGTTGCGGTGCGGCAACCGCAGGACTCTTCAATGGGTCTACAGTTCCAGGTGCTCTGCTATGAAACCCATCAAAACGAGCGTTAGTTGCGGGGGGCGGGTGTATGGGTGGGGCGTGGCATTTTGTGTTGCATTTAAAGTGACAGTTTTGTTGCTTTAAATTGTGTAATCGGAGCTGATAAAAGCTTTTGCCATTAAGTGCGCCAGAGCAACCCAATGCCTGCCCTGCGGCAAGAGAAGAAGCTCTGCAAAAATAACCGAAATTCTTTGTTTTATGATATAAGCATAATGCTCGCTCGCTCTCTGCGAAGCATGCTTGAGGCAAACACATCCTCAGCAGAGACTCTGGTATTGGCCATGTAGTTGAGCTACTGTTACAAACTGTCTCTGTGTGCGTGTATGTATGAGAGCTTGTTGAGTTCTGCCTGTTTTCTTTTAGGAGGGGGAGGCCCCGGCTTCAGTTTACGAGCAGCGTTTGATACTTGTTGGACAGGCGGGTAGCTGGAAGCGAGACAAGTTTCACAAACTAAGAGACCATCATCAATTCCTGTGCTCTTGGCTTTGCAGCAGAAATTCGACACTGGCTGCAGCTGCACGGGCTAAAGGTAAAAGTCTTCAAATACATCACAGAAAATAGTTGGCAGAGCTTTTAAGTGTTTGGCTTAACACCACAATTATTTTTGAAAAAAAAATTTAAATATTACATTTCCAGCCAAATGAATGCTATTGGTATGAAATATCTGCGTGCACAGTTGGCGCAATTAAAAGTAAAACTGATCAAAGATTGACTAAAAAGGATTTAAAATTAACTTGGGGTTGAGTTTGATTCTTTGAAAGTCTGCAAATTTAGGAAAATAGCTTAATTGAATAGCCTAAATATTATATAAATCAAACATTTTTTATATATCTTAGATTTTAGCCTAGATCATAGATGTATCTCAGGTTCCCAGCGCTCTACTCAAAATGAATGTGAAGCAAAAATACTGAAAAATTGCGAGCCCAACCTATTTGAGCTGCCTCAAAAATTGGTTAAGTTCAAAAGTCAATCAGCTGCGCTTGGCCAGTAAAAGAAATGGCCAATTGGCTAGGAAATCGAGAGCGTGTTTTCTATAAATGTTGTAGCTGTTAGTTATTATTTGCAGGTTATGCGCTTTTATTGCACAATTTTCGCTGATGCCATTTTGGGCCGTAGTTGTGCTGTTGGCTGCCAACTTTATTTATAGGTCAGTCGCAGCGCCGCAATTGCAATGGCCAACTGGAGGAAAGGCCGAAAGGAAAAGCTGGCAAATAATAAAAATAAATAGAAATAGAAAACAGAAACAACTCACACTGTCTATATATATATATGTGTGTGTGTGAGTACATGCATATATATTATTTTATTTTTCACAATTCCCCAAAGAGCGTCGGCAAAAAACTATTTTGTATTTGTTCAATTGCTGCAAATGCTTTCAAAGTATTTACAAACGTTTTCAATTTTGTCTGCGATGCCAGAGACACGAATTGCAATAATAACAACAACAACGACCACAACAACAGCTGCAACAACAGCAAACAAGCTAAGGAACACAAAACATTTAAAGCAAGCGAATTTTAAATACACTTACCTTAACAAATTCGTTTATTGAATTTTCAGGTGTTTTGATTACCAATCGAATTTCCATTTTCGAAAGTGTTTCCAACTTTCTAGATTAATTGTAGGAGTGTAGGTCATACATCAAGCGGTTCTCGGGCTCGATTCCTTTTTTCTGAACTGAAAAAATATAAAACATGTATTAATTATAAGCAGCTCAACTAAAATGTTCGATGGTTCGATTTGCGGAATAGAAATGTAATATTTGTATGACATAATTTTGTTGTATTTTTAAAGAATAATTATTTTTGTTTTCATTTAACCATGGTTTCCGAGACCGAGATTATTTAATGAGATTGTAAGAATTTTAATGTCAACAAAAATGAACTCCCAAGGCATTTTAGCAATAAATTATGTATATATTATCTGATTGTACGAATTTTTAGACCAGGCAAATCTAAAAAATCAATCCTTATGTATCAATATAAACGTATTGTTCAAGGTGTAGATTATGCTCCAAACAAAAATCCGCTAATCATTATACTTGTATGTTAACTTTATTGATAATAAATCTTATCTTTTCTGATATTATGAGTTTTATTCCAGACAAAATTTTTATTCATTTTACATACTGGTATATAAAAAATCTTTGCCATATCTTCCGTATATATTATCTTACGTGATTGTACGAACTCTGCTTCCAGACAAAATTAAAAAATCAATCTCCATATTCTATACAAAGGCTCTTAGCTTTATTTACTGATTATTATTTAGGCAAAATAAAACTTAATTTTATATTTGTATTTAAGGGATTATTGTATCTCCTCTTATTAGCAGATAACTTTGCCCACCTTGTGCTCTATTTTGTCAAGTTAGCTGACGCAGATCAGCTACCCGCTTTGCCCTATGTGAGTAGCAAAAGTGTTGGCGCTGCCAAAAGCATTTCAATTTCAATTTCTATGCTGAGGCAGCGCTGCCAACTGAAATCGTGCCGTTAATCGCTTTAAATATGCGACAGGTTGCTGCCAGTTTTCCCCAACCCAGGGCCAGAGCTGGTTACATTGTTGTTGTTAGTTGCCTGGCGTTGCCTGGCAGCCTCACAGCCTTCTGTCCGACCGTCCGACCGTCGTCCGTCCGGTCGTCTGGCCGTCTGTGTGCGGCTTCCAGCCGTGCCGGGGCAGCCTTTGAGCGAAGGATTTCATAATCCGCTGCATTTGTCTCACTGATTATGCAATTTGGCTGTTTTTTTTCTCTTCTTTTGTGTGTTGCTGGGTTTGCTGCTGCTGCACACAATTCAGGAAGTCATTTGCTCAACCTATTTGGGCCTTTGTACAAATAAATGTTTATTTAAATTAGGCGCCCAAAATAAATAATAAATACAAATACAAATTCAATGGTCAGTGGACAAAGCGCTGTACAAATAAAACGGTAGCATTTTCTATTCGATTTTCACTTTCAGCTCAAATGCGGCGGCTGCTCTTGTTGCTGTTGCTGGGCGTGTCCATTTTTAGGTTTGTTATTTTATGCAAATTTCTGCATGACAGCCTGTGACTGAGGTTTTGTTTGTTGATCTCTGACATTAAAAAAAAAACGAGTGAATGAGCGATTGGACTTTGATTACGCAGAAATGTGACTCAAATGCTTGAACTGAATAAATACGAGAAAACTAAAGCGCAACAAAATTAAAGTTTTTATATATTTTTTTTTTAAGCTGGCGCATAAAAATTATTAAAATCAATTTGCATTCATCTTAATTTTATTAAATGTGTTGCTTAAAATTTATAAGATTGTAGCGAGTGATAGGGGCATTTCTGCTGCACAAAATATTTTATATATTTTTTTCCCTCTGTCTGTCCCCCCCTTCTGTACAAATTCTTCTTTCGTATCTTCTTATCAAGAAGTTTACCTGTGGCAGGTAAGACATATGTCGAAGCCGCCAAATGAATTGTCGGCCAAAACTCCTCTCCAGTCAAAATACATATATAAATTTGAGTAAATTATCTCTAATCTGTTACTAAACAATAAATAGCTTGTATAAGAAAACAAATTCTGTCTGGTCGGGTGCTCGAACCCTAAACTTCATGCTGACGCTTAGCCCACTACAGTAATCACTCGACTGCCCCTCAGAAAAGATCATAATCTTATCAGCATCTTAACATTATATCACAGGCAATCGGATAGCAGTCAATTTCCTGTATGAAAAGAAAAAGCTAATTTCCATTCGCTTTGATGTGCTGCACGAAAGAATCAATTGCCACAAATAAATTGGTACACAAAGGGCAGACAATAGATACAAAAACAACGAAAGCGAATGTTAAAAAAAAAAAACAGTTACTGGAAATTAAATTTTGATGAAACATATTCGTAATTGAATCAACACTGAGCTGAGCCGAGCTGAGCTCCTGCACTCTGCATTTTGAGGGTCAGCTGTGAATGGAGGGCGTACAAGTGGCTACCACGCCCACCCCACACATGTGCGTTCAAACGCTATTTTTGTTGTTGTTTTGCAAATATTCTGAGCTCTTTTGATAGTTTTCTTTTTTATTTGGGCCAACTCGTAAAAATCAATTCGTGCACAAAAATGCCAACATTTTAATTAAATTTTCAAGCAATTTAAGCAAAAGTTGCCACAGTTGTCAGCGGGGGTGGCACTGGCAAAGGGGGGAGGAGGAGTAAAAAGGGCGGGATGGGTAGGGGGGTTGGTGTGCTGCAACATGTAGGTGACTGCACTTTTTGTTGTTGCACGCCACACGTCGAAAAGTGTGCAGAAAGTTTTACACATAACAGCAGGTGGTTGAGGGGGGACGCCGAGTCGGTCTCTCATCTTCCATCTCTTACTCCGCTCACGTCTCTGTCGCTCGGCGTCCTATTCAAGCCATTAATTAACTAGAAATGCCATTTTCCACAATTATACGTTCCCGACTATATAGAAATGTAAAAACTAATTACATTGCAATTTGCCAGCGTAATAGCTCGGGCCGAGGCTATGTCTCTATGTGGGCGCGCCCGCTGGTGAGGGGGCGGCCAGTTTTGCGAGGGGGCGCGGCAGGCTTGCAGAAAACTGCATGCAAAGCAATTTTTAAAGCTGTAGGTAACAGGGAAGGGGCGGGTGCTGGCGCACTAACAAGCTTCCGCGCGACTTCCTTGGAAATACAAAATCAATGCAGAAAAGGACGAAGGACACATCCTGCGAACTTAAAGTTTGCCCGCGCCCAGCTAGGCGGGCACTCTCTCCCTGTGTGTGTGTGCTTTGGGGGCGTAAGGCGTGGCATAATATCATAATTTGCATGCAAAGCCATTTCCAGCGACGTTGGTAATGGCACAGTGGGACAATAACGCGTGGAATATCAAACACAATAAATATTAAATACAATTTTATTCTAGGTATAGAATTATTATTAGTTAATGAAATTTAAACAATTAACTTTAACAGAGAATAATTTAAATTATATTATTTTTTATTTCATTTTTTTTATTTTTTATTTATTTTTAAATAATAATGTTTATGTTTAACATAAAAATGTAAGCATAGAAAATTAAATTGAATGTAAAAATAATAATAAATTGGTAAAAATCGCATAACACAAATAAATATGTAAATTGAAACAATTCTGGGAGCATTACCTATAAAGATTTTGGGACTTGAGGTTAAGTAGAAGTTTATGAAATTTTAATAACATTAAAATAAATAATTTATATATTTAAAAAAAATAAATATGTTTTAATCTCCACGTCAAGAACCGCAGACGAAATGTATCGGAAAAATATAGATTAATACGCAATTTGTTTATTAAATTGCCTATTTACTCTATTTATGGTGGTATAATGTAAATTAGCTACATCCCGTGATCGTCAGCTGATATCAGTTGAATTGGTGAATTAATAATTTTCATAATGGTTTAGTCAATTCAGCTAATTTAAACTAGCTTCACGAATCGTGGCCGGAAATAGTTAAAAATGAAAACATTTTTAGCTATTTTTCCCAATAACAAAATTATATTTGTGTATTCTCAAATAGCAAAATATTTAATTTTGTAGCTATTTTTAACATTGGACTCAGCGACTTCTTTAAAGCGTTATTTGGCAGAACTGGTAATCTATTGTTTCGCCACGCTTGACAACACTTGCGACCACTGTGCTATGGCACAATTTACCGTTGTGGGACTTTGCATAAGGCGTGCAGCAAACCACGTGGGACTGATTGAATGGTCCGATCGATGGGCGCTATAATTTGGGCTTGCAATGTTGTCCTTAGCGGTTATTCAATCTTGGTTTAATTTCGCAACGGGTCAATTGTCGCACTTCGAGCGGCATTTGAAAGAGAGAGCCCGAGAGTGAGAGAGAGGGAGAGAGAGAGAGAGAGAGAGAGAGAGAGAAGTGGGTGAGTCCCACATCCGTTGTTACGTATTATCGTTGTTGTGGTTGTTGTAGACAACGCACATTTTGATTGATGTGGGATTTGTGGCACTTGCCAACACAAATGTGGCCAGTTGTCGGGGCTTCAATAATGACCGCCACATATAGAGACCGAGACCAGGACCAGGACTCGGACACGGACTCGCGCTTATGTGTATTGTCGTTTTGTTACCCTAAACAATTCCTGGAAATTGCAATTGTTGCTGCTTCTATTGATTGCTGTTATTGCAGCCATTGGCAATTAGGCAGCATTTAAATATTTACAAACTTTACATTTTAAAGTTTTCTGTGCATTTTATGCGAGTGCTAAGCTGAAAAGTGTACTTTTTTTTTATTTTAAATTTAAATAGTCTAATAAATAATTGAATATAATATAAGTTAATATAAAATATAGCATATGTAAATAATAAAAAATTTGAGTAAATGTGCACGGAAAAGAAGGAATTTAAACAGAAATCGAAATACAAATAATTGGAGCTGTCTGGAACGACTATGTAGATCTACAGGCGCTGAGAGATACGAGAATTCGATTATCGAAAGTACAATTTTTTAGCGCATAAATAATTCTGTTAAAACAAGAGTTAAGTGAATATATATATATATATATATAGCTAACTATCATGATAGTTTACATTTCGGTTCTAAATTTAATGTAAACTCTAAGGTTCCCATAATTATGCCACAATAGACTCTTAAATCGAAGCATGGGCAATATAGCACATAAAAGTTATTTATTAGCTATTTCGAGAACGTGGCTTAGCTCTGATAGAGCAGCATTTGGGCCATAAGCCCAGTTTGTAGCAGGCTGTAGAAAAATTATGACTACAATTTGCGCGAAAAGCAAACCAAACAATTTGTGGCTGCCTCTAATGCACTCACATATAACCCGAGCTCGAACCCGAGCCCAAACTCAAGCCCAAAAACCCAGCCCAGCAACAACATGCATCTGGCCAATAATTACGCAGGGGCGTAGGGCGGTGGGGAAGGGGAGTAAATTATGCGCGCAACTTGTGCGTAAAGTTGCAGTCGATGCTAAAAGTTTAGCACCGCACTCAAGGACATTCAGAGGGCGCGTGAAGGGTAGAGGGCATATACAGCTGACAAAGTGGCTGCCTACATAGTTGCCATTGACCAGGCCAAGACGTTCATAAACTTTATCAGAGGAAGCCGCGCGACGCGTTTCTTAACCATTTTTGGCCTGCATCTTGGCCATTGTCTGTCTGGTTGCTCCTTGCCTATAGTTTATGGCATATTATTGGCATAAATATGGCGACGTGCACAGTGTGCCCAGGCAGCAGGTATGCAAGGTGCAGCAGAGCAATTTGAGCGCGCTCCCCAGTCCCCGCCAGACAGCGGTATGTGTGTGTGTGTGATTTATGCCAAGTGTCAAGCAAAGCATTCAATTAGCGACTTAAATTGTGAGCCAGGCGTAGACCAGCACCAGGCGCAGCAGCAGCAGCTGATGCTGGGCTGCCGGTTTGAGCCATATGTGACCCAATTTTGGACTGTTTAGAAGCAAGGCTTTGACAAATTATATAAAGCTCGGCTGCAGCTAATGATGAACCGCGGGAGCATAACTCATGAGTGCCAGAAAAATGCCCAAACATTTTTTGCACAATTTGTGGTTCATTGGGCTCAATAACAATACTTCATCTTCCATAAGGGAGGGGGCATAAAAAAACGGGGTGCAGGCTAAGATACAGATACATGTGCGGCTATAGCTACAGATACAGCAGCCAAGCTGAAATTGTTCAGTTTGAGTCTGGAGTTGCGAGCTGCGAGTCCCCATCCGCCATAATTGATGATACCGAATGCCACTAAATTATCAATTGACCATAAATTTGCTCATTACGTTCAGTTTGTGGTCTTTGGGCTCTCATTTGGGGTTTTCATTCGAGTTTTCTGTGTCTGTTGCCTGCCAAAACGTTAAACGTTTTAACGTTTTCGCCCAGCCAGCAACGGGCTGCTCATCATCATCATCATTTGCCATTGCGGCTGGCGTTTTAAATAACTTTTTTATAAGGCCCCGACGATCTTGCCAACTTATTGGTATTTGCAGCTCCGTCTTATATATATGTGTACATTTTTTTCGCGCACGTTTTCGTTGTCTTGCTTTCTTTTTTTTTTTTGTGGCCTAGCAAATTGTTGTTTACAGCTGTCGGGTGTTGGTATTTCATGGCTCGAATCTGTCTACTAGCTTTGAGCCCGCTATAATTGCTGTTTATGCTCTGGGAGAGTTTTAAATGTGAGCCGCCTGTTGCTAACTGCAGTTAGAGCTATAAATGGCCAACAAATTCCCAGCTAAATATGGCCAATATTAAGACTGATCGGTTTGTGATTAAATGATGCCTAGCTAAGACCAACTATTAACTAGCGACTGATTAAAATTATATCAAACGAATTGGGTAAGACTCATGGAGTTATAAAATTTTGCATAAGCGAGCTACTCGATGGTTTCACAAAGATCCACTCTTGGGCGGAAAACGTTTGTATGAAATTGTATTATGTTTTATACTATCGAGTTCTTCTTCATTGGAAGCATGCTTCAACAAATTGCTGGAATTCAGATTGCTGTGTAAAGAATTGAAGATTGACATTTAAAGTAGAGCACTTATGACTTTTATCAAAGCGTTAAAACTGAATGTAATCAAACTTACTAGTAAAGTTTTTAAGCGCAAGCACTTTTAAATATAGTATCCTTTTTATAAGACTATATGTTTTACGATAAATATTTATGTGTTGCAGGAGAATAAACTTTATTCTAAGCCTCATGCCAATACATTCTTTCATTTAATGAAAACAAAGGCGTATTTAATTATCAATGCCTATGTATTCTTATGCCTATATATTTTAGTACTATAGTATAGTATAGCAATTTATATATTTTAAGGATCGTCTGTCTGTAGGAAAGCTATTTTTACAAGTTGAAACATAACATAACAACCTTGTAATTTACGGTAATACGCCGCAACCTTTTTAACACTCGGTGGTACAGACCGGCACAATTGGCCAGCTTTCTAACCTCCGGGGGTAAGACGCCTGGACGAATAAGATCGGTCCAAATATATTTTCAAGGCGTCTACTGAATCCGTTTTTTTCAAGGCTAACTTTAAGATTTCATTTATACGTACTACATAAGCCAGGAACAGAAACTATTATACAGTTCATACAAGCTATAAATTGCTTGCCAAGAATTTTTGGTGAGACGTCAGTTTGCTTGACCCTTGCATACCTATCGAATGGGCACACATATAATGTGCATATGCGCTTGAGCTGTTGTAAGTGGTAACTGTTTGACATTTATGCCTCGCCACTGTGTTACGTCTAGCTCTCTCTGCAAATAGTTCCCTCTCGCTCGTTGTACGGCAAGTGCTTTGGCTTTAGCTTTAGCTGTGGCCACATCCGCATCCTGGACGCGAAGCACACGTTCCATGGCTGCATGATTAACATATCACGTAGACGTTGCCATAACATTTCACAAGCAAATAAACTGCAGCACAGCTCAGCTGCATCAGCTGCCAGTCACCACACAACACACACCTCTGCTCCCACCCGCCCTATACATTCGACCCAACCACCCCCTCGCCGGTTTGTTGAGTGACGTACAACTTGACTGGCAGCAGCAGCGAATCAGTGAGAAAACCTTTAGCCCCGCACACTCGACATTGGGTTGGGGGCGTTGGGGCTAAGCGCTTGTAATATTTAACACCAGCTGAATTTTAATGCGATTTGCAGCTGACTAACTGACTGACTGACTGACAGACTGACGGACGGCAGGACCGACTGAAGGACTGACAGTCCGTCTGTCTGTGCGCCTAATGGCCAACTAATATGCGCAAAATGACTTGCAGGCAAGTCGCGAACTGCCAACTCTCGTCTGTCTCCGGCGCAGAGATCGTGCCCAACTGCGTACACTCAAAAATAAGGGAGAGTAATATGCTACGGATTTTATAATTAATTATTAATCGCTGATCATGGATTTACAACTTAAAGCATCAAAATGAGTCTGAAAATGTCTAAAACATTACTGGCAATCATATTAAGTCTTCCACAATTTGAGCTTTTAAACAAAATATGTTAACTTAATTTTTATAATTAATATATAATTATATATAATTAATATATATAATTAATATATAATATAAACAATTTTTAGCAATTTAATATAAAATTAAATTACCATGGCATATAAGAGGAAATGTTGACACATTTTCAAAAAAATAATAGAATTTTAACCCCAAAGAGTTTGTTGAACTTTTATTTATAAATATATTTATTTTTAATGTATATGGTATATTTTGTAATCGTTAATTAACAATAAATATTTATGAAGCTTTCTTGAAGTCTTAAAAAAAATTTGTGATATATTTGAAATTTGTCGAGTTGTTTCTCTAGGGCTTCCTTTTCTCTAAGTGAACGCATGAACGGGCATTTTGAAACACCTTGTGTGAGAGTTATGGCCCTGGCCAGAAGGAGTCGAAGCGCAGACCCAAGCGGGCGATCTCTAGCTGTTACTGCTGATGTTTCTACCTCCTCCCCCAGCTCACGATCGGCGAGTAGGTGTCAATAACTTTCAAATGCAGGCTCAGGATCTGCTGCATATTATCATATGGCAGTTACATGAGGCAGTCGCCTCATGCATAAGCAGCCCCCTTTTTTTTTAGCTTCCCTAACAGTTTGCCTCAGCCCGTCCGTACTCCTTTCGCAAATTTATGCATTTTTGAAGTTTTAATAATGTAGCTCGTTAGCCACGGTTTGTTAAACTTTGTTTTCATTTTCACTTCACTTAACTTCAATGCAAGGCAGCTCCAGCTAAAGCTGTGAGTCGCTCCACATCTATGAAAAGCCCCCGTCACGTGTTGCTGCCAGCTGCCCTCCGCCAGGCTCCACACTCTTCTCTACACCTCGCCTCTAACTCAACTCTGGCTGCAGTTTTCGGTTTCAATATGCGCGTCGTGCATTTGCTTGGGGTCATTGTTGTTATTGTTGTTGTTGTCGCTGTTATTGTCAGCTATTTGTTGCCTTTGGCCATATTGCAGTTGGCCATGTCTCTTCTCGTGGCGCTTGGCACCTTCCCGCTCTCCGATATCCCCCTTTCAGAGTACCCAGTCAAATCGTTTGATAAACGTACAAAAGTGAAAACACATTTTACATTTGGTCGCATTGACTTGTGTTGCTACTTTGCATAGCTCCTACTAGACGCCCGCCTCCCCAGTCTTGCCAACCAGCCATGTTTAGCGGGTCTCTACGTAGGATTAATACTGCACACAGCTATTGTGAGCGGGACTAAGCTGGAATTGTCATGATATGATCTGCGTCATTAGTAATCGGGCTGTTTGGACTCTGCTCAGCTGTCTTATATAGTACAATAAGTGAGCGTAGTTTGGTCTTTTGTCAGCTTAACATTATGATTTATCGAACTCTTGCCTGTAAATATACGCAAATGCTTTCCAGCGACTGACTGATAAGTTGGCAACGCAAGCAGACAATTGTTAGATAGGTTAAACACTAAGAAGGGGCTTTAGAAAACTTTTGAAAATGGTTGGATCTACATGATATACCAAATCGATTGACTTAACTATTTGAGCATAATTTGTGCGATTTTACCAACAATCAATTTCCTCGCATACTCTTGGCGAGAATATTATATTATCTATACCTTTATATAGAATTTCAAGGGAATTTAAAGGCGGAACTGAATAGTTGCTGGTAAAATATAGAATATTGGAGAAAAAAGGCTGAACGAATAGAATTATTTATGCAAATGGATTTGTTCTCTGTCGCTGTGTCTTTTGCTGTTTCTGTAATATCTTTAATTCCTGTCAATCGAAAAATATACTCTCTTTGGGAGCTTAACAAGCGTATTTTCCTCTCAAAACTGCTCTGCCTGGAAGATTCTTCCTGGTATATCATCTCTGCAGCTCTTAGATATACCAGCTCAGCATATTTTATTCATTCATAGTTTTCTCAGCTCATTTATTGCAAGTCTGAATTTTTTTTTGTGCCGTCCACTTTGTAGTTGAATTTTCATGCCATTGCCTTTGGCCAAATGACTCCACCTCGTAGCTTATCCCCTCACCTGTTTGCAGTATGCCTGATGAAGTAATACAATTAAATGTCGTATTACACAAAAGGAAATATTGCGGCGGTGGCCGCTTGCAAATGTCCAGGCACATGTCTGGGCCATTAGGCAAAATGGCCAAGTCGTGAGCTGGTGTTAACTACAAACGAGTTGAATTCGTTTTCATTTGTTGGCCAACGTAATAGATAGCCTTCATTATGGCCAATAAATTGAAAAAGTTTTTTTCTTTGGCCAAAAATCATGTTTCTTTGCTTGCAAAACTGTAAATATTACAAAACAAATAAATAAATAACTATTTCTATACAAGTAAACATTTATATGTTAATATAGTTACAATTTATATTATATTATTGTACAGTCAAAAACTTATAATAAAAAAATCCTTCTAGAAACTAATAGTAGTAAGAGGATAAGTGTAGAGGAAAATTCTACGAAATTTAACTGTAGGCAAGAAATTGGCAGCTATAAAAGCATTTGGGCCTCTGATATCTGAACACAGGGTATCTACCTGTGCGTTGTTCTATCGCGTTGAAATTCATTTTATTATTCTAGTTGAATCTAAAATATTAAAAGCAAATTTTACTAATTTTGAACTTGTTTTGACCTGTCAAACTGTGGTAAACTTTTTGACGAATAGAACGTGAAGAACTGTTAATAAAGTTGCAGTTCATTCATCAACATCATCATTAGCTCAAAATTTGTGGTCTTTTGGTCTAATGAATGGAAATCATTTGAAAGTTTGCCCGCCTGCCAAGCTGAACTAATAAGGCATATTGTCTAGCTAGGCGGTAACTGGACCCAAAAGGTAAGCGCTCAACGATAAAGAGCCTTGAGACCAGGATTCGGTTTGGGTTTCGGATCGGGCTCACGGCACGTGTAATGCGAGTCAACCTGTTTTTGTTGTTGCTGTTGTCGCAAGTTTGGCAACATGTTCGCTTCCTTGGGCTAACCGTAGCACATTACAACTAATACACTCAGTCGATGATGTTGTAGCCCAAAAGTTTGCGTTCTTTGAATTTCACAAAGCGCATAATTACCAACAACATGCGAAAAAAAAAGAAAGCTGAAAAAGAAAAAATTTACCAGAAAAATGGGAGACAAACTTTTCGACAAAATTATTTGTGGTTGTGCGGCAAGAACGACAACAAGTAAAGTAGACATCATGAGCGAGTGAAGGAGATAGAGAGGCAGGATGAGTGAGGGGATTGGAGGGATGAGCTGAATAGCGAGTGGAAAACTTTCACATAAAGAAAAGTTAGCGCAAACCGACTTAAAGAAAATTATAATTACACGCACAGTCAGCCAAAATGGTAGACCAAGTCCTGCTCGGGTTAAGGGTAGTTGTAGCACACAAGAAAATACTTTAATTGCCGCTAGTTTTGGAAAGTTTTCGATTTGTAATTTTATGTGTGTGTGTGTGTGTGGGAAGGACAAATGGGCAGACAAACAAGCGCAGCAAATTATGGAAAAATATGCTAAAAACTGCTTGAAGCATGAAAATTTTGCTGAATAATTAGACCACCTGGCGCAGCCCTCCCCAAAAACAACAACAACAACAACAACATCAACAACTGCAAAAGCAAAGCGAGCAAGTTGGAAAAACTCAAACGCAGCAAAGGGAAAAGTAACGAACACACAAGCTCACAAAAATTGAATTGCCTGGATTGAATTACGTGCTGAGCTTACAGAAGCTGAAGCATTTGGCAGTTTTTTGTAGTTTTTCCAGTTAGTTTTTTTCGGTTTGATTTTTATTATTTTCACTGAAAACTTCATAATTGGCTAAGGCAATTAAAATGAATTCAGGCGCTCGAGTGCCTTGGACTTTAATCATTCTCAGACTATGGCCATACAAATTTTCATTAACATTTGTTTACACTTCATAAATCAAAAAGCCTGCGCTCAAGTAAGGGCCAACATAATAAAAGCGCTCCAAAAAGCTTTGCAAATATGTATATAAAAAAAAAATAAAAATTAAAAATAACAATAACAGCAACAACAGCGGGCAGGCTTTTGAATTGCGTTGTTTAATTTTTACTCTTGACTGACCCGGCCAAAGTAACTACCCCTACAGTCTGCTCGCGCCCCAAGCATAGGAAACCCATTGAACGGACCCGTTTCGGTCAGTTTCATTTATTTAATGGATGTGGCTTAAAGGAAAAATTAGAAAAAAAAATGATTCTGTGCGGAATTCGGCTCGAAGATCTTTAAACTAGGAAAAAATCGGAATATTTGAGTTAATAATATTTCTATATGAAATATTTGTATGATTTCATTAGAAATTGCATACTATTTTTCAGCTCTGAGCTATTTCTCTACAACTACATTTATAATAAATTTTTCCTGTTTCTAACCTGTAATACGATTTTCTTAAATATTTTAAATTAAATTCTTCCACAAAAATACATATATATATTCGACTCAAGATCTTTAGTCAGAACTTTAAAATAAATTGTTAAAATTATTAATATCTGTTAGCCAAATTTCAATTTCATTTCCTTTTATTGTTGTCTAGGGTTCATTCGAGTGGCAACCCCTATTTGGCCTTGGACCATGGTCACTTTGTCTGCAAAGTGTTTCATTTATTTAATGCATTCACAATTTTCTAGACACTTTAACTGCGACTTTTGATTTTCCGGCCTTAGTTATGCGGAGCTGCTTAGGGTTGTTTGGAATTTGGACACAAAGCCAGCTCTAGTCAGCTTTTTTTTATGGTACAGCAAGTGAAATAAACAGCACGCGGCCATATAGACAACGTCTAGTGCTAAAATAGACGGCCAGACGAAAATAAAAACACGCAAATAAAAGGATTTTTCGCGTTTCCTCTTTGGCCAAAACGAGGCTTTATAGGGGTAGAAAATTTACCCGGATGCCTTGCCAGCCGTTGGCTTTTAGCTCTCCGACGTTAAGATTGCAGTTTTCCGGCTGCTAACTTTCATTAAGGTTTTGGCCAAATGTGCATGCAAAGCTGCTGCTGCTGCTGCTGGTGCCGCGACTAGACAAATTTGATTGAGAATAATGGGCGGAGAGCTTAAGGGGCTCAATAAATGGAATGGGGGATGCACTTCAGCAGCTGGTCTGACTGAGGAAAAAGATTCCGTTTGTTTATTTTTGTAAATGCCATTAATACATATTTATTTAAAAAGTATTCTAAACCCAATCTATACTACATAAAAGAGACATACTTGTATGAAAGAGGTGTGTGCGTCGAACTAGCAAGTGAGAGGTCGCCGGTTCAAAACCAGCAGCAATTATCAACTGGAATTGCTCTCGAAAGTAAACGAGAAAACTCTTCAGTTTTATTCGAAAAGTGGGTATTACGAGTAGCAATAACCTATAACATGGCAGACGAGCTTAAGTACCATTAATATCGAATCCTGTGCGTATACAGGAAACGTCCAATGTTAAACGAATCCAAATTTCTGTTTTTCCATTCTGATATTACTTTTTGGTTGACATATTATCCCAGGGAAACATTTATTAACATTTACTTACCTGCATAATATGACTCATTATGCAACTGCCGCGAATTGATTTCCTTTATTCATGGAAATCAATTCGCGCCAGCTGCACAATGTGTGCGAGCGACAAGGTAAGAGTTAAAAAGAGAGCGAGAGAAAATGAGAGCAAACGCAGAGAAACGGCCATTTCAATTGAAACTCGGTTAATTTGATGCCCGGCGAGGGCGATGTCGTCTGGGCCACTGAAATCAATGACAGAAATATGAAATGAAAATATAATTGGTAATTTATTGTGTCTACAGATTGTTGCACGAAACTCGAGCAAACCGAGTAAAACAAGCACAAAAAAGCAAAAGCGGCACTGGCCAGTGCTCGACTAGCAGATACGCTATAGCTAGTTTTGTGGCATAACATATGTTTTTCCTATTCGAAAATTATTTAACTTTTGATAACAGTTGTTTTATTAATCGATTGTATTTTGACCAGAATTTTGGGCTACTGATAAACAGTGCATAATCTTTTAATGGTCTACAAAACCTTTGCACAACTTGGCATAGCCTTTCTTAGCCACTAAATGCTTAAAGGGTATTATAATAAATTCGCGAACAATATATACGAATTGTCGATCCGTTTGCCTCATGGATATGCATTGCAGTTGTGTTTACAGCAACCGCCCCTCTCGTGCCACACTGTGCGTCATTGGCATGCAAAGCCACTAGCAGCACTCGGCACCACTCTGCACCACTCCATGCCAACTCTACTCGAGTGCGCACCAATAAAAATCATAAAAATTGTGCCACAATAAAAAGCGCAGCGCACTGCAGCGGGTGACTATGAAAAAAAAAATAAATAAAGAAAAAGTAAAAACAACACACACACACTCTAAAGCCGACCAAATAAATCACATAACTTTTCAGACATGGGGCCCGCCAAGTCGATGGGCTTGGCCGCGCCCCCCTGCCGCCCTTTCCCATAAAAATCGCGTCTGGCAGATGCAGCAGACACCGCTGCAGCCGCGGTGGCAGCTGAGGTAGAGGCGGACGTAGTTCCGTCTACGGGCACTGCGAATTATGGGCTTGTGTTCTGCAAATGACAAACAAATCAGGAGAGTGAGAGTGAGAGAGAGAGGGGGCGGGGAGTGTATGTAAGAGATAAGGGAGAGAGTTTCGAACATTATCTAGTACTTGTAGTTCAAACATACTGAGAGTCCAATTGGTTAACTCGAAGTCTTAATTTGAATCGGCGACTTCTCCAGATTGGGACAAGCGCTGATCAGCAAATCAGTTGTATGTAGATATAATTATATATTTAAATGATATATAGTGCCTGCTCGTGCTCATGACCAATCATTAATTATGAGTCCTGGTAGGCAAGGAGTCGCAACATGCGGCCCATGGCCAACAAGCAAGAAACAATGGCGAGCGCCTTACTTGACGTCGAGACTGAATTGTATTTGATATCTATAAATCAATTGGCGGTACGCAAACTGTCAAAGCAGCTGGCCAAAAACTTTCCATTTTGTTGCCGCGTCGGCGGCTTTTATTAGAAATCGTTCAACATTTGACAATAAATCAGAGCGCGCAGCGACTTCAAAGCGAACTTCAAATTGAATGCGCCGCAACGAGTCGAGCTCAAGTATTCCAGCAATGTGCGCAAGACAACGTTGAGATTGTCAACTCTGTGGCAGCTAACTAACTGCCAAATGTGTGTGCTTGGCCAAGTGTTCGTTCATTAACGCCATTAAACCAGTTTTGACATTTTAATTAAGCCGCTGCAATGTTGCCAGCCGACAGCTGCGCCCGCGCGCTACAGGACAAGGTCAAGATCATAGATCATAGGCGAGGCGCTTATCGCAGCTAGCAGCAGCTCGCAGCAGCAGAAACAACAACAGCAACATGGCTGCTTATCAGGCATATCAGTCGACGGCATCTGCATCGCTGTTGCCGCATGTCCTGCGTTCAGCAGCGACGGCAACGGCCGCGGCAGCCGCTTCGGCAGCGTCGGGACAAGACACAAAAATTTGCATTTACCAGACTGTCGCCCACTTAATTACGCAGCAACAGCAACGCAGTCGGCGTCGCTGCAACATGTTGCACATTACACTAACAAGCATGCCACAAACAAAGCAGCAGCTAATCCACCCTACAAAAGCAACAACATTCAATGGGGGAGAAGCCCCAAGAATACTTTCATGGAGCTTTTTAGTTTAAACTAATGAAATTTGCAAATACTTGGTCACAAACATTTTTATCATATAGAGAACGTAGAACTCTGTTTTTAAGCAGATGTGGACCCTTAAGCTAATGAAATAAGCGATGAGACGTGATATGATGAAATACACTTCTAGCTAGCTTTTAACGCAGCAAATGTCTTTCTTCACAAACGAAAATAATAAATATGATTCTTATATAATATCAATGCAGCTATCCACCTATTTTCAACCTGTGGGTGTGTAAGTGGAACAAATGAAAAACGATAAGTGGAATGATAAAATAAAATGAAAGTGAGTACAAAACTAGAAAAAAATTGCTAAAAACAGTTGCACAAAAGTAATACTTTTCTATTAAAAACCTTACAAAGCCCTTTATAGATGATCTTTCATGTTGTCAACGACATATTTGTTGGGTGTACGCAGCGAAACAGATACGTGCAACTAGAAATATTTCGCAACAAATTATTCAACACTTTGCATGCACAGCAAGCGACGGCAGCGACGTCGTCAGCCACCAACAACAGCGACTTGTAACAGGAGACATGCCGCGACCCTCAGCCGCCCCAGACTTAGAAGCGAGAGCAACCAGACTAGGACCCAGACCAGGCCAGACCAGGCCAGACCAGACCAGGCCCGACAAATGCAACCAACGCAATGCAGCCGTACGCCCGCCCGGCCTGTCGACTGTCAACATCTTGTCTTTGGTCTTTGGGCTGCTGTTTGTCATTTTCTTTTTGCTGCCCCTTCTGATGCTGCAGTCGCTGCTGCTGCTGCGGCTTGTTAAATACTGTTGGAATTTGCCACAGCCGCAGCCCAGCGGATGACAGGCCTAGAGACCGATCTGCTTGCCAGCTGGCATTGGGAAATGGTAAATGGAAAATGGGGAGCTGCTGTGCGTGTAAATCATGCCAATTTAAATGAGTAAAAGTTTTTAGCCTACCTGCAACGCGCGTTTTGACACTCGTCATTTGTGGCATCTGCAGCCTGAAAGCCCCTCAAGCAGCGCCAGACTGTATGACGTCTGCAACGGAAGTGCAGCACTTGTCAGCGCTGTTGGGGCACGGAGGATCCACATTAATCAGCCAACGCGCTGATTGACTAATGTGCCTCACATGTAGGTGCGTGCATGTGTTGCACCTGCGCTGCCCACGCCCGAATGCCCGGCCATTGCTGCCCCGCCCAGCGTTAACATGTGCCAAGCTGCGTCGTCGAATGACCATTAAAATGATATCGCTTATTTATCGCTCAGGATGCGTATAGAATCTGGAGACTCGACTATTATGCCCAGACTTTAGTCTGTTGGCGGTCCTTGCGGCTAATCCGCGCACGCATGCGATGCGCTTGTTGCCTGCCTTGGCAACATTGTTGACAAAGTGTGCAACAAAATGTAGCCAGTATAAAGCAAACAACAACAACATTGCAAACAAAACTAGTAAGAGTGCTTTAGTCGGGAGTGCAAAACTTGGAAATACCCTCAGCACAGCGCAAAGCTGCGATTGTAAGCATTTTAAGCTCCTTCTATACATACTTTCACAAATACACATGCTGCAAGCTTCCCATAGCCCCACACTATAGGAAAACCATTTATGATTAACTTCGGAGAACTAGCTGAGTTAGAACATCAAATGCATATATACATATATTCTATTTTAGAAGCTATATGTCAAGTTTGGTGACTCTAGCTCTTATTATTTACCAAAATTGCCCAAAAAACAAGATATCGATATCGATTTTTATCGATTGCTTGTTAGAGTTAGTTATCGATTATCGGAAACAACCTCGATCTGCGCGGGAACTCGGAGCATCTACATCTAAATTTCAAGTCTCTAGCTCTTATAGGTTCTGAGATCCTTGCGTTCATATATACGGACAGAAGGACGGACGGACAGACGGACAGACAGACGGACATGGCTAGATCGACTCGGCTATTGATGCTGATCAAGAATATATATACTTTATGGGGCCGGAGATGCTTCCTTCTGCCTGTTACATACATTTGGATTTTTCACAAATACAATATACACTTATACCCATTTTTAATGGGTTCAGGGTATAAAAAGAGGGAAAAAGCTGTTAAGTTTTAAGATATTTTACATACCAAGGTAAAAAATTATGATGTCGATATCAATTTTTATCGATTTTGTACACAGTGGCCTGTTATCGATAATTAATTGTAGAAGCCTCCTTCTGTCTGTTATCCACATATGCACAACATCAATATACTCTTTTTTACCATTCTCAATGGGCTAAGGGTATAAAAACATACAACATTATTGCAGAAATAATGTTGCTAATGTTCGCGTGTGCGTTCGAGTTTATGTCTCGTAGCACGTTGCCATAGCACACTGGGCCCAGATGCATTTGCATGGAAACAAGTTATTTCGCCTGATTTTGTGGAATAACGAGTTGTAAAGGTCGACCCTTCTACATAACTATATATCCATAAATATTAAAAATAAATCTATCATTTCAAAAACGATATGAAAATATTATGAACGGGACTTGAATACTTTTTTATGATATAAATACCCAATATCTATTTTTTATATATTATCAAACTTTATGCGGAAAATATTTTGATAAGAACAGCTTATATTCATTCTAACAATAATTTTAAACATGTTTATACATTCTTATCGATATAATCTGTGCTGCATTAAAAGTTAAATAAATATTAGTTAAAATTTTGCGCGTGCTTGTTTGAGTCGAGTGCTAAATGGAATTCGTATCAGAGGGCATCTAATTTATTGATAAAGCGGCTATTCACTTGCCCATTTCCACTCAATCTCAACCTAATCCATGCCATAACTATTTAAGTAGCAGTCCAAGCCAAGCCCAAACAGGCAGGCTGACTGATAGACAGACTGACAGACAGACAGTGCCGACTGCTGTGTCTGCTGTGGTCAGGATAGGCTGGTCCCTATCTGAGCCCAGCTGATTGGTGGGCTGTTGAATGCTAAGTTGACGCTTTGATCTTGTCTAGCGCGTAAATCTGGCGATGCGCTTTGAGATTAAATGCCATTTGTGTGGCAATGTGAATGCCGGCACTCACTCTGACCACAGTCCCTCCACAAGGCACCCCTCTCCACACCACGCTCCCACTCTGCCCAGCCCGGCTGTGTGCACTTGGCAAATTAAGCAGCAGTTCCAGGTAAGCAGGCAGACAGGCAGGCAGAGACGCTGGCCAGGCACCTGTTCATTAAACGGCCGCTGGAAAATTATAGTACTGCGAGTGCAGTAAACAAATGTAATCGACATCCTGTGGCACAAAGGATGCCGCCGTTGCCGCTGCCGTTGTGGCCAGCAGGTCTGCTAAAAGTGGCGTCTTCTGCTGTTGGGGGCGCCGAAATGGACTACATAGAGCGCAAGGCCAAATGCAAAAGCAAACAAATACAAAAGCAAAAACAAATAATAAACACAACGAATTTTGATTTACCATGAAATTTAAATGACCCGACCAAAACAGTGAGAGGGGAGCGATGGCAACAGCTTGAGACTTCACTTTGCGTTTTATTGTCAAGGCGCGCAAATATTGTCAAAAGACTTTGAAGTGGAAGGGAACTGGCTGGCTAGGGACCAGTTGAGGCACATTTGCATCTCGCTCTCGTTGCAACGGAAGCGCCAGAGATATGAAAAAAAGATGCCGACAATGGGACAAGGCACAGTGGAAAACTTGTCGCTGTCTGCATTGCTGTGTCTGTCCGTCTGTCCGCCCATCCGTCCGTCCGCCCGTCCGTTCCACAGTTTCAGACTCAAACGCAGTCCTGTTTTTGTTTGCGCCGGCGCTTCAAGTGTCACTTTGGCGTACGGACAGCTGCGGGGCTTGCCCACTTGTTTGGATTTATAAATATATATTTTTTTGGTTTACTTAGGACCCGGTCTCGAGACGACACTCAAGCACGCAAAAGTGCCAGGCAATCAACAACAAATTATGAGTGCTACAATTTGCTTAGCCCATGCCACAAGATATGGTAATTGATCGCGGACTTATCGGCACGTTCAGCCAAACGATGCACTTGGTATTGGGCTGGCATTGAACTTTCTTCCGGCTAGTGAGTATAGAGAGTAGTAGAGACAATGCCGACACTCTACTGACCCAGTTGAGTGACGACGGTCTAAAGAGCAGGCCAAGATAATCATAAGTGCAAATCCTCGACTAATAACACTAGTTAACAAAGTTACACAATTGTTGTTTCTTTGATTTCAGTTCTATGGCAAGATATGGGAATTATTCGTTAAACTCTCAATATATTATACATTTTCATTCTATAATGCGTAGCGCTTCGATTATTTTATTATTGCTTATAATCGATAAATGTTGTAATATCTTATCATCAATAATTGCGAAAGCTATCAAACTTTGTTAGATACTTGTTATATATTTTGAGTAGCTCTTCGATTGATACTAATCTAATATTTGAAATATTGCCCATAGATTAAATATTTTTAAAATAATCGATAAATATTTATTTAAGGCAAAATAATATTATTACTCATAAAATGTAAATTTATTTCTATTGATTTTGGCATTTGGGGTTTGGAAAATGTGGTTGCCTAGTGTAATTGACTTGAAAGCAAACAATTTATGATGACCTAAGCCAAACAAAGGCAGCGAATACCCAGAAAAGGGTGCGGTAATAAAAGGAATTGGCCAACAGATTGAACCAAACGGATAACGGCCAAGTCAGCGCACCAAGACCTAAAAACTGATGACGTTGTTATTGTTGCTCCTGCTGTTGTTGTTGCTGTTGTTGTTGGCCAATGATGATGCTGATGCTGATAATGTACTCGATGAACGATAGAGCACGCCGAGTGCAATCGGAGAAGGGGCAGCAGAGAGCCAAAACCCACGCAAAACTAATGTGAAAGTCAGAGTTGGATGGAGGGGAGCAGGCTAGGTGGATGATGACTGGCGCGAGCTGCAATGTTGACCTTTGAAGCGACTCTCGGCAAACATCTTTATGCTGACTTGAGAGCAATAAATAGCAGCAAGGAATTCAAGTGGAAAAGCATTGCAAATAAATACAAATATCTAGTGGATAAATATTATTTGTGGCGATAACTATGAGCAGATACCAGGCCGAGCTGAGGCTAGGCCAGGCCATGCCAGGCCAGAAACAAAGGCCATGGCGCATAGCTGTTCGCCCAACTGGGTCAGCAAGTCAAGGACCCAGTTAAAGAGCGCTCCAGGGAATCGCACACCCAGCATATTTTCCCATTTATAGAACTCGATAACTCTAAATCGAACTGGTGCTGAAATTATGGACAGTAGCAAATAAGTGCATAAATTTTGGTTAGAGAACGCATCAAACTGCAAATCAATGTTGCGATGACTTGTCGTTTTCAAAGGTAGTTGACTTATCGACATGGCACACAGCTTATCCTACTCCGTTCATGACTCGTTCATGTTGAAATTTGCTCCAGCTGTTGTCTTTTTATGCTTTCAGCTGACTCACTTATGTAATAAGAAAATTGGCATAAACATATGTATTAGAACGTCGCGAGGACACTGCAACAAATGGGGTCTAGTATGCTAGTATGTTAACCTTCTACCCTGCACACAATTTGCTAACATGCTAGAAAATTTTCAAGAACTGCTGTGTCACCAAAGGGCAAATGCAAAAACCTATTGAAACTTTCAAGCAAAAGAGTTAAACTTAGTTCCTTAGTTGGGTATAGCCAAGAATTTTGTTAGATATATCACTTAGTTGAGCTTGCGAGCTTACGAATTCAACAATACATGAATACAAAAATCTTTTTAAAAAATAAAATAAAATAAAAATTTGTTCTAAATTTTTAAAAACTTTAAGCTTTTTCTTAATTGTACTCTGCTTATGCTACTTTATAAACTAATATGACTTTCTCTCTTTTTATTTTAAATTTAACATTTGGTCTTTTTGAATTTCGTTCGCCCATTTTTAATTTAGAAGATCTTCCTGATGTGAAGCAAGCAAGCGAGAAACCTATTAGAAAAATTGCAGCTGTGTGCAGCGATGCAAAGATTTTTTGCTGGTCTTCCTATATCTTTGGCTATCCAATTGCCAAACTGGTAAGTCCACATTAATTACGTGTATTTTATAGCTGTACTGTATGAGAGTGCGCTGAAGGACTCAAGGACTAAAACACAATACAGTCAAGACACAAACCCATACCCAAAGTACACGGCTAATCAGCTCTAATGCCGCCCAGCGCCCAATCCGCTTGTCAGAAGTTCCAATGCATTGTTCGCAGCAGCAGCAGCAGCTTTTGGATTGACATCATTAAGACCACACCGCATAGGAGCTGCTCGTGTGGAGAGCCACTCGGCGCGGCTTAAGCAGTGGCCAGCTAATAACCGCCAAGAGGGCGGGGGCTGGGACAGGTAGGCAGGGGTCTCCTCCTGCCGCTGTTGCGTAGCGCCACTTAAGTAAAGACGCTGTGCGTCAGCGTCCACACAGGAACCAGTCAGCAGCGCTTCTTTTTCCATCCCCGTCTCCGGTTGTGCTTGTTAGCTGTCAAACTCGAAAATTTGCAATGACAGCAAACATTGGCAGCGCCAGCGCCGGCGTCTGCACCAGTGGCAGTGGCAGATAAGCAGCAGCAAAATGAACGCAGCGCCGTTGCACAAACTAAAAACTCATTGTCAGGCGCTGTCTGTGCCAACGAGGCATGCAGCAACCCGATCCGCATTGGGGGTGCGTTGCTGCATAATAAACTGAAACTGCAGCAGCAGCACCAGCGCGGCACAGCGGCGGCCAACGGACAGTCGAAGCACCGTCTATACAGGGGCAGCGGGTCAGAGGCAGGCTCAGACGCAGGCTGGAACAATAGGGCGCCAGCTAGCTGCTGCTGCTGCTACGAGCTGCGTGGCCCGTGGCCAGTGGTATGGCGGCAACTGCCGCAGCGCAAAGAAACAATAAACACACGAAAATAATGTAATGAGTGGCAGCAATGGGACAAGTGCAGCTTAGGCTGAGAGTGCAGCGACAGTGGCACAAACGGTAAGACAAATGATTAAATTATAAGCAAATTCACGAATACGCAGCAGCGGTTGTGGAGAGTTTTTTTTAAGGAATTTACATCTCAAAGTATTTGTTTTATTTATTTCTTAAATAAAGAATTCCCTGTTACATACATTTGGATTTTGCACATATACAATATACCCTTATAACCATTTTTAATGGGTTCAGGGTATACAAATACATTGCACAAATACATAGTTCAAAGCATAAAATGAAATTTAAAAATTGATACATCATGCTGGTTTTGAACCGGTAACTTCTCGCTTGTTAGCTCCACGGTCAGGCAACTAAGCTGTGTTGTTTTTGAGGGTTTTATTTTGAATAACGTTTAGCTTTACATGCGTGTCGAATTTTCCATAACCCCGTCTTAATACTTACTCTCGATCGTAAAGTAACCTTCATCATACAATTATAATTCAAGCTAAACCTTTATAATTAATATTTCAATGTAATATTCGCATCAATGCAGATATAGTTCTAGTTCTATTTGAAAGCTCAGACAGCTAAGCGCAGTAAATTACTTATTTGCCCCAATTGGAAATAAACTTATAATTCATTATAGTATTCGCATCAATGCATATCGCGTACTAAGTACTTCTATTTTAACTTGCAATTTTAACTATGCAAGCCCACTGTGCACAACGACACCATGGTCACTCTATACTCTTAGTTAAGAAAAGGGTACTGCAATATTGTAAAGAGCATATTAAATTCATTTTAAAACATGTGCCGTGAGAAACTCGCCGAGTGGGCGGCTACGCTTTGCTTTGGGTAGAGTAGCTGCAGTGAGGGGAGCTGCCACATGGCATCCATAATTGATGCGCCCTGCATTACTAGACAAAAAGCTTGTGGCAGACAGAGGGCGAACTATGGAAATACAGAAGGAGAGAGCGGGAGAGAATGAGAGTAAAAGAGCGCGACGAGTGCCCTCAAAGGGCAGCAAACACAACGCTGCTGTCTCCGCTTGTCCCTCTGCAAATGTGGCACATGCAACTGCGCTGTGCGGCAACAATCATCGACGCGGCAGCATCCAGCAAAAGCTCATGCCCCGCTGCTGCTGCTTCATATTAATTAAGAATTATTTTAATTAACGTAATAAATTTGCGGCCAGGCAAAAAAAAAAGGCTCACAATGCGCACTCGAATGAACATTTTTTTTGTGTGCTTTAATTCTTTGGGGCCAGGTTCGCGACTTTGGACTTGGACTTGGGAAGCGGCGTCTGTGGCAGCGACTGAGCTCGCATGTGCGCTTCGTTGCAGCCCCGAAATGTGCGAAAATTTATGTTGCATGCGATTTTGGTGACTTGTATGCAACTTGTTTGCCATGTTCGATTGAATCCAAAGCCGAAGCACCGTAGCCAGCCAGCAAGTGGGTCATCAGCAGCAGCAGCGGGCACCGCTGTGGTTGCCACTGCCGAATTTCAATTAAATGCACATAAATTTAAAATTAGTAATAACTTCGGGACGTGGACCTGGACAAAATGTAGCCAGGCACGCAACGCGGACCAGGATGACGCAGCTGTCGCCCGCATTGTGAAGCGGACGTGACCCGTTGCCCGCTCCAGCCTTAAACACACACACACACACACACATACCTGTCGACAGCCTCAACTCGCCGGATCGCATCCAGTTAAAAAATCTGTGTGCCTATTAATTAGCCAAACTTCAACACCTGCTGTGTGCCGCAGACCAAAAGTTAACTTGACAACAGGCCGGGCAAATTTCGAGTGCCCCCTTTTTGCCGCAGTTCTTCTTCGAATTTGGGCTGTGAATTGGAAAATAATTGTGCGACGGCCATTAAATTACAATGCCCAATGGACAACGTTAGACAAGACCTGGCATCGGCCGGATTGTAGTCTGGTTCAAGGCTTGGCAACGCCGGGTGGGGTGTGGGGACGCTATATTTGGCTTTGCTTTTGGACAGCAGCAGGTGCCAAAGCACATTGGCCACGTCCCGGCAATTATGGCATTATAAATAAACAAAGACCGAATAGTTATTAACTAATAACTGGCACGCGCTGCAGGAGCGGGAGTTTTTGATAAACTACATGAAACTTTCATGCGACGGCCACCTGGCGACAGGTCGACAGCGGGTCGAAGGTCAAGGCTGTCAATTTGTTGAAGAACTGGAAAACAAATCAATGAACTTTGAACAGCAAAAGCTAATTGCCCGAATTGGTTTACGAACTGGACAACAGTTGTTAGCCCTAAACGTCTGATTCGCAGATAGCCGAAAGTTTGTGTGTGCCCCGACTCCTCCAAATAAATATTGACATTCATTAGCGTACGAATATGTATATGCACACAATATTGACTCTTATATGATTATTTTTAAAAGGCAATTCCACTTAAGTGCAAGTCCCCAGTGCGATATCAGATTAAAGCAGGCCAACCCGCTAAGGACTACGGTCAGATAGGTCCAACCGCTTAAAAAAGTGTGAAGTGGGCAATTGGAAAGTTATTTTCAGCCGTTTTTACAGGATTACATTTGAAGGTAACATATGCATAAGATGAGAGTCCTTCTAGCAACTGTTTTTATATTGAAGCCATAGCTTAGTAATTTTAATAATAATTATACATATTATACAAAAGCTTTCTACTTACCTTATATTTGTATATTTCTTTAGTAGATCTCTATGTTTTCCTTATCGTGTTAGCTTTCGTATCTATAAAATAAATAAAAAATGTTGCAAAATTGATCCTTTGCATACCTACATATATATTTTAACATTCGTCACATAATTCTTTAAAGGATATCAAAACTCGAGTACTCTCATATTCTCACCCTCCGGGGCTTTAACATTTGATGCTGTTTAACCTTAACATTGTTGATGGGGATTTGAGCTGCGTATTGGGTGGCATTCGACATAATCGAACTAATCAATTTGCGTGAATAAACTGCACACGGTTTATTATCTGGTGGGCTGGTGGCACGTGGCGCGTGCCACATAGCCGCACGGTAGCGCCCATGCGCCCCGTGCGACATAAATCTTTATTTACAAAAGTGTAAACAAAAATTACTCATTCACGCGCATTTAAAAGAGACGCCGCATACGCCGGATGCGAGCGGAAACAAAGCAGAAGTGAAAAAGTAAAAGCTGGGGTGGAAGAAGCGTGAAAAAGGCTGAAATGCGAAAAATCAACGACTTCAACAGAGGCACAATGGAAATGGAAATAGGAATGAAAACGGGAATGGGAGCCAGGGAATAAGCAGGCAGCTCCAAATGTATGTATTAGCATGTGTGACGGGACGTTAGGCGGGTATTTGCGAGTGGGGCTAATGGCTCTCCAGTGTGTTTGACGTCGTCGCTGATGTCGATGCGAGGCGAGGCCAAGCGGCCCCTGTGAGCCCAGAACAGCCTCTCGGCTACAAATTCAGTCCCTGCTTGGGCGCCGGAGTTGGCCTCGTTGAAAAGTCAATGATTGCCGCGTTGCGGAAATTAACGGAAAATCAGCAGAGCAGGCGAAAAAGGCAGCTGGCTGTTAACAACAACAACAACAACAAATACGCAGAATGCTTGATTTAATGTACAAAACTTTTTGATGTTTTCTGATGCTGGCAACCGTGAGACAGAGGCTGAGCTCTGCCACAGCCTAACATCAGGCAGACATTTTGCTTATTTAAAAGTAATTATGGGCACAGCCGGAGCACCTACGACGTCTCAGTGTCAGTTGGAACGGACCGAAAGGCTCGTCCGTGCTGCTCTCTCCTCTCGTCCTGTCAGCTGCCAACTCATTCAAGCAGAATGAGGCAAATCACGCACCCAACTTTGGGCCCGCGCCGAGTCAGGGTCGAGGTGTAGTATATATACATATTTCGTATAAATGTATACAAATTATGCGTATTTATCAGGAAAATTCAATGAACTGTAAATGGTGTGGAAGTTGTTCATGTGAGTCGACTGTGCGTGTGTGCATGTGTGCGAGTGTGTGTAAAGGTGTTTTGCGCCACGACCCATTGTTGTGTTGCGGTTGTCTGTTACAACATTAAGCCAAGGGGTCGGCCTGAGAATGCGCACAGGTGTGTGTCAAAAGGCATGCGAAATGGGTGGCAGGGGCAGGTGTTAGGGGGTCGGGGCTAGGCCGCCAAGTGACAGGAGGTGTGGCAGGGCCAAAGCAATGCATTCGTACTGGGGGTGCTAAATAATGAAGAGGCAGCTGGAATCGGGACGGAGCCAAAATGACTTTTGTACGTATTGTATTGGGTTTATATTAAAGTTTAGCAGATATACAAAACATTAATTAAGGAATACAGGAGGATGAAAAATTGAATAAAGGCAAAGGTTTACTGGAGAGAATACAATCGAAAATTTATTTTGTTGGATTCCCTATTGAATCTAGCAATTGCTGAAAGATTTCAAAGCGGGAAAAATACAGATAGAATAGAAATTACCTATAACATACATGTATAAAAGTTATAAATAAGAGTATTTCTCGTTGTACAATCAATGTTATAGGACTATGTGAGGCTATTCCATAAAAACTTAATTGTTGCCGCTGAGAAAAAGAAAAGTGAACACGGGCAAAGTTAAAGCTTTAAATCCATAGTCCAGCAAGTTCTCATAAAATATGTGATATCTTTAAAATTTATGGAATTGGTTTTGCCTTTCCAAGTAGACTTTGCGTATTTTCTAACATTTTGAACAAAGTAATTCGGATTCTAAAATCTAGCGTCTTGGATCATTAAAACTTTAGCTTAGGAACTGCATTTGCTGACTGCTGTTGCTGCTTTTGCTGCTGGTTCTTATTCTTCTACTTTGCTTCTTCTTGTTATTGGCATTGTTGTTGGGAGCAGAGCGGTGCCACTTGGCAGGCGACTGGAAAACTTTTCATTTTACAACAACTGCTGCAACCGAATGCGAACTGTGAACCCAAACAGGAAATGAAGGCGGGCAGAGGCTTGGTGCGGTGTGGTGTGGTGTCGGGGGTAGGCAAGTGTAAAAGAAATAAACGGACTTAAAATAGGAAAAGTCAACATGAGCTGTGCGTTGTGTCCTGGGACAGGACGTTGGCTTGCTGCCAGGGACTAACTTATTTTATTTCCAGCACAAGGCGAAAAGGCGGCGCAATGTCCTGACATACTACAACAGGAGGACAACGCGCACACTGGCTAGGGGCTAAGTGCAAACACAAAGATGAGATTTCTTCCATCCACATCCTCAGCTCCCTCTACTAATACTTATTTTTAGGGTGTGTGGGTGTGGGGAGGTCACAAAAGCGTAACGGCGCTCAAAATGACTGACACGGCTTGCTGGTCACATGGTCAAGAGCGCGCAGCGAGCCGTGGCTAGAAAGTACACACACCAGCTCCAGCACACACACACACACACACACGCATACTGAGAGACAATACGAAATGAAATTCCATTGCTGTTCCCCCCAGTAAAACATTTTGTATCTGGGCTTAGTTGTTTTAAACTTTATTGTTTACGCTTGTGATCAGCAGCGCTGCCGACGTCATTTTGTTGACTGCCGCCATTGATGCTGCCTGCCTGCCGTTTGCCGCTTCTTCTTTTTTATCTCCTACAGCTACTTCGTGCTCTGCTTCTTGTTCAGCTCGCACTTTGGCCCGTTGTGTGGCTCTAAAACATAAACGGAAGCGATTTATGGCGCAAACACAATGAACGAGTCAGCAGCAGCAACAACGACAACAAACACAACAAACAGCAGCAAACAACACACAAGAAAATGACGCACAACAAAGGACACGGATACGGTCAGCGCAACAATTTGTGTAGTGTTGACCAGCATCACTCTTCAAGCTCCTACAGCTACACATCCCTAGTACTTCTCGCTGTCCTGGCAGCTCATAAAAAACACAAACAAACGGACGTCAACTCAGATTTAATGCGGGGCTTGGGCAGTTGGGTAAGGTTCGAAAAATGCTCCAAATTCCGCCAAAAACTAGGTAAACAGCATTTTACCTCGTTTTCAAAATAGAAATCATTGTACTTATTAATCAATTTAATATTTGTTTGTTATCTTGTTTCTTTTTAATAATTGGAAATAATATCCACAGTATCCGCACAAAAACTTTACGAAATTGTTTTATGATAATTGCTTATCTTATAATATTTTTAATTGTGGCCAGTTGGAGGCTTAAGTAAATAGTTTTATGTCCATGATAGCTCAGCTAGGTAGGTTTTCAGTTACACATAAAGAACTTGTTCCTTGCACAATATGTACAATTTTTCGATCTTAGCTAAGCAAAAGTTATTTCTAGATAAATAATAACATACAAATACAATTGTATGGCTACAAAATTATTAATTTATAGCTTACAGCCAATGTTTAGCTGTTAAACCGCCAATTGCTCAACACTAAACGCGTAGGATCCAAGTGATTCGCATTGTTCGCTGGCCGCAACTAAAGTGCTTGTCACTGGTCACGGCCCGGAAGTATCTTTATTTTAGCTTTGTTTGCACTCGCGCGCACACACACAGACACACACGCAGACACACACAAACAGAAGGAGGAAGCCCAAGTGTTATTATCCTGCTTAGCTATAATACGCTGTTAAAATGTTGAGTCCGTCATTTGTGTGGCCTATACTAAAAATCGCAAGAAATTGAAAAAATACTGCAAGACTTGGCCAAATAAATGCCTAGGCAGCTTAAGGTGCCAGCAGACATGGGGAGTTGGGGGTTGGGCGCTCGAAAATTCCTGCAGTTCCTGTGGGAATCGTTGACAGGCTCGTGGCCATTTGGTATATCGACTTTATTAACTTTTCAGCACAACCAAAAAGGAAATGCCGAGCGGCGCTGCCTTTGATTTGCGGCCATTTTGTGTTGCTTCCGTTTTGCATATTTCCGCCTGTTGTTGTAATTTTTGTAGCCACCTGAAGTAGCAAAAAATAAATAAATAAAATAAAAAGCAACAACACTAAAGCTTGTTTTGAGGTTCGCTGCGTTTAGGTTCTTAACAATTAGGTTCATTAAATTTCAATTAATTTGATTAATTGAAGCAGAAATATGCGTTTCATTTGATTTGTTTTGATGGGCGCAAGTAGCTGGCTTATGCTATTTGTAGCCCGCCTCACTCTCTCTCTCTCTCTCTCTCTCTCTCTCTCTCTCTCTCTCTCTCTCTCTTTCTCTCTCTCTCTCGCCCACTGCCCCATCTCTCACTCTTTGCTACCTTTCTTGTGTTGTACGCTTCAATTGCAATTAATTACGGCAGCCAAACCACAGTTAAAATTAATTTGCCTGTCTAAAAAAAAAAGAAAACAAGCAAAAAAAGTATAACTGGGAAAATAAAGAAAATTCAAGCAAAACGCATGCCGGAAGCAGCCCAAAGCTGCGCCCAAGTCCTTTGCATCCGCACTTCCGCATCCGCACGGACTGGGCAATAAAAATTCTCGACGTAATTAAAATCAAAGGATTTCGCGTTTAACAATTTATGTGCGCTATAATTTTTGGGGCGACGCAGACACTGCTCGTAAATTTGGATTCTCCTCTTCTACCAGCACCCGGCGTTGCCCGTCACCCACTGGCAAAAACGCTTTATGGCCGTTAATTTGTTGTGCGGGGGGCTTGCTTGGTTTGTTAGCAAAGGAAGGGGGCAACTGTGTGCAAATGATTTGTTTCCTTGGCGCCCGTTTGAAAACAAAAGCTTCTGACCAGACAGAACAGTGTGTAGAATGGGTGGGATGATGGTCGCCGGGGGTTCACGCTGGACAAATGCATTGGCGAATTTCGCGTCGTTTGGCTGCACGTGACTGCATGCCACACATGCCGCCAGTGTACGCAACTGGACAACAGGACAACACCAAATAGCTGTGTGCATACGCACCGAATGCCATTCCTTTAGAGCCAGTTACCCCTTAACCCGCAGCCCGCAGCCCACAGCCCAGAGGCCTCACCCCTAACAGACCAGCCACTTTCGAATACTGCGTGCATCTGTCTGTGTGCGCTGCATTTCATCGCTAATTTAAGTTAATGTTCATTGTTGTAAATTACATTAATTTTAATGCGATTTCGCACACGCGCCTGCACTAGGCCACACAGAACGACGTCTATACGGCCATGGGCCACGCCCACCGCCAAAAAGCTTTTAAGTGTGTGATTGTTTGGCCGTTGCACTTTTATGTAATTACCGCACTAACAAATTACATCAAGTGTCACAAATGAATGCATTTATGATGCGCATTTAAAACAAAAAAAAAAAGAAACACCCAGCTCTTACCATAAATGCAGTAGTAAAGGGGTGGGGAACGGCGAGGGCTGGTGGAAATGTTCGGCTTATGGGCGAATATGTTGCGTGTGGGCCTAAAGTGCACTTGCAAATGCATTAATTAAAAAACCTGATTCACGGGTGAAAGCTTAAATCTTTATTGGCTTCCATTTGCGTGTTGGCTCTTTCGCAGCACGGCGCCGCTCTACGCGATTCTCACAGCTTTAATGCATGCAGCGCGCTCGATAAGCAAACCATAAGGAGTTTTCCAACATGGAAGTAATATCCTCTTTTAATTATTGAGCAAAGCGAAGTTACAGAAACATTCTACAACTAAAATCACTTCGGCAAAATAACATGAGCATCAGAGAACTAACAATTTTTGATTTGGTTGCATGTGGCATGTTCGTTCACAGTGTGCGACATATAGAAAACATAAAATAAATACGAATGCAACAAAACCTACAGCCACTACAACTGGCTGACTTAGCTCTTGTGTGGCCTGGCAGGTAAACATGGTGCGGTAACAGAAACCGGATGCAGAGACCAGGATAGAGGGGCACAGCAGCCGAACAGAATGTTGCTCCTATAACAATATTTGGCTTCATTTGCATAAAATGCAGCAGCAGCAAAAGCGGCGCAAAAATGTCAGCTGCAAAATGTGTATCCACTGTGCCAATGCGTCGTATACGCAATGCGGACTCGAACATAGCTGCAACAACAACTGGCAAGTAAACAAGACTGTAAAGTTGCACACAGAAGGCTGCTATGGTTTGTTACCAGCGAATGGGCCTGTCCCAGGGCTGCCATAAACTGAACGACTGATTGAACAACAAACATGACGCCCAGTTGCTGTGCATCATCGCCATCAACAGTCGCCAATCGCCCATCGCCAATCGCCATTGCCATGTAAAACACATGTTGCCTCTTATTTCTTTTGGCATACCTAACGACCGCCCTTGTCTCCTCTTCACCTCTGCATCTCTGTTAACACAATGTCCAGGGCGTAGCCAATTTTAAGCAAATATTATTGTTTGCATTTATGTTTGTGTCTGATATCGCACAACCGATAATATTCACATATGGAGCGCCGCATACGTACGGCATAGCCCAACTGAACTGAACAATTTCCATAACACTATGCTGCTGGGAAATTATACTTTATGGTACGTTTACCTTTACCGCTAATCAATAATCGATGCCTTTATAAAACACAAATTATATTTGTACTTTATTTAGGTTTACCGACTATGATCATCGATACCTTTATAAAAATATAACAAACTATAGCTTCAATTTAATAATAATCGATCACTTTTACATTTTATTTATGAGTAGATTACAAAATGTATTAATAAAGAGCTTTATTTATTTTGTAGATTTGAAGATTATTATATCTACCATTAAAGAATTTTCTGAATGTTTAGACATTATAGCAACTTACCGATTGCAAAAATTTTATACATAGATAAATATCTGTTTCGAGTTTTAAAAAATTAATATGTGCAAATATAGAATTCCCAAAAAATTGGTATTAGTATTTGTCCCAAGCTGCTATATTCTTTATTATATCAGGCTCAGCCGCAGCATAAATTTTAAACATCTTCTGCATCAATACAACAGACTCTTTGTTGAAAAATAAATATTTGTTAATGGTAGCAGAGTGTAATTTGTATCTTTTGAAAATTATGCGACCAGGTGAAGGTTGGACTTGTGGCTCTGCTGCTGTTTCTACTGATGCTTTAGTTACAGTTCTTGTTATTGTTGTTGTTGCTGATGTTGTGCGAGCTGAAGCGTGACACACACACAGAGCATGTAAACATAACCTCAAATTAAAATATGTTTGCTAACGTAGAGCAAACTGAACGGCTAACTAACGGATGGCAGGACGCTGGACTCATTACAGGACTCCGTTCGAGGCATAAATTAAAACTTGTACTAAATTGTAACGGTGCAAGTTTTGTAGTCAAGTTAATTATGCATAAACCAGCGTAAAGCGAGAGCGAGTGCGAGAGCCATGTCGGCATTTATTTACCTTCTGGTCTAAAGCACACGCAAAGATTGCAAAGCATTGCTCCCACCCCCTTACGCAGAAAAGAGGGAGGGGGCTATTCAGGGGGCTTGTTGCAAGCTATTATGACAGCTGCTTTGACTGACAGGCTGCGGTTGGCGACTGTCGGCAGCGGAAATTAAGCGCCTCGATTTGCGTGCCCGCCACGCATAAATCAGAGTGCGCCCCACCTTACACTAAGCCCCGCTGAGCCAATGGGCTAGCTCCAACAAATTGATTAGGCCCTCGAGTCGTAGACCTGGCAGATTACCAGAGCCTTCAACAAGGCGTAAAATACTCGACTCGATTATTAAGCTAAATGCATGAAAGGAAATGCACCAAAGTCCAGTGTCAGTCAGTCAGTCAGTGAGCCAGTCTCTCGGTCAGTTTCTCAGTCAGTCAGTCATTTATTTAGTCGTGTCAAATTGCTTAACAAGCAATTATGGAGCCCGTCAACAGCCGCTCGGAAGGAGTTCAAAGGCAAGCCGAAACGTGGCATGCCACGGGCTGGTCATGGAAAAAGAGCTCAGACCATTCGGCCTGCTGTTTGAGCCGGCTTAGTTAAGCAGCCACCGACTAAAGCGACAAATCTGAGTAGCTGCAGCAGCAGCAGCAGCACTTGATCATAATGATGATGCTTATGGCACTCAGCTGGAAATGAGTTGCAAACAAATGACTTAAGTGAGCAACTTACAAGCTGCATTAGCCAGACCCGTGACAGCGCCCAGTCACTAACAATTTACTTAACAAGCCATCAGCTGAGCTCGTTTTATGTGAGCAAGATTCAAGTCGTAATAATACATGGAATGCTATTTTATTTACAATCTATTATGTACATTCATTAAAATCATTGAAGATATGAAGCTTTATTCGCAGTTGTCAAAGTATATTAAATTGAATTCTTGCTAAAAATGTTTCGGTAAAGTTTGTTTAGTTTTCCATTCTACAACTTATTACTACAAGGCCTTCCGACTATATGCGCCCACTCTTTATATTTATTTAAAATGTTTGGGAATGTTCATTATTCAAGCTCTTAAATATATTCAAAATTAACTTATCATCATCTGGATATTTATAAGAAAGTGATTCCGACTATACCAAGTCTGCTTTAAAAAGCATCCTTTTAACTCATTCGTGTCTCACAGTCGAACCTTTTGCCTTTAAGGTTGCTCAGATTTAATTTGAATATGTTTAAATAATGAACTAAATATTAAAAGTTTTATTAATCTACACTGTCGAAATACCTTGGTTTTGATAAACATAGGCGTGCAGTGTTGCTAAGGAAGATCGTTTGTAGTTCTAGAAAGGTAGCCCAATGTCAAATATTAAATTATTTGTGTATATGATTAATAATGAAAATACAATAACCATTTTTGCTGCTTTTCAAATACGAATATAATATTGGTCCTAAACAAGACGTGTGTCAATAATTTTGAATACACTTTGCAAAGTTCAGCTCCAGCTTTTCTGACAAATGAACTTGGGCACATCTGATTCTTTAACCAGTTATTCCAAAGCATAAATCTGTACCAAGCTCTCTATGTTTTGATTAGTAGACCCAGTGAGACCCCCTCTAGTTAGCAAACCCCACATCTCAACCCACCACACTCGACTTCCCGTTCGGATTTATGTGACACACATTAGAGCGTGTTCGTTTGTGGCCGTTCGAGGGCAAATTGAAAGGCCCAACGAACCCTAAAACATATTGCTGCATTTTATTATGTTTTAAAATTAACAATTTTTAGAGATGAGCCGAGAGCCGTTCCAATGGACCTGATTCGGCCCTGTTGCATTCCAATTTAATGCATTTTTGCGCCTCTGGCCAAACAAATTACTCAAAAATGGCGCATAAATTAATGGATGAGGTAGAGCAGTTACTAGAGAGAATACTAAACTAGACGACTGACTAGTAAAAATTAAAACATTAATCTGAAGCTCTGCCGACGACAGTTGAGCATGCATAACAATTAATGCTGGGCCTTAAATTTATTAATTTATTTATAAAATCAAAAAAGGGCAGCAGAAAAAAAATGAGGCACAAAAAGAGGTGCGAATGCGAACTTAAAGAGCTACAGAACAGAAACCCGACTTGGCTGTACCGCACAAAAAAACGAGAAAGAAAGGCTATCTTCTGCACGCCGAAGATCTAATACCCTTGCAGACCCAACCTTTTCATAATGCTTATAGTGCTTTGCCCGTATCTAAGAAGCACAGGGAAAATAGTTCATGCCGAGTTTGGGCAAGATATTTTGAAAAGCAAAATGTTTTTTCATACAACAACATAATTTTCGACCGATCGTTCCTATGGCAGCTATATGATATAGTGGTCCGATCCAGCTGGTTCATATATGTGCTGCGTGCAACAGAAAGACGGACTTTTGCAAAATTTCATTAAGATAGCTTTAAAACTGAGAGATTAGTTCGCATAGAAACAGACAGACGGACAGACGGACATGGCTTTAGCGATTCGGCTGTTGATGCTGATCAAGAATATATATACTTTATGGGGTCGGAGATGTCTCCTTCTATGCGTTACACATTTCACGACAAAATTATTATACCCTCTGCAAGGGTATACAAAACAGAAGTATACATAAACTTAACGAGAAACAGAACTCCAAATGGTTCTCAGTCTTTGTATAGTCTCGGTGCTGGGTTCTCTTAGCTGGCTTTGAGAGGGATGAGGCAGCGTATTTTTGTTGCTTTTTGTGTGCAGTTTTTAAAAATGTCCGTACGCCCTCTAGGGACAGATTAGCGATTAATCTATGGGGCATGGTCACATGCACGTCCTACACTTGCCTGCAAGCAGCCAGCCAGCCAGCCAGCCAGCAGCTAGAAGCGTCCTGTGGAACGTGGTGGTACGAGGTAACGATTAAAAAATCTCCACAGTAAAGACTGAGCACTTAATCAAAGAGGATTTAGAGAGGAATAGAGCCAAAGCCCAGTGCATAGAGCCCAAGCTCAAGCCAAGGCAGCCAAAGCGTTGATGCGGCGCTTTGTTTTTAGCTGATTTTTTTTCACATAAAATGATGCTGCAAATACCCTATAAAAGTCAGTGGGTACACCTCAACATGAGGCCGTAAGAGTTGGCTTTGAATGTAGCTCCCTATTCCCCATTTTAACCATTTTTGATTATATTTGATTTTCTCAGTGCAAGATTTTTCTTGCAGTGCAACTCGATTCTTAGTCCTGTAAATTGTCACAACTTCGAGACAGATCTTACGCACGATCCACGGCACAGGTAGCTCAGCACTTGTGACCATTTGGATGGACAGGCAGATGTTTGATAAGAACTCAGGTAGTTGGCAAATATATATAGTGAACTTGTTAAGGGTAGTTTTGCGCACTATTTATATAAAGGGACTAGCTATTGATTTTCTTCAGTAGAGGTCAAACAGCAGACAAGTGTTATTCAACGTTTCGGTATTGGGAACACGGTCAGTGAAAATAAGCAAATATCTAAGAAATTTAAAACAGTTTAATTTAGTTGAATGTTTTGAAACTATTTTACAAATATTAAAGACTAATACATATTGAAATTAATTAGGAAACATTTGTATCAATTTTTTGAAAATCGAATTATAAATAAATGATAAAGATAATCGAACTAATTAAGTTTTAGTTTTAGTTCTTTTCAAGAACATTTGATAGAAATTTAGTCTGGGACTTATTCTTATCAATATGTTGATTCGCTCTCGACAGAAAAACTTAATTTTTATTAGTTTATAAGGTCGTAATTCCCTTTCTGAATCTGCACTTTTAAAGCAAATTCTATTTATCTTTCGAATTTTTCAATTAATATTCACAGATAGAGCATCACCTAGTCATTTTGATTCATAAAAAAATTATCTCTACTTGGGGTTTTTACTACATATTACAAGCAGTTTTATTTCGCTGAGCGTTGTTCATAGTTTCTGGTGCGCTTTTTCATTTGCGCTGCCAACTCACAACTCCCCCCTCTGACACCCACCAACAGGCAAGTCCCCTCTCCATGCCACACCGCTCTGATGGCTGCGGGGCTGAGCTTCCAACTTGCAGCTCGCAGTTGGCAACTCATAAAAGACCTTAAATAGTGGCAAAGACATTTCAGACATTGCCGCGCGTTGCTGCATTTGTCAATTTGCTATGAGTTGAAAGGGGCGTGGCCGGGCATAAAAATGATATATGTGCGCGCTGAGTTAGCAATTTTCGTATGAATTGGTAAAACGACGCCGACATTCGCTTTATGAATTTCTTTATGGGCAAAACTATAAAATATTTTGATTGTATTTCATGTGAACTGAAATTAAGCGCTTGTTGCACTTTATTCCATCTGTCTGGCTGCTTGTTGCGAACGCTTGATTCGCCTACGAGAGGATTTAGAAGCGTACTCTCCCTGCCGCCCCTCTGGCAGTGTTAACGGGTCTGTGTTGCAATTATGGCCCAGTAACCGCAACAGGGGTACACAGGCCTTGGCTCAAACACTGCTCGCATTTCGTCATAAGCCCTTTACAATTTTTGCGGTATTTGCCCGTAATCCTTTTGTGTGCTAATTGGAGCGTTGCTAGGACCATAAATACCCCAGAAAATGAAAACGAGCGGCAAAAATATTTGCCAAAATATTTGGCATAAGCATTTACCGCCGCTTCTGACATTTAAAAGCCGCTTAGATCTACCACTTGGCCAAAAGCGACCTACAATGTAAATGTTCTTTATGCCTTTTAATTGCTTTAGCTTTGTGGTCACACTTGGCATGACGTCGACGCAGCTGGCGTGGCAAACAGTACGAGAGTGGGGAGCATGCAGTAGTTACACATATCATTTCGATTGCCTCTACAACTTGCGTTTTCAGCCAAAGCTCAAATCTCTGTTAATTACATTTGTTTTAGCTAACATTTTCAAATCGAGACGAGGACTTACTGCGGAAGCACTAGAAGTGCCAAGAGTTGATAGTTCAAAGTTCAAGAATTAAACCAATATATTCGTATATATTTATCAATTTTATACCCTGCGATGTAGTTATATAAATATATATGCTGTATCTCAAATAATACCCTCTATACTCTGGTTGTCTAGACTGCCGTGAGTGTCATATCCTCACCTCATATTCTTATCCATTCCCTTAACTTAAATACAAGGTATAAATATTAAGATCTGATTACACTATATTCTTTAGGTGTAGAATAACCTAAAATGTACTATGTATACTATTGGCTATTTCTGATACCATATTATTTTGTATTTTGTTTTTCAAAAGTTCATTCAATTATAGATATTTAGATCCGCTTGCAGTGTATACTTTGTATTATACACCTTAAATACATGTCTATATTATTGGGTATTTCTGACACATTAAAAACATTATTATTATTTTACAAAAGCTCGTTAAACTTTTTAAGATTGTTTATGGAGTAATATACTTACAACCATTCAATCAGTTTTAAAATAATATTCCTAAATAAACCAATTAATTTCACAAACAGCAGTATCTTTTTTTAAAGAGTTTAAAGAACAAACGAAGAGGGCTTAGCTCGTTATTATGTTTCGTTTTCATTATGTTCCATTCAACATTGTCAGATTTCATTTGTAGCTCGCGCTGTTAACAGAAGCTGTTAAAATATTCAAAATAGTCTAGTAAAAAGAATCTTACAGATAAGATAGTTGCGCGTTGACTCTGTGTGGAGAGCGAGTTAATAATAAACTAATAAAACATTTAATTGCGCCTTATCAGGCCAGAGAAGATGTTGTCGAAGCTCTTATCTAACCCAGACTCACCCGCTGTAAAAATGCAGCTCAACTTATTGTCGTACGGGCTAAACGCAGTCTGGCATCAGCTGCTGAAAGCTATTGATGGAACGGAAATTCGTGTGTTGATAGTAAACTAACTAAACTAAATGTGCTTTAAATAATACAATAAAAAGGCTGGCGTGAGTGGCGTATATAATTCCCCATTTTGATAAGCCTGGCATTGAGCGCCCCAAGACAAATGCAATGTGCAAAGGGCAAATAAACAACATATAGGCTTAAATTTTATCATACACAAAGTGATTGCACTCGAAATCATTTCCAACGATCTATATAATAATCATTTGAGACGTGTTTCTAAATTTTTGCAGAATCCAAACTTCTTCGGAAGAAATGCGATTCTAAGATTTTTTGGGCGACGTTTAGAGTATTGTTCGATTTGCTTCAAACTTATTTTCAATGCTCTACATAAAAACTTTATGAATACGTGTTTCGGCGATTTAAAAAATTCCTCCCGCAACTGTTGAAATTTGGCAAAAAAACGTGTATTAACTTTTTGGTTTATTATCGGTTTCGAACTCATTTTCAAAGATTTTTATCAAAACTTTTTTTCATGCCATCGCAAAGTTCGCCACTATTGGATGGAAAATTCGGTCTGTAAACGCAAGTTTTTTATTCGCCCTCAAGATTCTTACCATAGACTAACAGGGCGAAAACCTCTGATACCAACATATCCTTCTTTATTCGATGAACTTTAAACTTATTTTAAATAGAAGTGGGGATCAAGATCCACGTGCGTGTACGCAGCACACAACGTTCTACGGGCAATACCCTCTAGTGTATATATATATACCCACATAAATGTGTCCAATTAATTAAGAAAATCAAGTTCACATTTGAAAAAACTGTCAACAAACATTAAATTAAGTTTATACACTCAGTACACACACATTATAGGGATAATCAACATTCTAATTCATGCTTTCCTAGTTTTTTATGTTTTCTTCGTCTTTGTGCTACTTAAGATAACAAACGAAGGTACACGATCTAATTATAATGGGCGATCAACCGAAGAAGAAGAAGAAGGAACCGGTCCCGGTGGAGAAGACGGCCGATCCAATTATCTCCCAGATCGGCGACTTTAAGCGTTATCAGTTCTGGTTTTGTATGCTGATATTTTTAAGTAAATTTGGCACGGGCTGGCACACACTGGCACACATATTTTTGGCGGCCCCCACCCCCCTTAGTTGCGCAACACCAAACGTGACAGATGCGTGCAGCGACGACTGCGATAAGATCGATTTCGACACAAGCGTATTTGAGACCACCATAGTTACAGAATGGAATCTTACCTGTAAAAAATCTAGTTTGGCCAGTATGTCACAATCCATTGTTATGGCTGGCATTATGTTTGGCAGTATTGTCTTTGGCATGATCGCAGATCGGTAAGCTATACACAATATACCTTTATATATTTATATAATTATTTACGTATATATATTTGCAGTTGTGGTCGTCGTCCTGCATTTTTGGGCTGCTGCTTCATGCAGCTAGGCGCTGGCTTGATCGTCTGTCTGTCCCCGTATTTTTGGTTCTACTGTCTCTTCAGATTTCTGACGGCTTTTGCCACAGGCGGCACCATGACAACCAGGTAAAGTGCAAACCACACTCACTAACTTTAATGCCTACATATAACAAACTTTTTCATTGACCCATAACCCACTTTGTGGTCGTATTCTGAGAAATGTGTGAAACACTTCGTAAATGTTAAAAAAACATTGAATATTAGTTTCAAGCTTCAAGCCGTTTCCTCTAATTTTCCACTCTTGCGGGTGGAATTCGCCAAAAATTCTAACAGAAAAAATGCAGATGTGCGTTGATCACCAATCAGTCTGTAAGTCGAATATATGTAGTTATCTAGTCTATATCAAAACTGATTTGATATTTCGTGTGCTTCACGATGCCTGGCGAAATGAGTGTTTATGTTTATGTAGGTTTGGTTAGAAAGTAAGGAAATTTACCTTTAAGTAAACTTTTGAAATACTGCAATTTTGGATTCGATTTGAATTTAATTATCGTTTTTCTTGCCCCTCTCTCTCTCTCTCTCTCTCTCTCTCTCTCTCTCTCTGTCTCTCTCTCTCTGTCTCTCTCTCTCTCTCTCTCTCTCTCTCTCTCTCTCTCTCTCTCTCTCTCTCTCTGTCTCTCTCTCTCTGTCTCTCTCTCTCTGTCTCTCTCTCTCTCTCTCTCTCTCTGTCTCTCTCTCTCTCTCTCTCTCTGTCTCTCTCTCTCTCTCTCTGTCTCTCTCTCTCTCTCTGTCTCTCTCTCTCTCTCTCTCTCTGTCTCTCTCTCTCTCTCTCTCTCTCTCTCTCTCTCTCTCTGTCTCTCTCTCTCTCTCTCTGTCTCTCTCTCTCTCTCTCTCTTTCTCTCTTTCTCTTTCCCTCTCTCTTTCTCTCTCTCTTTTTCAACAGCTTTGTGCTCATCATGGAAATAATAGGACCGAAGAAACGCGAACTAGTTGCAATTCTGTATCAGATACCATTCAATATTGGCCACGCCTCCCTGGCGATATTTGCCTACTTTATACGCACCTGGCGCTGGTTTCAGTTCGCCGTGACAATATTTTCGGTCGTGTTCGTGCTCTACATATTCCTGGTGCCCGAGTCTCCACGCTGGTTGTTTACGACAGGACGTGTGGATGATTCCATAAAGATATTGGAAAAGATAGCTAAAAGAAACAATGCGCCCACCGAAACCATCCGTCCGGAGATAGAGGCCGGCTATAAAGTGCTGGCTGCCAAAACGCCTACAAAAAAGGGTAACGTGATCGATCTTTTTCGAACGCCCTTTTTGCGTGTGAAGACCTTTTGCATGCTCGTTCTTTGGATGGTGATTTGCATGGTCTACTATGGCACCGCCCAGTATATATCCAAACTGGGTGGCAATATATTCCTTAACAACCTAATCGCCGCTGGGCTAGGTATACCCGGTACTCTGCTCTGTGTGGTCTTGACTAAGTATTTGGGTCGCAAGATAACAATGATGCTGTCCAATGCGCTTAGTGCAATTGGCCTGTTAGCTTTGGTGTTTCTGACTAATATCGATATGCGGATTCAGGTGGCCTGCGCCACACTAGGACTATTTGGTGCGTCGATATCATTTCCCAATGTGTATCTATGGGGCGGTGAGATATTTCCGACTGTGGTGCGCTCAAATGGTTTGGGTCTGTGCTCAATGATTGGCCGTATTGGAAGTCTCTTAGCACCGCTCATTTGTGAACTGTCCCAGTTTAAGTTATGGCTAACACCACTCATATTCGGTCTCTTTGCGGTATCGGCTGTGATTTCAAGCATCTTTTTGCCAGAGACACGTGGCACCCCGTTACCGGAGACATTGGAGGATGGTGAAAACTTTGGACGAAAGGCAAAGGAGTAACTGCGCAATGCAGAATACTCAGATTATACCAGACTTCTACGCAAGCCAAGTAAGTAAACAGTTCCAACTAAAGTCTATTATAGACCCAGCTCAATTTGGCCAAAAATTCCAGCAACAAAATATATAACAAGAAGGATAGTTGGAGGGGGGTGTGGGGTCTAAGCAGTAGGTACATATATCATTTCAATTGCCTCTACAACTTGCGACTTTAAGGCAAAGCTCAAATCTCTGTTAATTACAAGTTGTTTTAGCAAAAATGTTTAAATCGAGACAAGGACATACTGCGCAAGCACTAGAAGTGCCAAGAGTTGATAGCTTTTTAAAAGTTTCAAGAATTAAGCCAATATATTCGTAATTATTTATCAATTTTATCCTGCTAGCAATACCCTGCTATGTAGTTTTATACATATATGCTGTATCTCAAATAATACTCTCTATACTCTGGTTGTCTAGACTGCCGTGAGTGTCACCTCATATTCTTATCCTCCTCCTTAACTTGAATACAGGGTTTAAATATTAAGATCTGATTACACTATATTCTTTATATTCTACACCTAAAATGTACTGTGTATACTATTGGCTATTTCTGATACCATATTATTTTGTATTGTGATTTTCAAAAGTTCATTCAATTATAGATATTTAGATCCGCTTGCAGTGTATACTTTGTATTATACACCTTAAATACATGTCTATATTGTTGGGTATTTCTGACACATTAAAAACATTATTATTATTTTACAAAAGCTCGTTAAACCTTTTTAAGATTGTTTACCGTTTAATTAATTTAATATACTTACAACCATTCAATCAGTGATTAAATAATATTACTAAATCCAATTGATTTCACAAACAACTCTGTAAACAGTATTTTTTTAAAGAGTTTAAAGCACAAACGAAGACGGCTTAGCTCGTTATTATGTTTCGTTTTCATTATGTTCCATTCAACATTGTCAGATTTCATTTGTAGCTCGCGCTGTTAACAGAAGCTGTTAAAATATTCAAAATAGTCTAGTAAAAAGAATCGAACAGACTAGATGGTTGCGCGTTGACTCTGTGTGGAGAGCGAGTTAATAATAAACTAATAAAACATTTAATTGCGCCTTATCAGGCCAGAGAAGATGTTGTCGAAGCTCTTATCTCAACCCAGACTCACCCGCTGTAAAAATGCAGCTCAACTTATTGTCGTACGTGCTAAACGCAGTCTGGCATCAGCTTCTGAAAGCTATTGATGGAACGGAAATTCGTGTGTTAATAGTAAACTAACTAAACTAAATGTGCTTTAAACAATACAATAAAAAGGGTGGCGTATAAAATTCCCCATTTTGATAAGATTGGCATTGAGCGCCCCAAGACAAATGCAATGCGCAAAGGGCAAATAAGCAACGAATAGGCTTACATTTTTACAAATATCTCATTCTTATCATACATAAATTGCTTGCATGGATAAAACCTGGTGATCCGCCCATAAAGGTTTATTGGTAACATGTACATAAAACTTTACAATGCCCATTAAAAAAAGTGCATTATCATTATAACCACAAAAATCTTAAATGTATATAAACATAAATTTATAACATTTATAAATTATATTTATTTATATAAATTTATCGTTTGATTCAAGTTTCACCAAGGAGGGATGGATTTTCCAAAAAGTGCAAAAGAGCCCTGAAATATAGTTGAACAAAGTATTTTGAAAATGAGTTTGAGGCCGATTGGATGGTAAACAAAAAAGTTTCATACAAACGTTTTTCGCGATTTTTCCATACTTGCGGGCGGAATTTCTCGAAACCCCGTCTTAACGTGCACCTTCAATAGTTTTATATATAGACATAAAACTTAGTAATAACAATAATTATAATAGTAAAAGCAACGTAGCAAATATATTTACTTAAGTTACCGCTTGGGGCGACGGAGTTTTGAAATCTTTGAACCACAAGATAAGCAAAACAGGGTCAAAGTTTTGGCTTTTTTTAAATAATAGCAGTTATTTGAAATATATGGAATGTGTTTTGCAAGTTTGATTTGGGTATCTCAGCGTCGGATCAAAAATAGAGGTTGCTGCTTCGACTCCAATAGCAATTGTCAACATGTTTGTTTTTGTTAATCTTGACCTGACCGGATATTTACTAGTATTCAATACTTGATTTAACCGCAATTATACATACACAATTTTATAGAAGTTATACATTAAAGAAAAATCAAGCAAGTAGCTTGTGGAATTTTAAAAGTTCATATACCATATAGTCATGTTGACTGCTCTTAACCAACCGTATCGAAATAGAATCGTATATCTGAAGTTATATTTTTATGCCCAGTTTGGGCATTTTAGTGGGTGCCAATGTGACACATTTATGCGACAATTGGCGGATTATCATGTGGCTAGCATTGTGTTGGCCCTGAGTGTATGTTGGCGTCTGTGTAAGTAATATTGATTGGCTATCCAATTTGCATATAATTTATTTTCAATTGTTGTGACATTTTGTGCCACTGTTGTTGCTCTGGACAGGTTACCACAGTCGTGGGAATGTGCTGTCTGGTTGCAAGTTGCGAGTGTTGATTGTTGCTTGTCGCTAACGACAAATCTTGAGGCCTGGCTCACTAGTACTAGTACTTGGGCCAAACTTTCACTCGATTGTGGCCTGGCTTAGTCGATAATTAAGCCATCTTGTGGCAGTGGCAGCATTGTTTATCTGGCCGCAGACAATGGCTGCATCTAGCTGCTATCTGTGGCAAATAGCTCTGGCCGCGGCGCACCTTCTATTAATGAGGTGGCCAACTTTATTTAACTACAACTACAGAGTCCCGAATCATGTAGCTGAGAGTCTGTGACGAGCGGTAAAAGTGGGGTTTGTTGCCTTTTGGCCTTATTTCTGTTGCAATACTAAATGCCAATTTAGCCTGGATGCGAATTCAAGCATTGAGTCTTTGCCGCTGTCGCTGCTGCTGCTCAGGTGCTAATGCCTGCCCGAGTTTGTCACGCTAACCGGCTGCTAACCAGCTGAGGCCGATGAGGCCCCAAAAACCGGTTCCATGTTGGCATATGAAATCGATGTGACGATCTTGTGGGCCCAGCCGCATTTTCGCGCCAGTCTGTAAGTTGCCGGTCGCGAGTTGTGCGAGCGCCATTCCATAAAATATATATATATATATATATATATACATATATATATATATATATAAATTTGAATATCTCAATTGTATAGATTCATATATATATGTATATATATATATATATATATATATATATATATATATATATATATATATATATATATATATATATACACTGGAAAAAACTGTCATTGAACTCCTTTTATTACTATAAGAACAATCAACATTGTATTTTTCACATAGGTACAATAACTGGCTATAATGGGCGATCAACCGAAGAAGAAGGATCCTGTCCCGGTGGAGAAGACAGCCGATCCAATTATCTCCCAGATCGGCGACTTTAAGCGTTATCAGTTCTGGTTTTGTATGCTGATATTTTTAAGTAAATTTGGCACTGGCTGGCACACACTGGCACACATATTTTTGGCGGCCCCCACCCCCCTTAGTTGCGCAACACCAAACGTGACAGATGCGTGCAGCGACGACTGCGATAACATCGATTTCGACACAAGCGTATTTGAGACCACCATAGTTACAGAATGGAATCTTACCTGTAAAAAATCTAGTTTGGCCAGTATGTCACAATCCATTGTTATGGCTGGCATTATGTTTGGCAGTATTGTCTTTGGCATGATCGCAGATCGGTAAGCTATACACAATATACCTTTATATATTTATATAATTATTTACGTATATATATTTGCAGTTGTGGTCGTCGTCCTGCATTTTTGGGCTGCTGCTTCATGCAGCTAGGCGCTGGCTTGATCGTCTGTCTGTCCCCGTATTTTTGGTTCTACTGTCTCTTCAGATTTCTGACGGCTTTTGCCACAGGCGGCACCATGACAACCAGGTAAAGTGCAAACCACACTCACTAACTTTAATGGCAAAGAGCTAGACAGAATGCCTTTAACGGTTTACCGAAGATTTAATATACTATAGTGAAGATAATTAATCAATCCAAAAGCAATATGACCTTAATATTATGTCAAGCTGTGTAATAAGGACTTGGCTTTTTGCCATCCAATAAAATATACATAATAAATATATCACATGAAATATTTATAGCTGGTATCTCCCGGCGTTCCCCTATTGAAGTTTTTTCTTACAACTTGAGATAATAATAACAATCTATTTACTGACTGTGCAAAATTTATATCTGAAGTTCCAAATCTCAGTTTTAGACTGTTGATATAAAATAAGTTTGACGTCCACAAAAAAGTTAGAATCAATGTTTTCCGCCCATTTTAGTCTCTTGTTACGAAGCTTGAACCCATATAACAAACTTTTTCATTGACCCATAACCCACTTTGTGGTCGTATTTTGAGAAATGTGTGAAACACTTCGTAAATGTTAAAAAATCATTGAATATTAGTTTCAAGCTTCAAGCCGTTTCCTCTAATTTTCCACTCTTGCGGGTGGAATTCGCCAAAAATTCTAACAGAAAAAATGCAGATGTGCATTGATCACCAAGCAGTCTGTAAGTCGAATATATGTAGTTATCTAGTCTATATCAAAACTGATTTGAAATTTTTCAATGTGCTTCACGATGCCTGGCGAAATGAGTGTTTATGTTTATGTAGGTTTGGTTAGAAAGTAAGGAAATCTACCTTTAATTAAACTTTTGAAATACTGCAATTTTGGATTAGATTTGAATTTAATTATCGTTTTTCTTGCTTCTCTCTCTCTCTCCCTCTCGCTCTCTCTCTCTCTCGCTCTATCTCTCTCTCTCTCTCTCTCTATCTCTCTCTTTCTCTCTCTCTCTCTCTCTCAACAGCTTTGTGCTCATCATGGAAATAATAGGACCGAAGAAACGCGAACTAGTTGCAATTCTGTATCAGATACCATTCAATATTGGCCACGCCTCCCTGGCGATATTTGCCTACTTTATACGCACCTGGCGCTGGTTTCAGTTCGCCGTGACAATATTTTCGGTCGTGTTCGTGCTCTACATATTCCTGGTGCCCGAGTCTCCACGCTGGTTGTTTACGACAGGACGTGTGGATGATTCCATAAAGATATTGGAAAAGATAGCTAAAAGAAACAATGCGCCCACCGAAACCATCCGTCCGGAGATAGAGGCCGGCTATAAAGTGCTGGCTGCCAAAACGCCTACAAAAAAGGGTAACGTGATCGATCTTTTTCGAACGCCCTTTTTGCGTGTGAAGACCTTTTGCATGCTCGTTCTTTGGATGGTGATTTGCATGGTCTACTATGGCACCGCCCAGTATATATCCAAACTGGGTGGCAATATATTCCTTAACAACCTAATCGCCGCTGGGCTAGGTATACCCGGTACTCTGCTCTGTGTGGTCTTGACTAAGTATTTGGGTCGCAAGATTACAATGATGCTGTCCAATGCGCTTAGTGCAATTGGCCTGTTAGCTTTGGTGTTTCTGACTAATATCGATATGCGGATTCAGGTGGCCTGCGCCACACTAGGACTATTTGGTGCGTCGATATCATTTCCCAATGTGTATCTATGGGGCGGTGAGATATTTCCGACTGTGGTGCGCTCGAATGGTATGGGCCTGTGCTCTATGATTGGCCGTATTGGTGGTCTGCTAGCACCGCTCATCTGTGATCTGGCCCACTTTCGGGCATGGCTAACACCACTCATATTCGGCCTCTTCTCGGTAGCGGCCGTGATTTGCAGCATCCCTTTACCAGAGACACGCGGCGCTCTCCTGCCGGAGACGTTGGAGGATGGTGAAAACTTTGGACGCAAGGCAAAGGAGTAACTGCAAATTTTGCGCAAGTGTAGAAATTCCGAAGTATATCAGACTACTGCACAAGCCAAGTTCACAGCTTCAGCAAAGTCTGTGATATATATATTTGGCCTAAAATGCCAGCAACAAAGAAAAAAAAGGTTTACAAATGTTAAATGTAATCGCTGCAAAATTAATACAGTTGTTATTATTAAAACCAGGTTGATCTCTTTTATTTTTCCCGTTTTTACTGCTATGCCTAGCCGCAATAACAGTTAATCACGTTTTCACCAGTTAATGCGAAGTTCAGTTCGGTTAACAAGTTGGTAAGATAAATTTTTTTAAATAATTCGCGTATACAATCCACAGACACAGACTTTTATAAATAACTTTGTTTAGTTTAGGCTTGCGATACTTTATAGCAACAAACATATTTGATAGCTAGAGATACTTCCTATTTAGCCTATATATATTTAGAGCATAATGAAACTAGTAATTGCTGAGTTTGTTCAAATATACAAGAACCTACTTTTCGATCGATCGTTCATATGGCAGCTGTATAATATAAAGGTCCGATCAGGCCTTTTACGACATTCATACATGTATGTACATATGTACTGCCTGCAGCGGAAAAACGGACCTCTGCAATGTTTAAATACGTTAGGTTAAAAACGGAGAGGCTAGTTCGCATAGAAATATATACTTTATGAGGTTAGAAATGTCTGCTTCACATTTCATGGCAAAATTGCAATACCTTCTACAAAGGTATTGTAAGGTAATTAATATTTATCGATAATTTGCTTAACAGCAAACAAGGTAGAGGACTGCACTGAAATGAATCGCTTAAGCACCATGTATATCGATTACTGTCACATGCTGATTAACACGTACACAAGTAAAAAAACAGCTGAAAAGCCCACTCAAGGTTAATATCATTGTCAACTTTTGGCACGCCTCGTTTATATGCAACACTTGGTACTCCATGTCGCTGGCTGTCTGGCCGTCTGCCCGCTGACCGCGCACATCTCGTGCCAACCGCAGAGCTGAGCGTCCGCAGTCAGGAGTCGGTCAGTCGCCGTCGGCACTTGATTACATGGTGCGGCTTTCAGGCTGCGCTGCTGAAATCGCCACTCAAGCGCAGGCCAAGCATCAGCTCTGAGATTCCGTCGCCAGTCGCCCTGTCTGGGCAGTCAATCAGTTGGGGGCAGCCGCCGGCCGCCGGCCGCAACTGTGTCCGGCGACCGACTGGGTCCCAAGTTTTTAGCGTCATCGGCACTGGCAGCTTGTCATGTTAGCCGTACGAAAACTGTCAGAATTCGAGTTGAAGTTGGCGTTCAGCTTGCTGCCTCGATGCACATCACCAGATCCAGACCCAGACCCAGACTCAGACCCAGGTTCCAATCCCAGTTCCAGTTCAAGTTTAAGTCCAAGTCCGAGTTTTCGACCCGAACTCACTCCAAGTCCCAGCGTCGGCGTCGCATTTTTAATCAGCTACGGCGTGTTTTAGTGATAATTACCAGACATATTTGTTGCCTGCTCCTGTTCTTGCCTGCGTGCCTTTTTCTACAGCTTCTACTGTTCCTGCTGTATAATTAATTACAAGTGCAGCGCTGATGTTGTGCCTGGTCAATTATTCATTGGCTCTGCTGCTGTTGCTTTTTTTTTTAATTTCTGGCTCTGATTCTCCCATTCACATATATTGCTCCAAATTCACCGACAAAAACGATATTTTTGCAATTTTGGCAGTAACTGGCAGCAAAGAGAAAAGTCGTGATTAACAACTATTCCAATAGTAAGCATAAACAGAAATTTTGTCAAAAATTATGGAACACTAATAAAAACGCGGCTTCTTCAGGCACGTGTCTATATATTCTCATTTTTCATTTTATTGTTTTCTATTTAAATAAAAATTTGGTAGTCCCGCTGTAGAAACAAAACCATGCATTTCGACTTTGTTTTCATACCCTGAACCCATTAAAAATGGTTATAAGGGTATATTGTATTTGTGCAAAATCCAAATTTATGTAACAGGCAGAAGGAAGCATCTCCGACCCCATAAAGTATATATATTCTTGATCAGCATCAATAGCCGAGTCGACCTAGCCATGTCCGTCTGTCTGTCTGTCTGTCCGTCTGTGTCCGTATGTATGAACGCAAGGATATCAGAACCTATAAGAGCTAGAGGCTTGAAATTTTAGATGTAGTGCCTAGTGCCCGCTCAGATCGAGTTTGTTTCCGATAATCGATAACTTACTCCGTTTTCAAGCAATCGATAAAAATCGATATCGATATCCTGTTTTTTGGCCAATTTTGGTAAATAATAAGAGCTAGAGTCACCAAACTTGACATATAGCTTTTAAAATAGAATATATATATGCATTTGATGCTGGAAGAAGAGGGTTCAGGGTATCCCTTAGTCGGGAGCTCCCGACTAGAACCTCTTACTTGTTTAATTTATCTTTATTACATTAAACTTGCTTTGAGCAACTAAAATTTTATTTTAAAAATTAAAAAAAAAATTGTAATACAAAAAATAAATGCACTTTATCTGTAAAATTATTCTGGAGCACAAACCAATAAGAAATATGCAAATTACTTGACTTTTCGCAATTTTAGGGCCGTGTGTTTGAGGCTATTCAATATTTCTACAGTCAGAAAAAATATGAAATTCGTCAGCATAGTTAGGAAAGATTGAATTATATAAAAGATGAAATAAAATTCATAATTTAAGAAATATAGTTTCTGAACTTAGGCAGAAGGACGCCTAATTATAGCGAAATAAAACCTAGTTAATAGGAATGTTTTTGGAACTAGGAAAACCCGAGCGTAAAATAGAGCTCTCTCTTTTTTGGAAGTGTATGCATTGTTGTTGTGTGTCAGCTAAAATGGTAGGCAGCAAGTCCTGGCAAGGCAATGTTAAAATACCTGACACTTGGTTAAAGCTGAAAAGGCCAGCACAAAAGCAGTTTGCCATTTTGCTAACATATGGCAAATTTGCCTGCTGACTGCATGTCAACAACAACAGCAACAACAACAGCAACAACAACAGCAGCAAAACCCATTTAAGTTCAAAGCGCGACAACCGCCGGAGTCAGGAATTGCAGTTGCAGTTGGAGCTGGAGCTGTAGCTGGAGTTTGGCCTGCCAGCTGAGCCGATCATTATCTGAGTCGCATATCTATTTGCGATTACCAAGAGCAGGCGCAGGCAGACATGCAGGCAGCCAGCCATGGCGGGGCAGGTCGGGTCTGTCAGTCGTGGGAGTCTGTCGGCGGAATTGGCAACGTGGTGGCACAACGTCAACGTGGGCGCTGCAAACAGACAAATGTCAAAATGAGGCGCTTTGTTGTTTATCATATTTACCGCAAGGCAGGCAGCCAACAACCACAACAACAATATCGTGCCCCAAATGCAATTAGTATTCAAATGTAGACGCGCCAAAGACGAACACAAAGCCAAAACGAGTCATCATCAACTTGGCACAAAAGTCTTCTCTCTTTTGCCGCCAGGGGAGTTGGCGAGGAGGTGCAGCGCGGGCTGCGCTGCTTATACGCTAAAAAATGCGTCTAGTTTGTTTTTTACCATTTTTTATACCCTGAACCCATTAAAACTGGGTATAAGGGTATATTGTATTTGTGCAAAATCCAAATGTATGTAACAGGCAGAAGGAAGCTTCTCCGACCCCATAAAGTATTCTTGATCAGCATCAATAGCCGAATCGATCTAGCCATGTCCTTCTGTCTGTCCGTCCGTCCGTCCGTCCGTCCGTCCGTCCGTCCGTATATATGAACGCAAGGATTTCAGAACCTATGTATAAGAGCTAGAGTCTTGAAATATTAGATGTAGATGCTCCTAGTTCCCGCGCAGATCGAGTTTGTTTCCGATAATCGATAACTTACTCCGTTTCCAAGCAATCGATAAAAATCGGTACCAATATCCTGTTTTTTGGGCAATTTTGGTAAAAAATAAGAGCTAGATTCACCAAACTTGACATATAGCTTCTAAAATAGAATATATATATATATATATATATATATATATATATATATATATATATATATATATATATATATATATATATTTGATGTTGGAATAAGAGGGTTCAGGGTATCCCCTAGTCGGGAGCTCCCGACTAGAATCTCTTACTTGTTTATGTATATTTTTTCAGAATTCGTTGTAATTTAGCGCACGCATTTTGCATTTTAAATGCTGGCCACATTCTGATTAATTCCAACAAATTCGTTTGACTAATTGCGACTAGAACGGCACTGAGACTGAGCCAGGTGCAGGACGGGGAGGGGGATGGATTCTGTGTAACTGCACACCTTTAGCGGGCCGCAATTAAATGAACTGAGACCTAGAGCTCGGGCCCGTCGCAACGATTTAATGCATGATTTTGTCTCCTTTTCAAATCATCTCTACGTGACTTCTGCTTATCAGCATGAGCCACGGACTCGCCCGGTTCGATAGAGTGTGCCCGCGGCATTTGCCTCAGATGATTCAATATGGCCACTCGCTGCATATTAAGCAGCTCATGCATAGCGACTCGAATATGGACTCTCTGTCCAGTCTGGCTGTTGCATAACCATAAAGAAAGTCAACGCATTGCGTTGAGGGCGCCATTAAATGTGTTGCCCCCCCATTCACCACTCAATCCATCTCTCTCAGTTACTCGCTTTTTTTCTATCTCCCTCGCTCCCTGTTGGCCAGCTCAGTTGTAAATTTAACAACCGAGTTATGACAACTGCCAGCAATTAAAATTGACAATTGATACGACAGACAACAGAGAAAGAGACACAAAAAATATATAAAAGCTGATGCGGGGGTAATAAACGACGTTGTATGTATTTTTATGACTGATAGGCTCCTAGGCAGACGCATGTTTACACGGGGCCAAGATTCTGATTTCCCCTATTCGCAAGTTTACACGTGGCCAAGATTGTGATTCCTGTTGATGGGTTACTCAGATTTTAAATTACAGTTTCGTAAGTTAATATAATTGGAACAGTAACTCGTTAATAATTGTAAAGAAAATCCACCTCCATTTTCTTTAAATAAAAGATATATTAAATAAATTAAAATACAAAAATTACAATTTTGTATTGTTTCCAAACAAAAGGAAAAAAGTTGAAAGTTAACAAAAACACATCTGAAGCTATACTCTACAGCACATTTCATGAATGCACATATGATTTAGTAGAGTTTTAATCAAAGTGCAATTTTTGGACCACAATTAAAAGTTATTCAGTACTTTTTGAATAAATTTTAATTTTGTTTCGTATTATATCCTTGTTATTACATTCATGCTGACATTTCCAATAAATTAGATGAACATAAGCAGACAAAATGTAAATAATTTTTATAAACTCAAAAAGAGTCTTATTTCCTTGAAGTCTTACACGAGCCTATCTACAACTATATACACAATCTTCTCAGCTCGTGTAAACCTTCAAAAGCGTAAAAAAGCGAAAACATTGCAAATGTCATAATAGTAAATACGTGTATCTATATCATACTCGCGGACACTAGCTATCTCTTTTAAGGCAAAATTCATCTGCATTGTCTTTTTCACATTTTCGTTCATCAACTCGGTTCCGTCACACATTTCTTTTTATTGTGAGATAGTTGGAAATTTGCTTTAACTAATTGATGCAAAGAGCTGGAAGAGAAGCACAACAATAACCATATGAGGATACCCTCTGCGAAATGGGATGACCATTTTCGTTGGGGCAAATATGACAATTGGCGGCATTATTAAAAATGCTACGTGCGCTAAATCTGCCGACATCAGCCAAATGGCAACGAGCCCAACAACAATTGCTAAAAAAAGTGAGGGGGAGGGAGTCAAAGAACCAAAACAGGTGAAACTGTGCGACAGTAGATGGGCGTGTACCACACCTAGCCAATGTGCATCCGTTGGAAAGGGGAAAATGGGTTGCCATGACAGTTGCTGATAGCGCACTCAATTTGCATTTTTGGCCGGGAGGGTCGGACGAGAAAAAATGTAAAAATCAACGGGTGCCAACAATTACTTTTTATAACTTTCTAGCTGGCACTTCAATCTCGGCCAGAAATTAGTTTGCCTCGCGCTGATTTCAGCTAAAAAGCATTTTGAAGCGACAAAGGTGAGGAGTGGCAGCTGCGAGGGTGCTGCAATAAAGTGACAGGGTCCCTTGGTAGTTTTTCAGGTGGCAAGCAAACATTAACATAATATTATGAAGGGATTTTAATTAAAAAAAATCTCACAGCATTTGCTCGGGCATACTCAACAAAGTCGTTTCATATCGGACGTGTGTGCACTGACAAAAATTATTCATAGCAAAAATATTTTGTTAAAAATAAATCAAATTTGTAAATATATGAAAAATATATTTTTGACAACCATAAAATTGAAGATCATATATAAGTGTGAAAGAATTTTTATGACAAAGATGATTGTTTATTCTAATTGTGATTTCAGTATTTAATTTTCATAATTTTATGTATTAAGTAATTAGAAAGACACTCACTTTTGTCGAACATTAATTAATAAAATAAATATAAAAAAAACGTTTTATATTTTTTATGTTTCTAGATTTTTCTTAGTTCTTTTTTCACAAATAAAACAAAGTAAAACATTTTAACTTTTTCATAAACTTTTTTTCTTGTTTTTTTCTCCTAATTTTAAGCTTAGTTTTTAAAATAATTCAATTAATGTTTAATATTTCTCTGTTATTGTTATTATTTTCGATTAAAGTAAATTAAATTAATTAAATTTTTCTTGTTCTCAGTTCGAGTGCCTTGTTTCTCTTTGTGTGATTCGGGTCCATCTTGTGTCGTAAGGCATTTAAGGCTGCCATCCGGCACAGACAATTAAAAACCCTCTGCAGGGTTTTGCCATTTTGCCGTTTTATAAGCACAGATTACAGCTTTATGTAACGCACACGGACACTGAATCGGGGACAGAGCATGGAGTTCAGAGCCAGGCGACGCACACAACGTCCGATAAGCGACCACAGACAGGAATACGGGTTGGGTTACGGATTGGGTTACGGCGACTGTCTTTCTATCTGCTGCGTGTCTGTGTGTGTATGTGTGTGTTGTGATTTTATGTTGGTCATAGTCATCGTCAGTCCCCAACACTCCTTTCGTCCTTGTCTGCTTGTCTACTTTAATGACATTGCATTGCACTTATTTCTTTTTGACTTTTTTATACACATATTGTCCTGGAATGTGTTCCCACCTAGGAGCAGACCAAGCGAGTGTAAAAGGGAGATAGTAGGCGTGACTGAGACAGAGTTAGTTGTAAAACCTGATGATAGCTTAATTTTAGAGTTTTTAAATCGTGATTTTTTCCTTTTTTTTCATTTTTCCATACGTTGCCATCTTCTGCATTTTCCAACAATGTGATTTGGGCGCAAAATCAGTTGCGAATTTGCATGGCTGAGCGCACAAAATGAAGTCATTCAGTTGCATAGAAAAAGACAAGATGAAATGGAACGGACAGAAAGGGGAGTATCTGCCAAATATATGCAATGCACGAAAAGCAGGTGATCATGTGCGACGGCTGTGTCATACGATTTTAGTTTCTGAGGTGATTTCGACTATTTAACGGGCTTTGCTTTTGCAAGGGACAAGCAAAACACTCGACAACTTAGAGGAATGCAATTTAAGGCAGGGGTATATAAAGAAAATGCAAATGAGCTATGGAAAATATTTTGCTATTTTTGATTTTCATTTGCTATGCAAGAAACTAAGACCTGAAACTACAAAAAGATTTTCCTCATTTGTATATATATTTTACATATAATATGCAAATTTATTGGAGAGTAAAAAGAAACGGTACACACTCAAATATATATTTATGGCGGGAATATCTTTTGAAAAACTGGAGCAAATCTAATGCAAACAATTTACATAATTCATTTTTCTTAAGCACATAATTTGTAAGATCTTCCAACTGAAAAAAATCTCTTTATGAAATATATGAGTAGCAAATGAATAAATATGTAAATTGAAATAGAAAAACTGTTTAGGGTTGCCACATAATCAACATAGTCTGGAGCCTCCGCCCACATGTCTGTTTGGGGTATTTGTACCACAAATGGAACAAAACGTGTCCATAATGTGGCATAGTCATAGCTACAATCGTATAATTTAATACTTCATCAACTTTAAGGAACCATTTAATATGCTAATGAAGCACAAAGGAACCCCAATGCCCAATTGCAAAACCCTTTCGACCAACACATAAACACGATGATAAAAATAAAAAAATAAGAAAAAAAAAATGAAGGAAATGCTGAAATTGAAACCGTTTATGGAAATTGGAAAATTACGCGCGAGACAATCGGACAAACGCATAATAAATTCGAGTATTTCCATATATGAGCGGATATGGGGCAGGGCATATAAGAAAATATGGCAACGCCGCCAGCGTAAAGGAAAAATCTGAGCAAATAGTCCGGTATTATGAGCGGGTCGCGACAAATGAGCGGGAATGAAGGAAGTGCATAAGCGACAACAGCAAACCGGAAACGGAAATATTTTGCAATTGGCGCAAGGCAAGCGCCGGAAAAGTGAGGCAGAGGCTGAGGGTAGGCGTGGCTGTTAACGCATTTACAAGCCTTGGCGACGACGACAATGAAATATCACCAAGATTATCTGGCGTCTCCATTGGACCGGGCAGGGGTCCGCTGCCAAAGGCCGGGCATTTACTTTGCATAATAAGCCAGATTATGAAACCGTGGACCCGACGACTTTGACAATTGATTGCGCTGCTCAAAGCAGGGCATGGTTGGGGCTTGGTTTGCCCTGGAAAATTGCCCGGAAAAAAGTATTTTCATTAAGCAGTCAGTGAGTGAAGTAAATAAAAGCTCGACAAATTTCGATTTGAAGCCAACAAATTTTAAGCTGAAAGTCAGACAACATTATATGGCATAAAAACTGCGCTGAATTTATCATATTTGTCTGACGTCTGGCTCTAATGCGTTTTTATGTTAGAAATCACTTAGAGTTCTTGCTGTTTTTGGTCAGCGGAAGTGGCCATAAAATGGCCGTGCCACCATTTTTATGCCCATAAATTCGGCTGTGAAATTGAAACTTAAAATGCGTAAAGTATACGCCTCATGCTTCAGTGCCAGGCGGACGGCCCCTCTCAAGAGGCGGCAAGCGCGCCGGCAGTTTCAATTTTTATGCACATTTTATATGCCTACTGTAAATTGTTGTCCAGCCACGCCTGCCCGCCCCCTCTGGCCACCCTACACAGAAGTTCAAAGGCCAGAGGCGCTCACAAATGTTGTGGCATTTTCTTTTAGCCACTTTTGTCTATGGTCGCTGTCGAAATTCCACGTTCGCAATCGTCATAAATCTTATGGCCACATCTTGAATTTATGTGCCCCACACAAACCGACCGCCCAAGCCACCATCTTCCACACACCCTGTTACGCATACTGCGGCTGTGTTTTGTGGCTTAGATTGCTAAGTTCGCGCCACTTAGATGGACGGCTGTGAGGCAGCTGTCGGCTTTTGTTATTGATTTTTGCTGCCGCTTATTGAATTTGTTTGTCGGCCAACAAGAAAGTTTTTTAATCAAAAAATAGTTGGCTTTAAACACTTTTCTCCAAATGACAGCAACGCGGAAACAATTTAAAACGTTACCGTTTTAATTCTAAGCAATAGACAAAGGCCGTAGACAAAGCCAGAAGCCAAAAGCATTTTTACAGCTTAAATATTTACAGCACAAACAGAGATATTTCTCTAATTCTCTCTCTCTCCCTCTCTCCCTCTCTCTCTCTCTCTCTCTCTCTATTTGTCCATCTCTTTCCCTTTGGCTGCTGGCTTGCCAAAATCTCAACCCTTAAATAGGGGCAGTTTTCATTACTTGGCCGGCGAACGTCTGTCCGACCGGGCTAAGACAATCAAAGGTGAGCTTACAACGTGGCGTCTGTTGCTTGGCATTTCTTTTATTTTCCGCTCGGCTGGCGCACAGAATCACGTGGTCAGCCGCACCCCCATACCTGCTTCTACGTGCAGGTAAGCTGAAGAGCAGCTGCATCCTTTGGATAGCCAAAGCCAAAGCCAAATCCATTGCCGTTGCCGTTGCCGCCGCCATGAAAATTGGCGTCTGCCAAACATAAATAAAAAAGGTAGACAAATCCGGAATAAATAACAGCGTTGTCTAGAGCTCTGCCCCCGCTCACACCTGCTCACACCGCCCATCCTACCTTTTCCATCGCACCTGTCTGCGAAGTGCAGGCGTCGTCGCGTCTCGATTCTGGTCCAGTCGAGTCGAGCTGCCGCGTCATCGTTATGGCAACCGGTGGATGCTACACCAGCCACGCCCACACTTCAAACGGTCTCACACTGTTGCACGTTGCGTATACGCTCAGTTGCACCACAAAATGAGCGAAAATCGCGCCATCTATTTGCCATGGCAATGCCATTGCGTCTTTTGTTCAAGACTTTTAATAAAATATAACCATTTAATTGATGCTGGTGCTGTTCACGCAGCGCATCTGCACAGCTTTTAAAGCTTTAGCCTTTGCCAAATTAAAAGAAAATTAAAATATTCATCATATAAAAACAACATTTCACTTAATTCCTAGATTAAGTTTATTTATTCTGCATTGTCGTTTGTAACATCACAAAAGGGATTGCTAAATAAGAAGATCCGTTTAAGTTAAATCTCAATATATCTTTAACAATATATCAGTCTTATGAATATAGTGAATGTACGGTCCACAATGATTTCTTCTGAATTTAAAAAAAATATTCATAAAGCAAATGTTCATTAAAAAAATCCTATTAAAATGAAAATTTCTAAAATATACTTTTTAAGAAAAACTTTTTAACTTCTAAAATTCAGGTTTAATTTTTTGAGTGTACTTTAACTGAAATATTCCAATTAAACTATATTATATACTTAAATTGTGTTGTTTTACCCTCGAAAATGCCAACTTTGCATACAAGAGAGAAAAAAATTATCTACAAATCGGTGACCATTGATTACTCTTTCAGTTCTTATGAGAAATAGACTATGCACAGATTCATTAAAGGAGTCTCCCATATACATGTACACATACAGATAGATAAATAAATAAATGAAAATATAAGTGAACATCGTAAAATATATTTATATTTAAATACACAAGTACGTATAGTTGTAGATGTCCATCTATGCGTTAAACATTTCGAGACAAAATTATAATACCCTCTGCAAGGGTATAATAAGTATATATTGTTTATATTTATATAATGTTGTTTTCGCGATAAGCATGTAATTATTAACAAGGGAGCTCAAGTTAGAAGTGACCGACTGGGAGATACCTTTAACCCAGACGCTGAGCAGACGCTAGAAAAGCCAAATGGAATGGGATACCCGAAAAATTAAAAATTCTATATATGTGTATACTATACGAGAATATATCGACGATATTTGGTGGGTTTTTATAAGTTCCGAGATATTTTAAAATCAGCGCGGCAAGTTATCTATGATGTGAAATAAACATGTGCCTTCCTGGGATAGAAGGAAAGTTTAAAATTTTATATCCTTATTTCTCGTAGTCTCTAAGATTGACGGAAGGATAAACGAACAGAGCTAGATCGACTCGGCTGAGCACTGTTTAATAAATTAGCATAAAACCAATATGCCTTTTTTCAATGTTTGCAGTGTATAAATATGAGAGACTTTTGAAAAATTCCAAGTAATATATGCAGATTTATAAGCAATTTTAATACCAACTGTCGCATGTAGAACGACTGAAGCAATAAATACGAACGGAATAAAATTGAGCTGATAATTTGTGCAAAATGCAAAGTAAGATATTTGTGTACCTAATTTTAGTGTTATTCACTTTGGAAAACTCTTTGGCTAGAAATAAACAAGCCGAAACTATTTTAAGCAAGTGCGAAAATTTGTGTTCTAAGTTTCCAGAGTTACAGAAATCCTACAATGCCATAATAGAGAAGCGCTTGCAGCAGACAAATATTTACAAAAAACTGGTCAAGAGTCTGACGATCAATAATGAAAAATTACTGGCTAAAATAAGCCTACAAGGTACACTCATTAATAAGCCCAATCATCTAGAAAACGTTACCCACGAACTGCGTGGACTGAAGCAAACCATCAACGAAACATTTACTAAACTAAACTCAAGTGAATTAACCATACACGAACTAAGGGAACAGCTGTTGAAAAAGACTAACGAATTGAGTAAAGCAAATAAAAAAATCAAAGAACAAGGCTCGACAATAGATGTCATGAACGTCACTTTAAGGCAGCAAAACGATCGCATTGCGGAATTCGAAAGCCAAGTCAAGGCCAACAAGCAGCACCTCAGAGAAAATCATGAGCTGATAACAAAATTGAACATAAGTGTCACGGCATCTGGTGAACATATGAGCACAATGAGTAACAAGATTATTGAACTGCAATCGCAGTTGAATTCTGATGCTGCGAGTATCGAGCAATTGAATACTGTGATAGCCGCCTACACGAACTGCTGCCAGGCTTCGAGTTGTGAGCCATTTGGCAGCTCTTTAAATGTGCATGTGATAAAGGTGCCCGGTGTGGGCGAACCCTTTCGAGTGCTTTGCAATGGCCAACTAGCTGGTCCCGGCTGGACAGTGATACAGCGCAGGATCAACGGGAGCGTCGACTTTTATCGTAACTGGAGCGACTATAAAACCGGATTCGGCGATTTAGCTGGCGAGTTCTTCATAGGTCTGGAGAAGCTACATCACATGGCCAAAGCCGAACCACAGGTACTCTATATACAACTGGAGGACTTTGATGGCCTGTTACGTTATGCCACATATGATGACTTCAAGGTGGGCTCTGAACAGGAATCGTATGCCCTGCAGTCCCTGGGTAATTTCGGCGGAGATATTGATGATGCGTTAAGTCTAAATGAAGGTCAAAAGTTCAGCACCTACGATCGCGATAACGATAATGATGAAGCTCTAAGCTGTGCTGAAAGTTTTCGTGGCGGCTGGTGGTACAACGCTTGCGGTCTTAGGTGCGTTAATTTGAATATTAAAACTAAAGATATGCATGCTTAAAATTATTTTTGTTATTTGCAGTAACTTGAATGGTCCTTACCAAAACCCAGATGATTACACCTCGAATCAAGGCATCCTTTGGGTGGATACAGACTGGCATGATAATGATTATTCCTTCAAATCAGTTCAAATCATGATAAAGGCCAAAAAACTGTAAACTAAACCAAAAAAAGGTTTAATAAAAATAATGAGAAGAAATAATAATCTTTTTTAATTTTATTTTTATTTACTTTTTTATTTTATTAACATAATCTGACAACTCTTTAAAAATAAGAGAAATAATTTATAATATATCAAAAAAATTTGCTCAGTGTACTAAGCAGGAAAAACATTCTGATAGCGCTTATCTTAGACTTCCCACATATTGTTGCTGGTGTATAGCTTGATAGCCCGTCTGACTTAGAGTTCGCTCTCAGTGAGCTCCCAAATCTTGGGAATTTGTATAAAAAATCTGCTCTAACTTTTAGTTCGGGACGCATAAGCAGAATGTGCAGATATTCGAATACTTTTATATATTACATTTTGGTGCTCTCAGTGAGTAGCAGTTGGGCTAGTTTGATGGAGGATGATGAAGTACAAGTAAAAATTTTTAAACTTGAAGAACTGATCAAGCAAAACAATAAGCAGCTGCTTAAGCTGGAAGCCAACACCGATTTAAAAATATCTGGGCACATTGAGGCCACAGAGCTGTGTTGCGAGACTCATGTTAGGGAGAAGGAGACCCAGTTGGCTGCTTGGCGGGCACAGGCCAAAACGGCTGCAGTCGAGCTCAAGGAAATTGAAGATCACTTTACAACACTGCTGAACAATTTGACCAGCTGCAGAATTAGTTTAATGGCCAAGAATTATCAACATCAAATTCAGAGTGAAGTGGACCTTAAGGCTAAAATATCCGAGCTGAGTTTGCAGCTCAAGTTAAAAGATGCACAAATTTTGGAATTACAAGCCCTGACCAATGAGAATTTGTTAAAGCTGCAGGCGGCACACAGCAAGCTCAAGGCTTACGATGATGAATTGGAAGAATTTCAGCCGCGCAGCTGTTTGCCCTTTGGCAGTACCACCGGCATCTATAGGATCAAGCTACCTGGCCAGGAATCCTTCTATGTGCCCTGCGATGCGCGTTTCGCTGGCTCCGGCTGGTTGGTTATCCAACGCCGCATGGACGGCAGCGTGAATTTCTTTCGCAACTGGAGCGACTATCAAGTGGGTTTTGGTGCACTTAATGGAGAGTTCTTTATTGGATTGGAGAAGCTGCATCGCTTGACCGCTCTGCAGCCCTATGAGCTCTATGTGCATCTGGAGGACTTCGAAGGCGAGATACGCTATGCACACTATGACAACTTGAGCATTGGCAGTGAGAAATCCTTTTACGAGCTCAGCTCTCTGGGCAGATACACTGGCAACGCTGGCAACTCGATGGGCTTGAATGTCATGCAGAAGTTCTCAACACTGGACAGCGATAACGATAGCTGGCTGGAAGGCAGCTGTGCGCGCCGATATCACAGCGCCTGGTGGTATGCAGCCTGTGCAGCCTTTTGGTATGTCTTTTACTAGTGTTTGCTAAATCCTTAAATAGTGCTCAGTATTTTATTCCATTAGCAATCCCAATGGCAAGTACTATAAGCGGCGGCAGCTGAGCACCAGCTCGCGCGGCAAGGGCATTATTTGGCAACACTGGCACGGCTTCGAAGAGACACTCAAATTTATACAACTCATGATACGACCCATATCAGCAGCAAAATATTGAAAATCAAATGTAAAAAAAAGAAGCAGACAACTGCCTGAAAGTATATAACAATTTGTAACTTAATAATAGAATATTTGTGCATACACAGTCAGGGACAAAAGTATTCGTCAACTAAAAAATCAAAATAATTATTGATTAATTAAACTGAAAAACATATATTTTTTTTATGTTCTTCGATATACCTAATTCGTATAAACGTATTTATAAAAGAATTGTAAGCGAAAAAAAACACCAAAAAAGTTTGCCTATTTTCTTATTGGCGATAGCGCGAATACATTTTTGAACATGCAAGAAAATATAAACGAGACTTAAAAATATTTAAATTAGTCTTTTAATAAATCTTACATTTATCAGAAAACATAATTTAAATAAGAGTGCTTGCAAGGTTGCATTCCGGCACAGAAAGTTATATTATAAAATGTCAACTTTATATTAAAAATTAAGAATACAGTGTAATAAACCCTGGATTAACGAGTTCTTATATAAGAGTTAATCGACATAATTGCAATTAAAAAATGCATATTGAAAAAACTCAAAAATAATATGAGCCAATACTTTTGTAAATGACTGTACGCATAAATGTATAGTTCTAACTCTGAGCTGGGCAGCAAATCAAACCTTGAGCAGATTTGCAAGCCTGGAAATGTAAGTATTCAGTTTTCAATTTCAATTAATAAATATCGGGCAGCTGTCAAGGGGCGAGGCGTACAACAGGCACTAATTAATTCAGAGACGGGCGCAAAGATTCACACCAAATGGCCAGACCAGGCTGGAAAAGCAGCAACAGGATGTGAGGGGACAACGCTGCGTTACCTAAATGGATGCAATCAATTTACGGGCAACAAAGTCAGCCAGGTCCATATCAATGTGCCCCGATGTCAGCCAGCTGTGATAGCAATGCTAACAGCATTCTCAGCCCCAGGAGTCCACAGAGAGTCCTGACCGGCCGCCAGTGCAAATTAATGAACAACGCAGCAAATCGAAGTAAATGGCAAAAGCTGCGCAGCGAAAAATATGCTAAGGGGGGTCTCAATGCGCAGTTGTGAAGGGAGAAGGGAAAAGGGGGTAGCGATGATTGCGTCATATTTGCATATTCATGTGTCAAAGCGCAAGGGGCGGCTGTGGTCGCTGCACTGATTGCTTAGCGTGTCAGCGAATGTATCTGCATTTGTATTTGTATCTGTATCTTTAGCTTTTACAGCAGTCCAATTGCTTCCGCCTAACTGGTCAACGAAATTTGTGTGCAAATGTGTTGTTGTTGCTTTACTTTAATTAGTTGTTCAGTTTGTCTGGCTAAGTGAGTGCCGGGTAAATAGAAAAACAGAAGAAGGCCAAGACGACGAAGACGATGCCGAAGCACTACTCTAATGGAACTAAACTTTGTGAAAATGCGTTTCGCCTGTTAATGGACGGTACACGCAGCTCATTAGATATTCCCTTTTCCATGCTAACTAATATGCATGCACTCAATGTGCAAATAGTTTGAGAGCTCAACAGCCCGACTGCAAACTCTCTTTCTCCCTATCTCTCTCTCGCAGTCAGTCAAGCTCAAAGCCTAACGACATCGGAGCATCTGCAGTGCCTGTACTGGCCAGGATGAGTCATTTGCTGCTTGGCCACTTATCATCAAAAGGATTGCGGGCTATGGCTTGTGCGGTCTTTTGGGCAGCAGCTAAAGATGCTTTCTACATAGCTTAAGGCTTTTAAATTGCTTTGTGGCTAAGCTCTAAGACATGCCCATAGTGCATATAATATCAAAAATAGTTTGGAACAAAGCCGCTGATTCGAAGATACTCTGTAAAGTATACTAATATTAAATATAAGTTTTATCAGATCTAAGTATATGTGAATAGATAAGCAAGTCCTTGATTAGGTTCCAGCTTAATATATAATTGTTATGAGCGTGACTTTGGTATGAATGTCGGACAATCAAACGGAAGCTCGCTGGCTTAAATCTTTATATTTGTTTATTGAAATTATTGCTGTTTTAGTTATTACACACGCATAGACGGGTGATGGGGTGTTTGGCCCGGGCAAGGACGGGTAATTTCTTCTAGTAATATATGTATGTACAGTAAACTTCAAAGCCCACACACTGAAGCCTACAAATATATTCCACTGCAAGCTTGTCACGTCTGAAGGGAGCGTGGGGGACCTCCATAATTTTATTATTTGAGCCAATTATGCTAAGGGTTGGAGAAAAGAGCTATTGTCTATCTTGTACGGGCTGCAGGCGAAAATTGTGCGAATACTTTTCCACACACAAAAAAGGAGAAGAGGCGCAATGCTATGACAACAAAATTAATAAAAACAAAAACAACTGCAACAAATATTGTCACATGCATAAAAAGGACCTCACAATTTAATGCCTGAATATATGAGCAGCCGTCGACATATGCACCATGTGTGTGGGTGTGCTTATGTGAGTGTGTGTGTGTGCCTGTGTGTGTGTGTGGGAGTGTGTTAGTGGGCATGTTGAATTGCCAACGTTACATATATGAAAGTTTTTAATAATACTTGGCTAAAATACCAAAGGAAAAACTTTTATTAATAAAGTTTCTTTCTTTCTTGTGCTAAGAGCTCCGTCTCTGTCTTCATCTTCGTCTGTGACTGCCTTAAGGCTTCCTTCCTTTTTGCTTCGGCAGCTACTAAGGTTTAATTACAGCTAGAAAAGAAAAAAAAGCTAGTGGCAATACTTTCTACGTATACGCATGCAAAGAAGTGCATCAGTACAAGCTTTCGTTTATGCGTAAGCGGAATTCGCGATCAATGAAATGCCAGTGTAAAGGCAAGACAATTATTTGGCTGCTCAGTTCAGTTGCCAGAGTTATCTATTGTTTAAAATAATAAAAATATACTCTACAAATATGTGGAGACAAGCGTAGGTCATCATGAAAAATGCCGAAAAAAATAAACGCTGCTAAATATTTGTGCTCTGCATTGGGCTAGACGTTGGACTTGCCAGGGTAAGGTTTCTGGTTCAAATTCGGCTGTAATTTGTAATATTTATATTAATATTCTTTTGACTAGGCAGATGAAGGGTAAATTCCTCTAGTTTTGTATAATTTTTTTTTTTGAGAGAAACCATTTTGATGCATCAATCTATTACTTTCATTTACTGTTATATGTTATTATATTACATTTATTATTATATTCAATTTAAATACTTTCTAAACTAATTTATATTTAATTATACAGTAGCATCTTCCTTAAATACATAAGAAAAAATTCAGATAATTATATAAAAATATCTAGATAAATGTGGACGCATATACAAACTAACTAAAAGGCACAAGGCACACACACTCGCTCACACAGACTTGCACACACACACACTACATAGTAAGCGACACTTGTCACATCGGCTACAATTGCAAGCTGCAACATGTCCGGATTGTCGTCTCTGGCGTTTTGTTCAAGTGCGCATTTTTGCCTTTGGCGGCAATATTAAAATTGAAGACAAGTGATGCCAGCGATAGAGCAAGCGCGGCAGCGAGCGGGGAACAAATGAAATGGCCGGAAATAGTTTTCCCTATTTTTGTGTGGAATTTTATTTAATTTTTGTCTTGGATGTTTTTTGATTTTGTCGTATTTGTGTCTGGTGATAGAAAGCAACTCCGCCGGCAGCGCCGCAACTTTTGCCGAAATACTTTTAATTAAAATTTCAAATTATTTTCGCCTCGTGCCGAAAGCCAGCGAAGACGGCGAAAGATGAGCACAAGTACAGTTAGCAGTTAGCCAAGTGCAATGGCGCACAAGATGGCGGACAGGAAGTACTGGAAAATGCGAATTGCAAAACGCTGAAATATTCAAAGCGCATTTTCAATTTAAAAGTTTTTGTGCCCAGGCATATTTATTTATTTTATTTCGCAATTTTTGTTTTGCGCTCATCATTGAGCCGGAGAGGGGGGTGGGGGGAAGAGATTGGAGGGTGGCCGCTTTGACCAAAACTTTGCGCCGAAGTAGGCAATGTCATTGAAGTGGGTCGAGGCGGGTGAATAATTTACAAGTGGCAGCAACAACAACAGTAACAGCAGCAACAACAACAACAACGATGGCAACTTTAATGCAATTTCGCTCTAGCAGATTTCATTTGTGTGACAAATGGGGGGCGTGGCCATGCAAATCGCAAATATAAAAAGAACTCATTAAAAGTTTATGCCACAAAGTTTGGCACAACCCTCTCCTCCCCTCTCCACCCCACCCCCATCACCAACCACTGCACTGCACACTTCACAAATCGCTTCGATGCCACGCCCAGGCCGCCCCCATACAACTTGTTTTCGCTTCCTGCCTTGTGTCCGAACCGCCTCTGAATTGCATTTGTTAGCTTGTCTGCATCCAGAGGGCGTTTGTTTTCGGGGGGAGGGCTGTGGCAGTGTTGTGTGCACAGGCCTTTTGTTTTTTCTATTTTTTTATTTTGGTTTTTGTGCAATAGTTTTAAAAGCGAGTCGGCGTTAGTTTATGATACAACTATCAATTGCAAACTTTCAACAAATTTAAAGCATTTTATTTCTATTCGAAATACTCAGACAAAGTACTTCGAAAGCATTATTAGAAATGGGCGAATGCATTCAATAAACAAATCTCCGCAAACTGTGTTAACTAGTTTTCATATTCAATATCAAAAAATATTGAAATACCAAGACCTAAGCCAGGCTAGAGAAAAGTAGTTGTAATCATTTAAAAAAATACACATATAAAGAAATATAAACATTTAGAAATATGTATTAAATCAAATTTATTAAATATTCAAATATTAGAGAACAAATTTATCCGGTGTGTTTTAACTAAAGCACACAAAATTCAGAAACTAGAGCAGGCCAACAGTGAGTTGAGCGTCTAAAATATAATTTTGGAATTTTGTCGGTCCTCCCCGTGGTTAAGGCTGTTGACCCTGACAGCTCTTAAATACCAGTGCCAAACTAAAGGTTATATGGAATCTTAATAAATTAAATATCAAGAATACATCTACTCGATCATAGTCGATCTAAACCAACCGAAACATGTATGGAGGAACTGTTCGACTATGTCCCTGAATTGGATCATTGCGTAGCGCACGGCCTGACATCCTGAAGAAGTTAACAATAATATAAACATATATAGTATATGTAGTGCTGGCAGCTCTGCCAGAGTGTTCAGTGTGTATAAAGTGAAAAAAACCAATTTAGTAAAATTAAACTAATAGAACCTAATATATTTTAATGGCTCCAGGAGATAAATATATTATTCTTACCTCCGCTCAGTCCATTTTTTTAAGATTCTTACAAATTAAGGCCCACAATCGTCCACAAATAAGACACAACAAATAAGAAACTTAAATAATTTTAAAAATCATTAAATAGTTAAAGACTGGACTTTTTACTTTTCAACAACATTTTTTGAGACCTAAATAACAACAGATAAGACTAATAATAATAATAATAATAATAATAATAATAATAATAATAATAATAATAATAATAATAATAATAATAATAATAATAATAATAATAATAATAATAATAATAATAATAATAATAATAATAATAATAATAATAATACTTATAATAATAATAGTTATAATAGTAATAATAGATGCGTGACGACATTTCGACACTGGACTATATCCATTTACTTACTCGCTATACTAAGCTAAAACTTATGTAAAACCTATCTATATCAGTTATTTGTTTGCCAATCACATCGAACGTCAATCAAAAGTGCAATTTTTAGTCATTTAAAATTGTTGATCACCAGAGAATCGAGCACGTGCTCCAATTGCAACACTGGCTCCCATTTGCGACACGACGTTTCACGGCAAGTTCAAAAAGTCAATTCGAATTAAACAACGCATTTGATTGCCATAAAACCGGGCGCACACGCCCCTATTTATGGGCCCCGACTCGAGCGGAGTCTTGCGGTTTTGCAAGCTCAGCAAATGCATTTGGCAGCCACTAGAAATAAAACGTGTCGCACTGCGGCCACACCCCAAAGCAAATAAATAAAATAAAATTGAAATAATTGTGCTCAAAAAAACAATCGTAAAAAAAAAACTGAGCACAGAAAATTAGTCAAGAGCGGGCCTTGAAAATGTAAGAGACTAAAAAATACCGCAAAAAACATATTTATCTATCTATATATACAGAGAAACAGTGTACCGGGCGGCTTTTCAATTAGCTGTCTGATGGTTGTCCAGCAATTAGGTGTGTTTAACGGGGGCTAAAATGATTTTAATCGTTTGTGTTCTAACATAGATTTCGTTTTTTCGCTCTGGTCACATTTTGTTGTCATGTCGTCGCCGACATTAGCGAGTATCCACACACACTCACATCCCCACACACACACACACACACACAGAATCACACACAAAAAGACATGCTCAGCATAAAACATGAAGCATTTGTTTGATTAAAAACCGCAGATATGACAAATTTAATTAAGGTTAATTCGAGCCCGCTTCGAGCCAAGTTTGTAGAACATTTATTTTGTTGTTTGAGCGAATGTTTTGTCTAAGTGCTTGAAATTAGGATACACAGGACTTAACGGAGTTTTACTGCCAAGTTTAAGGCTTTATATATGATACTTAAAATGAACAGCTCGACGATTTTCTGCTCTTTCTGAAACATTTGTGTTTTGTGCGAGTCTTCAAACTTTTGCGAAAACTTTAAAATACAGGGTATTCGCCTGCTTGGCATTGTCCGTGAGCTTGCAGTGTTCTGAGATCTGTTTTTCTCGTGTCTTTTGTTTTGTTGTTTTGTTTATCTGAAATTGCAAATCGAATGCGATGCATTTGGAGAAGGGCTGGCCATGCCTACCTGCACTCTGTGTGGCTGTGTGAAAAGGTCAAAGCATTCGATTAACTTTAATTTTCGCGGCTCTCAAGATTTTTATGCATGTGTGTGTGTGTGTGTGTGTGTTAGCAGTCCATTGTTTTGTTGGCTGTTGATTTAGTTAGCAGAGCCGTTGATGTGTTGCCATAGTCAGCGTCTAGTTGCCAGCGTAGAGTTGCCAGAGCTCAGGTGTGCCGCTGAGAGGCGGCGTGAAAGCCAAACCTACTGCCAGTATAGGCCAGCCAAATCGAACAGAGAAACTTTCTGGCGCATCTTGTCCTGAATGGCTGTGGGCCACATAGTTAGACGACTTACAATGGGCCGGAGCCGCTTTTTGATTTATGCCGTGTCATAGTTCAGGCCCAGAGTGCAGCGGCGCATGGTGGCCAAGAGCAAGCAACTGTATATATATATGTGTGTGTGTGTGTGCGTGTGCTTTGGGCCATGTTAACAAAATGCTAATTGCTGTTAGCCAAGGCACGCGTCAGCAGCCAACTAACAACTTGGCCAAAATGTCAACGGCACTGGAGAACGGCGCACACACAAAATTGATAGCCAAATTTGGCCAAAACTGGTGAAGTGACGGGTTTTTTCTAGCTTACCAAATGCCCAAGTTGCCTTGGCGACGACGACTGCTGCAGTGTGGGTACCGCTCATAAAACACACATAATTGATACCGCCAGGCGCTGCGAGTAACCGAATGCTGTTCCAGTCAGAGAGACAGCCAGGCAGGCAGTCAGTCAGTTAGTTGAAATTAATTTGCACACTCGAGCAAAAATAATTTACAGTCTCGTTCGGTTCCGCAAAGCCAATCACATGGTCTCCTCCTGCCCACCCCCCCTACCCCTTCCTCTCATCAAACCCGAAAATAATTGTGGCTTAGCTGAAGACGTGGGCCGGTTTTATGGCTACAGCATTTTTATGCAGCTCAGCCACGTGACATATCACGAAATTCTGTAAACAGCATTCGCAATGGCAAGAGACCGTCGCACTGGAAGCTGTCAATTAGTTGTAGGTACATCAAATGGAGGCAGAGATACACCAAATCAATTGCTGATCGCTGCAGAAATACTTAATTTTGTATTTATTACCATTTGGGGACTGCTGGGACTGCTGCTAAGGACTGTTAAATAAAGAAAATACTAGTTTACATCGTTTGTGGTGGTATTTTTTATTAATTACTCCTAATGCCTTTAATTGAGCCTTCTGAGCTTTAACACACCTTTCCATTCACAGTTTTAATAACCAAATGGATAAGCTTATAAAATAAATATATTTAATGGTAGTTACTTCTAAAAAAATCATAAATAGACTCTGAATCGGAATCGCTATAAAATTGTAGTGTATAAAAAGTAGCTAAGTAGGAATACATTCAGATAATGTAAAATATATATTTATATATACAAGCAGTTCAAAATTAATGTCAGTTTGTTGCTATGTGTGTTATCCACCTAAATACAAGTATTTTTGTACTGCTTGCTTTAATGGTAAGAGGCAAGCAGTTTATCAGATCATTTATAATTTATCAACACTGCTTCAAACATAATATTATTTTAATATTATTTAAAAAAATCAACTAGATGAAGTAAACATAAAATTTAGTTATTATTAATACTTCTGCACGAAACTATATAAATTATTTAACTATTAAACTATTTATTTAATGTTATTTATTTTATAAAAAATTACAGAAAAACAAATGGCAGGTAAATAAAAAATAAAAATTGAAAACTTAAGCTAAAGATTTGTTAAGAATTCTTTTTTGCGTTTCTTGCAGAAGTCACTCGATTATCAATAATGCGCAATGGTAGAGCCCAGAGTTGCGTTGCAAGCAGCTGGTAGCAAATAACACTTGCTTCGAACTCTGAACAGAGTTGGGTGTAGGTATTAACCATTTACTGATTGCAGCAGCCGCTTGTTGCAATGTTGCTGCCACAAATCTTGTCAGCCGGAGACCGCCCGCAAAATGCAAATATCTACGCAACATGCAACTAGGCCGGCAGCAGGCAGCAGGCAGCAGGCAGCAAGCAGTATGGCTGTGTGGCAGAACGGAGACTGCGTCGGCGACATTCATTCCTCATTTGATCTTTATCGCCTAGCAACATGCAACATGCTACGCTCTGCCGCAACTGCAAACCCCTTTCCACCACTCCGCAGCAGCATCAGCGTTTGCATCTGCGCTGCTCCCATTGACTGTCGGACTGATTTTAATCAAGATTGGCTTTTTGCATGCGCCCGGCTGCCAAACCGATTTGTGGCCTGGAAAACCGTTTCGCTGCGTTTCGTTTATGTGTGCGACATTTCAAGGTCCGCCTGCCCCCTCCACCCGAACCATTTTAGCCGCCTTTTGTGTGCCCTCGGCCATGGACAACGCCTCGACTTGCCTCAACTCTCGCAGCTGCCGTCTTGCAATTTGCAATCTCCGAGATTTTTTAATTTCCATTCTCTTAATCATTAATGTGTCATAAGTTCCTGTTGGCCAAGAATACACTGGGGCAACTATATCAAGGCTAGTTTCTTTAAATAAAGCTCATTCTAATCATATCTCGACCATGCTTTGACAGTACTAGATCTTTGCTCATCATAACATTTTATAAAGGTGGTTATTTTTGTAACATTCTACTTTTTTAATATTTAAATTTTGATAGCCCCTGCAACATTTTAGAACGTTAACTTAATGTTTGAGCATTTTGTCAAGGTTAACATGAAAGACGCAAAAAAGGAGGACAGCCTTGATGAAAATTCTCTACAAAATCTTCTGCTGCTCAATTTCAATAAGCAAAAAATCTCTATGTATTTGTCCTGACTGACTGACTGATTGGTGACGTTTCGTGTTCACATTTATTTCCAAAGATTTATACGAAAAATATTTAAGATGTGCTTCACATATTTCACAGTATCCAAGCTTATGCGATTTGCATCACACTTATTTTTGGAGCTCTATATAAGAACTTAATGAATACGTGTTTCAGCAATTTGGGAAATTCCAACCAGAACGTTGTTTAAAAGTTTTTTGCTTACCATCCGATCGGCATTAATATTTGTTTCAAACATCTTTGTGAGAACTTAGTTGATAAGTTCTTGGGGGTCAAATGTTTAATAAACGAAAGTTTATTCTTCAGCATCAAGGCCCTGAACGCAACACTTGGGTACTTAGTCGATGCACTTAAAACATATTTTTATACTCTAAAATTTATAGCATAAACCGTTCCATGGGTCAGGCCGGCCAATACCCATTAGTACAAAATATAAGAAAAGATTCTACATATGCTATAGGAAGAATATGGAATTAATTGAAAAACCTGTATTTTTAGATATTCTGATAAAAGTTAAAATTAGCCAACAATTTTACTGTATCCTACATGAAACGTCATAGTAGTCCCATTGAAGAAGCCGTGGCTAAGGGTCTTATCAGAAATATAAATTTTGTCTTTTTGCCCAGATTTAACCCTGAACATAAATGTGGGTCGCTTAAAGCACAGAACGCACAGCACCTTGCAGTATGGTGGTTGTTGTTGATGTTGTTGTTGTTCTGAGAGTATTCATAGTTGACTTTTCGACTAGACAATATGACAATGGATGGGTGTAAATCATGTTTGCGCTGCTGCTGCTGTTGCTGTCTAGTTGTCTGCCGCCGACTTGACTTGTGGTCAATGGCTTGCACATAATGGCTGCCCCAACAGCAACAGCAACAAAAGCAACAACCACAGCAATTGCTTCCATGGAGCATTTGCAAACAATGACATTATGCTGACGTTTATTAATCGCATTTGCAGAATTAATGTCGTGACATTTTCGGTTTAATGTGCTTGTAATAAATAAATGCGGTGTTTAGACAAAAAAAAATAATCAATAGTACAGAAATTTTAGTTGTGGCTGTGATTCTTGTTATTGGTCAACGTATTTCAGTGGCAACAGTGCTGCTAAAATTGTGTAACAGCACTTTGCATATATTACAAATGCGCTAAGCAGCAGCAAAAGACAAAATACTCTAACTGATGGAGCATTACAATCATCCCTAAAGATTTGCAACAAAAATGTAATTTCTGCATTTGCAGATTATATACTAAAAAACTAGAAAAATTGTAATAAATCATATAAATACACAGATATGACTTGATACAACATTATATTCAATAAAAAAGTTCAGTTTTAAAGCGCATTTAAGCTTCGGGTTTCTAATTTTAGCTCAATTTCCTTGATCAGCTTTTCAGCTGCACATTAAATGTAGAAAATATTTGCATAGCTTGACAATTTACTTAAAATGCCAGCAATACTTAGCCAAAAAATATCTATTAAAATTAGTGAACAGAAAATCGAAGCTGACATTTCATTAAACACAAATCAAATCACATAGGCACAAAAGAAGTTTAACATTTCGTTAGAGCAATAAGTTTTAGTTTAAATATATTGAGTTAAAATCAAATAAAAACAATAAGATATTAAGCAAACTTAAGTAAAGTTAAATGTGTGCAAGAAAATGGTTTATTTAAATTGGTCAAAAGTCGACTTTCGAATTTGTTTGAAAATTGAATTATTTGCTAAAATTCGTTGCCTTAAATGTTTCTATTAAAATGAATTTCTAGCTGAAAATGCTTAAACTATATATGCTTAAACTATATATACCAGCGGCTGCTATCGAAAGCCATTCCGACTATCATTTAAATTACCAAATTCTTGACTTAAAGCAACTTTGTTGCCTTGGATATTTGGCAATAGGATAAAAGGTGAGTTTTGGCTGAGCCCACTAGCAAAACATTTGCCAAAGTCTCGCATCATTTGGCATTTCGCATTTGCCTGGCTTTTCCATTAATTTTAAGAGCCTGGCGCAGAGAGTCATATATCGATTACAGACATTTAACCGCAGCTATTAAATGGCAATCAACGATTTGATGAGCTGTCAAAACGCCGCTTGACATTATGAGTACCTGCTCTGGGCTCGGGGGGTGTGGCCGGATAGTGCCTACATGGGGCACTCTACGCCAACCCCGTCAACTTAAATCCAATCCCAAACAATTCCATTTCAAAGTTTAGTATTATGGATCGTAAATTCACTTTCGCCCAGCGCAGCTCAAATATGCAGATAGACTGAAATATGGCAAATTGCCCAACCGGGCAGCAACTTTGTGCCATTTTCGGCTTACATAAACAAACAAAAAAGTTTGTGTTGCGTGTGCATGACTAAAAGATACTCCTTTAGTAGAATATGTGCATATTCTTGTGTGATTATGTTTCAGAGCTTCTGAGTTTATAGATTAAGTAGATTCCTTTGGCTGTTACAAGAATTGTCAGGGAGGAATATTTCTGTAACAACACTTAATAATACCCTCTTTTTTTGATTATTTTTTATAGCTATAGGGTATACAAAAAACTTTTGCATAGTTGCATTGTTTTACGCTGCGGGCAAAGTTCAGAATGTGCTCAAGGTTAAAGTGGATGAGTGTGAGTTACTTTGTGGGTGTGGGTGTGGGTGTGTATGTGTGTGTGTGGGTGGCAGCCTTAGCGGCTCATCATTAATGCAAATTCATTGTTGCAGCTGTTCGTAGAGCAAACGCAACGAGATCCGCGTGCATTAAAACAATTCATGTTGAATTTTTGATATGCAAACTGCCAGACAACAAAAGCAGCAGCAACAACAGCAGCTAGAAAGATGCAACTTTCCCACAAACACAAGCACTTACACACACACACACACACACACACACACACACACGCAAACAGACACTGAAAAGGGACATAAAAAAGAACACATTTTGCTGTAAAATTAATGACGAGTGCTCACAAAATGTAGGCCAGGCCCAGACCGCATTTGAGCTCTATAAAAACAACAAAACAAAAACAGAAAAAAAAGGAGCATTGGAAGAAGGCACAACTAGAAGCTGCGCAACTTTATGAGCATCTCTGGCATTTTGCTTAATTGAAAAAGGCCAGCAATGGGTATAGGGGGATGCGCCTTAAAAGGATCCGCTGCTGTCCCTAGGACCGGGTGGCAGGCAATGCTTTGAAGGCATGCAGTTCATAAAGCTGACACGGCTATAAAAGCACATGACCAAACCAAGCAGCCCAGCCGTGGCAGCAGAGGCAGCCAAAATAGACCGACAACCAAGAAGCAGCACAGCAGCAGCAGCAACAACGAACCAACAACCAACAACCAGCAAACAACAAACAACGAGCGGCGAAAAATTATCAACTCAGATTATGTCGAGATTAATTACATACGTTGAGCGCCATTGTCTTGTCAATAAATTGTCGTCGTTGTTGTCGTTGTTATACCCTGTAACCATTTGAAATTGTTCAAAAAAAAAGTATCATGCCGGCCTATTCGGCATACGTATTTTCGTACATAATTATATTAGTAGCTCACTCCATTTTATTATTGCTATTATTAATAATAATATAATTATAATTACCATTTATTGACAAACCAATGGCGTTTTAATGTAATTAACCTCCACATAATCGGAGATGATACTTTTAACTTTCAACTATTATTATGTTTTAAGTTTTATATTTATCTCATAATATGGTTAATAATGAGAATTATAATTATAATAACAATTATAATGATCTAATTTATAATAATAAAAATAAATATAATAATAATAATTATATTAATAACAATATGTATAACAATTTTAATAATGTCAATAATATATTATTATTGTTGATATTATAATTATTATTTATTTTATTTATTATTATTATTTTATTTATTATTATTTATATATTATTCTATTATTTGTTATAAAATTTGAAAATTAGATTTATATATACATATATCCACCTACACTTTTGACTAGCACGAACAACGCGACAAGGACATACCCTATAAATGTAAAATGTACTTCACAAATTTTGAATCTTTTCGCTGCTAACAAACCAAATCGAACCAGCAAGAATAAAAACGCTTTGCAACACATGGCGCACAAAACAGGGTATATGCAAGTCAGACGCACTCGTCTAGGGACTCTGCTTACTTATTGTTGTTGTCATTGTGTGCAGCGCAGATAAGAGTTGGAGGAAAAAGCCGACACGTTGGGCAACTCGGTTAATGGTAATGGGTACCTAACTGCAACTACCGAAATGTTAACAGACTTTTTTGTTTCATTTTCTTCTCTTTTTTTTTGTTTGTGTATTTTCTTCTTTTTTCGGTTGATGCTGTCAAAAATGGTTTGCCAAGCCTTTTGGCCAGGCGGCGGCTAATTAATTGAAAATGCTGCCAACGTCAAGGGAGCGCCACAAGAGTTGCTCCCGCTGCTGCAGTTAGGCCAACAAAATCCGCTCGTAATAATGAAAATGCGATATGGATGCCATATGGGCTCTCCGGTAAGCCGGTAAACCGCTAAGCCACTCAGATAGCCCGATAAGCATCATTGGCCAAGTGCGCGTAAATTAATTGACAGGCAGCCAAAGGAAGCCTCCGGCTAACCTAAAGGCGGCAGCCCAACATATATGCAGCTCGCTCAGCTCGCAGTAAACATTCCATGTGCAGCTCTTGGCCATGTCGGGCGCTCAATTTAGTGCATGTTTAGCGGCAAATGGCCAATGTAAATTTTTGGCCAAACATGACGCGAGTGAAAGACCAAACCCAATGCCACGGCAGACGCTGCACATGGAATAAATGAGCAGCAGCAGCTGTTCGCGGTTTCCATAGCGAGCAGCATTGAGAAACAAAGTGGTTTCGGCTCAGTTAGTTAGAATAGGGCAAAAAATAAGGAGGTTTGCAGGATATAGCTGACGATAAGGTTCCAGGCTTGGTTGGGATTCATTCCAGGAACAACTAGTAAGCTTAGATCAAGAGACAAGGAGGTTTCTTTATTTATCCGCAGCATAAAGTTGAGGAAAATGTGTCAGGCTTGGTTGTTATTTATTCCAAATATTCTACTAGCAGGCAGCAGCATTTTATTGGGAGATAGTAGTATTTGGAGCCAATGTGGTATCTTTTTGGTACAGATAGATAAATGCATAATAAGAGTGATATTTTATCCGCAGGATAAAACTAAGGAAAACACCGCAGGATTGATTTACTCTGGCAGTCGCTCTAGACAGATTCCTTAGCGAACAGCATATTGAACCTACGTTTCATGTGGTTAGGATAGATAATAAGTTGGCTCGTTGATGATTTATTCACAGGAGAACGCTGAGGATAAAGTCCCAAGCTTGGCTGGGAACTTTTCCATTCCGCAATTAATTAACGATGAGTTTAGTTAGTAAAATTTTACAACAATACAGAAAGATTAATTAAGTGCGACGAATCAGTAAGATAACCATTAATATCTCCATTTAAATCTTCGGAATTTTTCCCTAAACCTCTTAGATCTTGTTAGATAGCAGCAACTAACATTTGACCTACTCTGATTGATAACATTTTGCTCATATTTTATAATATCAATATTTGATCTTCCGAATTATGGCAAACTATCAGCAATTTAACCTTAAGTTAAATTTAGATTTATCAACTATTGCTAAACCTACCCTTCCCACTGCGTAGTCCATAACTTAACTCTATTAATCTGGTCTTTTGTTTGCACATTTTAACATTTCATAGACATTTGGAAATTTGTGCTGCGTATAATTGCATTAGCTCTTGACATGTTAGGCCAAATTGAAATCCAATCGAAATGGCACCTCGAAGCGGAAGCCAATGCGTAAGCATGCAATACAATTCACACTTTGCCAGAAGCAGCTGATTCACAAAACTAATTTAATTAACAAATATTTACTGACACATTACTCATCATTAATAGCAAATGCAGCAAGTGAGGCGGGCGTGCGGCTGGGGCGCAAGTTATCCAAATTCGTGGACCTTGCACAAGTACAACCCAATGCAGTTCGCCCACTGTGACGACCTTACATAATTATTTATAATTAAAGTTGTTTAACAATGCAGCTGTTGTCTTAGTTTGCCAAATTAATGAATTATGCTACTGAGAATTTAGCTAGGTCCAAAAACATTTTCATGACCAGACACATGAGCTCTCCACAGAGCAAATGGAGCCAACTTTTTCCAGCTACGACGCGTTGTCACGCAAAACTTCTTTGAAGCTTGAAAAGGGGCATACTAACTAAGCGGAGAAACTTGTAATGCAGGGTAGTTGGGAAATAATATATTTAATAAACATAATAAAAATAAATTAAATTTCAAAATGGGACAGAAAGCAGAATAAATAAATATGAGAAACAACTTAAGTACAGACGAATTTAAAGATTTTAATTTAAACATTTCGTGCAAATTATATAATGTATAAAATATATAATAAAAAATATAAATAAATATTAGAAAAACTCAAAAAATTTAAAAAATTTTTGAAAGATATTATTTCGCGCAAAATCAAAAGATTTATATATATGTATATAGCCTTCTCTCCTCAGTTTCTGCAAAGTTCTGCTACATCAAAATATGCTTCCAATGATATTTGGTTTTGTGCATTTTAATATTAAATACATATCTATATTTAATATTTATCCATTTTATATAGATTATGAATTGATTTAAGTGTAGTACTTACATGACGGAGGATACGCTACTGTTATTGCATGTCAGATTCAAAACCTGTGGAAGATATATATGTTTTTAATTAGCTAATTTTTTTTTATAAAACAAGTATATATTATCAAAGTAATTCAAACAATTACATCAGAGCATTTAGTTTTCGTGCTGATTCTAGTATTATTTCCTATATTTATTTTTGTCATATTGTGTGTGTGTGTGTGTGTGTGTTAGTGTGTGGATAGTGGCAAAGTTTAAGGTATTTTATGTTACTTATTTACTTGCTACGCACTCCCACCCCATACACGCACACACGCAAGCGTTTAATTTCCCAAGCGTGTGGCGGAAATGCGCCGACGCCATTTTTGCTCGCGGCCATTTTTCGGCAGACGTCGCGTGCCGCCTGAATAATTGATGCCGGCTGTGATGGGTTAAGAGCTCGTCCACGAACCGGGGCGCACTTGCTATTAATGAGTTTCTGCTGCCTATGTACATACTATACGCCCTGCATGTGTTTGTGTATGTGTGTGTGTGTATGTGTGTGTGTGTGTGTGTGTGTCTGTGTGTGTATGCAGCCCTTGCCATATTGTAGTTGACAAATAAGCGCTTAAGTAATTTGCCACCGTTGACAACAACAACAACAGCAACAAGGGCGAGGCTATTACGGGTTGCTTTCCGCTTTATAAGTGAATATTAAATAAATTTGCCAGTTATTTGCGAGCAGCATGAAGGCCACTAAAGCAGACGCCGGGCGGCAGTTTTGTGGGGCGGTAACTGAATTCAACTTGTAATTAATGTCAAATATTTACACATTCGCTGGAGATCAAAGGTTCTGGCCTTAACTCTGTCTCACAGAAGCATTGCTAATTAAATGAGTATTTATATTTAAATTACATGAAACTACTTAAGGCACTCCTACACACACACACTCTGGAGAAAAACTTCGGGCCACTCTGAGTACTCTGGACTAGCTGACGGCGTTGCTATTTGGCATCTGTTGCATCTACATTTGGCAGGCAGAAACCCCTCTAACCTGTTGGCTGGGCAAACACCATCAAATCATGTTCTTCGGGGGGTGCTTCTTGCTTTGCTGCGGATAAGTTTGTCCATAGACAGACGCATACAGCCACACGTAGACCACACTTTGATCTGCGCAATTAAGTAGTCAGCAATTAATATTTATGATTTATAAAAAGTTTTCATTTATATAGAGGCTAGGTATTTGGACAGCTGGGTGGAGAACTCATGTGTAGATCAGTTAATTAAAAGCTGAAAGAGATAAACATTTATATTTTATGGTATATTTATTTTCTAAATAATTAAATAGGGTTTAATTAAACTCATACGCAAAAAGTATTAATTATTTTGAAAATTTTATTATTACTAAAAATAAAAAAGACAATACTTTAACATTTGTCTAATTGGGCTTCTCATAAATTCTTCAAAATTAAGTGAGTATTTGTTATCTTGAGGGTCCTTAAAAATAAAAATGCATGTACATTTAAGTAAACTTGATGTAACTCATAAATACATTTAATACAATTAACTGCCTTTAATCAAATTTAGTTAAATTTCTTATTAAACTCATCACGCTTTACTCGCAGTATTTGAATAAAATATGCACAAAGTTAACACACAGCCCTTAATGTTGAAGCGGCCACACATCCGCTCTTACCCCCTGCCAGAATTTGTCACTCAATTTAGCCGAGTCTTCAATTTGCTTCCGCTTTGTGCCGCTAAAAGCCGCTGTCAAGTCCGTGGGTTCCCTCACTCATACTTAAGCTAATGCCCATCTTTCTCCTTGTCAACATTCTTCAATTGTTGCAACAACGAGAACATGGAAATGCTTATTTTGATACACAAGTTCAAAATTGATTAATTCGCCATATGGAATTTAGATAATTGGGAGCTGATGTTGGCGCCTTGCGCTGTTTTCAAAATGCATTCGCAAGCGCGCCTTAGCCTGGACAAGAACCCAACTGTTAGCCAGAGTGAGCCGAAGCTCTCATGTGTGCGTGAGTGTGCATTTACCGTTGTAAACACGTGTGTGTGGGCAGACTGGCAGGCATACAGGCAACACATGTGTCTTGGCCTGGTCCAGTTGTGCTCTGTTGTGGCACTGTTAGCAAACGGAAATGTCGGCGCACACGAGAAATGCATTTTGTAACCCAATTTCCGGCTTCCGGTATCTTTTTGACAGACGCCTCACCTCAAAAAGAGAGTGAGAGAATGTCGAGAGAGAGAGAGAGAGAGAGAGAGAGAGAGAAGGTGAGAGAGTGTGAGCGCGTGTGGGAGAACTAGCGTGCGGAAATGAGCTTATGTGCATGCACAGTACGCAAAATTAACTCACACTCATAAAAGCTTTTTTCCCACACATGCTGCTGCTGCCCATTGGCCGTCGCACCACCCACCCCCTGCCACACATACTTCACTAACGAGTGAGCGTGTGAGTCGAGCAGACGCTCGTGCGTCGCATCGGAAGCTTGCGGTGCTTTTGGAAGCTTCACGCAGCGGGCTTTCGTTAAATTGAGCCGAATGCATTTGGCATTCGTATTCGCATTCCCATTTGCATTTGCACTCGTGTCGTTCGTCTGAAACTTTCGTTTTGAGCGTTTTTCTTCTCTTTTTTTATCGTCCGCTTATTGTTGTTGTTTATGAGCTGTGGGCAGCTACTCACGTGTGCAGTTGATTTGATTTGATGAGTTATTATAATGATTGCGATTCGTGTTGTCAGTTTGATTGATTGGGTAATGAAGTTATTAGATAGGTGTGATTGCCATTCACACAGGTGTGCCAACTAAGCGAATATCTGTCCGTCTGAATGTGTGTGTGTTTTGGGCAATTGACAAGCAAATTAAGTGGCTCATTAGAGATGGATTCTGTAGACAAATATGCATGAGCATTTGGCACCTTATTAGACACAATTCAATGAGCTGGTAAGGTATATTGACAAACCGATTACTATCGATTTTTTGTATGCTTTTGTGAGATGTGAAGAATAAAATTCGAATTATCAAAGAAATACCAAGAAAATCGATTAATTTCGATTTTCACAAGCTTTTCTGAGAACTAAGGAATAAAAAGCGATTAATTAATAAAAGACGTTACAGAAAGATATTTAATGTTCAATGTATGATTAATATCGATTATTATTACACGTTAAGAACACATATATATTCAAAATACTATTGACTTTTTCAAAGGCTTATCTTCTTAGCTAGACATTAGATTTGGTCAATTGATTAGAAACAATTTCGATAAGTGCGGTCGCCTAATCGTTTGGTTAACTAATCTAGGCTAACCCAATGAACAAATACTATTCGAAATCTTAAGCTGAACTGGTTCATTTTAATTGATTCCCCTTAGTATGTTTTATAACTAGTTCCCGTAAGCTCTAAGCTTCCTCGATAAGTGCGCTGGCTTAATCGTTTGGTATCTAGGCTAGCCCACGGATCAAGTACTATTCGAACCATCAAACTGAACTAGTCATTTGAATTGATCCCCTTAAGTAACTTTCATGACTAGTTCCCGTAAACTCCCAGTTTGAGCACTCCCATTGGCTGGTTGAGTTCACAGTCCTTTCTCGATAAGTGCGCTGGCTTAATCGCTTGGTATCTAGGCTAGCCCAATGCTTGCCGGAATACTTATGATAACAGCTTTGCCAGGTTGTCACTTAGGCTGACAAGGTCACATTGTCAACGTCAATGCGCGTGCGTAAACCAATAAAATTTGTCTAGCTTACAGTCAACGCTGGCCGGTTAAAACAATAGCCAAATAAACAAAGGCTAAACGGCCTGGAGGGGCGGCTGGGGCCGAGCTCAGTGTGGCCAGCACTCGAGTGAGTTTCGAGCTGGAACTGGCTTTAATGATTCAATCCAAATATGGGTGTCAATAAGTTAACAGACAGACAATGTTGCACTTGCTGCAGCCATAAAACCGGGCAATGGCCAACCGCTTGCCCCTAGCTGGAAAACGGCCAGAAACAGTGGCAGAGTTAGCCAGACTTTTACTTGGCCGCTTGAAAATTATGAAATGCATTTAATTTTGTTGCGCACTGTTTTTCCTTTTTTTTTTATTTTTTTGTTTTTGTTGTTGTTGTCTGTGTGTGCTTAAGGAAAATCTATAAAAATTCCATTGACCATATTTTAAGCCATTGGCATTGGCATTGGACTTGGAGTGGGCCTTGCGAGTTGGTCTTGAGAGTCGTGGCTGTTTAAGGAAGCAAATGTTTCCGTGCAGCTGCCAACTAGCTGACAACTTGTATGGCCTGTGTTTTATGTGCCAGTTGCAGCATGCCACATGTAGCCGCAGCAGCAGTAGTTTGTTGCACACAGTCGTATATTGCAATCTGTCTGCAATCATGTCACATCATTCGCCATAACTGGTTCTCTTCGCTTCTTCTTGGCCCCCATTTTTAGCAAGTAGCTGGCCATGGCTAATGAGCGAGTTCGAGGGCGTTTTTCATATAAAAGCGTTTATTACGGAAGGACGGGAGGGTTTGTATCGAAGGGGGTGCGGCTAAAGGGGGATGAACATAAATCTCAAGTGTGTATGCATAAAACTTGCAATATAAAATGCGAGACAGCGCGGGGGCGCGGCTGCAAGTGCCACAGCTCAAATAAAGAACAACAACAACTGTTGGCCAAGTATTTTGTGTTGCCAAACAAAGAGAGAGAGAAAATTGTAACGCAGTCAACAAGGACACTGTCATAACTTTTTTAATGGTCAGCAGCAGGAACAACAAACAAAGCAGGTGGCGTGAGGAGCAAACAGAAGGGAGGTGGGCAAGACAGGCGGACAGCTGACAGTAGATAAATCCTAAGCAAAGCAACTTTTGTTTGTGCTCTTTGGCAGCCAAGTTGCAAGCCAAGTTGCACTGACAGCTGGCCACGTTGCGCCAACTGACAAATCGCAAGAGCTGCGCCAAAGCCAAAGCTCAACTAAAAAAAAAATAAAGTAGCCAAGCACTGACTGAGAGATGCTCTATGCCAGGTGCAATTGCAAGTTTACGTATAAAACGAAAAAAAGTCGAGATAAATTTAATTTTTACTCACATGAAAGCTCGAAGACACTTTAAATGAAAAACTCAATGTACCCCGCTGCAGAAAGAGCATATTCAAGCTGCAAAGGAAAAAATGTACAAGTTGTCACAAAAAACTGCTTAGTTGTTTTAAGATTTGTTCCAGCGGCAAGTCATAAATCGAGGCGGCTACTTAATTTTTTAGCAGTTGCCGCTCTGGCCAAGTGCATTTCATTATCCCCCCCAACCAGCTGCCAAGCTGGCATTTGGCCAACTTAAGAGCTCAGATTGTGAGTTGCGTTTTTGCTTATTGACAATTGACATAGTTTTTGAACTTTTGACATGCAGACAAATTGCAGTCCTTCGCAATGTGCTGGGTGTGTGTGTGTGTGTGTGTGTGTGTTTGCTTGATTTGTTTTGGCGGCTTATTATTATTATTGAATTCGCATTGTCTGTAATTCAAATTGATTTTTTTTTAACAAATAGATTGTACTGCACACTATACAAAGGATAATTTAATCTAAATTGCAGCTGTTCAGGTAAAAGGAATTAGGTTTGAGTATAGGCTGTAGTTAAAAATGCCGACCATGAAATGCTCTACAAACCGTTCTATGCTACCCTTATTAACCTTCCTTTTTATGCGGACAAGTCCTTCGCTTCATTACTAGACATACTCCAAGACATGTCCTTGAACGCGACTTGTATGCATAGAAAAGTACCACAAGATTTCTACAACACTGCGAAGTTTTTCGATTAATTTATAAAACTGATATTAATGCATTAGTTAAATATCACTGATATAAATAGATAAATCAGTCCAATATTTAATTAAATTAATAATTTCTGTCAGTTAAGCATAATCCAAATACCATAAAGCCAATTAAAGCGCACTGCAACACTCTAATAGGCCGCATGTTGCATGCACCATTTTTTTTTTGTAAGCTTCTACGTTGCCAGACTAACTAATTAAAAATGCAATATATATAAATAAACAGTTCGGTTAGTTAATTAACAGTTTGATTGATTGCTTGCATTGTCCAATTGATATAAATAATGCCAGGCCAGAGGCCACACCTCTGACACGCGGGTCAAATGTAGCCAACAGATACGAATTTTGACCAAAAATCACGCACACAATAATTACAATTTATGCATACTGCGCACATATATATATATCTATATTTATATGCTATATATTCACATATATATTTTAATTACTGAATCAAATATTGAACAGTGCTCATTATTTTGCTGTTGCTGGATGGCTAATATAAAGTTTTGGGGGGGCTTATAAGCCCCAATTGATGGGCATGAGAAAATGTATGGCATTATCTGGCCAGTTGCAGTTACTTCTCGGGCAAACATGTGTATTTCACATTTTTGCAATTTTCACCTTGCATATATATTTCAATTATAAATGTATTTGCTAATTATTACGCAGCCCATAATACAATAAACCATCAGCAGGATATTGGAGAATAACTGCCTATCATCGTGGGACACCTCGATATCCAAACTCGTAGCTTTAGTTGACTGGCAACGCGCAGGTGAAAGATATTACTCGAAATTGTTCAACAGGTTTAAGCCCAAGGAATTTTTCAAGAATAAGGCAGTGAAAAGAAATATTGTCAGGAATTCTCAAAGTCGAATTGACTAGATAGTTTTTTTTTTTGAATAAATATATACTCACAAATGTGAAATCGCCTGTTCAAAGGCAAAAATTTGTAATTATTGAAATCGATAAAATGGCGTAGAAGGTTAACATTCGCTAAACAGAGCACGAAGCTCAGAATTTTCAAAACCTTTTCCCATCCTTTTTCAGACACACACACACCCTTAGCACAATGGCCGCCTCTGCAACACCTAAAGAACGAAAGGAAACCCATTATCATTATAATCATTGGCATTAGCATTTAAAAGAAATAAAATATAATTTATTATCAGCTGGTTGTCAGATGCGACGACTCGCTTTGGTCAATTGGGTGTTGATGCGAAATTATTAATTTTGCCGCATCGGTCAGGAGCCAGGAGCAGGCACTGCCACAGCAGCGCCTCAGGGGCGTGTGAATGTGCTGCAAGTGAATGCCCATATGAATGTGAATGTCATTTGGACGCATCATTACGATAACAATCGCAGCTAAACGGCGACGGGTTGCTGGCCAACAGCCAGCAGAAGCAGAAGAAGAATAAGGCGAAGGCGAAGACTAAGCAGAATGATTGCGACAAGAACATTTCCGTGGATGGTTTCCGTCTCGGTCTTCATTTCGAATTCCTGACATTCGCTTAATAATGCAAGATGCATGTCGATATGTCAATGCGTTTGCGCGCAATCGATCATTTTGGCGACGGTGTCCAGAGGCTGGCCAAAGACTGGCTGGAACCAAGACTCTAGCTGCACTCGGTTAGCCATATCACACGGCGACTGCGGCCTGACAGTGCCTTGTTTGACATAATGTTGCCAGATTAACACAATTGATAAACCCGGTCAGGCAGTGTACACATATATATTTATTTATATATATATATATATATATATATATATATTATATCGGGGATCATTATCAATGTTAGTTGGCAATTTTATGGCGTAACTTGCAACACGTTGCAGTCACGGCTGATAAGCCTAGACAGAGACAGAGAGAGAGGAAAAGAGACAGAGAGACGCAAAAACGAAGTTAACAATTAAGTTTCTTGATCTCGCGCGCAATATCTTTGTCTCTTACATAAAGGCTACTGTCAAATATGCAATAATTTATTGTCAGATCGTTCCAGCAATGATCAACAAGAAGTACGTCAACTGTTTAATGCCACAACGAACATTGATTTATCTCTTGGGCTGTCCACACTTTTTGTGGCACTCGGACAAAGTTGTCATAAGGACAACAAAACACAAACGGACAAGTTGCAGTTGAGTTTGTTGTCGACCCTTTTGAAGCAGTTTTATTGTTATTTTATGTTAATTTCTTCTCTACCGTACAGAGATCACTAAATCACAGCATTTGCTGTTGAAATTCTCGATTTCAATTAAATATCAAAAGCCTCAAAAGCCAACATTTGTATATAATGTATATCACACAAATATATCTATATATATATATATACATATAGATATATATACATAGATATATTTGTTATTATATTATAAATATATATATATGTATATATATATATATATATGCATATATAATACGAGTTCTCACAGACCGCTTTTTGTAAACATTTATTGAACGCACCTCCAAATATCATTGTCATGCACGCGCACAATTTGATTATTTTTCAAGGTGTCAAATAATTATGCATGTATTTGGGCATTTTCTGAAGTTTCTCTTCTACACACATTTAATTTGAATTTCTCAAGGTATACTTACTTTTATGTGAGGTGTTTTCAAAATAAAGCGAAATATAGCAGAGTTCAGAGTAACAGTTCGGGCTTGAGCTAGGCTTGATATTTACTATTAGTTTATTCATTAAATTTTTGTATATAAAGCATATTTCAAATTTAATTTCTTTATGTATCAGAAGATTATATTATTCATTTTTTAAATTAATTAAAAACAACATAAAATTTTTTAATAAGAATTTAATAGAAAATAGAATAGTGTTTACAGTAGGACAGTTGGAAGTTATACAGTAGGATTTATGGTAAAACTTTTAAATGCCAAAATTTTATAAGATATCTTAATAAACAAAAAAGTTTTTCATACAAGAACCAACTTTGAGACCGATTGTTTCTTTGATAGCAATATAAAATAGTGGTCCGATCCGGTTCCGAGATATGTACTACCTGCAACTGAAAGACAGATCTATGCAGTTTCTAGCCGATAGCTTCATAACTGAGCGACTTGTTTTCATAGACACATACAAATGGACAGGCCTATATAATGTTAATGCTCTAGAATATATATACTGTATGGTCGGAGGTGTGTCCACCTATGCGTTACACATTTCATGGCTAACTTATAATACCTTCTACAAGGGTATAAAAGAACGTGAGCTCAGTTCTATCACCTTTTGGCCAAGTGTCAAAATGCAACTTGTTGACAAATTTTTGAAGGCATTTCATTATATAGTCCCCTATTAATTTGTACGCGTCGTTTGCATAATTTCCACATAAATTCACTAATCATTTTCGTCGGGCCCAAGCCCAAAAGTCAAACCTCGCATATTAATTTCCATCATAAATTACCAAAAAAAATAAAAAATAGTAAAATAAAAAGAGTTGTTACAAAGGGGCCAGAAAAATGTGTGACATTCATTTATAACGCTGTGTGCCCAAATATTCTGTGTGTAGTTAGCTGAGCGTGTGAGTGTGTCCATAAAATATTAAATTTATATTTCATTTGCAATTGTCGCCGACAGTTTGCCAGCCTGGCAACACTTTTCTCTCTTTTATGCTGTATGGTAAAACCTTCGCTTTTGGCGCCTGCCTTGAAACATAATAAATGTCTGCGCAAGGCGCACAAACTGCCACGCCCAGCATATGCGGCCAGAGCCAAAACTGAAGCTGCCCAAAATGTATGTGCCATATGAGTTTTTATATGAATTGCGCCGTGTCAGCAGCTAAGCGACTCCAACAGTTTTTATAGCATGTAGTATATTCCCCCCGCCCAACAATGTGAGTTATATGCGAAACATTTTCTCATTACAAAAATCTATTTCTCATTGGGAGAATAAAATTAGCGGCAGTTGTAAGTTAGAATTCTGATATGCTTATATTAATGATGGATTTTAAATAAAATTTGCAATATTCAAGAAAAAAATTCTAAATAAAAATAGAGTTTAGCCAAAATCGGTAAATTTTGTGAGAATTTATTTTCGATCTAACATAACAATATTATTTTCAATTTTTGGCATGATGATAATAAAAAAGAATTTGCTTAGCAATATATAATTTTTATATGTAAATTTTATGCGTAAAGTCCAAGCGCGTCAAGAAGAAAATAGAGAAATATAATAGATTATTACAATTTACAGTTTATTGCATGTAGTTACAGTCCCATTAAATTAAAGCGCTAAATAATGGCCAGCTTTGTTTATTTATTGTCTAACCATGGACTATTTATCTGGGTTCAGCCGATTGGCATATGCTAGTGCAGTGATTAGCTTTTGATTGTCAGTAAGCAACTTAAAATGGATGGCCATAAATCTGCCATCGTGCAGTTCACTTTCACTTTGTGCAGCGCACTCCACAAACGACTTTTCATTTTCAATCAGCAGCTGAGCGTTGCCAGAGATCAGATCAAGTAGCTGGCTGCCACACGGCGTCGACACCCGGCGACACCTGCCGCTGACACGTCGGGCCCAAATGTCTAGGCAATCAATTAATTTGACATGCAAGCCAGTCGCAAGCCTCGAGACTTGGATGAGGCGATAGATGCCAAAACGAAGTGGCCAATAAAACTAGGGAAGCTATGGAAATCCTTTCACTTTTGCCGCTGCCAATAAATTTGTATCTCCAGTGAGATTTGTGCGCCAAGATTATTATATACACTCACAAAAGGTATAAGGATTCTAGCAGAAGATATGCTTTATAAGACATAAGACTCTATTCCAGCCGGGGTTATGCAGAAATACAGTATAATAAGCTATCGAATTTAAACGCCTAATTTTAATCGATAAATTGGAATTTCGAAGCTAAAACAATGGCTTATTCGATACACTTGAGCATAAAAGGAAGTATCGGAGATAAATAAATAGATAAATAAAATAAATATTTGTAATACGAAGAATTGGAGGTATGCATCGACTTTGTTAAAGATATTTTGTAACGCAGTTACAGATATCGGTACCTAGTGCATTGTTTATATTGAAAGACTAATTCTATCCCATATGAAACTATGAGAACTAAACTAATTGATAATATCGATGAAGTTAATCATATAGAAGGTATTGGAACTTAGTAACTTCTTGTATGGTATATATCAGAAAATGAATTATCGGAAGTAATCGGTAATTTTTAATAGTTATAAAATATCATAGGAGTATCTGAACTACAATAATTGCTTGATCATAATACGAACTATCTAGTGTAAGATGATAGATAAACTAGTGTAAGATTCATGATTGAATCAGATAAATCGCAAAGCGTATTTCAAATTCAATATACCATATCTGTTCTTAATCGTTTTCATTTTCATTTCCATTTGCGGGCCGCTCGTGGCTTTGATTATCTTTCTTCAGCGCCTCAGCCGCTGATCGGTTTGATCAATCAAATGTCAATCAAAGCAATTTTCGCTGCTCCCAGCGACAGCTACTGAACATTATATAATCGTCATGAGCGTGAATCTAAATTGCCCGCGGCACGCAATGAAAATGCAGCTAATAGAACTCCAAATCAAAAGAAAAAAAAAAAAAAAAGAAAAATAAACCAAATGCAATTAAAATGGGCAGACTGGTAAATCCGGCCAATCAAGTTGATAATTTTATTTGCCAATTGGATTTTGTGCGTTGTGCGTTTTGTGTTTGCATTTTTGAGCGTTCGCTTCTGTTGTGGGTCAAATGCGGCGTATGCGCGATTTTGCTTACCAAATCGGTAAATCGACAACTAGCGACAAGCAGCATGCCACACGGCATATGTGGCATGCAATTTTATATTATTACAGCAGTCGGCGTTCAGTTTTTAGTGTATTGATCGCTGTGCGGACAGAAACATTTGTAAAACATTTTAATAACTATTGACAATAACAATAACAACAACAACAATAAAAGCAACAACAAAATAATGATTACATATACTCGTTATGTACATGGGCTTGTTGTGGAGCTGCTGTGCGCCATTGCGTAAGCTCAAATCAAAATTGTTGCAGCTGTGTTCGGGCTTTGCTGTTATGACTGCAGAATTTTGTATTTTGAGCGCTGGCCTGTAGACTGACTGGAACAATCATTGAAACCGTTTAATAAAGTCAAAAACCACGCAGAAACGTGATCAGCATAAAGCTGAGATTTAATTTGATTTTTTTTTGTCATAAGCCAATAATAATTCTAAGAATAATATTGACTTTGTATTGGCAAATCAACTGGAGAATAAATTGCAAATTTTAAAAAATATATAAATGCCCTATTGTTATATTGAAATTTTCTAATGAGAAGTCTGTGTGCGTCTGTACACTATATCATTCAGCTGAGACAGAAACTTGTCGGTAAATAAGAATCATATAAGAAATAAATAATAAGAAACGTTTTTTCTCATTATTTAAAGCAGCTGCTTACGTGGATCCATAAGTGCCTCATTACTAAACCAGCTACTTGTAGCGCGTATTTTGTATGGAGAGTAAGTAAATGGGGTGGTTTTTGGGGCTAACAACTTGCTGCGGAAGTTGTCGTAGTTGATAATGTTGCAAAATGTTTTATTACTTCCACCTATGCCAACAATTAACATAAGAATTTCGACTTGGGCTTCAGACAAACTTTTCGCCCAGACAAGCAAGAACTTTTGTAGCGCACATATTTCTATGCGGCCAAAGCATCCATAGAGATACGCAGACCCCCCTACACCACACCCCTGGGCTATCATTAACATATGCAGCGCACTCAGTCCCGAGACGTTGTCGTCCTCGTTCTGGTCTTGGGCCTGGTCCTGGTGCTGGTCTGTGCTCGTCGTCAGCCTCTTGTGACTTCCGCTGGCACGCACACAACTTTTCACTTTAGCAGCCACAAAATTTGTCATGACACACAATACGAGAAGCTTCTGAAGCCGTTTTGAATTACAACGTTTTGTGAACTCCTCGAGTGTGCAGCAGCTACCTCGAGTTGGCTTAATTTGTGTGCACCCTCATGTTGCTGCTGCAGGTGCAATCAAATTGAATGCCTGCAGCTTGGCCAATTGCCAATCAATTTCAGTTTCAATTCAATCAATAATTGCAACTTCAATTAGCCAAAGACAAAAGAAACAACAAAACTGAATCTGTGCAGCAAAACAATTGCCAATTACCAGACGAGCTGCAGGAAATACAGGGTAGCGCTGCATTGGCGCTGCAACCCACTATTAAAGCAAATTTCCATCGAGAAAACTAAGTAAAAATGCCATGAAAATATTTTTGCTGACATTGGAGTTTGAGTTATGTCAACTATAAAAAAAAATTGAAAGCCTCTGTTAGTCTTTTAGTTACGGAAAGATTTGATAAATATACATAGAATGGTTGTCACTTATTAATAAAAGATACATTTTTATGTAAATGAAATACAAATATAAGTAGAAAATTGAGGAAGAGGAATTTGTTGCTCTAAACGAGAAAAGTTTTTATTTTTATACTATCGATGTTTTATTTATTAAAAATGATTCATTAATCCTACCCTAAAATATCACGAAAATGTGCTCTCAGGCATGCTAAAATGTTATGCTTCTTCAAAGAAATATCCTTAAGGAAGTATCATTAGTTAAGATATTAATTGATGTGCAGCTAACTTTATTTAATTTAGTTTAGGTTTAGACAAAACTTTTAATAGACAATTTAAAAGGAATATTAAACAAACGACATTCGTTCTTTTCAGATTATAATCGTGCATGAATGTATATAGCTAAACATGTATGTGGAATTCGTACTTATTATTTAACTTACAGGGTATATGCAAATGGTATACGCACTCCGCTTAACCGTTCGTCATTAATTTTGACAGTAGAATAATGGAAAATATCACTCAAAAGAAAAAAAAATAGAAATAAAACTGTGGATGAAAAACAAAAGTAACAACAACAACGATGGCAGAGACAGAAACATAGACAGAGGCGTTTGTTTGCGTTGCGGGTGGGGGTGGAGAGTGGTTCAGGGGAGCCGGCGGAGTCAAAAGTCAACTTTTGTATTTGCGCTAGTTATAATTGGCATTTTAGAATGGTTCAAGGTTTGCGTTTTCAGTGTGGTCTGCTGTTGTTTTGGGCCCGTTTTTTGCATTGCTTTGCATTTCCATTTGAATTTTGCAATTTTGTATTGTTTTCTATTTTTTTAATATTTTCTTGAGTTTTTTTTAGGCCGTCAGGGGGTTAAGCTGGCCAAATAGCGCTGGCCAACTGGGGCGTGTCGACTGCAATTTGCATTGCATTATGTAATTAGACAAAGTCCATGGAGTGAACGCAAATGCCAGAACGAGTGAGAGAGAGATAGAGAGAGAGAGAGAGAGAGAGAGAGAGAGAGAGAGAGAGGGAGAGAGCGAGAGGGGGGGACGGCAAGAGGAACGCCGCAAGGCCTCTTGACGCGACGGCACGTAATGGGCTTTCATTATGTCCGCTGAGATCTCGGCCAGCCTGGATCAGGCCCAGGCCCAAGCCATGGCCATGGCCATGGCAGCATCTGTGAATCTTGAGTTCATCATGGCAGCGGCATCTCTTTCACTTGTCGCCGCCGCACCACATGTGCTCCACACGCAGCCAGCCTGCAGTCTGGTGCCGCGGCTCAGCTCTGGTCATGCATCATAATCAGCGGCGTTGATGGCCGCTTAGGCCGCCGCGCTGGCTACACTGCGCGAAATGGCCGCTCAGTTAACACCTTTCAGCATTTATAAACTGAAATAGTTGCGCTCTATGATTTCTTACTTTTTCAAAGCGATTTCAAGCTGTGCACAGCCGTCGCTGTAGTCGCTGCCGCCGTTGCTGTTGCTGCCACTGCCGTTGTCTGCCGCCTGCAGGCAGAAGCGTTGCAAGCTGCCGCCGTTGCTGACGTCGCTGCCAGCGTCGCGCATGCGCACGCTGAGATCGCGATTGCCACGCAAAAGAACTCGAGATGCCAAGGCAAAGAGCCAGGCTGAGAGCAGAAACCAGTTGGATCCTTTACAACGAAGCTCGAATACACTTTGCCACCGCTGCCACAAATTTGAATATGAGCGGAAATGTTTTGTCGATGTCCGCATCTATTTATCGATATGCTGATTGTTAATTGGATTAACTTAAGTTACACTTAAAATGCAAGAAATTGCTTCCGATAAGTCGATTTGAATCGATCAGTAAATTTGTATCGATGGACTGACAGCTAATCAAATGAAGTATGTAAATACGCTCAAAATTTGGTACAGAGACTCATCAATATTATATTATCATACATTGTAAGGTTACTGCTTTTAGTTAATTATAACGATTACCTTTCTTAATTCCAGTATCGATATATTTGCATAGCCAATACATCTGCCTATCGCTTATTTATTGACCCCAAAATATGTTATAATCTACATACATAATATATTCGTAAGTATTTCGATTGACCCTAAATTTATCCACCACTAATAAATTAAATAAACATTAAGTAAATAAATAAACACGCACTCGAGTTGAGAAAGTCCTTGTATACCTTTCAAAAAGTGTATTAAAGCCACAAGCATAAAGTGCAGTTTAGTCGTTTCCATCGTTTTTATTTGGCTCACGTTCGCATCTTGGCCACGTTTCGCATCAAGTTCAAGGCGTTTGAACTCTTGACATTTGGCAACAGCCTCAGCCTTAGACGCAGCCGCAGCCGCAGCAGTTTTGCTGTTGGCCCGTAAATGTAACAACTCGATTAGCGCGAAATATTCAGCCCCGAGGCCGAACAAAAAAACCAAACTGGAGCGTTAGGGTTTAGAGAGTGTTTTCCAGCAGGAGGAGAGTGGCAAATGGGAGTTAGGGCCAGCAGAAGTGGGCTTAGCATTAACTGGGCCCCCATTCAGTTGGCACTTTCCTCTCGCTCTAATTGGCCTGTCTGCGCGGCAAACTGAGTTTTAACTGCATATTGACCGGGCAGCTCCAGTGGGCCAATGCTGCTGCTGCTTTCCTGTTCCATGTGCCATTTACCGTTGTGATGAGCTTATGACGAGGACCAGAACCAGGACTGTGGGTGAGGACGAGAATCATGATGATGACTCTTCAGAGTACTAAAATGCACAGCCGCAAAATCGCAAATATTGTTGTAGCTGTTGTTGTTGTTCACCTGGCTGATTGCAGCACTTGGTATACTAACAGGATTACATTGGGACCCCAATAAAGTTGAAGTTGGCGTATTTTTCGACTGCGCTCGCTCTTCAGTTACAGTCCGCAGCTAACAGTCAAACAAAACATGCCAAATACGTTCCTCCACACATGTATACATACATGCAAAAGGAAAAATAAAATCGAGGTCCATGGAATGCCCCACTGAAATACGCCGCACGCAGCTCTGGCAAATACAAAATCCTTTTATACATTCGCATATTGGCGGCGCTGTGGAGCTCATGCAATACAGTATAAACTCTGTTGGGTGGACAGCAATTGTCGGGTAGCTTAAGCGGAGTGTCCGCCCAATAGAGGGGTAATGGGCATGCTCCAATTCATAATGTTCTGTGAGAAAATGATCGCCCAAGAGGGGTATCCGCTAAATAGGAGTGTCTGTTAGCAGAGTTTTCACTGTAGTAGAGTCGTTCAAGGCATAAAAGTGGAATGCCAGGTAGTCGACTGATTTCGCTGTGCCAGCATCGGCTGCGTTAACTATTTGTTATGATAGCTATGCGTAGCTGTGTACATGAAAGTGAGCTGAGCTCAAGCGATAGGCAAAGTTTGAACTAATTTTAGGTGGTATTTTGTGAGGTCAAAAATATTGAATGGCACCTTAAGGCTCGGCCCGAATTGCGGAAATCTGTTTTAAAGTTGAGCGGTAAATTTGAAAAAAAAATACTGAGACAAAAATAATTTTCCTACGCCCACTGAAGGCGATACGCTCATTTCCATTCGCTGAAAACTTTGAAAAGGAGTGAAAAGTATATGAAATACCTAGGCCCGCGCACCACGGGTTTGTTTTCGTCAATCGATAGCTTGCCCCGTTTCCAAGCATTCGATTAAAATCGGTAACGACATTTTTAAGCAAATCTCTTAGGTTTTAAGAGACAGTGTAAACAAATTTGACATGTAGCTTTTATAATAGCATATACAGATCATGAATCTTATATTTCATAGCTATCGCCGAGCTCGTTTGCAATGTTTTTGTTGAAGTATTTTTGCATTACTCTACAAAAATATTAAAAAAAAGCGGTTTACATTTGTTATAGTCTTTAGATTTATTTTATATATTTTCAGATTCTGGATAAATGCGCAATTTGAAATGCAAATTACGTATTTCCAACAATATCAAACGACATTTGGCTACAAATTTTCTTTCTCAGATTAAACGCCCCGCTTAAGCGGGCATTTGTTATCATTTGTGTCCGTCTCCCAGTGCCACAAGCTGGTCGCAGTTACTTGTGTTTGCCAATTTTGTTGCAGCAGACGGCAATTTGCAGCTAGCGCAGCAAAAATTGTCGCACAATACGCTGGAAACGCAACAACGGGGCCAACAACAAATCTGACCAAATAAATACCAAAAATACAGGTAGCTACGGTGAAGCCACCTACGTGAGAGCTGTCCCCGGCCTCAACGTTAATTGACCTGGCCTAGAAGGCGCGCAGAGGATGGCAACCACTTCATCAAGCACGTAGTAGGGGGGGAGGGGGGGATAAAGCATCCTAGCCAGGCAATATCTAGTCGCCAGCGTGGACTAATTTTGCAAACGTGGCCAATCAGCGACGTCTTGAGCCTGAGCCAGTGGCATAACAAGAAATACTACGCTCTCAAAATGTGGTCGACTAGGAGTTAGCGTGTAAAATACCGAAGAGAGAAAACTCGAGAGCGAGAAATAATTTCAAAAACCGTGGAAGTATCGGGATCATGCACGAATTGTGCCCATCCAACATATTTGAAATTCCCTTTACTATTCTACCATATCCCAAAGGATTCAAATTCACATTGAAAAACTAGTTCGCATGCTTTTCTCCGCTGCACGTACATAATACCCCATTTCAACTAGCTACAGGGTATAAAAAAGCGATTTGCAAATGAACTTGAGGCTAGACTCAGTTTCAGGCAGCATCTAAATTGTATTTAGAGCCGCTTCAACTGCCGGCAACTGGAAGCTGCGGAGCTGCCAACTTGGTGAATTAAATCACGTACTAGATTAAAAATTGCGCATGAAATTAATAAAACGAGCAGTGCAATTGGGCGAGGGGTTCCGGGACGAACCGGTTGTAAAACCCTTTGATAAATATCAGACCTTAACGCACACACACACACACATAAAGACTGGACGCAGCAGCGGCCTTTGTCACTTCATAAATCGTGCGTTGTAAATTGAAACCCGCATTTAAAATACAAAAAAAAAAAAACCTACAACAAAAATACGAAAACAAAATGCGCAAAAATTTATGGAATTGTCAGCAGGTTTCAAGCTGCGCGCATTTCAATAAAAATCAATCAGCGAAATTTATAGAGCAACGCAGCCGGCACAGCCGACAGCTGTTTAACACTCGCCCAAGAGAGAGACTCGACTCAGAGCCCAGAATCATAAACCAAAGTCCCGGCTGAACCGTGCCACCCCTCCCCCGTCTGCTGTCCACTATAGCTATGTCAACGCGTAGGTGTTATGCAATGCATTTAAAGCACCAAGAAACAAAAGCCGCAGCAACCGTTGCGCAGCAGGCGCTCCACAGAGCTGAGTCACGCCCACAGACACCCACCCATTTACACTCTGCGCTCGACCCCTCCTCCCCTTACACAGCGCAAACACCTTGCTAAAAACCACTTAACCCATGACTGCCCACAGGAGCCCCGCTCAACGTTGCCTTGCTTTATGGCACACACAGCCCGCAACTGGCAATTGACTTTCATATATATCGCATATGCATGCTCGACTTTTGGACTATAAGTACTATATACGATGCCATATATTGATTTATCATATTTTGTGCGCGCTGCAATTGACAGGCAGTGATAAAAAACTAAAGTCGTGCATTTATTGTTTAACATTATGGCTGCATTGTGTATACTGTTTAACTAAAAAAAATAAAAACAGGTAATAAAGGCTATTTGCGCACGCCGAAGATCAAATACACTTATCGAATTATGGCTTAACGCTGTGTGAGGAAAGAGATGCGAGGCGAATTGTGAATCTCTGGCATGCTGATTGTTTCCAGCTAATTGCACAACATTAAAAATGTATTACAAAATGCACAAAATTGACATTTTCTATTAAACAAATTTTACTGTCTTTCGTCTTCGCGAGGGTTCGAACCAGCAACATTGTGGTCGATGTGCGGACATGGCCCGCAATATAAACATGTCAGCGATGTATTAGCAAAAAAATCAAAGCAAAACAAATATTTTGATTACTGCTGTGATCAATTTTGTTGTTGTTTTTGTTATAAATGGTAACAAATTTAAGCTGGCGATTTATCTCATGACTTTTCGTTTGCAAGGCAAAATTGTATGGTAGATAATCCGGTTTAAAGTTTGGTTATTGTTGAATACATAATTATCATTCCCGATTCAGTCTTAAAAAAAAAAAACATGCCGAGTTCATTCAATTCAGCCTGCCCCGTTTGTTAATAAAATGATTTGTGTTAAAATAAGCACGTAAGTGTGTGCTGCACTATCAGAATGGCCCGGAATGTAGATTTTAAGCAGAAGTTTTAGCTTAGTTCCAAGTATTGTTTATGTTATAACAGCACAAGTTAAATAAATTTCTGGTAAATATGTTCATTGATGTTAAAATCTGCGCGAGTTTTTCAACAGATAGGGAAATAACTATAAAAGCAAATGACTACAGGGAGCATAAAAAGGTTAGTAGAATAAATATGAAGACGTATGAATAAAATTTCAATAACATATTGATATTTTTGACATATTTAAGTTACAACGTATAACATAACAGATTGATGTTGTAATATTCTTTACTCAATCAAACGCTTATCAATCTGCCACTGCTTTGTCTGACTGTTGCTTTCCTGTGGCGAATGGAACAGTCAAAGTTGTACAATCTATGTCTCGCCTCGTGTGATTCGAAATTGGATGGTCTGGGTTCGATTCTAAATTGCGTCGCAATAAGCCTGTCGATCAATTGAACGAATTTTGCTATACCGGATATGAAAATTTCATAATCGAAAGTGAAAAGAAGATGTAAAAATTAAAATCAGTTCGTCGTTACAGCGGGAATTCTGGCGATTCGCTGTCCTGTCATGAGGAACATAGATGCCTTTGATGACAACACAGAGCCTTTGTGGTAATATAATACAAGCGCGTTAAATTTCCCATTAATCCAAATGGTAACAACTTTAGCTGCAAAATTGGCTAGCAATGATTGATAAATATATACCTTTAAAAATGTATATTATGTTTGAAGGTTTTGTCTACTTAATGTAGAGTAATATGCAGCCGAAAATTATCTAATGAGATTATTTCCACGTGTGAACCATTCATTCGACACACGTGGAAGTCACGATAACTGCATTCACAATATTCGGTGTTGCATTTAAGTATTAATAAAGTTTTGTTGTCAAGCTTAAACAATAAAATTTGTCAAATTGCCACAGTAGTCGAGAGCGGAGACAATTGCTGGCAAATGAATGCGAGTGGCAAATTGCAATTCGAATTGCTGAATGGGTGTGCCACGGATTCAGATCCATTTTCGTATACCTGTTCATTCGGTATTATGATTTCGTTATGCAACACGTTCTCATGATTAGGGAATATACATATTGTACACAAATTTAAAAACCTAAATTCAATGATAAGCGTGCAAAATAGTATGTTAAAAACCCAGGAAAACAATATGTTTTTAATGCCATTAATTCACTCCTGTTACTTCAGAGTGGTTTTTCACCAATTCTTTTGACTAGGAATTTAAAATCCAGCCTGGAGCTTACGTTGGCTTTAATTTTATTAAAACAGTTTGGCAAAAGGGTATTTAAGATTCCCCAAAACGGAGATACCAACTATTTCTTTATGCGTCGAAAACGGGGTTGGGCCCTAAGAACGTTAATTGCTAGTTGAGTGGAAATTGAGGTGGGGGCAGGAGTAGAACAGTTGACGCTCAAGTTCTGTAATCGCAATCACCTGAATGGCCTCCAATAATCAATTTAAGCGGGCAGCAAGACGTGGGTCGACTTGTGGCATTTACGACAATTTGGTAGCATTCGCTCGCACATTGAATCGTAAAAAGCGAAAGCATAATGAAAACATTCCACAAACCAATTCAATATTTTCGCCATGGGATGTACGAAAAACGCAAATTGAAAGCTTTTTTCATGCTAAAAGGGGCCAAAGGGGGCTGTGGTGTGCAGGGATCGCTGCCACTCGTGCCACAGCATTTTCAATTTAATTTTAGGAAATTGTCCGTCCAACTGACTAACGGGCCCCGCATAGAGTTGGGTCCGTTCTCATCTGAAATGCACATGAATCGGCCGGACGGTTTCATGCTTGGAATTCGTTATCAATTGCGAGGACCGAGAGCCCTTGATAACCCCCACCCCCAGGCTCCACATAAATACGGTCAGCATAAATTGTTCAAAAGCGCCGATAAAAATCGAGCCAGCAACTGGAAATGGCCAACTATTAATTAGAGCAGCACCACGAGTCAAATAATGGTGCAACAAATGGACAGCAAATGCGATTGGACTCCGGCCACAGCTGCCGCCGATTGCAGCCCGTTCCCAGCGGCTATAGAACTGACCCCCAGCCCAGACAAGCGACAGCGTGCGGCGCCCCAAATGACACATACACACACTGAGACCAATTGACAACGGCCTGCAGTTCGGTGCGCTGCCAGGAAAATGACGCAGCAGTTATAATTTCTAAGAAAAATTGTAGTGGAAGGATACCCTATTCAGTTGAATGGGAGTTGGGAGGCAGTAAGTTGTATCCGAAGAAAAAAAAGAGTATTTTAAATAACAATTTGATTAACAGGTCGAAGTCGATTGAAATATTTAACTTAGTCGCTTAATATGGGTCAATTTTCAGTGCGATTTTATCAAAGCTAATTTGAGAGCTGGCAAATAAAATTGGAACTGGCTGAACATATTTTTACCACCCGTGAGCTGTTGCGTTTTTAGAGACTAGACTGAAGTTTAGTTTGCCTATCGCCGGTTGAGTTTTTGTCTACGTCTCTGGCCTGGTTGTCACTCGCAGCAATTTGCATATCAGCTATGTGTGCGTGAGTGTGTATGTGTGCGTGTGTGTGTGTGTGGCTGGGAGAGTCTTGTGATAGGCATTTTACGTCTGGTCGCTGCCCAGTTACCGACTGACTGCTCATTGTCGTTTCACTTGGCCATATTTTGGCGCGACTTTATTGTAGGCCAACTGCCAGCCGCCAGCCGTCAGGGCCTGGCTCTGATCTTGTGCACACGCCTCTCCTGGCCAACACGAACACAGTCCAAAATGTCAACTGCACTGCTCCATTGATGGCCAGCGCGTTGTTACGCATAATTTTATGTTATTTTCTTTTTCTTTAAATGCTCTATAGAGCAGCTAACCGGAATATGCATAAGCTTACATAATTTATCTTAATCACAGATATATTTGGATTATAATATATATTTGGATTATAATGAAACCTTAACTACGAAATTTGGTTAAGAATACGCCAAGTCTAAATTATCTAGATCTAATCACCGATTGTTTGTGCACTTGACAAATCGATTTCGAAAATGTAATTGCTGGAATACATTAATACATTTTCAGCTTCAGTTTTAAATGTTTTTTCGTACTTTGAAAAATAAAGTCACCATTTATAAATCCTGCATAGCTCCCGCCTGGCGTTATGGTATCCAGGTATATGGCATTGCTGCAAAGTCCAGTCTTTCAAAAATCAGGGTGCTCCAAGCAAAAACGCTCCGATATCTGTCTGGTGCCCCCTGGTATATGAGAACCTCCGACTTGGAAAAAGTCTTAGGAGTGCCCAAAGTCGGGGACATAATAAATATACAGGCCGCAAATTATATAGCGCGACTGAGAAGTCATCCTAATCGACTGGCTAGGCGTCTTCTGAATAGGCGCAGAATTGGAGGACTCCGAACGCGGAGGAGACTACGAAGGTCTCACCCAATAGATCTCCCAGATCGATTTATATAGTTGACACTGTAAATTTGTATATAAGACTTACCAGTAGAATAAGTAGATTGTAAATATTCATACAAATTTAATTTAAGTTGTTCCAGATAATAACAGTAAAATTAAAATAAAGCTAAACTTAATAATCATCAAGTACTTTTACTAGCCGTATGCATTTATTATATAAGTATATTGTAAACAGGACGTTCGGAAACTGAAATATTTCGCAAAACTGAAGTTTTAACGTGTCTTGTATGCTGTGATGAGGAGTGTCACTTCCAATATTTCATGCATGCGATACATAAATGAGTTTTCAGGAAATAACCATTTCGAGTCCTTAACACAAGCTTTCAGTGGAACATTCCCTACTAGAATCGAACACAACAAATAATTATAAATTAATTTAATTTTTAATAATTAATTAATTATTTAGAATCATAGCTTAGACACAGCTCTAGCCGAACATAAAAGCGCATTTGCATTTCGTGGCAGCCACATGCACAAAAATTCGCGTTTAGCCACTTGGCGCTGAGGTCGAGCGGTTTTTTGAATTTGAATTTTTTTCTTGTCAACAGCTTTGGCAACGGCAACAAACTGCGTCATTGTCACTGTTGCCGGCTTTGACACATAATTCTCGAGTTACATAAATCGCATAACTGTGTCATGTCTGACGCGTTGCCAGGGCCCCGAGCCCAGTGACTGACCCACTGCCGCTGCAGCGCACGCAACATTCCAGCTTGCAACTTCAATTTAAGATACAGATACAGATGCAGATCAGATGCAGTTGCTGTTGAAGATATGGCTACTCATTCTGAGCGCGTGACTGAAATGCGTGTCGCACTTTGACCACTTTCTGCAGCCGCTTCCCTCTCGCTTTCCATATCCCCCTCCCAAACTCCTTTAGCCTTTCTCTTTGGCTACCAACCGGTCAATTGCTGCGCTGACATTTGGATTCGAAATAAGTTTACGGGCATCGCTCATTGTTGCTTCGGATTTGGAACCGAGTACTGAGAGTGCACAGAGTATCGAGTATTTTGTGAATCCTTTAGCATTGGCTTTTATTATGCTAATTTTATATTCCCATTGTTTCAATTCACGCATATCACTTTATTATGAGCCCTTGGTGCTCTGAAGAGGCTGCAGCTATGCAGGGAGTAGCTCATTTGCATGGCGGCTGCCATTTTTGGTCAGCAAAGAGCTCAACCTCAACTGTATGCAAATTTCTTTGCTTTTGCTTGGCTGCTACTCAACTCGAGCAGTAAGTCAAATCACAACAGCTTCGAGTTTCCTTTGTGCTGTCAGCGACGAAGCAATCATCAATAAAACCGGCCACTGGGTCCACATGGCTCCACTTGGCCCACCAAACAATGTCGAAATCCAGCCAAAAAAAAAAAAACCATTAGCACAATATCCAATGACAACAGAAACAAGACAAAGGAGTTAATATGGGACGGTGGTGAGGAACACGAATGTCTAAACACCCTAAATGAAACGCAGCATTGAGAGTTCGAGGAAATTAGAGAAATACAAATCATAGGGAAAAACCATTTTGAAATATTATACATATTTATCAAGCTTCAAAAAATACCGACAATCGATTGAAAATATTAAATTTAGTTAATAATAAGTATTTTATAGAAAAGTATTATTGAAATATTTTAGATCTAAATTGAAAATAAATCTGTTCAAAATATATTACAAAAGTTTTATTTTTATTCATTAACATAATTATCTAATATATATTAATATAATATTATAATATAATATAAAACAAAAGTAAATATGTATACTTTTTATTAATGGTCGAAAGAAAAATCGAGAGTCAGAATAAATAAAAATACATATGAATAGAAAAATTAAAAGCTGAAAGCCTTATTATAATACAATGTAATAACAAAGATTTTAAATTGTAGATTTAATGATCCAAGATCCATTTTCTTCGATTAGCTCTCAATTGAAATTCTCCTGAAAAAAACTACAGTCACATTCAAAATTCTAGCAAATTTTGTGAAAAATTGTAAGCTTAAAGAAAATATTTGGCACAAGGATATAAAAGATATTCAAGATCGATAATTGTCATGAATTGTATAAAAAAGGAAATAATGCATTGAATTTATTTTATTGAACGCTATTTGCGTTACAAACTTGACGGATGAAGGTTCATGCCCGCTGGCAAATGCAGTAAGGAGCGAACTTTACATACTTTGCGGCAATTGAACATTTGTTTTCATTCAGCGCAAAGTTGCATTGAAAAGCGTACCGAAAAAGTGATTGATGTCGTTGTAGTCGAGCGCCAATAAATTATCGAAAATAAAAGAAAAAAAACCAAAAAAGGGGGGAAGAAAAAATGGTTAGCTGGCCCGGCCATATGCTCGAGTGGTCGAGTTAATGATTTGGCAATAATATAAAATTTGTGCAGAGAGCGCAATCGTTTAAGTGGCAAGCGGAAAATTGCACACGAAATTCCAAATGTTGCACGCGGCGTATGAGTAATGCGCCAAGCGCGATGTGCTGAGGCGGCAATTACAGGCACAGAACAACAACAAATCAATTAAAACAAAATACAAAAACTAGCAGTTTTTCTTTTAACAACTTGAACGCCCACCAGGCCCAGCATTCAGTTTAAAGATTTCACAGCGCCAATTGGGAGAGTTTTGCAGGCAGGGAATTACACGATTTACGGGGCGACAATTGTCCGTCCGTCTGTCTGTCTGTCGGACACTCGAGCCGCTGAAGTTACTGTAGCTGTTGCTGTTGCAGTTGCAGTTGAAGTTGCTGTCCCTGTACCTGGCGAAAGGTGCGCCTGCGCATTTTTCAACTGCAACACGAATTGTTGTTAGAGCTGGTTGCATGTCGCCCCGTTGCTGTTGCCGTTACTTTCTCGGCACCGTTTGCAACATCCGCCTCAGTTGGCTGTCAGTTTTCCCAAATTGCGTATGCGCTGGGACAAAGGTGCAACAGAGGCAACACACAGTTGGATTTTGTGCCAGGTTGGTTTGCCTCGCCACTTTATCTATGTATGTGCATCTTAATTGTCAGCTGGTGTGTTAGTGGGTAACTGGGCATGTTGTTGCCAGCCATGGCACAATTGAGGACCCAGTTTAGTGCCAGTTAGGTGCCACAGTCACAGGAGATGGCACAGCCAGAGTTAACCACAATTTAGTTGTGGCTTAGTTCATGAGCTGTCATTAATCGAGACAACGGCGATGATTTAGTGCTTAGATATGCCCTGCAGTCAATTACAGATCAATGCAACACAACTGCAGAAAATGCTGCTGTGAAAAGCTGTGGAGGAAAATCTTAACAAATTTACAACTTTTTGTTCGGCAACTCCCTGGGAACGAGGTTAAATTGGAAAGAGCTTCTCATGGGGCGTTATCATTGGCGCATATTGCCAATTTTAATTATTTCAAATTGAGCTTTTCAGATCAAATGGTCGTTGGTTTGGTTTTCATCTCGAACTGATTGCCTGCCGTGAACTGGATTTCGTGAACTTGATTTTCCACATCAATAATGTTGGCTCAAACCTTGGCTATAATACTATCCAATATTAATGAAACAATCCAGTTTTTGCTTTATATCAGCCCATTCTACTAAAAATATTCCAGAATCTACCCAAAATTGTAATCTAAAATGTAATCAATGCTAGGGCTCAAAGCTAGTTATGCTTTAAATGTGAGCCTCGAACTCATTTTGTGGTTCGGTTCAGTTTTTCGGCTTAGCTGCTTTTTGTTTAATGTTAAAAGTTCGTTTAATAGGGAAAAATAAATTGTAATACAGAGCTTGAAGCGATTCTCTTCAAACCGTCTCAATGAGTTAAGCTCGGTAGATTGCGCATATTAGAATGTGAATAAGATAAATCTGTGCGCTACTAAAAATGATTACCAAATAAGTCATTAATTTCAGTGCCAAAAAATAATTTTATCTTTGGAAGTTATGGATGGTATATATATATACATATGTAAGTTTTTCCTGAGTTGAAATTCAAAATATACTTATTATGTAAAAAGAAGCTTGCTTACATCACAACGATTTCCAATTTTATTTAAGCTACATTTAAAAGACTACTATCGCATACCAATGCATTCATTTGAATTACCATGAATAAGCGAGCGTTTATGTCTGTGTCTATGGTTCAAAAATCTGACAAACTAGTTAAAATTTGGATACATAAATAAGTCTAATTAAGTGTAAAATTAAAACGTCGCATGGGCGGTCGGCTGGTTGGCGAGACTTCCAGGCTTACGTTGGCGCAGGGGCAAACCTTTGGCTGGCCAGGTGAGTTCTTGTTGTTAGGGCTATTGCTGCCGGAGGATTGTGATTTGGGTGCACTAAGCGCCGACTTGTGCAGTTGGAAGCCATAGATGCTGCAAAAGAATGTGCTTAGGATTGTAGCGTTTGGGCAGAAGTTAGGACTGACCGTGGCGTATACTTCTCGACCGGCGGTTCCGGCAACAGTTGGGGCAACTGCATAAAGAACATGTGGGGAAAGCTGCTGCCAAACATTGCCCCATCGAGCAGAGCGCAACGCGCATGTGGCTGATAGACATCCCTACAGCGCGGACAATAAACCTTGACATGGGACTCGCCGAAGCGATCCGATAGGCCCACGGGCAGCACCAGCTGACCGTTGCAAAAGATGCGTGGACAGATGCCAAACTCACCCCGCTGATACTTCTGGCACATGTCATCGATGCCCCGCGTGGTTATGATGTAGCGTGCATGGATCAATCCATACAGCTGTGCCGTCAGCTCGGGATCTGTGTCCATTGGATTGAATCCATAGTCCGTATCAAATTCTGTGTCGAGTATGGCATCCAGTGTCTGGTGAAAGCTCGGCACTAACACTTCCAGACCGGTTAGGTTGAATCTGTCCTGGACGAATTCAAAGGGCACGCGACACAGAAAAGCATTAACCTGCAGGTTAACGAACCAACCTATCCAAGTGCCATCCGACATGATAGAGTGACTGCTGTTGCATCTACGTGTATATGGCAGATCGTATATACACATTCGATATATATTTTTTTAAACTTATTTACTCATTTACACATTCACTCACTTGTGCGACATGTTCTTCTTCACAAGGTGCGGATTTCAAGATAAGTGTGATTAAATTTATTTACGCGGTTGACTAGCAAATGTGTAAATACTCATGTGCGTTGGAAAAAAACTAATTGTATGGACTTGAAAATTGACATTGACAGCTGACCGGTTAGTTTACTAGGTTTTTATTTGAATATATTTTTTTTATTTTGTAAAGCTTACTATTTACTTTCTTTTGAGAAATTTCTTTTAGAGCGCTCTCTTACCTTAAGTCAGCTCAGGCAATTCAGCTGCGTTATGCAACACTGGTTAAATCTAACAAGATTGGTTTATAACAACACCAAACTGAAAACACTGATATTTATGAAAGGCTCTTTGAAAAAAAAAACTACTTTCCACAAAATGTTTTTCCTCTCATAGAAGAAACAAACGTTTCCCAACATTGGTTTTCCCTTAAGAGCTTAGTTTAAAAAACTGCACTACACTTGCCAACAATGATATTTTTATAAGCTCTTCGTAAAACAAGAAAGATACTGAACTCCATAATGGCTGCCTACGGTGTTCTGCAGCCGCATAAAATTCCACATAAATGCCGCCCAAATAAATAATAGTGTTGCTTAACAGAGTTGGTAACAGCTACTCTGCTGGAAGACAGCCTTAATTAGCACAGCGCCGGAGACAGCGATAAAAAGCAGTAAATACAATTTTTGGCTTTTGGTCATTTATTCGGCAAGTGAAATTCACTTAAGGCATTTGAGAATATGTGTGTGGCCGTGTGTGTATGTCTTTATATGTGTAAAGCTGATTATTGATCGAAGTGTTGCAGCAGCCATTACATTTCCGCTTTGCTGCTTCGTTGCAATTGGAAAGCGCTTGCGCACACCTTTAATTTAAGGTGTAGAGAGAACGTGAAGAGGTAAACAGACAGAGGGGGAGAGGGGCGGTGGGCGGTTTGGAGACGTCGCGTCATTCATTCGTGCACTCATTCGTGCACTCATGCAGTGCAGTTAGTGAGTCGGCCAACGCGCTTACTTGTCATTTGATTAATGAGACCACGCTCACCCATCGATCTCCATTTAGCAGACTCCTGCCTCACCCTCACCCCACCTGGCGAGCCCAACAGCAGACAGCCGGACAGTTGGCGAACTGAAAGCATGAATAATGGGGGCGTTGCCAACTTTGCTACAGGTACGAGTATTCGCAGCTAAAACAACGAAAGCAGCAACAACATTGTTGTTATGCCCCTTTTAATGGCGTTCTAATTGCGCGAGTTTTGAGCCTTCTCCTACGGCCATGTTGCCGCTGCCACTGCCTCTGACGACTGATGCGTGAAATTTTTCGTATGTGTGTGCTGGCCCAGTCACTACTACAGTCAGACAGGGGGCGTGCCCAGTGACACGTCTTAACTGACCAATATATAAAGCCAACGCAGCGCGTCAATGTGCTAAGCCATTGCCCAACAATGTTGCATAGCTGTTGCAATTGTTTTAGTTGTTGTGGCTGTTGTTGTTGTTGTTTTGGTTATCGTTGTCATGGCTGGAAACAATATTTGAGCTAAGCGACTGCTGGCAGCTGTTCATTGGCTCGTATCCGCCGCCTCTTGAATGCTGTTGACTCAATATAAGGGTTCTTAACATTTATTTTAAAGTGGAGTGCGAATCAGCATGAAAATTCAGGAAAATAAACTTCACGTTTACAAAATACCGTGTACTCGGTATTTTTATACCCTGAACCCATTAAAAATGGGTAGAAGGATATATTGTATTTGTGCAAAATCCAAATGTATATAACAGGCAGAAGGAAGCATCTCCGGCCCCATAAAGTATATATATTCTTGATCAGCATCAATAGCCAGGTTGATCTAGCTCTTTCCGTCTGTCCTTCTATCCGTCCATCTTTATGAACGAGACGATTTCAGAACATATAAGAACCAGAGACTTAAAATTCTTAACGCATAACCGATCATCGTAATCCTATTTTTATACCCTGAACCCATTAAAAATGGGTATTTGTGCAAAATGCAAATGTATGTAACAGGCAGAAGGAAGCATCTCCGACCCCATAAAGTATATATATTCTCGATTAGCATCAATAGCCGAGTCGATCTAGCCATGTCCGTCTGTCTGTCCGTCCGTCCATATCTATGAACGCAAGGATCTCAGAACCTATAATGGGTAGAGACCTGAAATTTTGGATGTAGGTCCTCCTAGTGCCTGTATGCATGACACACACATATTCATGCTCGTCTGCTTCGCATTCTATCGCATTCTAACAGCATTGTAATTGCGACTTTTTTCTGTGCTGCTATTTTAATTCGTTTTTAGTAATACGGTCAGTTTCGAGTTGGAACCCTTTTTTTTTAAATTTATCTTTATTATTTCCGACGAGCGCGTTGCGCGAACTGCATTTGGCATTGTAATAAGAGGGTTTAGGGTATTCCCTAGTCGGGAGCTCCCGACTAGAACCTCTAACTTGTTAAAAGTAAATGAATGGATATTCTGAGTAAGAAACAACTTACGTAGAAAGCTCTCCAACAGAAAATCAAAAAAAAATGCACTTGTTTTCTGCACATATTGATCTTAAGGCTGTTGTTCAGCTGTTTCAGCATATACAAACTATAAATTAATAGGCCAATGGGATGCTGGGTGCTCTGCCTCCCCAGCAACGCAAAGGCGCCAATAATGGCCCCTTGTGAGAAGTAATTTAAAAGGCAGAACCCTATTTTGGATCGGTCTGTCGCAACGGGACGACAAATATTAATTGCATATGAGTGCGCCACAGACATAAAAATGAGCAGCAATTAATATGCGGGAATATTACCCTAGACCATTCCGACTTATTTCATATAACATCGCACATCTATCCCCATCGACCACTCCGGGAAAAAAGGGAAGAGTAAAATGTACAAGAAGAAGCACTCCTAAACGAAATCTAATTTACAATAACGAGAGCGCCCGAGCCCTTGTGGGAGATTCTATTGTTGGGGATTTATCACAAATACATATACACAGTATATACAGCAATATATATATATTTTTGCTCTGTAACTGGTAAGCAAATGTGAGTCGGGCACATCAACGCGGAATGTCATAAGTTTGACAGCGCACAATTTACACGTTGATGGAAAAGGATACTGGGAACGCGCGCAAGATACGCTCTATAGATGCGCATTTGCTTTGTAGATACAAGCATGTAGATACAGAAACAGATACACATGCAGATATAGAGACTTGTGTATGTGTCCGTACGCAAAGTGTGAAAACTCATTTGTATCAAATTTCACATACACGGCTGAAATGGATAGAGGAAGAGGAGGAGCGAACGCGGGGGCGACCGAGGGCAGGTCTCGCACACACAAATTGATGTAATAAACTCTACGCGACTGCGGCGCTGACAGGACAAACTTGTCGATGTCGATGAGAATGTGACTGGGTATGAGAATGACGACCCTCCTGACAGCCAGTGCTGTCAGGCAGGGGTGCTAACCCGCAGCCAATACGGGCCTAGACTGGACGAGCTGTATATTTGGCATACCCTGCACTAAAGTGAAAAGGATATCTGAGCTGGTAGAGAACAATTTTAATGTATATATTAAAGAATACAAAAAAAAAGCTCTGAAGTTAATATATATATATTAAAATATTTACTTTAAAAGAAATCTCCAATTCCAACTTGTTCCTTTCAAAAATCTCCGAAGACAAAACAGTGAAAACAGTTTTAAATAAAATAAAATAATTAAAATTAGTTTTTAATGGGAAATTTAATAATAGAGGAAAACGAAAACGTAATAAAAGAAAATAAGAAAATATTATAAATAAAATATATTTCCAGGGTATTTACATTTGCTCGAAGCATTTAAACTGTGTTTTTGTGCCCTGCGCTCCTAGCCAGTCACTCACAGAGTTTGACATTTTTGACATGGTTTGTAATTGACACTTGCACTTGCTACAACAGCAGCACCACCGCCAGCAGCACCACCAGCAAAAGCAACAACAACAAAAACATGATATTGTATCTGTATCTGTGTGCAGCTCCATCTCCATCTCATCATCACGTGTCTATATCTCATGCTGCCATTCCCAAAATGATTTATTTCATCACTTGCGAGCCACAGTAGAAAAAAATATAAATAAGAAGCAAACATCACATTTTTGAAAGGAAGAAGAGGCGTGTGGAGTCGAATGGGAGCAGGGACTTGAATGTCAGTCAAATTCGTTGCGATGAAAAATATGTAGACCCATTACAAAGCTACTTTCTTGCCGTTATTATATTATGCCACTGCCAAAGATTTGTCATTTGCTGCGTACCCTGCAAGCCCTGCACCAGTTCTCAGCACTCAGCTCTCAGTTCTCAATTCTTACTTCACAGTTCCCAGTTTCCAGCTCTCGGTCTGCGTGAGCCCACAAATTCGTCTCTCTTTCTGTCACTGTCTGTGCCTGTCATTGACGCCCAATTGATGGCTACAAATTGTGCGTGGTGATTTTTATTAGATTTGATGTGGTAAACAAGTCGTTCGTGTGTGGGGCACAAAGAGTGGGTGGGGAACACAGTGTCTTGGCAATAAGTGCTACAGATACAAAGCTGCGTGCACAAGGGCTGTATAAGAAAGATATAATAGCAAACAAAGTTCAGCTAAGTTTGCAAAAATATCTATTTATATTTATATATATATATATATATATATATATATATATATATATATATATATATATATATAAACATTTTATATATTATATAAAAATATAAATATAGCAAAACATGACTTTGGTGAACTGAGCATGAACTTTTTCAGCCGAAATACTAATCGAGTAATCAATATAATTGCGGAATTTTAAAAAATATATATATTCAGGCATTAGAAATAAGTTACTCTAGTATTTTAAACTGATAATCACCTAGAAGTGCTTAATTAAATCGTATATATATGTTGTTTAAAGAAGAAATAAGTAAAACCTAAGAGCATTTGCTTTGTACGTACTCTAAAAATAATTATAATCTAATTTTTATTATATTACACAAAAAAAAACATTATTTAAACTTTAATAGGTATAATTTTAAAATTATCTTAAGTAAACTCATGCTCAAAGTACCTACAAATAAATGTATTTAACCAGATGTCCTTAATAGCTTAGTAAGCTTAATATTTGAATGTGTTTTCATTGAGTTATTGGGTTTCCAGCAAGTACAATAACATTCGTTTAAATTCGAATATTATCAATTTATTTTTTCGAGGAACTATATTAATAGTTACTTTAAGTAGGCTCCACTTGCAACGACTTGCAACAATTTCATAGAAAGCGCATTTGATGGGACTAATTAGCATTTGAAATAATCAATTCAACTGTCTTCGCAACTAATTTGTTCTTATAATCTCTGGACCACATCTACAGTGTGTAACTGAGCCAGCCAATCTGCCTGCTAATTAAAGTGCTATATATATGCTGTTATCTTAGCTCATCAATCTAAACATTCATCTAGTTATCTGGCAGCTGCATAGCATATCTAGAAGATGAATCCCGTTTTCAAGTGCAGGCATTCCGTTTGCATTTCGTGCCATTCACAAAGATTATTCACAAATTAACACGAGATCAGTTGAAATATTACCCGGTTCGGTTCCAGCCACAGTCGCAGCCGGAGTCGCAGTCAATCGGAACTGCAGCCACAACGTGCTGGCTCATAAATCAGTTGAACGAACTGAAAGACAACAACAGCAGCAAGCAAATGGAAAACAAAATATTCAAAGAGCGCCACGCACTTTCACACACAATTTTCTGCACGCACTCAGCCAAAAAGCGTTAATTACACTAATTATGTGTGTTTGTTGTTGTTGTTGTTCTTGCTGCTGGGATCCATGATAAAGAAAATAAATATGAAAAAAAAAAACTAAAATATCATTTCGTAGCGCGGAACACTTTGAAGTGATCCAAATAAAAATGCAGACACACCTCAAAAAAAAAAAAACATAAAACTAAAACAGAAACAAAACTCTTTCAAAGCAATTATGTGAGCCAAAGGTTTCAATGAGAAAGAGAGACAGAGAGAGAAAATAATATTACGTATTGAAGTAAATACATAAATCTTGCTTAAGGTCTGTCTGACCTGAAGTCTCAACGGAAACACCGTAGCCCGGAAGTCGAACTTAGATAATACACATGGGTCCGGTTTTTGGGCTTTTGTGAGACAGTTTCTGCTGCTGTTGCGGCTGTTGTGAGCTTCCCAAGGGCTCCCCTTTCTGCTGATTAACATAAGCCCTAATTGCTTAATTCGATTGAGCCTATTCTTAAATGATGGCACATTTGCTTCTAATATTTGTGCGTATTGCTTATGTTTTTTTTTATTAATTCTAATTTTCGCTTTTGCGCTAATTGCCGCAAACGCCCCAAACTAATTTGAAGGCGTTCGTTTTAGCAGCAACGGACAATCAAGGAATATTGAAAATTTGAATCCAGTCGAAGTCCTAATGCTCTTGCATCGAGAATTATATAGCTTTGCTTAGTTGTAAACTGATATACTCATGGTTGAAACATTTGTAATACCTGGTAACTATTTTTTTCAGTTTTATCATCTGTTTGTGTATCAAAGCTTTTCTTTTGCTGGGCATCAACTTATTTAATTTCTGACTCAACGAAATCTGCATGTAAAGACTAAAAGTAACACGAGATAATAATCTATTATTTAAAAAGTTGGTAGTTTCTGTCTTAAACAGGTTCACAAAATCCAAATACTCTGCGGTAAGTGTAATAAAAAGTTTATTTATGCTCGTCTATTATTTGGCGGCTAATTAGCTTTGTTTTTTCTGCCCGCCGACTGTTGCTAATTGTTGTTGCAAGTCTTTCTATATTAATTATGGCCAACGTTTTGCACAAAAGTATCTGTATCTGTTGCTCTGTCTGCATTTGTAGCTGTGGCCGTAGCTGGGCAAAGCGTGCCCAAAACAAACAGCCGCAGCAGGAGAAACGCATCAGTTAGTCAACTGTGCAAATAGTTGTCACCATTTGTGGCAGCCACATGTGTCTGCCAGTTTCTACCCAGGCCACATATGCCTCCCTTTGGCTGTGTTGCGCTTGGCCTCAGAGATTTTACGTTAAATTATACGGTCTGACTGAAGTGATAAAATGTTGCACACGCGGCATGCGACATTTAGTTGGCAGCATTGACAGTCAAAACGGTTGCTGGCAGCCAACAGGCGAACTCAGCCTGGGCCCAAAGTCAAACAGATGAGAGATGAGATGCATTTTTATCATCATTGTAATGATGCGACTGCAAAGGCAACTCAAGATGCCACAAGTGCGATAGCTCTGGTTGCGTGCCACAAACTTTGCACAGTTCCACAACAGTTTTTAAAATAACGACTTGTTGAACCAACTTTGATCTTAGTTCTAAATGCATTTTTATTAATAAGGAGAGGTTTATTATGGAAGTTCCTGAGTTACATCAATTTGAAATAATAAAATTGATCCATAAAATTAGCAATTTGTTATACCCTTGTAGGGAGAATTTTAATTATTATATAACGCATAGAAGGAGACACATCTGAGCCATAGAGTACATACTATACTATTCCATATCAGCATTGTATATCATCTTGAAACTTTGTATAGGTCCGCCTCTCTGTTGCAGGGAGTACATGTGCATGTCAGAACTGACCGGATCGGACCACTATATATGTAGCTGCCATAGAAACAAACGGTCCAAAAGTAAGCTCTAGATGAAAATTGTTTTGTTGATCAAGATATCTTACCCAAACTCGGTATTTATAATTTTTACTATGCTCCCTACATGGGTAGGGAGGTATGGAAACCTTTCATATATTAATATATAATATCTTAAGATAACTTCACCAAACGCTCGGTTTATTACTTCCATTATGATCCGCTTATATACGCCAAATCTTATCAGCATCGGACTACTATATCATATAGATGCAATAGGAAACTCAGCATTTGCGAGCCGCACTCTTTTTACATATATGTAAAAGGGCAATGTCCGAAGATATCCTTACATTCTCGATTTTAATTTCCTTTCCAGTTAAAACTATGTTCAAATTTGTTATTATCTTCCATCTAATTTTCTAAGTATTTCAGCACTTATTGGAATATTATTTTTGAGCTACTCAGTATAAAATAGATTTCCTGGCATTGCCAAAAGATGGCGCCAGTCATAATAACCTGCCAAATTAACCCAGAGCGTATCAGAAAACTCGGCTCAATCAATCAATGCAAACAGGCTTACCTGTAGATACGCAGTTTCCAAATATGACTACAGATGGCGCTATCAGAGCTCAAACTAGATCATATGCCCATGATCCAATAAGAACTCAACTTTAATGAAATCTTTGAAACCTTTTTAGGATGTTTCTATCAATATTAATCTGAGACTATAAGTACAATTAAACCTTTGACATACCTTAATTATATATAACAATGAATATTCCTTGGCTAAACAATCTCTAATTGTGTTGTCAGTTCCATTTGGAGCACTCGCATATCAAACAAAAACCAACAACAAAAACCAGCTCGCAACTTAATTTGAAAAACACAAAACTAAATAAATAAATAAAAAGAAGAGAAAAAATACTGCTACTATTATAATCAAATGCTGCCCTGACATATCAACCACGGGCGCAACTGAGCAGAAAAACGCCAAGCATTTCCAAAACAAATCCATCATGATGTCGTTGCATGCGCTTTATATGCATGCATACATACATACATACATAAATCTCGATATGGGAACCGCCCTGAGTTTAAAGCCCAGCCAAAATGAACGAAACTTTCAAAATTTATGAGCGCGACCAAAGCGGATGAGTTGACAGCTGACCAAGAGAGTGAGAGAGAGATAGAGAGATAAAGCGAGAGAGAAATGGAGCAAACGATCATCTGTCATAACTTAAATTTTGACAGCTGGAAAGAGCCGAAAGACTTTCCACGTAGAACTCTCAAATCGAGGCCCCAGAAGTAAGCCCCAAGAGCCGCGTTTTGTTTTGATATTGCAACTCAACTATAAATTAAGATTTATTATACATTTGTTGCTATACGCCCCCACCACACCCCATCCCACCTCACCCCACCCCACCGCACGCCCACTAACAGGCTGTATGGCTTTCAACGCCCGCGCAATTATAGAGCATCATGTTGTTGATATTGCTGTTGTTCTTGTTGTTGTTGTTCTTGCACTTGTTCAATTGCATTTGTTGTTGCTGCATGTATTCAAATGTTATATTTCCTCTGCTCATTCATCAAATGTTGTGGGCTTGTTAATGTATCTGTATCTACGGCATGCATCTGCATATGTATCTGTGTGCATTTAAATGCGCTGCATGCATAATTTGTTTTGTTGCCGTTCTTGTTGTTGTTGGCTGCCTGCCTGCTGCTTTTCGTGCGCATGAGAGACAAATTTGTGCGTGTCATCAATCAAAAATTAAAACAATTCAAATGCTGATGAATTAATTAAAGTTACATGACGCCTCAACATGGTGAGAACAGAATCTTTTTGGCATTATTCACTTTAACCAAATGACAAATTTTATGCACTCGTGAACTTGTCTTAAATAAGCGTTGTCAATTGCAATCGGTTTCAATTTGAATATGTTATTAAACCTAAATTGAAGAGGAATGTACATAAGATATTTTTACATATTAATAAGTTAAAAATTTAGACAACAATTTTTGCATTGTATTCAACATTTATGTTCAAAAAGTGAACTACAAACATGTATTTCATAATATTTATAATTTTAAGTATTAAATTAGTTATAAATAAAAAGTTTTTAGAGAAAAAAATTATAAGTATCAATGAAAGTACCAATTTATGATTTAGTAAAATAAATATTTTTTAGATGCCAGAAAAAATGTATATTTAATATTATTTCAGATACATTTTTATATTGTAGCCCCTATTCACGAATCTTGCGTTTTTATTTTAAATTAACAGAAACGATATTTCAACCAAATAAGAACCATAAATAATTACTAGATAAGAAAACTTAAATATTCGATTTAATCGCATGAGAAAAACAGGATTATTTTAATTTACACCTGACAAATCTAGAGAAAACGAGTTATAAACGACAAAACCCTCAATGGAGTTCATTAAAAGGATGCAGCTGCAGTTAGAAAATACTCAAACCCGAACCCAAACCCAAACCCCTAACAACGGTAGCCGAACACATCTGTAAAGTTGGCTACCAAACAGTAGTTGGCGATACCAGGAAAAATCGAATGTCCATAACAACGCGTAGTCGTAGGTAGTCAATTTGTACGCCCCCATTTTGCTAAGCCAGTCAAGGACTCGACTGAAGATATTAAATGCGATCATAAACCGCTGATACTACTCCTTTTTCTATGCTCTTGGTCCTTGTCAACGCCTCCACCACGAACTACTGGATGTGAGTTTAAGTTATGTGAATTAAGAGTTGGTACTGTTCTCTGTCTCCCTCTCGCTCGCTCTCTTTACGCCAAGAGTGTAGCTGTACTAGGCTGAAAGTTAATAGCATTGCGCGCCTAACCATGTGCTTCAATTTATAAAGGGACCCGAGCAGATATGTGTCCTTAGCAAGGACATGCCTGGACATACAGATGTATGCGTGAGGGCGAGGTTGTGGTGATCAAGATATGAAATGTGTGTCATCATTAGTACGCTGACAAAGCCAAGTCAAGGGCTGTTGTCCTTATTAGACGCATACGAGGGAGGGTGACGGGGGCAGCGGTTAGTCACAAAACGGTTATGTAATAAGAAAATTCTATTATTTTCCATTCGATTCGATTGATTTTCACTTGACTATTGTGCAGCCATGGGATTGGATGTTCTTCCGCCAACAGGCACTGTAATAGTTAGTTTCTTACCTGCCACATACCCCCGCTCCCCAGTCACCTAACCACTGCAGGTTCCCCTTCTCAGAAGCTCGTTGTTTTCCTTGTTCTGTTTGCTTATTTATATAAGTAGAGCCGCAGGAATGAACACACACTCACACACACACATTGTGGCTGGTCTTCTAGTTGTGTGGCATGCCACAGCATAGACACATATTTATTTATTATTGACGACAGGACACAGGTCAGTGAACAGGACAGTGGACAGGACAGTACACAGTTCAGTTCGAGAGGCATCTGACATATCCAGCTCCAGCTCTAATGCCTGGGCGTAAGTGCTTCGTTTGCGCTACTTATGAGATACTTCAGAGCACAACGCGTGCAACTATTTACTTCGTAACGGAGCAAGGCTTGTGGCATGGTCATTCACTTGCAGCTGCATATTAAAGCAAAAAAAAATATATATATATAAACTTTACCCAGCCATAATTCAATGGGGCACGTGTTGCATGCTGCACGAAACTCTTTTGCTGCACACACTTCAACCTTACCAGACTCAGACTAATGGTATCAATTTTCAAGAATACTGTTAGCGCATGGGCAGCCGCGTTAAGAAGTTTAGTTAACAGTTTATCGAAGGCGCTGATAATTTGCATTGATAACAGCGCTAACGGCATTGCCACACAGTTTCGCTAATTGACGAAAATAAATGTGAAATCTGATACGAAAATAAAAAATATATAGGGATACAGTTGTATAAATACCTGTATGGCTGATGCTGATTTACATGGCCTTAAAATGGCTAGCATTAAAATTGTTGCTAAAAAATCCAAATTTTTTTAATATTTGTGCTAGAATTTCGAATAGTGTCTATCCATTTCTTTATTGCTATAGAAACACAAATACAATCTTAAATGAACTCAAAACAGATCAATAGATTTATGTTTATATTTCATATATTCATATTAAAATAGTTTTTGTTAGCAGAAAAATAAAAATTTAAAAAGCCAAGCTTTTGGTATAGATAAGAGAACAAGAGGTTCTAGTCTGGGGCTCCCGACTAGGGGATACCCTGAACCCTTCTTCTTCCAACACCTCTTATTATTTACCAAAATTGCTCAAAAAACAGGATTTCGATATAGATTTTTATCGATTACTTGGAAACGGGCAAGTTATCGAATATCTGAGACAAACTTGATCTATTCGGGCACTAGGTTTTTTTTTTTTTTTTTTTTTTTTTTTTTTTTTATGGTTTAAGTTACTTTTATTTTTGCTAATTTTCTGTTACTTTTCACTTTTAGCAACTTTTATCAGCGTGAGTTTTGGGTAATGAAAGCTTAAGTTAAATATTTACAATGTGTATATATATGTACATGTTAATTTTGCTTCATTATAGTCGGCGTTTGGCCAGGTCTATAGGATAACACTTTTTAAGCCTCCTTCTTCGCCTCCTTAGCAGGTTTCTTGCCAAGACGTTAGGGTGGTTGCGGAGCTTACATAAGTGACTTGCTGTTTGTTGATTAATAAGGTCTCCTACCATAGTAACCTTAAGGTCCTTTGCAATGTCTCGTGTTCGAATATACCATTCGGCTCCAGTTATTTTGCGCAGGGTTTTGGCCTGAATGATGCGAATTTTGTTCAGGTGTGTTTTTGCAGCTATACCGTAAACTTGAAGCCCGTAACGCCACACTGGGGCAAGGATTACCTTGTAGATTAGGACCTTGTTTCGGAGCGAGAGTTTGTTTTTGGAGTTGAGGAGCCAGCTCATTCGCCTTATCTTAGATTTGATGTTGCTCGTTACTGCAGAGACGTGCTTACTAAATGTAAGTCGTCTGTCGAGAGTGACACCTAGGTACTTGTGTTGACGATATTGCTCTAGAAGCTCACCATGAAGAAAAAGTCCGGGGCATGAGTCCTTGCGTAGAGTGTGGGTAACCGTGGCGCATTTTCCAGGGTTCACTGCGATGTTCCATCTACAAGCCCAGTTTTCAAATCGCTTGAGGTATTCCTGCAAGAGGTCAGTTGCCACGTACACACATTTGTTTTTTGCAAGGATTGCCGTGTCGTCAGCAAACGTGGCCACCAGAAGGTCCTGCCGATCATTCCGTCTGCTTGCATTTGCTGTGGGCATGTCATGTGTAAACAGGCTATATAGCGTGGGACCCAAGACGCTGCCTTGTGGTACGCCCGCTTTTTTGCGTTTGGTTTGAGAGGCTACTCCATCCTGTACCACTCTAAATGTCCTCTCGTTCAAGAAGCTCGCAATGATGTTAAAGAGCTGCGGATTCAATTTGCCCTTAATCTTGGAGAGGAGTCCTGCGTGCCACACCCGGTCAAAAGCTTGTTGGATGTCGAGGTATGCTGCCACCACATACTCCTTCCTGTTAAAGCCGTCCAAAATAAAATTTGTGACCCGATGGAGTTGCTCAGGGGTACCGTGTTTCAGTCTAAACCCAAACTGGAACTTCGGGATTAAGCGTTTTATTTCCGGAGTATCCAGGATCCTTCTAAGGATGCACCTTTCCAGTATCTTGCCAAAGGTAGGCAGGAGGCTGATGGGGCGATAAGAGTCCAGTTGATTAGGGGATTTTCCGCTCTTGTGCAACATAATGATGTGCGCCTTCTTCCAGGCTACTGGAAAATGACCTAGCCGAAGAGTTGCATTAAAAATGGCTACGAGAAAAAGCACCGCCTTGTATGGCAATAGCTTAATTGTCTGGTTGTCCAACCGATCTTCCCCAGGGGCTTTGTTGTTTTTTAGGCTCTTTATCTCCTGCTTTACTTCTTGGAAGGTGATTGGTGATAAAGGGAGTGCCGTTTGTAGCGGCGCCTCCAGGATTTGCGCGACTCGCTGTATCCTTCTATGCGATGCGGTCTCAAACGGGTTGAAACGCTCCTCCAGGTTACTGGCGAAGGCTTCGGCTCTTTCCATTGGCGACCTGGCCCAGGTGCCATCGGGATGTCGAACGGGAAACTTTGGTGCAGGTTACCGCTTGTATCGACTGGTAAGTTTCCACAGTGCGAATTTGGAGCTCTCGTCTGCCGTTGCTTCCTCCAGCATGGTGTCTGTGGCTTTTCTTCTCAGTAAGGTCAACTCCTTCCTGACTCTGTTGGCGATACGGCGATAGATCCTATCGATTCTGGGGTCCTGGGTCCGGACGTACTCCCTCCTCAGCCGCTTTTTCAGGCAAAGAAGGCCTTCAACGATGGGGGGAAGCGTCCTCGTAGGTTGGCTTGTAGGCGTAAAATACATTTGTGCTGGCGCAGCGTTGGCAGCCGCGGTATGTATTTGATACAGCAGGGTTTGAACTGCAGCGTCGGCATCCTCGGCTGTCAAGATTGGCATGCTTAGATCAATCATGCCATTCAGTTCAGCTTTGAAGCGTTGTATGTTCGACTGGGGGGTGACAAGCCTTCGCTTTCTTACAGTCCTTTGAGCAGACGTAGATACCGTTGCAAGTAAGGGTAGATGGTCAGATGAAAGCTCATACTCTTCGCGAACTGATATTAAGCTGTTGGGAATACCCTTGTATATATAGAAGTCAATGCACGAAGGAGTACTTTGCCTGTTATACGGGAAGTGGGTAGGTCTCCCGGTGGCCAAGACCTGGGCTGAGCAGCTGGTGAGCGCTTCATGTAGCGCAATGCCTCTGTTGTCAGCTCTGTAGCTTCCCCACAGCCGGTGTTTGGCGTTGAAGTCACCTCCAACGATGAATTTATGACCAAATAGATCAAGGAGAGAATCGAATCCAGCTCGGCTCCAGGATAGATTTGGTGGTAAGTACACTGCAGCTACAGGTATTTCGCCCAAAGGAGTCCCCACCATAATAGCAGCCATTTGTGTTGCGCTGGAAGTCACCTGAGATAGTTGGTAGTGCACCAAGTTCTGCTTGACAAGCACCGCAGCACCTCCTCTGGCTCGATTTGCTGGGTGATCCGCACGGTAGCAAACATATCCCTCCATGGCGAAGTACAGGCCGGCGTGTAGGTGGGTTTCTGAGACAAGCATGATGTCTATTTCATGTTTTCTCAAAAACAGTTTGAGCTCGTTTGCATTTTGTAAGATGCTGCGAGCGTTCCACGATCCGAGGCGCATCTGGGCAGCCATTATTTGCGGTGAGTGGGAAGACCGAGCTGTGGAGCTTGCGCGTCCTTCAGCTCCTTGATGCTGACCAGGATACTTGTGACTGCTGCATTCAGTGCTGCGATCGACTGCTGGAGTCCTTGAAGGATACTTCCGAGGGACGTGTCTTGCCCCTGAGATCCATGCTGGAGGTATTGGGGCTGCATTGTTGTAGCGGTGGGCTGATTGCACACAGGGGGTTGGCACGCTTGTGCATTTTGCTGGTACGTGTTGCGTCCTGGCCGCAACGCGTCAGCATACGACAGGCCTTGTTGCACAATTCGGGAGGGTACGAACTGCGAGTTGATGCGCCGTGCAGGTTCCTGTTGGTTGTGTCGTGCCGGGAGGGCAACATTGATGGCCGGTTGTCGGGCATTCAAGCGCTGCTGGAATGCTTTGCATCCTTTATAATAAGCAGCATGGTTCCCATCACAGTTTGAGCATCGCAGGTCTGCCACCGTTTTGGCCTGACATTGCTCCGAGTTGGTCCAGTGGGGTTGGCCGCACCGTCCACATATGGGCTTTTTGAGGCAATAGTTTTTTGTGTGGTCGAACTCATAGCAGCGATAACATTGCCTGATGCTTTTATTCTTTCTCGGAAGCTCAACTTGGACCCTTTGACGACCAACCTTGCTAATTAGTAGCGCGTCCCTGTTGTTTGGGGCCTGCTTAAGATCTACGAACCAGTAGTTGCGATTTGGCGAATCGTTTGCGGGGTCAGCATCAGCGTCACTTGTAGGTAGCCTGGTCCCCGGGTTGTATAGATTTTTTACAACGTGGCCGTGTATTGCAAAGACATTTTCGATTTGGCTTCTGGGAGTAGAAGCGGCCAAGTTTTTGACGACTACGCGATATGGTCTGTCCTCCTTGAGACAGAAGTGCGTGAACTGGACCCTGACCTCAGTGAGTTTGCGAATAATGGCTCTATGAGTGTCGGAATCTTTCGCGTATATTCTCAGCGTGCCGGAGGGAGAGACCTTAAATTCGTAGGCATCTGGGCCAGCTGCCTGGTCAAGTGTCTGTTCCATTGCGACGATGTCGTTAACTCCAGGAAGTGTTATGGGCCTGGGCTTAGGGACCTTTTTTTCAGGATGAGGTTCAGGACGAGCTGGCGGAGCTTCATCTGCAATTTCAATCTCGTCGTCTTCGATGTCAGAGGCTTCTTCCAGAGGCGCAAGTGGAGCATATCTGTTTCCATTTGTCAGGGAGGCACTGGGAGCAGTTGAACTTTCTCCTGCCTTGCTGGTTTTCCCGTTTTTTGTGGGTACTTTCCCTTTTTTGATGGCTCCGGCCTTTAGTGTTGTTCCTTGTCGTTTTTTTGTTTTAGTCGTTTGCCAATTGACCAGCGCTTCTTGGAAGGCTGGCATATTACCTTTGCTCTTTAGAGGGTGCAGAGCAGGGATTTGGCTGCAAAGACCGCTGCAAGACGCAGCTGCCGGGAAAGAGCTCTGGGCGCTATATGTTGCTACTGGGATAAGCTGGAAAGCTTCATTGGTGCTTTTGCGGTGTGTTCCAGAGGGCTCCAGTGCGGCACAGCTTGTACCATTGGAGGCAGAGGTCCTGCAGCCGCTACTTGAGGACACGGTGGTTGTAGTTGTTGTGGTTGCTGTTGTGCACACAATGCCGTGTTGTTGTAGTTGTAGCTGGTTCGACTGTCCCCATCCCTCAGGAGTGTACGCGTGAACCTCGTTCATGTAATCAGGTGAAGATCTACTTGCTTCAGTGAGCGGGGCTAGAAGACCGTGTACTTGATTGCTGTTGACTTCGGGGTTAGTTGGCGGTGGAATATTGCTAAACACTGCATGACTGGAGCAGGTGTTGCTGCGTGTGTTGTATGCATGGGTACCAGGGACGTCATCGTTTTTTAAGTTTTTATTTGCCATGGAAGCCTGAACGTTGTTTAAGCTGACTGCTATTTTTGTAGGCAACTCGGCATTGACATTGGCAGCACTGGCTTTGACAGCTCCCAATTTTTGCTTGTGTGCAAATTGCACATTTGCAGTTTTGATTTTTGGGTCTTTCTTTATTTTAGGCACTTTAACGCAGTTTTTGATTTTTTTGGGGTTCAATTCACTTTTAGCTGTATTATTATGCCACTGTTAGGTGGGCTTGTCCGTTTTTTGTCACTTTTTTCCACGATTTTTTAGGAGCACAATTCGTTTCGGGCACTAGGAGGACCTACAGCTAAATGGGTTTTTAATGGGTTCAGGGTATAAAAAGATTTGCTATCCAATAAGTAGGCTCTGTTAAAATTTTATATTTTTCAATGCTTATGACGATAGATAAAATTAAGCTTGAGAAATGAGAGATTTAAAATATTTGAAAGGCTATTAAAATAAGTTTTTGTTTTGTTCTTTTTCATTTGAAGATAGAAACTTCGTTGAGCAGAAGACATCTGCAAGTCTAACTAATTACTTGGCCTGACAATGGATCAACGAAAGATGAGCAATGGATCTGCATGGGCGCAGCTGTAATGCAAATCCTCGAGACATGTACAAAGAGATCCGCTCGTCTCAATGTCAAGCAGAAATCGCAGCCAAAACACTTAACTCTGATGGCAATGATAGGCGCAGTGCACTGGGGCGTAGTTCATGCCGTAAATTGATATTTTCCACGCTCTTTAGTATACCTCAGTTCCTCACTTCTAACCACGTTCCGAAATGATGACATAGAGCAGCATGCAGTCGCAGCAGTTCCCGGTCTCGGTCTCGTTCTCAGACTCAAACTCAGCCTCGTTCTCAGTCTCTCAGCTCTGATCTTAATCGGCCCTACCTGTTTCGACAGATAACCACAAATTGTTTGCTGCCCCTCGTTGTTGTTTTTCTCTTTCATTTCATTTTTTTCAATAATTTTCGTGTGCGTTCGTTTTTTGTTTTTTTTTTTTAGATTCACATCAGCATGCGTCTATGTCCTTTTGCGTTTCTCTTTGGGCATTGTCAACAGCTCTTTGTCAACTGAGGGGCCTGACGCACGTACTCGCTGCGGTCCAAGCCCAAGCCCAGGCCCAAGCCCAGAGCCGAGCCCAGGCCGTAAGATAGGGACCAAACGCCAGGGCAAATTTTAGCGTTGAGCGACATTGTCTATGTCTCTCCCGGTCTTTGTTCTAGCTGATATCGATCATTAGATAGCTGTCCCATTGTTTTTCTTCACACACACACACATTTCGACATGTACTACGTGTGTCCTATGTCATCAATTATTATGTAAGTTTGCCTCATTTTTTTTCTTCTAGGCTTAGACGCACTTTGGTATTCGTGGAATCCGCCAGGACAGCACACGAAGACATGAGACATGAGCACATGATTAACTGGAAATATTTAAGGCGTGTGTTTGTATTCATTTTTGTTTTTGTTTCGCCCCATTTGTTGCCCTCGACAATGTTTTGATACGCTCTTGATTTGGGGTTTTGTATAGACTGATTACGAATTAAGGCACACATTTGGCATTTTCTGGCTTAATGAGTTTAAATGTTGGTTTTTGTACAAGCCAAGGTCCTTAAGCTTTATTTTTCGTACAACTAAAAAGCAATTTTTCAAAGGTGAATCTGAGGATTTCCTTCTATTTAAATAAAACTAAATGCAAAAAAAATTTAAAACAAGTAAGAGGTTCTAGTCGGGAGCTCCCGACTGACCGACTAACAGACTGATTGAAGGATAATAGCTAGGAACCTGAAACGTTCACCGAATCTTCCTTTTGGGTAGAAAGAAATTAGCCCTAGGCTCGTTTTAGAAAATTCGTCTTTCATGTGGTGTCTTCAATTTGTTGGCAACATACGGCCTTGCAAATACGGCGTCAGGAGCCTGCGTTTAACTTATACCAGAGAGGTCGCCGTTTCAAATTCAGCAGATAGTTTAATTGTTGTCTTTTATTTTTATATTTCCTATTAATATCAATATAAAAATTTAAGGTAATAAAATACAAAGAATCGGAGAAACATAGGCTTTTAAAAACAACAATTTAAAACAAGAGAGAGTTCTCAGTTGAGAGTGATTGACGTGTTTTACTTGTGCTCCAAGATTTTTATATATTTTTGCGCTTTTATCCTGCTTTTTATTTCAAAATTTTGCATTTTTCGGTGCTTTATTTAAGAAGCTTTAATAAACTGTGCAAAGTGTTATCTGTTGTGCAGCGTAAGTCTGTTAATTATTACATTTTATAAAACGCGGCATCAGCTCCGTGTTGTTGTTATTGCCTGTTTTGATTCTTTTGCTTTGGTGCTCCCCTGTGCATACACTTGTTTGTGCGTGTGTTCGCTGCATACTTTCTGCTTGTGCATCGCGCTCTCGCAAACTTTTTCTATTGCTTTTTGCTCCAAACAATTTGTTTGTGTATTTACTTGCTCTATCTTGTGCACCGTTTTCGTTTTGCTCTGTGCTCTCGCAATTTGCATACGCATTAAATAATTATGTTGTGCTGTAAGAAACCGTGCACGTTCAAGCAGGCTGATGATTCTGCACTGCCGCAATTTGTTAATTGCTGGCTGTGTGAGAATATGATGCATGCTAAATGTGCAGGTCTCACTGGGCGTGATTGCGACAAGATCGCTGCTATTGCCAAGAAGGGCTGTGGTGGCTTGCGTTGGTCGTGCCCAGAATGCATCGACAAGCAAATTGATTTCTCTAGAATGTATAATTCTGTGAGAAGTCAATTCTTAAAATTAAATAATGTGGCTAAGCAGCTCTCGAGTAATTTTGACTCGAGTTTCGAGCTGCTTGGCAAATATAAATTTGAGTCCCCAACCAATCGCCGGTTGGAGCCTCAACTTTTGCAATTGCCCTCTACGTCTGTTCAGACACCTACTACTTTCTTGTCCCTTCCTAGCAACTTGGAGGTATCTCCAATGTTGTCTTTATCGCCTTCTCCAAGCGACTGTCCAATTACCCCTGTTTCAACCCCTGTACTAGTCCCAGTAGAGCCCGTACCTGATCCCGTCCCAATTAATCAAACTGCCTCAGCCCCATCAGCTCCTGGCCGCAAAGGTAGACCTGCACGCAATCTTGCCCAGATTGTTAAAAACAATCATTGTGCCTCGCTAGCTCCCCCAACCCCTGTATTACCTACAGCCCCACCAGCGCCTACTTTAACGGTAGTTGCCCCTCGTAGGCAAGTCTTTGTGTCTCGACTTTCGTCGGACACCACTTCTGAGTCATTGGCAGCCTATATTGCTAGCAAATCTTCTGCTAGCGTGTCAATAACTAAATTTAATTTCTCCACCCCTCGTGAAATATCATCATTCAAAATAAATGTTTCACATGATATGTTCCCAATCATTTGTGATCCCAAATTTTGGCCTCCACACATGATTGTTCACGAGTTCAAGCCTAAAAAGCGTAACCAGCCTGTCACCCTTCCAGTCCCTTCAATACAGGGTACCATTTCTGCCCCAAAAAACTAGCTTCATCTTCTGACCAAATCTTTATTCATTATCAGAATGTTAGAGGTCTTATTTCAAAACTTAAAAATTTATTCATGGCCAGCACTTCCTTCAATTCGGATATAATAGCATTTTCAGAAACATGGTTGAACTCAACCATATCTGATTTTGAGATTTTATCAAATAACTTTAGTTTGTATCGAAATGATCGGCCGACTCGAGGTGGTGGGGTGTTAATTGCCGTTAAAGCCACTCTCCAGTCTGAACTTTTCTGTTTTAGTACGCCTACTGACGCTGAGATTGTCTCAGTTAAGGTGTCTTTTCCTACACGGAATGTCTATGTAACATGCTCTTATGTCCCACCCTCTTCTGATATTCAAGTTTATATGAAACATATTACTTGTATTAAAGAAGTTTCTTCACACGTGCGTGATAGTGACCTATTTATGGTGTTGGGTGATTTTAATTTGCCCAACATCTCTTGGTCATTATTTACTGCCAAAAATTATCTAGTGCCCTCAGCACAGCACGATTTTATAGACTGCATGCTTGATCTTTCGTTGTTTCAAATCAATTCAATTTCTAATCATTTGACTAGAACACTTGACCTTGTATTTGTTAACGACTACCTTATTTCTAATGTGTCTAGGTCCCCTCCTTTATCTCTTCCTGAGGATGTCTATCATCCAACTTTAGAGATTGCAATGCTAAATTGTAATCCTCTCATTTCGTGCTCATCAGCCAATAAGCCCCGCTATTGCTTTCGCAAAGGAAATTATTCTTTGCTGAATCAGCTTATTTATTCAACCGATTGGTCTTTCTTATATGACTCAGTTGATATGAATACAGCTATTAATTTTTTTTACATCACCCTAATCTCCCTCTTAGATGTGTGTATTCCTAAGTCAATTCCTTCGACTACTTTTTCAAAACCACCCTGGTTTACTACCAGATTATCACATCTAAAAAATGTAAAATCCAAATATTTTAAGAAGTTTAAAAAGTCTGGTTCGTGTACAGACTTGGCTAAATATTCCATAGCCAAGTCGAACTTCTTTCTTCTTAATTCTCAATGCTATGAGAATTATCTAATACGTTGTAAAAGACAATTTTCCCGAAATCCGAGACAGTTTTATAATTTTGTAAACTTGAAGCGTAAATCTTCAAGTTTGCCATCTTCTTTTTTTCTTGGCTTGGATAAAGCTAGCAATGACACTGATTCTGCTAACCTGTTTGCTAATTTTTTCCAATCAACTTACTCTTCAGTCTGTCCTAATACTAATGCTTACCCTTATACTATTTCTTCCGCAAGTTATATACCTCCTCTAATTATTTCACACTCCTCTCTCCTATTAGCTATAAACTCTTTAAAGTCTTCTTACTCTCCTGGGCCGGACAATATTCCTAGTTGTCTTCTCAAGGAGTGTAGTTCTTCCCTTCTTTATCCATTGCTAAAGCTTTTTAATCTATCCCTTGAAACTTCTGTCTTTCCATCTCTTTGGAAAGAATCTTATATCATTCCTCTTCACAAGAAAGGTGGGAAGTCTGATATACAAAATTACAGGGGCATTGCAAAACTGTCCGCTATTCCTAAATTATTTGAAAAAATAATCACTTCGAATTTGCAGCATTTCTGCAAATCAGTTGTTTCCCCTGTTCAACACGGATTCGTAAAGAATCGGTCAACTACGACCAATCTGCTTGAGTTTACTTCCTTGGTAAACGATGCTTTCCTTTCGAAAATGCAAACTGATGTCATTTACACTGACTTCAGTAAGGCGTTTGACTCTGTGCACCATGACATTTTACTTTTTAAACTTGACCGAATAGGTTTCCCCCTGTCTCTTCTGCTTTGGATTAATTCTTATTTAAAAGGTAGGACCCAAAGAGTAATGCTGAGGCTGACTACCTCTAAACGGGTTCACGTTACTTCTGGTGTTCCTCAAGGTAGTCATCTTGGACCTTTACTCTTTACCCTTTTTATAAATGATCTCCCCTCTGTCATATCACATGCCCGTGTACTCATGTATGCGGACGATGTCAAACTTTTTCTATCATACACTAATCCCCTACATCATTCTCGTCTACAAGACGATTTGAACGCTATGCAACTATGGTGTTCTGCCAATCAATTGCATCTAAACTGTTCAAAGTGTATGTTTATGACTTTTAATCGTACTACACCTTATCTTGTCAGTTATACAATCGACAATATCCCTTTGCAACGTATACTAACAGTTAAGGATCTAGGCGTAATTTTTGATTCTAAACTCTGTTTCAATCTTCACATAGATACCATCGTTAATGAGGCAAAAGGTGTACTTGGATTCATTAAACGATGGTCTAAAGAGTTTAACGATCCTTTTATAACAAAACTTCTGTACATCTCTCTTGTTCGCCCTATCCTTGAATACTGCTCTTGCATTTGGTCTCCACAGTATAACAACAGCCAGGATCGTATTGAATCTGTTCAGAAGCAATTTCTGCTTTTTGCCTTACGAGGTTTAAATTGGGACCCTAATCTTCGGTTGCCATCCTACTCCAGCAGACTGCTTCTTCTCAACCTTCCGTCGTTAACCAACCGTAGGACAATTCTCGGTGTTGTCCTTCTACATAAGTTGATTATTGGCGACATAGATTCTCCTTTTCTGCTAGGGCGTCTTCAATTCTCTGTTCCGGCTAGACCAACCAGAAATTATCGCCCCTTTTTACTATCTACGTGCACAACAGACTACGCTATGCACAATCCTTTTCGCGTGCTATGTAAAAATTATAATAGTTTGCATCACGCTTTCTCTACCGAACTGTCTCTACCCCTAATAAAATCGTTGCTTTCAGGATACCTTCGGGAAGTCGCTGACCATTCCCAGCTATGAGCAGGGGCATAGCTTGCCGGACAGGCTGAAAAATTTTTCCCCCACCGGGTCGGTGATTTCCCATTACTTTTCTTTCTGTCCTATCTACTTAACACTCTTTATCTAACTTACATTGCTTTACTTTATTAACAATTCTTCTTACTTTCATTTTTCCTATTTATTGTATTTTCTTTATTAATATAGCAAATTAAGATTATTTTAATGCTACTTGAAAACACTTTTTTCCTACTTACAACCTTCTGCTTAGATGTAGGCTCTAATAGCGTCACTGACAAAATTAGCTGTGAAAAGGGGCACAGCTGGCCGGACTGGCAAATAAAACACCTCCATCGGTCGGTGATGCTATTTAGAAAATTGTATCCTTTAACTAGGCTTTTAGCATAAAATTCTATTGTATATTCTATTGAATAATGAGGAAGACACTCGTTTTGTCGACCATTAATAAATAAATAAATAAAAAAAAAAAAAAAAAAAAAAATGTATAATTTCTATTGACAATTACAATGCTGTCATATGTAGCCATATTACAAGCCGGGACATTCCCTCATGTATGTAATAAAATTATTTTGCCAGCTTGAGGTGGAACCATTCTTCTTTGTTAGCCGATTTAGATTAATATCAGTTCACTACGTATGTGCTTTATTTATGTTATTCCCAAAAAACAAGTGACTTTTGATCATATTTGGAACTGTTGCCGCATATCAACATATATATCTTTCATTAATTTTACGACTGCGACTTTCAGATTCTTTTGGTTTTTGAAGACGATACGCGGGTTCTCAATCACCCCCTTTTTAAAATTGGTACTCGCAGCAAGTCTGCATTTATGTATTTGAGCGCTGACTTTCTCTCCAACTAACCCAGTAACAGAGAAAAAAATATAAGAAAAAAATACTTGCCACTTGGCATTGCAGTCTGATTAATGTTTATAGTCACACCTACTCAATTGCAGAGGTGCCAAAATATAAAAAGAAAACCAAAGAAAAAAGGCAACTAAAATGAAATTTTACACCTGCAACACGCACAAAATTGCAAGTCAGGCTAAGAAGGCGGCAAAATCGACACGCTGGGCAAAAGTCTGGGCCCAAACGAAAAAGAAAGAAAATAAAAATAAAAGGTGGCCAGGACAGGAAGTCATAAATAACAAATTAGAGAACTCGTATATACAAGCTACGCACATAACATATCATTTGATATAATTTCTAACACACTCCTAAGTCACAGTCGCAGTCGCAGTTGCAGTCGCAGTCGCCGTCCGTGGCTTAGTCTTCTTCTTGCTCACTGCAGGTGCAGCTTAGAGTTTGTTGATTGGCGTCCATTTAACGCTGCGTGAGTTGGCTCTGGCCGTGTCTACGGTAGGCGCCCTTGGCCAACAGTATTTCTAGGCGTTAACTGTAATTCGTTGGCGGCCCAGCAGGAACTGGCACCTTGGCCAACAACAGAAGCTGCTGTAGCAACCGCCGTAAGAAACGGCTTTCGGTTTTCGGATTTTGCTTTTGTTTTCGTTTTTGTTTTCTGTCTCGCTCTGAAATTATGGGTTCGCATTTTGTTTAATTAAAAAGGCTCGAAACAGCCGCAACATACTCACATACGCATACAAACGTCTCGCTTCTTGAAGGATATCCTTAGCCAACACCTTTTTGGCCCGTTGAACGCGCCGCTTGTTAAGCATCTTCGCGCTGTGCCCTGGCGCCGCCGGCCAATTAAACCACTTGCTCAAAATCATAATATCCCAGCATATATATAGTTTATAATGTTTACGATCTGCGAGGCATCGGGCGCATGCTCGCGACTTCGTTTGATGTGTGAAACAGCACCCCGCGGACATACAAGATAATTTACTATATGATTTTCGTATTTTTGTATTTTATTACACAACCCAACCTAAGCTAATGAGATATTATTCCGCTTTTCAAGGTGTTTTGAACAAAAAAATAAATAGCCATTTTATATAAGCAAACGTACAACATGTAGTAAATGTGAAAAACAGCAATTGCTTTTAAGAAAAAATCGGCAAAAGAGGCTACATAAAAAAGTGTATAGTGTAAAGGAACATCAATAATGGAACTTGCAGAAGAGATCTCTTTAAGATCAAATGCATACAACATTTGGAGCTACGATATCGAAATCAACTTCTAACCAATCGATTCTTAGACTGAAATATATATTTGAATAATGCTGCCTTTAGTTAGTTTCTTATCATTGCTAAAATATATAGTTTATATAGTTTCAAAAGAGCTTAACAAAATCTACATTCATTGCAAATCGAAAGACTTGAAATATATATTATATATGGACTTACAAATATACCAAGAACGAGAAAGTGAGAATATATTGTTGATATTTTCCCCTTGCAGATATGTTAGAATATATTAGAATATTTCGAAAATGCTGAATGTGATGGTGAGTGTTGATAAGATTTTGCGTATATATGAGGATCATTATGAACCTAATAAATGCCGAGATGGGTCAAGTTATCTTGATATACAAAGGTTTCCATATCAGAACCTACTTTTCCACCGATAGTTCCTATGGCAGCTACTTGATGTCTTAGTCTGATGTTGATAGCATTTGGCAAATAAGTAGTAATGTCAAAGTTGGAAAAGCAATCTTGATAAACAAAAAGTTGTACATGCAAGAACCTACTTCTGGACCGATCATTCCGATAGCAGCTACAGCAACAAATGTACTGCCTGCGAAAGAAAGACTGACTATGTAAAGTTCTAAGACGAGAGCTTAAAGACTGAGAGACTAGTTCCCATAAAAACAAAGAGACGCATATGGTCATATGAACTTAGCTGTTGATCATAAATATAAATAAATATGAATATAATTATATTATCAACATTTTAGGAAAAAGGAATTTGAAATTCAAGGAATTTAACATATGTTAAGGCTTATATTGTGTTAGAAGCACCGACTCCTTTGCAATCTGTAAAATCTCAATCATCCATCGTTTCCAGCAATATATACCATTTATTTGCCAGCTACTACACTTCTTAAGATATAAAAACAAATTGACCGAAACTCTTCTGACCAAAATAAGGTATTATTTCACAAGCTGTATTTTTCTTTTTACTTTTTATTTTGTATTTTTTATTTAGCTGATTAACAAACTGCAGGCAGTAATTTGAGTTTCGGCTGGTTCAGACCTTTAAGTTGCCGAATTTGGAGTGCTAAGGGCCTGTCAAGGCGAGCGAGTGACCAGTTAACAGGCGAATGATTAATGAAGGAGGAGCACGGCTATCAACTTCACACTTGCTAAATATATTTTTTGGAGTGCAATACGTTGACGATGACTGACTGACTAACTGACCGACTGGGTGACTGACTGACTGAGCTGAGCTGAGCTGAGCTCACATAATTAGTGTTGGGGCAATTCTGCACAGTGGACCGAATATATGGATATACAGAAAATATAACTATAATGATTTTTGGGCCAATCTCAGCAGATAATAGAGATCAGGACCTTGAACATATGAAGTTCGCAGAGCTTTTGTTTACAAAAAATACTTCTAGAAATATATCTTTCTCAGACAACGTTTTCAAGGAATATATATAATTAAAAAAAAAAACAAATTTTGAGTTTAAATATTTCGATAGCAGTCATCTACTCACAAAATGAGTAGAGAATGAGTATTTATGAACCTTTTTGTGAAGTGTCCAATGTATATTTAAATTGTGTCCCACTGTGCTCAGCCTTTGGCTTTTGCAGTTTTTGGCTGTCTGTTGCCCAATTGCCGTTTGCCATTTTGCATGATGGCCCCGCGCACATTTTGACAGCTTGAGTGCAAGGTGTTGACGATAATTATCGGTAATTGAGCAGCGAGACAGTGCGAAAGCTCTGTTCTGTAGGCTGTTAAGTAGGCGCCTAATTATTTTGACACCTGCCGACGCAACTCGCGGCACGTAATTACAGGGTATGTGAAGCTCCATTCACACCTCGATCAAGGCCAACAGATTTAAAGGTGCTGAGTGGCAGCAGCAGCTGCTTCCTGTAACGCGCAACGAGCAACTGGCAACTGCTGCAAGCTATCATTGATCAAGTTGAACGCTTATCAACTCGTTGGCTAGACCCATCTTGAGGTCCTAGTTGATAGCTCGATAAGGTCTCGCATTGTTTGTGCTTTGTTTCGACCAAGATCCGTCCGGTGCTGGCCCATTGTCAACGCCTTACGCATTTTAACAACGCAATTTCGGTTTACACATGTGTCGTCTGGCTGCAACAGGAGGCAACCAGAAACCCTCAACCCGGCAACTGGCGCTATCAAGATAAACACACACTCACACACACACATGCGCAGATCATGATCAGAGGCAAAGATAGCGCAGGGTAAATAGCAATAATATGCATAGGCATCTCTTTCATCTCTTTCATTTTCATGGTCTCTCAGTTCGTTTCTCGGGTTTATAACATGTGCAGATTTGTTGTAGGTGTCAACCACATGAGGATGGCACAGATAGGCATCTATCCGGCTGGCCTGTACAAGTGAGCATGAAAAATTAAAATACCCTCGTTTGAGGTTGCTTTTGAGGTTAGTTTTCGATAGGCAAATAGCACAGAAATTGTCGATTTTCTGTTAAAGATAAACTTAAGGGCAATATGTGCACGTCAGCTGGTCCAAATAGTATAAACAATACGATATTTTAAAACATTTTACTTTAACGGTTAACGTTTCTATATATATATATATTTTTATATCTAAGTCTTCTTTTAATGCAGCGTCTAGAGAGATAAGTGAGTTACGGCATGAAACTTCAGCTTTGTCAAAAGTTTAAAAATTTAAAGACTGTCGCTTGGTAACCACTTGTTGTATTTGCTGTCTTGAATGAAGAGGAGCTTTTTTATTAACACCACTTTAATATATATTTATGGCATAGTTTTAAATATGATTCTGTTTCGCGGTAATTAACCTTATTTTTGCCTATATGCATACTCTAGCCCCCTGTTCCGCTGTAGACGCATCTGCAATATGGCAAAGAGGCGCTGTCACTTTGCCGCTGACAGCTGCTCCGTGCACGAACATGGCAGACATGTCGGTCGGCGACTGAAACTGGGGTTAGTGATTGCGTGTGGGCGGTGGGGTGTTTGGGGGCTAGAGGTTTGCCTTAGCCGACTACTTAACGGCACACGGCCCCAAAAGTGACAGGCGGGCCTCATCATTAAACTTTTGACACTATTAGCGGGCGGTCTGAGTTGGTTCTTGCATTTTGTTGTGCCAACTTGGCAAGAACAAAACGCCATAAAACTGAATCACAAAACATTTTAGTTCATCATCGGCCAGGCATTAAAATTAAATAATAACACAAAAACAAAAGAAACCAAAATGTTATATACCTAAATTTAGATATAGGTATTTGCTGTGGTAAAGCATTTTCTCTTAGCTTGTCAACTTTGTGGTCGATTTTCAGTTAGTTTTATTGTAGAGTGCATTACACGAAATGTGTAACACGCTGAAGAAGCCATTCCCGTTTCTATAAATTATATATATTATTTATCAATAGCCTTCTATATAGCCTTGTCCCTCTGTCTGTCTGCCTGTTCGTAAGCTTACTTGTTAGATCCTGGTGAGAGGAAAAGGTATATACTATTCAACTATATAGCTGATACCCATATCGAAAGGATTGAATTCTTGCAAATAGGTTTGGTTTTTTCCTCTTTATACAAACCAGCGCCTTAACATCAATCTTATATATGGGAAAAGTGTAAGTGTTAGAATACTATATTAAATTGAGTTTATCTTATGTAAAAAACTGTTAAGATTATAAATATATTGCTTTAAATATCTGCAAGGGTATTTAATCTTCGGCTCTTACAACATTTTTCTTTGAAAACTTTTTTTTTTTTGTAGCTGGCAAAAGACAATTCAATTAGCTGCCCTGTCAAACTTTCAGTTTACGTCTGTCTGTTCCATCCAACATTCAACTCTGCACTCTCAACCATGCCCTATTCGTAGTAGATGCACTTCTTCTACTCTAGCTTTTTTTTGCCGTAGCTTCTTCTTTCACTTTTCGGCACTGGTAATGAAGCAATTAATTATCGTATGCCCCAACGCGTCCAAAGGCATTTCAGCGAAATTTCTGGAGTACATCTGAAATGTTAAATGTTAAGTAATGTCTTCTTTGTCGCCATCTGGGGGTGGAAGTGTTTCGCCTCAAGTGTCCAACTCTTTGACATTTTGCGGTTGATATTTTAAGTGCCTGCGATTCGGTTTTTTGTTGTTTTCAGCACTTATTTAAAGTATCCGAGCAAAATCCTACAGTTAGCGCCAGTTATAAAGTTTCTTATGTTTAAATTTAAAGAGATGATTCTTTAAAATCTCTTTATATAATGTTTATTTTATTTATTTCAATACGTTAACATTAAATGCAAATAAATGAAGGGGTGCAATTTGGAAAGTCTGTGTTTTAGATATTTTTTTTATCTGTTTTATTTTGCGTTCAATATTAGAATATTTTAAAAACTACTGCGTGGAATAAATTTATCATAACCATTCTTAATCGTATTTATTAGAAATTACTTAAGCACTATGCAAATATGTCAGCAAGAAAAGTCGGTTAAAAATAGCTATTCAAAACTGAACAGAATTTTCACTATTACTCGCTGCTTGGTCGAACGAACGATCGATCGGCTGCACTTAAAACAAACTGCACGCATTTGGAACAACAACAAAGAAAAAACAATTAGCAGAAACACGAGAATTAGCTGGACATACAACAGCTCGAGAGAAAGAGTGAGGGAGAGAGAGGAGCATATGGGCTACAGAAAGTTTATTTGTTCAAGTCTTGAACTGCCGCTAAATTTTAGTGTAACTCTATTTCTGGTGTTACCTTTTGTACTTTTGCCGCACACCAAAGGCAAACATTCAACAAACAAACAGACAAACAAACTCCAGACGATCCAACTGAGACTGTGATCAGTTTTCAGTGCAACAGTTTCTCACAGTGATGAGTGGAATCTGGGCTTGGGCTTGGGTTTGGGTTTGCCATGGGATCGGGTTCTGTTAAGCGCAGCAAACGCTCACCGGGTGTTCTTTGCAATTGCTGCCAATTAGAATTAATGCGTTTTTTATAGAACCAGCTCAAATTTCCCAGACACTGTCAACGGGAACAGCACCCACAGCGATAGCAGCGAAAGCCGAACCGATAACCCCGCCTCCTCAGAAATTTGCTAAATCCCCGCCGACAACAATTTCCGTGCACTAAATCATCATATTGACTTGTCCCCGTCGTCATCGTCATCATCATTATTATCAACATGATTATCATCATCGTCTCCAGCAGCACCAGTCATCGCAGCATTGCGTGGTCCGCACTTGAACTGGCTCAAGTCAAATTGCCAATTTGTGGACGCCACGCGGCTTCGACTCCCGATAATTGTGCGTTTCGGAGGTGCAACTCAGGCACAATGGGCGAGAGACTTCAATCTACACCCATATGTATTCTTTATGATAAAATAATTGAGTATTCAGATATGGTAGAGACCCTATCTAGCGAAATTCTAGTTTATAAACATGTCATCAAAGAAATTTTGGATAAGTGATTATAAGTTATCAATATCTTAAAGTGGCATTTCTTTATGTGGCATTTAATTATTATTAATTTTTTTGTAGAGAGAAAGTTAACAACATAATTAATAATTAGGATCTTTTTAATATGTCATGTAAAGTCGATTGAGTAACGTAGTGGGCTAAGAATTTGAAACCCCGATAAAATGGAAGGCAATCTATGTTCTCCTTAGTTTTATATCTTGTTATTGATTTTTGTTCCCATTGTCAGACAATTTTAGAATTGAGCTACTGCCCAGCTTCTGGTGCTGCCACAAGCTCTGCCGCAGTTGCAGTCGCTGCCTCTCTGTCGGCAACTAGCTCTGCTTCCTGCTGTTGCTGGTTTATGGGACCTGTGAACAGCTCAACTGCAACAACAAAAGCAGCTGGGTGCAACTTTTTGACATTTACAATTGCAGGCGTAATAAAAGTTGCTGCTGGGGGCAGCAAAATTGTCAGCTCGTTAGGGGCTTAAGTGTTGTTGTTTCTATTATAAAACAACAGGGCATAATTAAGGCTCTAAATTTGCTGTTGTAAACGGCACTCCCACATGGCCTGCCAGCACACAGACTACCTCCCCGCACAGTACCTCCCACGTCTAACGCATTGCTATTGAAATTAATTAATTAAATTATGAGCTAGTTGCAGGAACATGTGACATGCGGCACGCAGCATGCGGCATGTCAGTCAAAGCGCATTGAAAATGCAACAAAAGCTGCATAGAAATTACAGCTGTCAGCAAGCTGCATACACACAAACACACACAGCACCACACACACTTACACACAAACACACACAGCACCACACACAGTTGCACGCAAGCACACACAGCACCACACACACTTGCACACAAGCACACACACACACACACTGTTAGGATTGAGGACTCGTTATTGGCTTCACTCGCTTTTGTTTTGCATTTGCACAAAATGGGTCAAACCCCAAAAACAATCAAGAGACGCACCGTTCCGTCCTGCGGTCCCTCCAACCCAATGAGCCTGGACACTAATTAAGTGGGCTTGGCCATGCCTGGGTGACACTACACACTATATATACGTATATATATGTATGTGGGCGTGGGCATGTGCATTGCACGGCAGCGCGGTTTTCCATTATGGGCCCCACAACAGTTTTTGCGCCGGCGACCCTGACAGGCTTTTGATTGAACGCCGCAACACGTCAGCTGGTTGTCAAGTATACGCACTGCGGCCATGCCACTCTCACGCTCTATTGGCTTAACGGCCAGCAGCGCCCTCGTCCTCCATCTCGTCCTCGAATACACATAATTACACTGTTAAGGCACCAGCGCCACCCAGCTTGACACATTGCTGGCCACTAAACATTTATGCTGTGCAAATTTATAGAGCTTGCTCCAAAAACCTTCAGAGCACAATGCTTAGACCATCTATTGTTATGCTAAAAGCTAGGCGAAACTTGCCATTAGAGTTCTGCGAACGATTAGAGACACTGCCCATAAAGAACTTTTGATATATATATAAAGGGTAATGTTTTAAGAATAATCATAGATTATGTTTCTTTACTTATCTCAGCAGGAGTCTTAAGTTTTGAGTTAGCTATGATCAAGTTTTTGTTTTACATTATGAGTGGCACCGTTAAAATAAGTGGAAAAAGGTAAATTATTTCAATTCGATCTTTGTGTGTGGCATGCCAAATCTGTCTTCCCTCTTATAATACATTCAATCTTTGCAAAGGGCTTGGAAACAGATCTCCAACGATTTTCTCTCAAAATATTCAATCTTAGCAATTTTGGTGAAAAGAGATATGTATTAACTAGATCTGTATCAGGCAATTAGTTACATCCTTTTTCTCCCAGCTAAGTTGAAAATTAACCTTTACTCATAAAAGATGGGTTGACACCGATTTTTATCGAGTTTATTCAATAATAAGCTAAATCAGCTCCTAAATGGGGGGATCTGCTAACTATATTTACCAATTTGAGGAAATTGAGAGGGACACACAGTAATTAACTGGCTTGTGTTACACAAAAAGCTATATACCGCGTCTCCAACATGTATAGTCTCTGAGCTGACGATCGCGTTCGAATCGGCAGTTTAGCTTTTTCATGTTGACACAACCTTCTGTTTATACATTCTCTAAACTATTGGAGCTGCCCACTGTCGTAGGCGTTGACCCAATGGACAGTCAAATGGATGAGCAGTCAGCGGGGCAGCCACGCACACATATGTCATTCAACAAAGGAGCCGGACCCCGACACCCCAACTGCTTACAGACCCTACTGTCCTATGATATATACAGCTATTGTTGCTGTGTTTTTTTAATGCCTTGTCCCAGATTGTTTATTATCAACTGGGAGCGATAAAAGTGTCCTGGCCTTATTGTATGTCATTTATATTTGGCCATAGTTGTACCTTTTATTGTTGTTGATGTTGTTGTTGTTGCTTCTATTGTGCACGTTTGGCTGGCGCAAGATTTTTTCTAGCTGCTTGTCAACACAAAATGGACATGTATCAATTAATCTTTTGCTGGCACTGGGAGCCAACAGTTGTTCCTTATCCATATTCTTATCCCACATCCCACATCCCTATCAAAATTCAATGTGCATACCACAAACGCACGCTTCGCCATGGCAATTTGTTTGATGGCGCTGCGTGTGCCCTGCCACCAATGCCTCCGCATCCTGCCCCCATCGGCAACAACACTGCAGATGGGCTGCCATTAAAGGTCATGAACATAAATTACATGTAAGTCAGTCGAGGGGGCATAAATTCTCAGACACCTCAACAAATTTCACATGCCACAAGTGCAAGAAAAATAATTATTTAATACTCGTGCATTCGCACTTTGTATTTGAACCCTTAGGAAATGAAAGATAGCTGCCACTTTACGTGTGATAACTCATCCAAGTTTAATGCTCGAGAATTATTAAAAAAGAACAAAATGCGTGTGACTCGGGTCCGTGCTCGTGTTCATGTCCTTGTGCCTGCTCTTGCTTTCGATATGGGTATTGTACAATATTTGGTCTTTGGTACGAGCCCCGTTGACACGTACTTGGTTAAAAGGAAAATGACGAGCATATTGATTAGCTGCGTGCTCGCCTTTGATACGCATGTCAACAGACTCACAGATGACTCTGATAACATGCTTTTAGCTCTGAAAACACTTGGCCAGCAGTTGTTTTTTTTATTATTTTGTTTATTTTCTGGTCTAACTATTGCCAGCATTAGCTCAAACCCAAGTCAAGTTGGTTATGCTGGTCTGCACACAGCTGATATTTGTCGTGGAACAAGAGGTTTAACAAGAGCACACAATGTTGTAATGCTGAAAACAAGAGATGGTTCTCTAAGTAATTCTTAGAAATTTATACAAAATAAATGATTCTTAGCTTTTTCTTTATGTCTAGAATGTAGAACAACCAGCTTGCTCCAGATTCGATGATGTGAACATCTTTTAAATACCCTTTTCACACACACCAAAATTACAAATTTCCCATGTGTTTTATTAACTGTTGTCTTGAATTCAAGAGGTGGAGTTCCGCAGGAATACTTAGAAATTTAGTTGATAGCTTTTAACTTTAATAGGACAATCAGCCTACGGCTAAACACGACTTCCAAAGGGCCGTGAAGCCTGCATAATTTAAATAATTTCATAATACTTTTAGTCTACTTTCAGTCAAATCAAATATTAGTTAGTTTGGTAAGATTTTATTTTATTTTGTTTTTCCAGCTTTTCCAAAAAAGTCTATTTACTTGGGCACATTTTGATGTACAGCAAGGATAGCATTTAGGTTGGCTTCTGTTTGCCAAATAGGAATAAAAGTAGTCTACCACAGTTTCCCCTGTGTCATCATCCTTGCGTTGGAGAAATAAGTAGTCGTAGTTTTATCTATAAACATAAGAAAGTAATTCATGTCTTACGAATGCAATAAGCCCCATTCAATTAAAATGCCCAATGAAACTTAAAAAGTTGCATTTATTTACTTTTATAGCGTATATTCTCGCTACAGTCCCCATTCAACACTACACCATGTATCGCGCACATAGCACTCATTATTTCGGGAAATTTCAGTTATTGCACCTGTGCCCAGTGCTGAGTGACATATCCTGAACAGACACACAGGCTCAAATTTTTGAAGGGGGTTCGCGTTTGAGTGTTTCACACTCGATATGAGATGTGGCATAATAAATCCATCAAATATTTCATATGCTTATCATAAACTAATACGTCATTGTACGTGCCCATTATTTGGGTACCCCTTTTCGTTTTCGAGCAGCAGGTTTCAGTTTCCATATAATTTGATTTTTATCTTGCAGCAATTATATCATTTTCATAGTGAAAAAATTATGAAACGAACGCATGCATTTTTTCTCCTATCATTATAGATAATTTCTTCATTAGAAACGCAACATAGAAGAGGGGAATAAAAACTCGAAACAGCAACTAAAACATCTTTCAACCTGTCAGAAATTGTGACAAGTTGTTATCGTGGTATCTGTAAAAACCCAATGACAGTATTTCCACGGAAAAGAATCATTTTTACGTGTGTAAAGTGCATTTTCAGAGGGATTTTTAATTGCAAAGTTAAAAACAACAAGCGGCTTAGACAAGTTTACAGTCAATGCGATTAACAGCTGATGCGATTTTCATATTTTTTGACTCGCAGCTTACAAATAACCAAAAATTCCAGCGAAACTTTGCGCAAACAAGAGAGATAGAGAAACAAATAGAGTGGGAGAGAGCGCTGAAGGTAGAGGGAGAGAAAAGCGCGGCTTTATCTGGCTGACAAGACAAAGACGAACCTGTTCTAATCGGATGCAGCTCGGTTGCACTTGAAAGGATTTGCTCAACGCCATGTCCCAGTGACAGTCGGACAAAAGCCCATTAAAGGATAAGCGAACTGTTGCCAGGCAGGCGGAGGTTGACGCAGCTGCACAAATCCTCAACCTTCTATTTCAGTCGTATTCCATAAAACAGCTCATTCGCATCGCGGTTTGTTGTTTGTCCAGACCGCAAATATTCTGTGCCCGGCTGCCCGGTTTTAAGTAGTTTGGAACGCATTGTAATGCCATTAGGGCTTAGCGTGACGAGACACCTTTTGCGTGGGCTGCGATTATCGATCAAAGCCGCAAAAACTGTGCACAGGTAACGCCGCATCGCAGCACGCTGAACAGGTTCTACATATTTCGATAGATATAGCCATAAAGCGGGCCCGTGTCACAGGTAAAGGCTTTCCGAATGCAACGCTCACTCATCTTTCGATATCCTGTAGTTTATATTGCAAGGAGCATATAAGCTGTAGAAGAACATCTACAATTCAGTCAATTATATTATGTTTCCCTTTCAACGTATTTGCCCTTATGGTTGATATCGATGAATATCGATTTTCAATTTAATTTGTGGGAGCGTGTATAATAATTTAACAAAAATGTAAATACAATTGATTTATTTTATAAAATTTAGGGCACTGTACGCTCCCTACAGGGCATCTTTTAGTCAACTACTGAAACCTTATCATCTTTTTTTGTATATATTTTGACAAGTGCGTGTTTATTGTTATTATTGTTGTACCTGTAACAATTTCTCTGGTTTCCACACGCACCAAAATGAAGAGATTTTCACAAGTTCCATATAGCAGGCCGTCTTATATAACAATTGGGTTATGTAAACCCTCGGTCTAACCTCAATTAGCGTCTGTTTGGTTTACCCAAGCAATTTACGCAGCATCAGTTCTAAGTTTCCAGTTGTTAAAGACACATATTCGTTATATTATTTCCACTTTGCTTTGCATTCGCCATGCGCTCCAATTACTTTATATATCTTTCAGTTATTCTTCGCTTTGGGGCAATTGTTCATTTAATTTGTTAATTATTTTCGGTAAGTGTAACTAATGTCGTTCATTTGTGGTTTTTATGATTGTGGTTTAAGAAATGCCTCAAAACGTTGCGTGGGTCAATGTCAAACAAAATGCCGCAACTTGATTTCTGGTTGCAACTGCTCCATTTCCCGTTCCCCCCTGACTAACTCACGCACCTGCTCTATTCTTTGTGGCATAATTGCCACGCTTTGTGGCATGTAATCATTTAATTGTGCTAATCAAATTTTAGTGATATTTTGTTTGACTTTTGGTTGCCGCATTTAGCGGCAGGCAACAGAAAATCTAACAAAAGAGATAACATCGGGCCGTTGGGCTATATTTATTTAATTTTAATTTCTTACACAAAAAGGCACTAATTTTTTGTTGAATCTTTTCAGCGTTTATCATTTGAAAATATCTTTTAAAGTCCAAATAATAATGGATATCTCTTAGACAAATTGCCCAAAACTCAAATGGTATTTAACAATTATTTGAACAAATCCTAACTCGATCTCTTTAAATGGGAAATTGTTTTAATGAATTAAAATAGATATTTGGATTGGATAAAAATTCTTGCTCATATTATTTTTAAGGCTTTTTATTTAAAATTAAGTCCTCTAAAGGAATTATTCACAAAAATCATATCTCTTTTATACCATATTTTATTATTCATGACTAAATATTAAATAATTCCATAGACATTTTGAACATTTGAAGTGCATAAAACAAACTTTAGCCTGAGTCTTATAACTCTATTAAATCATAAATGCTACATAAATGAAAAGCTCTCAAAACTCAACCACATGAGTTATTAAATTTAACTATCTCTCAGTTTATTCATCTCTATATGATATCTCTCTTTTGTTTCTTGATTCAAATTCAAAACTCAAAAATTAAGTTTAGTCACATTCTAAAGACACTCGGAGGTATAATTACCGCGAACCAGTGCACGTGATTAAGACCCAAGCAGCCACAACAACAAAAATACGACCGCACACATCAAGTACAAGAAGAAGAATAATATAAGGAGAAAAGAATCTCAGTGAAATTCCCAGGAAAGCACAAAAACATCCAACAACGAAAATCTCGCACAAACAAAAAGATAAAGTCATAAATAAAATTGGAAGTGTGACCGTGTTGTTGGCCAAGTTAAACCATAAACCCGGCCCCCACCCCAGGCAGAAAATATATAAAATAAAATACTCAAGCAGTTTTGGTCCAATTCATTCTCATAGTGCAGCACGCATCCTTTTTTAAGTGAAATGGCCCGAAATGGCTTGAAATGGCTTGAAATGGGTTTTAGAGCCAGGAAGCATTTGATTATTTTTTACGGCTCTTTCGGGGCGGCCGCACGCTCGCAATTACAGGAAATAATTCGGTCAAGAAGAGGAGAGAATACTCAACAGAGAAATATTAAGAAAATATCCCACAGGCCGATAAGAGGCTGCTGATAAGGCGCGTAGCAAAGTGAAAAGATACACAGCAGCCAGAGCTCATAGATAGCAATTGCGATAGTGAGTGAATGAGATGTGACCGCTTGCCCTGGGGTTTTCTGACGGGGTCACGTCTGTATGGAACTGCTCGGGATGCCCGACAACGGCGGACGTCCAAGCGTGAATGTCACGTAGCGAGCGTTGGGCAATGCGCCCAGTGTAAATAAATAAATAAGTGTACGAGAAAGTTTTCCTCTCTCTCTCTGGCTCTCTGTTAACCTGGACATTCACACGGCCAAATATATATCAACGATAATTTATGTGCGTGCTGACATGCGGGACCCGGCATCCAAAAAGGGGTCTCAGTCACAGTTCCAGCTACCCAACGTACCCATCGTACCCGGCATCCTGGTGTCCCGGTTACTCCTCCTACCCGATACAACATGGCAGTAGCTTGTATGCTTTGTTAACAATTTAATGGCATAAACATTATGATTTCTGTTATTTCAATAAAAGACGGCGACATACGACAGCGACAACATGGCAGCACCATCTAGCTATCATATAATGCACTAAGAGAAATTAATGGGTCGGTTTAACACTGATAATAATAAAGAATGTAACTAAATAAATACAAACGAGAAATTTCTTATTTTATAGCATATAAAACCGCTTGGGTAAATATTAAAAATTTTCATAAACAAAAATTGACTTTCAAATATATAAATTTATGTCTGTATTCAATTTTAAAGGGTTTTCCTGATTTATGCTCAGGAATTTTAACTATAATCCAACACTTACTCTGCACCATTGAAGTTTCAAGCTTTTCTATCTCCATAATTTCTCTAAGTGTATTTGTCTTATCAGCCTGTTTGTTGTCTCTTGCTCTCGGAACTGAGCGTGAGCGTGATGATGAACCACAGCAGCAGGCATCGCAACACCACCAGCACCACAGCACCACTAGCACCAGCAGCTCCACCAACAGCAGCAGCGGGCACATCCACCGAACCGTTGAAATATTTATACGAGTGTTGGACGCACTGCGAAAATTATTATGCGTAACACGTTCGGTTTGTTGGCTTTTTCGGCGACGTCGACGGCGACAGCGACAGCGACGTCGACTGCGCTGCGAGGCCCCCAGCAGGCGGTCAAAAATGTTAACAAGCGCAATTTGAACGCCTCACAGACCGAAATAAGGGGAAGCGAGGTAGCTGGAAAGCTCGGAAAGCCAGGATGAAGACCCACTGAGACCAGATACCGGTCCACTGCAGCCGCAGCTTTACGCTCTTTTTGTGTGTGCAATTGATTTTTGATGGCTGATAAATATAGTTATGAATACGTTAACTGGCCAATGGGCCAGCTCTTGGCTGCTGCAGCTCGCTAGAAATGATGCTCGTCGTCTTGCCGTCATAATTATGCCCAGGCCCAGACACTGGCCACTGGGCTCCAGTTATCATTTATCTGATGAGTTTTTAATTAATTTTTAAATTTTTGTTTTTCCGATCTGCCTTATCGATGGCAATGTAATTTTTTTCTGCAAAAATAATAAAGTTTGGAAAATGTATTAAATATTTGGCAAATTAAATGCTATTATAAATCATTGCAATTCAATTTTACACAAACTTAGTGCGGAACATGTAAAAAAAATATTTTCAACCATATATTTACGAGCGCCTTGATTGAGAATATTTAAAATATATTTTCGTTGATGTTTATATAGCACGTTTTTAGTATTGAGATGTAATTATTCATATGTTTGGACGCTTTTATTAGCTGTTAATGTTTATAAAAGGTAAATTTCGCTGGGTAAACACTTTACTCAATTATTATCCGCATTGATAAAGAACTAGACTGCATTATTGAGTCTCGAATTTAACTGATGAAAAAATTTTCGATACTAAACCGATAGATGCGATAACTGATCAACTGATTCTGTCAAAGCTAAGCAAGACTTGCAATTAGCAAATCAGCTGCACTCTATTAAGCAGCGCCACTCAAGCGCCTCAAATTAGCCACAAAAAGCGGAAATACGCCTCACTGAAAAGGCATCAACTGCAACAGCAACAACTGTAACAACATTAGCAAACAGCATTAAGAGGAACAACTTTGAAGAGGAATTGCAATTGGCAACGTCAAATGCAATTCGCGCCTGTCAACAAGTCCAAGAATCGGACATCTAATGGCAAATGACTTTGGCACCATTCGGACGACGCGTCCGTTTGAGGTGTTAATTTGCCAGCCGAATGGGCCAAACTTGTCAACGTTGAAGCCAAATAAAAAATTTAAAAAAAAAAAAACTTAAAAGAAAACAGAATAAGATTGGCAACGCTTGCAACCGGTTGGATTTATAGTTGTATTAAATTTATAATATTGCTGCTGGCAGAGAGGCTCAGACTAAGGCTGAGGCTGGTGCTGAATGCAGCTGAGGCATTGCTAGATTGAGACATAACAAGGCGTAGGCCTGAGCCTTTCACAATGCTGGCCACTTTAATTACCACTTTAGAGCGTTCAATTCCCCAGCGCTTATTAGGCTCGCCAGGCTCATTTTAGATGCTGCTGCCGATGTACGATTCCGATTTCGATTCCTTTGTGTTGAGTGCCGCGTCTGGTCTAGGGCTTGGCAATAAAAGTGTCAAAAGTAACACTCGTGTTATATAAGACATCAACATTAAGACGCGCAACCGAACAAGCAAATCCCTCAACTATTAAACACAAAAAACCCAAAGACCAGCTACGATCGCAGCAGCAGCTCCTGCGGGATTAGCCTCGAGCAGCCCATAAAACGGCAGCAACAAAAAGCGAAGAACTGTGGCGGGCAATTGTAACTCCCTGACCAGAGTGAACAAAGGGTTACGAGACTACGAGTATAAATAAATAAAATTTCATCAATGCGTCGAACCGAATGCATCAATAACTTAAAGGATTAGGCAACAAGAACTGTAACTCCAACGCAAGTCTGGGCTTAAATCATACAGCAAAGAAAAAACAGACCTTCTTCTTGGGCTCTAAAAGAAACGCATTTGACTTCCACACAAAGCAAATCACACAATTTAATGGGTTTCTTGCTGGTATAACTCGAAATCATTTCTGGTCTTCTCGTATACTCTATAAAAGGGGTTTTATAAAATGATCAATGAGCTTACCAAATTGATATTAAATATTAAAAAAATATAATTGCTGAGACTCGGTTTTTATAACGAGAATTTATCTACTTGAAGAGAGCTCACAAAAATACCTCCAAGCGTACAAAATTGTTTCTAAGATTGAGAAATATATCTATTTAAATCTTCTACATCTTACGACACTATTTCTCAGTAGATTCATTTTCTATTTTAGATTCATTTTAACATAGACAAATCTAATGTTTCTTCTAACTGCATTTAGTTAGGGTATTTACTCTTCGACATCTCATATCTAATATTATAACTCTACTTCATTTTTGGTTTCTTTGCATTTCCGTTTGGCGTTTCTTAAGTCCAATTTATTTCAGCATTTAAAAGCCATAAAATATTTGTGGCTGAGGGCGCAGCTGTCATAATTTAAATTCATTAAATTCATTCCAACAAAATGTCACACCAAAGTTTTTATGTATCCCCCTCGAGGGTAATTGCTTCCACGAACAATAATTAAAATGCTACTCAAGTAGTTTGTACTTTAAAATCTTCACAATCCACAACGGACTAGGCTAAAGTTCGGGGAATTCCTGTACAGATTTGATAGCCCACAGACAAGATGGCCAAGAGCAGTAGATGGGTAGGGCAGCTAATGTTCAGCATATGCTCAAATTGTGCGTGCCCCTGACCGTGGTATGAATGAAGCAATTTGTTTTGACTCAAATACTACGTGCGTCTGATATTCTTTCTTTGGTCAAATCGTAATCGCAATCGTCATCGGGCTCGGGCATCTCACACGTCGCATGGCCGAAAAAACGCAACGAAAATTAGTGGGCAATTGGTTCATTTTAGTATACCCGAAAATTAGATTTATTGGGCATATGCCACAGATCTCTCTGGTACCGATTAATGCGCTCCTCCGCTACGTGTGCTGCATACGAATCGCCCGTTCATTCATAATGCGCCTGAGTCCATGTAATGGGATTTATTTTAATACTCCCATGCGTTTACCACTTGTTAATCTTCTAAGTGAATACGCCATCAATTTGCTGCATAACTTACAGCCTAATAAATAAAATCAACTGAGCTTCAATTGCAAGCAGCAATAACATTAAGGCTAAGGTTAATATCAAAAGTTATGGGCGCGCAATGAAATTAGAATTTAATTTTAGCGTGTTTGGGGATTGAGACTTATGCTTTTTGAAGTAAATATAAAGTTCTCTAGCTCAAATCTCACAGAAAATGACCTAATTTCTAAGAATTATATTTCCAGCCAAAGCAGCTACTTCGAATACTAGTTTATAAGAAATTAACTATATTAGTAGCATGTATTTAAAAAAAATAGTGCTTATAAAGGAAATTAATCTTATCAATGAGAAAATCAGTAGAACAATATTTCAGCAATTCAGAGAAAAAATTTGTGATCCTACAGACAAGTTTTGATATAGAACAGCCTGGCACACTTTATATTTGATTAAATAAGTGAATTCCAAAAGTCTAATCACATGACTTCCGTTTGTTTTATGGCTGTAAATAGCCAGCCGACTTTAATGACCCACGTTTCTACCACTTATATATTATATTTTATAAGATGCATAAATATTGCAAGAAAACTGACACATTGTTCAATTTGCTGGTTTTTATGACTTCTTCCAGCTGTCAATTTTCAAACTCTGGCTACCAGAAAAGCCGCCCCATGAACTGCAGCTCTGTGTTCGCGCACACTACCGAATGCCCACACACTGCTCATTAGTATGCAAATAAAAGGCAAAAGATAGATTTTTAAAAAAGTGCGAATGCCTGTGCCAAATAGTATGCGACTATGATATTCTCTATGATGAGTTCTATATAGATGTTTAATTGAGTATTGGGTTTGAATTGAAAATTATTTTAATAAAATTGAATGTCTGAAACATTATTAAAGTTTAAGATAAAAAATAAATGCTAAATAACATTCATAAAGAAAGAGGGTAGCATAATCAATTATAATCAAGCATGTATCTATTAGTTTTATTTCTTAATTCGAATACCCTGCATTTGCAAGTATAGGGTAGGCAATTGCAGTTCCAGTTGCAGTCATGTCGGTTCGATTGTCAGTCAGAACTGGGGCCAAACTTAATTTACAATCGCGCGCGCGCGAATAAAAAAAGAAGAAAGAAAACGACATTTATTCATTTGGAGCAAACACCTGCAAGTCGTCGTCCCACCTGCCTGTGTGGTGCAGTGTGTGGTTGCATATTGAAATGCAGCAGCGTGTATGATTTTTGATTTATGATCTGTCACAAAAATAGCCCAGTTGGTACACCCTACTATAGGTGCGGCGGCAAAAATAAGGCAAAAATGCGTGCAATGCAAAAATGCGAAATCTACTGAAAGCCACTGAGAAAGAATGGCAGTAAAAGATATTTACGATGCCCATAGCGCGTCCAAGCCAAAGTTATGCATAAAACTTTCTATAGAACTCAAGTTGAGGCTCTGGGAGTGTTATACTATATATATATTTTCTTATATTTTTTTTCCCTGGTGCCTGGTGCCTGTTGCCTTCTGCCTTCTGCCTGCTATCTTAACACGATCAAAGCCAGCCACAACAACAGAAGCAATCAATTTTCGTTGTTGTGATAGCCGCGGGTAGTCAGACAGCACCGGATCCCAGCAAAGCATATCCCATGCCCGGGCATATCCAAAGCTGCAGGCGATGCGGCTGCTTAATAAATATGATAATGCCAGTGGACGAGTCCAGGCCTAACCAAAACAGGCTGCTCTACTAATTAATGTAACAACTACATGGGCAGACGTAACTGAGCCACAGACTAGTTCTCAGTCACTACAAGTGTACTACAGTTGATTCTGTTTATGCATTTTGGTATTTCACGCTCTGCGCCTCTGTGCCTTAACCCTAATAATAATAAATAGTGTCAGGATTAATTGAATCGTTCGCACTTTGCAAGTTTGCGCCGTTTCCCTAACGTGTCACACATGCTGCGACAAATGATATATTGCCGTTTCTCAACTTTGCAATTTATTATAAATGTATTTATGCCAAGACACAATTCTCTACCCTCCCCTGAGTAGCATTACCAATGCCAGTGCCAGCAACCGCCTAACGACTTGGCACCAGCCACCATTTTATAGTTCATTAATGTGGCAACTCTGGCATGATTTACGCACAAATGTCTTTGCAGCAATTGCAGAAAAACAAATAAAAAGCAAAAATAAATAAAATTAGTTGGGAAGCAGACTATTATATGAGACGCAGAAAACATTGTTATCCATGTTTCTTTGCTTAGGAAAAAATAATAATAATCGAGAACGATATATAAACATTAATAAATTTCTAAACAAAACCTACATATGTATGTAAATATAATTAATAATATATTGCATTGCACCCATTCCTATTATGAGACGCAAAGAAACATAAATATCAGTTTCCTTAAGAAAAGATATATAAAAATCTATTATCATATCTATAAACAAGTTAATTTCTAAGCAAAATGATATAACATATATTTAAAATAACAATGCAAAATATATATTTATATTATAATTATTACATTATATCAATTCCAAAAAATTATAAGGCATAAACATATATCTAGAAGCCATTTTGTTTCCGTAGATAATTTATATTATATAATTAAATGTCATTCAAGAAATTAAATTTTTATTTACACCATTTTTTTGTGAACTTTAGGTGATTTTGAATAGTTCCTAAATAAAACAATTCTAAAAGCTAAGTAATTATCATTCTATATCTTAGTAAAATGTTCTTTGATATTAATATTTAAATATTTTTAAATAAAATAATTCTATAAATGAAGAGGATTGTTTTTCAATAGGAATTTTACTTAATTAATTAAAAATCGAAAAAATTATGTTAAGAAACTCTTTTGTAGCTAAATATGACTATTTATACCTTAAACCCATTAAAAATGGGTATAAGGGTATATTGTATTTGTGCGAAATCCAAATGTATGTAACAGGCAGAAGGAAGCATCTCCGACCCATAAAGTATATATATTCTTGATCAGCATCAATAGCCGAGTCGATCCAGCCATGTCCGTCTGTTTTTCTGTCCGTCTGTCCGTCCGTCCGTCTGACTTGCAATTTAGATGTAGGTGCTCCTAGTTCCCGCGCAGATCGAGTTTGTTTCCGATAATCGATAACTTACTCCGTTTCCAAGCAATCGATAAAAATCTATATCGATATCCTGTTTTTTGGGCAATTTTGGTAAAAAATAAGAGCTAGAGTCACCAAACTTGACATATAGCTTCTAAAATAGAATATATATATGCATTTGATGTTGGAAGAAGAGGGTTCAGGGTATCCCCTAGTCGGGAGCTTCCTACTAGAACCTCTTACTTGTTTAATTTTAAAAGCTTGTTTTTTAACAGAACTCTGACTAATTAGAGCTTTTGCAGGCTCCAAAAATGTGTGTAAATTTATGACATAAGGCATTAAATTGGCAAAGGGGAATGCTTAGTCAAGAGTTGATCGTACAACAGGCACCATAATTCATATGTCACGTGTTACCGTTAAGCTTAAAATGCGCTTAAAACAACGTAACGTAAGCCCTCAGTAAAAAAGAAGAAGAGGTAAGGTAAGGCATTTAAAACAAAATGCGTCAAGTGTGTGTTAACCCCGTCCTGGCAAAAACGAGGCACTCAGCGCGTTGCCTGCTCAGCTGATTGCTGCAGCGAATTGTTGAGTGATATGGAAGTGAAATCCGCTGCAGCAAAGACCAGCCACAGCTGGTAGCCATCCAGTGAGTCAGTAGGGGGAATGGGGCATGCAGAATTGAGCATCAGGGTATCGGGGTATCGGGGTTGCTTATGTGAAAATAATCGCAAGCCTGCGCATAAATAATGGACTCAAATGTCAAAGGGGCATATCATCAATTTGTTTTTTGGCGGCCTACCCCACAACAAAAATCCCCCAACACACACGCGCATACACACACACACACACACACACACACACGGATTTATATGCAAGCCTTCCTTTACCCATGCATATTTATTTTAAAAATAAAACTGAAAACTGAACAATGGGCTGGCATTGAAGAAGTAGCCAGTTCCAGAGATTTTTTCCAAACAAATTCGCTGAGTGCTTAAGTGCTTCCGAAAGTGAAACAAATCTGTGACATGTGTTTCAGTTTCTCTGCACCAGCACACGCTCTCTCTCTCACTCTCTCTCACCCATTCCCACTTCTTTCTCACTCACTCTCTCTCCCTATAGTAAATTTGCCTAAAGTGCCTCTGCTACGCCAGAAAAGCGGAAACTGCAGCTTCCAAAATTGTAGCTGAAATGAAAAGAAAAATGTGCCAGCAGCTCCCCCGCGTGTCACCAACCCCCATACACCTTATACAACTTTGTTGCATTTTAATTCGGGGTTTTCTTTCTCTTTCCTTATTTTTGTGTGCTTTTCTCGCGTCTTCTGCATTGCGTTTGCCTTTTTTAAGCGGATTTTGAATGCCACTTCCGAAAAAATACCAAAATTGGCTAAGAAATATTGTCGCAGCCAGAGACAACACAACAGCTACAAAAGCTGTAACCAGAGATGCGTGGGGTCCCGGCGGGGGGAAAACACTCTGTGTGATTTTGGCTGGGCGCCTAATTTATGTGAGCTGCTTAGGGAGTGAATTCACAGAATGATATGTGAAGCGCCAACGAGTTGAATGGAAAAAATTAACCAGACTAAAAGTTTTTATACAGATAGATAGAGATTTTATACACAAAAGTTAACTAGATATAACTGGTATATTATATCTGGAAGCTACTTCTCAAGAGTCCGCAACAGCCAACATTTGAAATAGGTAACAAAATCAATTTTCAGAATAGAAAATATATATTATGAATACAATACTCAAATAATATTTGTATACCATTTTTTTTATTCATGTCTCAAAAAATGTAAATATGTTTAAGAGATGAACCTAACGCTCTAAATGCTTAACATACAATTTCTGAATTATTTTATTTTATTTTTTTCAAACATTTCACATTTCTATTTTTTTTTTTTTTTTTTTTTTTTTTTTTTATTTTGCGCTGGAATCGATGAGTGTCTTCTCATCTCTCAAGCGGAGTTAAGGGTATATAGTATAGTTATTATTTAATAACTTAAATGATAATTACAAACTTAAAAATATATAACAATAATGGGAAAGGGATGTTTAAGTGATGCGTCTCGTTGGTAGGTCGTCTTGGTGTAGCCTTCGGAGGCGCCTCTCACCGATGGGCTCAGCCAGGGCCCTTGCGGCCGCGTTCGGATGCTGCACCAATTTGTCGGAGTATCGGCTGCTGAAGAAGTTGAGCTGATCTCCGACCTTTGTTAGGCGGAGATCGCGTTCGATGGCGTCTGTTGTTACGTACCATGGCAGGCCAGCCACCTTGCGTGCTGCCTTGGCTTGGACCACTCTTATGCGACGAAGCTGGTGTGCTGATGCCGTGCCCCAAACTTGGATCGCATATGTCCAGATAGGCGTTACCATCGTTTTGATAAGCAGTGTCTTCGTGGATATGTGCAGCTTGCTTTGAGGCTTTAGTAGCCAATCGAGCTTTTGAAGCCTTCTCAGGCATTTTGCTCTCGTTGCTGCGATGTGAGGCCCCATATGAGCCTTCGATCCAGGTGGACACCCAAGTAGCAGAAAGAGTTGGTCTGCTCAATGGTTCCTCCATCGAACCGTGACGCAGGCGGACTTGGCACAGTTTATAGCGATGTTCCACATAGCTGTCCAGGTTTCGATCTGCAGCAGCCAGTCCTGCACTGCACTTGTAGCAGCTTGCAGATTTTTGTGGGAGGCTAGGAAGGCAGTGTCGTCCGCATATGTTGCCACCAGCAGTCTCGCAGGGCTGAGGTCTTCATTGCTTTGTCCTTGTGTGGGCAGGTCCGCCGTATACAGCGTGTACAGCATCGGACCGAGGACGCTGCCTTGTGGGACACCTGCTTTGATGCCCTTAATTGCCGACCTTTGGTCTTTAACGGCCACATTAAAGGTGCGTCCTGCCAGAAAGGAGCTAAGGATGCTGAAGTATGGCGCTGGGAGTATCTGTTTGATCTTGAACAGAAGACCATCGTGCCAGACCTTGTCAAACGCTTGTTTGACATCGAGGAAAACGCCGACGCAGTATTGCTTCTGCTCAAAAGCTTCTAGAACATGTTTTACTGCCCGGTGGACCTGCTCGGGGCAGCCGTGAGACTTTCTGAAGCCAAACTGATGATCCGGGACCAGGCGCGTGACCTCGTCGAGTTCTAAGAGACGGCTTAGCAGAAGTCGCTCAAAGACTTTTGAGAGCGTCGGCAGAAGGCTTATAGGGCGGTAGGACTCAAGTTGAGTTAGCGGCTTGCCGGGTTTGGCGATCATCAAAATTTTCGCATGTTTCCATTGCTTCGGAAAGTGGCCAAGGCGGAGCATGGAGTTGAAAATTATGGCGAGCGCCATGACTCCTTTGCGTGGGAGAGTCTTAGCTGCTCTGTTGTCGATTTCATCGCATCCTGGGGTCTTCTTTAGCTCAAGCATTTTCAGCTGTGTCCCGATTTCCGCGGGGGAGATTCTTCTTATCGGGAGAGCCATCTGCAGTGGAGCGTCCAGTGACTCGGCTACTTTACGGCGCTGTGCAACGTCTGCGAAGTCGAATGGCTTGAAGGTTGTCTCCAAGTAGTCAGCAAACGCATTGGCCTTTTCCTCGTCCGATCGGAGCCAGAGGCCAGAGTGATCCGTGATCGGGGAGGTAAAAACTGTTTGCCTCTTAATGCTTCTGGTGAGCTTCCAGACTGAAAAGGTGCTGTTGCCGTCATGCCCAGTTGCTTCGAGGAAGCTGTCTAGATTTTCCGCTCGAGTCCTAGCCAGCAGCCGTCTGAGCCGGTTGGACGCGCTTACCATTTCTGCCTTGGTGGAGAGGTCTCCGTTGCGGATGTACAGCCTCCTTAGACGTCTTTTGTCGGCAAGGAGACTCCTGGCTTCAGGGGTTAGTAGGGACCTTCTGATGCTGCACGTCCATTTCTATTTAGCTGAACATCATAACTTGATCACCTTAACCTTTTAAAATTTCTAAATATTTGTTATATTAATTTGAATATCACGAATATTTATTGCCATAGTTTGTTAGTTTGTCATAGAACCAAGTTTAAATAACGTTAAGCTTTATCACTGTCAATATATTTATTTAGCCTGCCATTAGTCTGTAAATATATTAACTCATCTGCGCTCTGTTGCTGTCCATACCCTTGCCCACATTGTTCAGCTAGTCCTTAATACCAGCACAATGCCGCTATTCGAAAATCTTTAGAGACAACTAGTGGTAAAAATGGGGGGCACATAAAAAAAAGAGAAAAAAAGGCCAAGGCAAACAAAAAGAAAAGTGGAAACTGCTGCAATAACAAACAAGGCCAAACATATACACTGAGCGCACAAAGTCCTGGCCATACAAATGAAGAGCGAGATGGCTTAATGCCACAAATTGAGCAATTCTTGGCATATGTATATCTATGCTGCCTGCTCCCTGCCTTATTTTCCTCAACCCCTGTCTACTAATGCAGCTATTTGAAAACTAATGAGTGGCATGGAATAAAATGGGCAGCAGCAACAACAACAAACAAATGACACAAAAAAAGAAAAGCAGGCGGTAGTCAGAAATCCGCTTACAGCGATGAGTTCGCTGCAACGGACCGAGTTGCGACATGGAAGAGCGACGCGGCTGATGACGAGCAGCAGCAGGAGCAGCACAGAAGAAGGAGCAGCAGGCGAGTGCAAATGAATGCGCATTTGAAATTAAGCCCTAATCCTTTTACAATTGATGCTGTGCAGTCAGCCAGATACCTGTGTGTGCCACACATGCGCGAGAGTGTGTGTGCGCTTGTTGTCCTTGCAAGGACAACACTGCAACTGACAAACCGATTGTTGTTCATATTGTTGTTGGTTGTTTTGGTCCAAAGCAATATGTTTGTCTTTGCCCGGGGGCTTAGCCGATGCAACGTGTACTGCCAACTATGTGTGAGGGCATATGGAATTTTTATTTTTGTGTTCATGTCCTTGATGACCTACCGCGAGACTCAGCAAGGCACAAAATAATAGACTCCAGCGCATCAAAGGGCACAATTTTTATTATCATAAGAGTTTCTAGTCGGGAGCTCCCAACTAGGGGATACCCTGAACCCTCTTATCGATTATCGGAAACAAACTCGATCTGCGCAGGCACTAGGAGCACCTACATCTAAAATTTCTCTAGCTCTTATAGGTTCTGAGATCCTTGCGTTCAAACATACGGACGGACGGACGGACAGACAGACGGACATGGCTAGATCGACTCGGCTATTGATGCTGATCAAGAATATATATACTTTATGGGGTCGGAGATGCTTCCTTCTGCCTGTTACATACATTTGGATTTTGCACAAATACAATATACCCTTATACCCATTTTTAATGGGTACAGGTTAAAAAACAGAAAACATTTGAACAAACACAGCACACGACTAGTTGATAACTTGCTTTCCTATAAAGTTACCGAATAGCCGGATGGACCACTTAATGAAGAGACTTTTGGCTTCATTAAGCCAGAGATGGCTGTTCTCAATTTGTCTAGTCTATTTAAACATATCAAATATTAGAAAGAAATAAATCAACACGTTATAAAATTTATATTCTAATAAGGGCATGGGCTGGGTAAAGCAATGGTTGGCGGGTCTGGCGGCCTGCTTTAGCGGGTTTGTTTTGGGGGCATCCATTGGATGGTCGGGACCGATGGAGAAACCGATTCTTAGCGGTGAAGCATACAGTTTTTCGCCGAGCATCGATGATTGGAGTTGGGTCTGCGCGATGTTTACACTAGGTGCCGCCTGCATGTGCATACCCACGGGCTTACTGGTTCGCGCATTTGGCAGGAAGCTGATCATGCTGATCATGTTGATTCCAGGTCTACTTGGCTGGGCTCTGATCATTGCGGCACGGCATACAGCCATGCTGTACACCGGACGCTTCACACTTGGCGCATGCGCCGGTGCCTATTGCGTGGTGTCGCCCATGTACACCACGGAGATTGCCGAAGTGAAAGTGCGCGGAATTATGGGCTGTTTCTTTCAGCTGATGCTCGTGCATGGCATTCTGTTTTCATTCATTATTGGCGCTTTTCTGAAACCGCTGCTTGTCAACATTGTGATCGGTGCACAGCCCATTATATGGTTTATATTCATCATTTGGTTGCCCGAATCGCCGGTGTATCTGGTGCAGAAGGGCAAGCCCGAACGAGCAATGAGTGGTTTGAAAACCCTCCGTAAAACCGATGCAGACATAAGCAGCGAAATGGCCGCGTTCGAGGCGGAAAACAAAAAGGAGAAGGTCATGGTCAAGGACGCAATGGTACGTAAGAGCACCCTACGAGGACTGATCATAGCAGCGCTGCTGATGATGCTCCAACAATTCACGGGCATCAATGGCATTGTATTTTATGTGACGGGCATATTTGAAAAAGCCGGCACCGGCCTGTCCCCGTCCACTTGCACCATTATAACGGGCTGTGTGCAACTTATTATGACATTTGTTGCCACTTTAATTATTGATCGAGTGGGACGCAAAGTGTTGCTGCTTATCTCTGCATTCCTGATGCTAATTGCCAACCTAACAATGGGCTTCTATTTCAAATATTTAACAGATAAAAATATTGGCTGGCTGTCGATAATGGCGATTGGTTTATTCTTCGTTGGATTTGCTGTGGGCTTCGGGCCCATCTGCTGGCTAGTTATGGCCGAGCTCTTTGCGGAGGATGTGAAACCCATTTGTGCGTCCATTGTCGGCACCAGTGGCTGGGTATTTGCATTTGTTGTGGCAAAGCTGTTTCCCATATTGGTGAAAGAGTTCGGCTCGGCAGTAGCATTTTGGGTATTTGCTTTCTTCTCCATAGTGGCATGTATATTCGTTATATTTTTTGTGCCAGAGACGAAGGGCAAGACTTTGGACGAAATTCAAGGAATGCTGTCTTAATTTCTTAATTCAAATCTGAATTAACTAATTATTAGCATATATATATATATACATATATATATATATATATATATATATGTATGTATATATATATATATATATATATATATAAATTTTATAATATATATAATTGTATTCGTATAAATAATATAAATATATATTTATACTGGTCTTTAATCAACTTCAACTTTTTTCACCTGACTACCACCAGTACAAAATATGTGTCCCAAGTTCGAAAACACCTTTAGTGTTTAAAATAAAAAATATCGAAACATTGACTATTGCCGAGGCTATTTTTAACGATCTTAACTCGATGTAAATTAGTCAATCTTTGCAAAAACTTCGCTCTTTCGAACATCTAACCATGTCATCATATGTTATAATAGACCAAACAAATTTTCAACACCTCTCAGGAAGAATTTGTAATCTTCTGGAAACAGTACAAACGCATTTCGACGGCTTTGAAATATTACAAATTATTTAAAAGTAAATGAAATGTAAAATGAATGTATAAATTTAGCCAAGTAAGATGTTTGGAGTTTTTATGACTTCGGCTTAGTACATTTTTTTTAATAAATTGGAATCAATTTATTAGAAAAAAAAAAACGATTATATATATTTTTACTGATTTGCTTTGCTAAGAATTGGCCAGAAATTTTGCTTTAACGTAAAAGGAAGTGTTTATATAGAGGCCATATATACATATTTATCGATGTCGATGTACTGATAGAGCCAGACATCTATATATTCCTTGACTATACTTTTATCCTATGTTCAAAATCAATGTTTATTTCGGATTTTCATCGCTTTTTATTACACATTTAATTATTTATCTTACCATATTTCAAGCATACAAATCGGGCAACCCTGACATCCCTGACGTAGTTGCCACACATCCTCTGGTAACACTTCCTACCCCCTAATATACAAAATTACATGTGTTATAGCTCTCGCTACACCTCATCAGTGTCCACAAAATCAAATGACGCACAGCTGCCCAGACATCGGAGTGGGCGGGGGACAGCAGCAACAACTAGTACTTAGTAGCAATTGAAAATCGAAAAGCGTTGCGAAATGGGAAAATGTGAATTTGTATTTAGTACAAAAGTTAACACATTGTACAAAATCAAATAAGAAATTCGTTACAGACAAACGCATGCAACGATCCGCAACGCGTTGCGACGCACTTAATTTCAAACAGGATTTACGAGGTTGACAGACATTCAACGTGCCACTGCAAGCAGCAAGCGGCAAGCGGTGGCAGGGCACACGAGTCTTAGTCTGTTGCTGTCCCGTTTTGCTCTCTTATTGCCTCTGTCTGTTGCGCCTGCGCAGCGGAAACTGTGAAAAGAGCCAAATCGCTTGTGACGAAACGAAATTTTCAACGCTCGACTGAACCGGAAGAGATGCAAAAGTGCTAATGAAATGTCCTTTGAGCTCAGCACAAGAAACCAAATCGAGGCCTGCTCCTGCTTAGGCAGCTGCCTGCCTGTTCAGGCTCTTATTTGCTTGTGTGGCATGGCGAATGGCTTAAGGAGAGCTGGCGAAAATTGCTCGCTCCATTGGTTTTTGTTGTATAGAGAGCGAGAGACAAAGAGAGAAGGCAGAGTTAGCATGCCCATAATTTTGTTGCATGCAATGTGTGGCAATTTGCTGGCCCGGCCTTCCATTTCAAGTACAATCTCTGGCATTAATATTCAATTTTCTGAGTGTACTTAGTGCAGCTTAGATGCCATTCGACTGCATCTGCCCCAATTAGTTGCAATTGTTGCAATTCGCCACGGGCTCAAGTGCCCGGCTCAATCCAAATGCAGAAGCAACAGCAATAACAGCCAGCAGCATCTGCTTCATGTTGTGGCTATTAGCTCAATTATACGAATACTCAAATGTTGCAACAACCATTCATGAAACATGCTAAATTAGTTACATAAGTGCTGCGCTGCACATCAGACTGCATACAAGAGTAAATCGCATATGCAATTCTATCAGTTTTAAAAATTATCTCTAGCCAATAAGCTCACAAAATCTATAAGATATTTCATTTGATAATTGGGAAGGGGCTAAGAATAGCTGCAAATGTAAAAATGTAGGTATATATATATATATATTGGCTTCTTATTGGCGTATAGTTTTTTAAATCGGCCACATAACCCTAAGAAATGGCAAGAACAAAATTTTAAATATTGTTTCTTTACAAAAAGCCGTTCATACGAAATATGTTTAACAATCGGTTTTAGTCCCGACTAGAGGATACCCTGAACATCAAATGCATATATATATTCTATTTTAGAAGCTATATGTCAAGTTTGGTGACTCTAGCTCTTATTATTTGCCAAAATTGCCCAAAAACAGGATATCGATATCGATTTTTATCGATTGTTTGGAAACGAAGTAAATTATCGATTATCAGAAACAATCTCGATCTGCGGGAACTAGGAGCACCTACATCTAAAATTTCAAGTCTCTAGCTCTTATAGGTTCTGAGATCCTTGCGTTCATACATACGGACGGACAGACGGACGAACAGACAGACGGACATGGCTAGATCGACTTGGCTATTGATGCTGATCAAGAATATATATATTTTATGGGGTCGGAGATGCTTCTTTCTGCCTGCTACATACATTTGGATTTCGCATAAATACAATATACCCTTATACCATATTTTAATGGGTTCAGGGTTTAAATACCGATTTAATCAAACACGCCTATTAAATATTGAATTTTTTGCCATAGTGTAACTATTATTATTAAAAATTTTTTATAATATACAAAGGACTTATATATTGTTGTAAGGATTTTTGAAGTAAAGTTTATCTTTAAGCCAGAAGATAGTTTGAAAGGCAAACCAAATCAAGTTGGACGTGGATGTATTAACAGATCTTGACTTTATAAAGAATTATTCAAGAGAATTCCATAGCATACATATGCATACCAACAGCTGTGAAGGGTTCGCTCTGCAGTGCTACTGCAGTGGACGTGGCAGCTGGGGAATATCCTGGAAAGGTGGTTTTGTTTTGTTTTGACAGAGCAGCTGGCTTGCACCTGAGAAAAACCGCAAGATGCGTAAACAACAGTTAGTTGTCTTTAATTGATGAACAAAAGCGCTGGAACAAGAGCTGGGACCAGCAGCAGCAGCAGAAGCCGTAGCAGCACAGCACGAGCCTGTCACATGACAGAGGGCACACGCTAGGGACTAGGCGGACCCTAAAGGCAATTTGACGCAGCTTGAAATTTGTTTTGGACCAAAATATTTGCAACGTATGAGCTGCAGATTGAGTTTGTTGCATGCCGCGTGCGAAATGCATTTCCATGAAGTAGCTCAGACAAAAGGATGCACAGCACCAGCACCAGCACCAGCAGCAGCAGCAACAGTTAAGGGGCTACCGAAACGGCAGCAGAAGCCTTGAAATTGCATTTTATGGCTGGACATTAAGAGGCAGCATGCAGTAGTCCAAGCTGATTGCAATGGCCAGCAGCAGCACCAGCAGCAGCCTCGAGCGTGCCAAATCGGCGGCCCAAGCAGTTGACATTTTCCAAGCTACTAACTAGGCATCACTGGCATCCCGTACCCTCCTACTGCACTCTTGCCCCTTATTGGCCCAGCGTGCGCATGCGTGGCTAATCGCGGTACGTGTGTCCAGTTTTAGTGCCAGGTATGCTGCACGCGCACAAAAGCGCCTTTGGTCACACCAAATTATGACAGGATGAGGGCAACTGTAGCTGCCTTGAGCAAGGGCATTTAGTACACCCACCTGGTAGCCCATTATCCTGTAACAACAAAAAGCGTGGCGAACACGCTGCCAGCTAGACAAATGTCACGTGTTTTATAAAAAAATCTAAAGTTTAACTCCACCCAGAGACTATTGTTAATCCGACTTTGCTAACGAGAGAGGGAGAGAGGGAAAAAAAAACCAGTTAGAGACTTTAGTCGGGAGTTCTCGGCTAGGGGATACCCTGAACCCCCTTCTACCAAAACTAAATGTATCTCGCGGTACGAGCTCGTTTGCTTTAGCAGTAAAGAATTAGTTACTTGCCACCTCAACAGTCTTTACTCTCCTCTTTTCGATCGACGTGCTCAACGGGGAAAGGCCTGCGCTCTTACATGAAATACGCCGGAATGGTCCAGAATAATATAATATAAATTACTGATCATTTTGTGGCGCACTCAAATGCAATTAATATTTGTCTTCTCTTTGCGACAGACCGACCCGAAACGTTACACTTGCAACCTTGAAATATTTAAGCAATTGATTTCTTTTTAAAAAAATGTTTTTCATATTTTCATTAAAGAAACTTGTTAATTAAGATATATAGATTAATTATATTAAAATGGGCGTATCATCATTTGGACACTTTTATGGAGTGACTCCGGCCATGCCCATGCTACCAGTAAATGCACCCAGTTATTTCTAACTCATTCGTGTCTTCGACGTTACAGTCGACCCTTCTACCATTTAGGTTGCTAAAACATTAATTGAAAATATTGAGCATTGAGCAAACAGTTACAACATAGTTTAATAATAATTGATTTACCTATCCGCGCAGTAAGAATACCACCAGCTACCTTTTACTCCAGAAACACAATTCCAGTTTTCATAATCATCATTATCGCTGTCGTAGGTTGAAAAATTACTTCCTTTGTGGGATTTCATGGAATCGCCGGCATTTCCACTACAATTGCCAATTGAAATCAACTTGTATCATATCTGGCAAAACGCGTTTCATTTTCCTGATCCACCAATTGAAAGTAAAGTTCGTATCTCTGTGCGCTCGTAATTCTGTGTAGCTTTTGAAGCCCAAACCAGAATTCTTCATTGACATTTCCGAAGCCATTCTAGTAATCCTCCCATGAGCGATAGAAGTTGACTTTTCCGTCAATGCGGCGTTGTATTACAGTCCACCCTGATCCCGCCAGATTCGAATCGCACGACCCGACAAACAGGGGCAAGCCTTCAACTTTTAATGCTAGAATTCCCGAATAGTTCTTACAATCAACACAACTGCTCGGGAGATGCTCCAGTTTTTGTTTGTATTCAACTAATATCTATTTAAGGCTGTTAAGTTCCACATCTTTATCAGAGACATTCTTTTCGCATAAGGTTATGTTTGACCTTGCTTGGAAGACCTCTGCCTCTTTAATATTAAAACTCTCTTTTAAATTAGAGCTTTGGATTGTTAAATTCCTCAACTCCGTTTCACATATCACAGATTTGTCATTTAGTTTTGCTAATTGTTGATCATTGTATTTAAGAGTTATTGTATTAGTTTGTTCCAATTCACCTATTTTCTTCTTTTTTATTTCGATTTCATTATTAACCTTTGCAAAATACTCAAGCACTGGCTTTACGATTCGATAGGCATATGCACTGCATATTTTATCATTTTGGTCATCTGACTTGCAAGACTAGAAAGAATTTAGTTAGCCTTATTTATTCACTAATTCATGTCCGATCAAGGAGTCTGTAGCTAAAGCCACAGTTAAAATAGCTATTAAAATCGCAAACACTTTACAATTGAAGAACATTTTGCCTGAGTATAAATTAATTTTTCGCGCTTATAAAGTAATGTCACCGATTTGAAAAACAGCGCCTTTAAATAGGATGCTGATGTCTCTATTCCAAGAAATGTTGTGCATGGTTGTGTTATCAATATGTAAAATCAATTTAATATATATATTAGCAATGTAATTATACAGGTCAAAGAGGTGAAAAGAGAAGAGCCTTGGCCAGATGAAATAGACTTGTTATTGAGAAAATATATTGAAACTGTCACAATTTACGACACAATTGTGATCAATCATGCAAATGGCTTTAGTTCTCCTTAACTTTTTATATTTTATAGTATATGAATGAATATTCTTAGTAACTAACAACTAACGTGTTCCACTAGAAAGCTCTCCAACAGAAAACAAAACCAAAGTACGCTTGTTTGCTCCAAAAATAAAAAGCAAACCAAAAATATAAAATTTTTATAAGAATTTAAGAATATGCCAAAAATCGATTTAAATCAAATACACTAAAGACGGTTGCTAATTAAAAGAAAATAAAATAATAAAGTAGATTTAATTTATATAATCACACTATTAGGTTAAATCTAGTTTAATTAAATCAATGATTAATTGATAAATAAAATCAAAAAGGCTAAAGGCTCAAATATGTAGTTAATTGTCTTTTCATTATTGTTAACAAGGAAACTTGTGAATCTCATTAAGAAAATAATTCTGGCTTATTCCCTAGCGTAAAGTATATTTGTTTGCTGTTTACTGTTACCATTTTTTTATTGCTTACAAAAAGGGCCTAATTACGCACGAAGTGTGTCTGCAGCGTGGCATCAGCTGCTGTGCTGGGTTTAAGCTTTGGGAGCCCTTTGGCTTTGCGCTCATTGCCGCATTGCCACATTGACGCATTCACACCTTGCCCCGACAGACAGAGAGGGTCGCCTGAGCATCAGAGAGAGAGAGGGCGCGAAGAGCAGCTGTAAGGACAGCAGCCAGATGCGGCACTCGCAAACAAGTTTGAAGATATACATATATATTTATGCATATATAAATATATATACATATATTTATGTTTTAATATAAAAATTGCGGCTATTTAAGCGGTGCACGCCCCAAAAACAGAAATAAGCCCAAGTGCAACAAGCTTGCTGCAAGCAGCTGGCGAGACACAAGAGCCCAAAATGAAACAGATTAAGGCCAAACGATGAGTCGCTTTAAATGTTGTGTATTTCCACCTGCAATGTTGCAAATGTTATCATTCATAATTTTTCACGCTTGTGATTTTATTGCCATGAAATTGCCAATAATTACGGACAAACGAGCCACAGATTCTCGCAGAGATTCCTTTTGGGGAATTAGCTTTAATCTCTGTAGAAAACTGCGCTCATTATGCGACAGCATTTTGCCATTTGCCTTTAAGCTACCTTTTTTTTTGATACAGCGAGGCTTCAAACTTGATTGCAACTTTAATTTGGCTACAAAACGAAGCAAGTTTGTCTCCGACTTTGCGCTTGTGGGCTCTGATTCTGATTCAGATTCAGTTTCTGATTCTGATTCTGTTTTTTGCCTTTGGCTTTGGCTTTCGCTGTGTTTGGCACAAATTGGCTTAAGCCCGCACAAAACGTTTTTCATCATACTATGGCAAAAACTTTTCCGGCGCTGCTTTCCCGCGCTTTTGTCACAAGTTTTCCCAGCGCTTTTGCTCTCTGCCACTTCTTCTCTCGCTTCCTCTTTCATGTCGGCCCGCCACCCCGCACACCACTTTGTCTGTGTGCGTAATTGCATTGCATGTTGCGCTGCATTAAACATTTCATAATTTTATTTGGTTGCCTTTGTCATTGGCTTACGTTTGTTATTTGGCAGTTTTCCACAAAAGTTTTTCATCACTCGCGTGTTTTTAAAAGCTGCCTAAAAAAAAAAAACAAGAAAAGCTGTATAACATTTTCGAAATTTCTTTTGTATTTTGTTCGCAATGAATAAAAACCGGAAAAGGATTTGAAATTAATGTGCACCTGCAAATTTTTGTAAAGCAGACATAATCCGGCTTTGCCTGGGCCAAGTTTTTTTTGCTCAATTTAAAATCAGTGTCCCCATTTCCCGCCAAAAAGGTGGCATTTTAATAATCTGCAAAGCACGTTTTAATTTTGCATTAAATGCTGTGAGATTGCTAAAAAATTTCCAATCAATGCCAATGTCAAAATGAATACACATATTTATACATTTTTGATACGATCAGTTAAATAACAACACAATTCTTCATAACCATTTTTAAAGAGTTTTCCGTCAAATAAAAGAATTTTCCGAAACCCGAATCAGTCGGTCGGTCGGTAAAAAACAGCTCCATATTTATATATATGTAGATTTAACAGTTGAAAATCGTTCCCTGAATCCATTATAAAGGCAGAAGGAAGCATCTCTGCCCCATAAAGTATATATGTATATTCTTAAACAGTATCAATAGCCGAGTCGATCTAGCCATGTCCGTCTGTCTGTCCGTCCGTCCGTATGTATGAAGGACGGACAAGGATCGCAGAACCTATAAGAGCTAGAGACTTGAAATTGTAGATGTATATGTAGATGCTCCTAGATCCCGCGCAGATCGAGTTTGTTTCCGATAATCCATAACTTACTCCGTTACCAAGCAATCGATAAATATCGATATCGATATCCTGTTTTTGGGCAATTTTGGTAAATAATAAGAGCTAGAGTCACCAAACTTGACATAAAGCTTCTAAAATAGAATATATATATGCATTTGATGTTGGAAGAAGAGGGTTCAGGGTATCCCCTAATCGGGAGCCCCATTCTAGAACCTCTTACTTGTTTATAATTATAAACATGTTCTGAACGATTTCTGACCTATAGAGCTTAAACATATTTATTAAGCAAATACTCATAACAAGTAAAAATATATTACTGAATGCATAGAAATAACATTTTAAACGTTTAACTTATTAATAATTGATTAAATATGATAAAATTAATAATAATATATATAGCAAGTTTTCTCAAAGAGCTTCTAGAAATTCTCCTAACTTCTTCAACATGCCCTGCGGTCGACTTTCTTCTGGCCGACACTTCAATTACAACGTGGGAAACTAAAGAGCACTCAATAGTTTGCAATATCTAAGCGATTGTTCTGCTTGTCAAAATATTGAAGGCACCTGAACTGCTGAAGAGAATCTCGTTTCAAAAGTGCCGCTCGTCGCCGTCGTCGAGTCGGTAGCAGCCAGCACAACAAAAATTCGCAAACTCATTGCGGCGCACTCATAAAAAGAAGTGAGACAAAATATGAGAAGCGCAGAGGAGAGTGTTAGGTTTGATGGAACAGAACCCGAACAAAAAAGTGTAACAAACACACGACTTCCCACATTTATTAACTAATTTGCTAAGGTTGAGCGGGCGAGCGAACAATGTGACCAAATGTTAATATCTTCTAATTGCTACAAGCGGCTGCCACACACACAGGAGTATGAGAAAGGCTGGCGGCGGTTTTCATGAGCCACCTTAAAACGATTCCCAAGTTCAAGAATACAAAAACATGTCAACGTCATCGTTTTTGGCTTTGCGTGTGGCCCCCTACCTCCCGCTCCACTGCCCGCAACTACTGTTCGGTTTGTGGGTCTGGACAATGGTGAGCGGCATCTTGGGAAAAATGTCGCACACGTCGTTGTCGTTGCCGTTGACATTGTCATTGTCATATAGAGAATCTCATGCTCATTCTTCTCATTGTCATTGTCACCTGAGAATTGGTTACTCTTCGACTCTCTCACTTTGTGCCGCATGTCCTTTTTGTATGAGCCGCTGCCTTTTGATCCTGGTTGCTTACCGCTCGATTTGCTTTCATTTGAAACTCATTTGGCTGCACTTGCCCAGCCCTTAAGTGTTTTGCCAGCAACAATTTGTGAGTCGCTCAGGTGAGCCTGTCGCTTCTTCAGCACACATTGTACGACTTTGCGCAATTGTTTGCGCTCAATTGCCAAAAATTGTTTGAAGCCGCCCGTCGACGCTTTAAGGCATTCGCCTACCTCGCATCCCTCTGCTGTTCTTCCTTCTTTTGCCATTTGCCACTGATTGTGTCTGTGTGCGGTCCTCGGCTGGGAATCGCCGCAGCTCAGAAAACATTGCATTTTGGGGCATAGACTTTGCATATACTTAAAATGCAGTGTGCTCTCGGCTCAGTTCGAGCTGCTCAACGATGAAGCTGATGGTCGCCTACGGACCTTGCGGCTGCATAGTGGGGCGAGTGTTACACAAAATAGAAATAAATGATATTGAATAAAACTGATTAAATAAATATATATTGCGAAACCGAAAACTTTTATCGTAAAACATGTGTCGATTCACTATCTTAAGATCTACAGTATTATATTAAAAACGAAATGAAATATCTATAATAAATTATAATATAAAACTGATATATAATAAAAAACTGATTTTATGGTTACAAATTTATTTAAATATATAATATTTTATATTACTGTACATTTTTAGGTTTTTAATTAAGAAATAAATTCACAAACAAATATGTAAAGCACTTTTTTTCATTCTATAATTATATTTAACTTATAAATAGGTGTATTCAATATGTATTTTGTTACATTTTGTCGTACTTATACCCAAAACAACATTCGATAAATTATAATAGAAACTTTTAAGAACTTTAAAACCAGTTATTTTATTACTACATTATACAGCTTTAATTAATATTTAACCAATTGTTTATCCTGATCCATAACCTTTGCCATCTAATATGTGTAATTTGTCCCACTGTGCATAGGCACAAACGCACTTTGTGCCACTGATGCTGTAGCTGAACTGTTTTGCATGATTGACTGTTTGACATAATGAAACGCATGCAGAAACAAGCTGGCGAGGAGCAGCCAAGCAAGCGGCAGAGCCAGAGGTGCCCAAGAGCTGGCAAGTAACCAGATTTGGGATGACCATGGTGCATAGCCCACGCAGAGTTGCGTTTGTAGTAGTAATCATTGCTGTTGTTGTTGTTGCTGTTGCAGTTGTTGTTGCTACTAATCAAGTGCACTGCTACTTCCTGGGGGGGTCGCTGAGCTATGGTTGGCATTCTGTCATTCAGCTGGTTCCAGTATTGTGGTTTTTGCCAGCTGATTTTCTTTTATCAACGTTGAAACAGACGGCAGTCCATGATTGCAAACGTTGTTGTTGTCGATGTTGTTGTTGTTGTTGTTGGTCTTCTAATCAGTTAGTGCACAGTGCACAAGGCAGAAAGTTGGTCAGCAGTCGGTTAGGGGGCTAATGAAAATGAAAAGCTGTGTCAATGTGCATTGTTTGCATATTGAACAGAACTTGAACTAAAATTGAGTTTGAGTACCGTTTGAATTGTTGTTGTGAGGTGAGGCTTGTGTCAACAACATATTTTTTGTTTTGGAGATTTCTTTTGTTTAGCATACAAATTAACTGGCGACATGCTCTGTTGTTGGGTGGGCTGCTGCTGCTGTTGTTTCTGGTAATTGCTGGTCAGGTGTAGGTGCTGCAGTGCCCCCAAATCTTGAACAACACTTCAAAGAGCATATGACAAGCATTTTTTTTCTTCATTTCTGTCACTTCAAACGCTCGCTGCGCGGCGCATGTGTGTGTGTGGGCTCAAAAGCCAGTTCCAGTTCCAGTTTCAGTTCGAGACGAAACTATTAAAACAAACGCCCACCGTTTGTCAGGTCTGGAGGTCTTCAGACCGGCAGCATGTGACGGACATGCATTTTGCTTGTTGAATTTCGACTGACACTGAAGTGATGAAAGTGTTTCACAATCAACCAAGACATTGCAAGGCGGCAGCATCACAGGCCAAAATAACCAAGAGTGTTCTAGTCTTAGCGCTGCCCGACCAAGAAACACCCTGTACAAAGACTTTAGTTGCTGTATAGAATTGTAAGCTTATGCAAATTCTGTGCTGCAGATTTTTTAGGCTTTCTTATTTCACTCGACATAATTTAAAAATATATGGGAACGATAAACAATAATACAAAATGTTGGATTTAGCAACCTTCTGGAAACATGGCTGGTATATAAACAAAATATAATTGTGCTAGATGAAAATGTATAAGCCAAAGTTCGAAGGGAGAGATTCCCTCTGCTGCCTGTGACATAGAGCTGCAAATGTATACTAAACCCTGTTCCACTCAGCTCGAGGGTACAAAAACACAGACATTCAGATCGTTGCATTTATAAACTCACACAAATACACTCTCACATGGACACGACACCCACACACAACAGGACGCCGTCATGTCTGAGGGCACAGAAAGCAGCCTATAGAGAACAACTCATACCCTCTACCATGGCGCGGGCAGGGCGTTACTAATTTGTGTCACATTTTTTTCTTGTGCTCGCCTTGCATTTGCTACACTTGTTACACGGTTCACACGCCGATCCTTACATCTTCCGGCTTGTCTTTTGCCATTGTCTATTTGGCAATGATTTTTGCGGTAGGTCGACATCATCGATCGAGTGCTTAGGCTCTCATTCATCAATGCCGACTGGCATTACTAATTGCCGATTCGTTACAAAAATGTGCGACTTTTTACAGCTGGAGAATTGTCTTTACGGTGGCGGCACCTACTCTCTGAAGATGCCTCACTGTGTGGGCGAATCAGCGTCCACATATTAGACAGTCCGAAAATCCCTGCGACCAGTTCCCGCTGAGTCACGCAAATGCCCCCAACTCCTAGCACGTAGTGAACATGCAAAAAAGTAAATATACATATATGTATATATATATATATCTGTTTTATAATATATGGTACAAAAGTTTTTTGGACTATACTTGATTTGTATTAAAAATTTGTGCAGTTTTCACAAATTGAGTTTTTGTTTAGGTAGCTATTTTATTTTATTTCGAAAATACAAACGACATTATTTATTATTTCCAATGCCAAGTTTGTAATCCACCCATGGTGGATAGAAGTCGACATGACCCGACAAAATAAAACCTGACATCAACTCCATTGCGGTCTGAGGCAGAAAATTATGCGGATGCGGCTATAAAATATGAATTATAAACTTATCGAAGTAAAATTGTAAAATATATGGAAAGCAGGCAAACTCAACAAAAACAACGTTCCACGTACTAACAAATTAGAACAAAACTTAATACTTAATAAATTAATTGTTAAAGAGAAAGTAATAATATATTCAGCACGTCAAATATTTTATACCCTTGTAGACACCTTCCTTTTGCAGATATGTGAGAATAGTGCAGCTGGAATATGCTGAGTTTGTGTCAATATCATTGACACCAGAATATTTTGCCATATAAAATCCGAAATGTAGGCGGTACAGTTTAACTTACAAATGCCGAGTTTGGGTGGAATTAGATAGACAGACAGGCGGACTTGGCTATATTAACTCAGCTGTTGATACTGATCAAGAATATATAAACTTTATGGGGTTGAAGATGTCTCCTTCGTTACACATTTCCAGAGAAAATTAAAATTCCTTTTACAAAATTTATATATATAACATTTATGCAATATTTTAGGTGATATACAGTTGTCTGAAGCATTGCTTGTTTGTTTATTTGATACAACTGTTGGTCTGTTTGATGTGCGCCATATGTTAATAAATTAATAAATAAAGTCAGTATCGAATCATAGCATTATATATAATTTCTTAATGAAGCTAGCGCAGAAAAACTCTGATTTTTGAGGTTTCGATTTTCCTCAACTATTTTCACAAATTATCGTATCGTTTGTACTGTTCCAGATTAGTGTTTTGATTCATGGTACACTTAACTAATCGCCCATCGTTAGCTGGAGAGTAACACCAATTCAGAGCTAAGCTTTAAGTAGTTGCAACATGCAACACACCTTCCCATCCGCCCCACTGCCTACCAAATCACTTGAATGTTAATCTCAGCCAAATGCATTTGTAGCTCAGGTTACGTTCGGGCTTCACCCACTCGACAGCGTAATTTAATGTGCGTCTCTGAACGCTTTTGGCCATGATTTGGCGTACGCCATTTAATCAGAGATATCAGGCAACACCTGCCGCAGTTGGGCAGCTAGCTAGCTGCAACTTGGCTCCTGCAGCGGCAATAAACAGATAAAGTAGGAGTCGATGGGAGACGCTTCCTGTTCGTGAAGGTAGCCAGAGCATGGCGAGGCTTATTGGGCTTGGGTTGCCTGCCGCATGGCTTAAATCAAACTTGATGCTGCAGTTAAAGTCAATGCTTCTGCTGCTGCCACAACAGTTGCAAGTGCTTTTGGCGCAAAAAATTAATTAAGTTGACTTCTGGCATTGGCAAAGCCAGAACGCCGGACTGGTTGGCAAGCGGAAGTCGTCTGTTTTCCACTTTTTTTTGTTATATTTGGTTTGCCGTTGCATTTTAACCAAGTGTGTGGAAATTATGAAAAATGAACGCGCAAGCGGAACGACAACTAACGAGCAATCCACGCAGTTGCCGGCGCCAATAACAACAACAACATTTCCATGCCACATCAGACGCACATGGTGCAAGCACAATTGCTGCGTAGGCGTACATACACAAATATTTTGCACATAATTGATGAATTGTTTAAGCGCGCTTGATAAATGAAACTTCTCGACTACAAATAGTTGCTCAGCAGCTATGTGTGTGCATGTGGGGTCAGACCCTACCAAAAATGCTCCACTAATCAGTCATTAAAGAGCCGCCCCATACACACACCTTAAATGCCACAGTCTGGTATGCACCTCAATAATGCTGAAATGTCAATTGTCTGGGGTTATCAGCGACTTGCGTATCTGTATCTCGTATTCGTATCTGCGCTTTGTTACCAACAACAACATAAAATTCTGTCCACTAAAGTGTCACCGACAATTGGGCACAATATGACGACTGACAGTCGAAATTGATTTCGGTAAACGCTTAGCCTTAGATTACAAACCATTAACCGGCTGTCTATGGGCCATATACAGGGGCTTGGCTCGCCTCAAATCCCCCAAGACAGTTTCACTCTGCGTCTTGGCCAACAATTGTTTGCTTAAGTTGGTTTGCGTACTTTTTGTTGCAGCTCCATGACTGGCACGAAACTTCTTACAGATACGAATATATATATATAAGAAAATTTAAAACAAATAGAATAATATAAAATATATAAAAATAATTGCTGCATTTCAAAGTAATTTAGTAAGCATACATGTTTAAAATTTAAAATTATTATTAAAATGTAGCTTAAAAATATTTTCAAACAATGTTTTAAATATAAAACTGAATATATGCCAATATCATGTAAAATAATAATCATTAATATTACTATAAAATGCAAAAATATTTTAACAAAAAAATGATTCAAAAGCATATTTTAAAATTTTTAATGATTAAGGTTAATTTTAAGGTTGTTTTCAGCTGAGAAATAAAATATATTCGAGAGCCTTGAAAATGTATTAAAAATAAAAGAGAAACTATTTGTATGTCTGACTGATTAGTGATCCACGCACAGGCCATACCGTAAAAGCTAGGAAGCTTTTTACTGTAGCCACTTTATGAGATAAAGGTGCACGTTAAGGTTTCGGGAAATTCCATCCGCATGTGTGGAAAAATCGCGAAAAACGCGAAACTTTTTTGTTTCCCATCCAATCGGCCTCAGACTCATTTGCAGAAATCTTTGTTCCCAATCTTCCAATAGTGTATTCCTCTTTGGTGGAAATGGGGGTCAAAGATTTGGTGGATGACGTTTCGCGCTCAAAATTCTTTACAAGGATCTATATAAAAAATCATTTAGAAGTGTTCCAGTGTTCTTGCTAGATAATACGAATCATGGACTTTTTTGGTGAGGTTTGAGGTTTTGTCCGATTTGCTTCAAATTTATTTTCAAAGCTCCATATAATAACTACATAAAAGTTTATTTTACTGTCCGATAGGTTCAAAACTCATTTTTAAAAATCTTTAACAAAATCTATTTAATTCGTGCCATTAAATATTTAACTTAATTTATGAACGTTTTTATATTATAAATTAAATTAAATTTAAATTGTCTAATTTATATTACAATTTCGAGAAAAAAAATTAATAATAATAATAATAATTTAAGTAATAATTTAATTTAATGAAATTATATAAATATTAGCATTGACTTAAAAATACAGATTTTCTAACGCGCCAACCTCAGTACACAACGAATTTGGGATTGTTATGGTCAGTAATAGAAAACTAACAAAATTTATTTCATTGCCAGCAAAAGCCAGAGCAGTTAATAACACCACATTTAAATATGCTGTTACGTTTGTATATTAGCACACATTCAAACTTAATTGCTTGCACGGCTGTCATAGAGCCGAAGCTGAGAGTATATTAAATTTTAGCTTTATCGTTCTCAGATTGGAACGTTGTTTTTGTTGACTTTTCCCGCATTCCATATGTTTCTAACTTCGATAAGTTCATGAATCACATTTGATAGCAGCAACCGCACTATTTCCAGCATCAGAACGGTATTTAAAGGCAAGAACAATGCAGTTCATGCCAAGTTTCATTTTGTGTTGTGAATTAAAAAAATTCCTTTAAAAGCTTCAAAATAAAGTATACGTCCGACCAATATGTTGAAAAATTGCAAGCTGTTTGCGATTTTAATAGCTTTCTTGCCTGTGGCCTGGACAACAGAATGTTCGACTGAGAATAAATCAGTGGTAGATTAGACTTAAGTTAAAAAATGCATTCGGTACTAATTAACAAAATTAACTTACTAATTAATAAATTAACTACAGGAACAATGTGGCGCATATGCATTTCGGATCGTAAGCCCAATGCTTGAGCATTTTGCAGAGGTTAAAAATGAAATCGAAATGAAAAACAAGAAAGTAGCTGAATTGAAACAAGTTGCCGAAGCTAATACAATAACTCTCAAAAACAATGATCAACAATTAGCAAAACTAAATGACAAATCTGTAATATGTGAAACGGAGTTGCAGAATTTAACAATCCAAAGCTCAAATTTAAAAGATAGTTTTAATATTAAAGAGGCAGAGGTCTTCCAAGCACAGTCAAACATAATCATTATACAAGTTGATTTCAATTGGCAATTACAGTGGAAATGCCGGCAATTCCATGAAATCCCACCAAGGAAGTAATTTTTCAACCTACGATAGCGATAATGATGATTCTAAAAACGGGAAATGTGCTTCGATAGTTAAAGGTAGCTAGTGGTATTTTAACTGCGCAGATAAGTAAAAAAAAAAACAATTATTAAACTATGTTGTAACTGTTTGCTCAATGCTCAATATTTTCAATTAATGTTTTAGCAACCTAAACGGTAAAAGGTTCGACTTTAACGTCGAAGACACGAACGAGTTAAAAGGATGCATTTACTGGCAGCATTGGCATGGCCGGAGTCACTCCTTAAAATATGTCCAAATGATGATACGCCAATTTGAATATAATTAATCTATATATCTTAATTAACAAGTTTCTTTAACGCAAATATGAAAAACATTTTTCGAAAATAAAACATTTGCTTAAATGTTTCAAAGTTGCAACTGTAACGTTAATAATTTTTTTTATTGAATGAACATTTCTATAAGTTTTGCAAAAACTATTAATGTTAAGGTTAGCCAATAAAATAAATATGTATATATTTTTTAAAAATTCCTGACTTCTTAATACTGCTTACTGTTCACTTAATAGTAAAACCTAAATAAAAAAATATTAAAATTTCGAAGTAAGAGTGCTCTAGTCGGAAGTGCCCGACAATCCATAAAATGAAAGGTATTTAATTTGAGTATAGAAATGATTTATATATAATGCTAAAACCCTTATGTCCAATTCAGTATGCCCTTAAAACCTAAAAGATTTGCTCAAGAAACAGAATTTCGAAATCGGTGCTTATCGACCTACGTTAATATGTTATGTCGTATATACGGACAGACGGATGGATAGAAGGACAGACGGAAAGAGCTAGCTCGACTCGACTATTGATGCTGATCAAGAATATATATACCTAATGGGTTCGCAGATGCTTCCTTCCACTTGTTACATACGTTCTCTCAAGTACATTGTACCCTTTTTACTCATTTTTAATGGGTTCAGAGTATAAAAATGAATATACCAAACTAATTATGATAGAATCTATTTGAACTGGCATAGAGAAGATCAAGCAACAATACCCAAATTCTGTATCAGTTGTCTGTTATGCCCTTTTAGTTAACTTCTTTCACACTTAAATATAGACCATGTTTGATACTTTACAAACTTTATATGGTATCGTAAATCAAATCGAAAAGCTTAGCCCTCAAAGTGCTTTCGCTTGTTGCATGTTGGATCTTATCGCTTAGGATAGTAGTTTGATGGGTTTTGCTAGTGTCGCTTGGCGGCAGACCGCAATTCATTCACGAAAGTAAAACTTGTAATAAAAATTAAAATTAAACTCAAATTCGATTTTTATGATGGACGCAACGCGTTGGGGCCACAAAAATTGCAGCTAGCTGACAACAAGCCACAATATTGTTGGAACGTAAAATGATTTTAAAGCCTATAATTAACATTATCAGTTGGACATAATATGGGCAGAGAGTCATAGATAAAAGCAAAAGAGATGGGGGCATGGCAACTGGTAGGTCGACAAACACTTTTTCAACTTTCCTTTGACGCCCCAGCGAGTAACAGAGTTGATTTTTTTTATGGACTCAAATTAAACGCGATTTGTGCGTTCGACAAAAGTTTTTGTTGCGGTTATTGCTGTTGTTGTTGTGGCTGTTGCTGTTGTTGTTATTGCTGTCTGTTGATTTGTTTAATTAAAAGTAAAATCAGGTTAAGCATTAAGCAAAAGCGCAGCATGAGCTGCTTTGTGTTGGTTTTGAGGGGGCCTAGCCAAAATCTCAACTGCGACTGCTATCAAAATCGCGTAAATCTCAGGCCTACATAGGGCTAGGCCATCAAATAAAAGTTCATTAGTTGCGCATAAAAAGCAAAAAATCCAACTAAAAATAAAAAACAAATAAATAAATGAGCACACACAAGCGACTCGGAAATTCAGGTATGAAAGTGTTGCTTAATTTGTAACTACAATTTAGCTCAGTTTTATTGTCAGCTCCACAGCTGCGAATTGCCTGCCTGGAAAACAGAATTTAGCAACGCGAATTGACGTAGCTCAAGGCGAGTATTTGGCTAATGTTTTTGCCGGGCTAAGCCAGCTGCCAAAAAATTATGCTCGCTGCCAGTTGGCCAGTAACTAACTGAAAGCAACGTCTCGGTGTCGGCCAAATCCAATTTGAAATGCGTGTCACCCTCACCGGGCCTGGAACGAAATGCCAGCAGGACAAACGCAGAGCGTGAAAATCCTTTTGGGGCACCAACACACACAAACACAGACACAGGCACACCTTAGGAGGTGCGTGTTGGAAAATTTAAAGTGTGAAAATTGCTTATGTCTTGACATTCGCATCTGCAATATGTGTGTCTAACGAAAATGTGAAAAACACAAAAAACGTCAACAATCATAGAAACTCCTACACAATTTTTGCCTATGCGCTGCCAATTTCCTAATGGGATTAAATCGACCAAAAATTAAAGGTGCAACAGTTTTTTTCATTTGAAGTCGCTTGGGAAATTCGTTTGGATATATAATAAGTATGATACTAAAGAAAAAACATTATTAAATATATTAAAATACAATGATGGATTTCACGACCTAGACCATTATTAGGTTCTTAAAGGTCAGAGGCGCAGCTAAATAAAGATTTAAATACAATATTTAATAGTACACTGAGTACAAAATATTATAGGAATTTCTGTGTAATATTAAGCAAGATTAATTATAATGCTAACTTTTCATCTAAATAATAAAATTATAAAACTGTACACTGTAAATTTAATAATTATATGTATTTTTACTAATACCAATAATGCTAACTATAATTATTGATATTTTCTAGTATTTATAAATTTTGAATTCATCAAATATTTTTTAAACTTTTCTTTCGCATTAAGATATTCAAGTATATTTTTTTGCAAATTACTTCTTAAATCTTGGATGAATCAAAATAAAAGATTCTAAAAGATTTTATATTTTATTTAATATTTTTAAGAGTATTTTTCGATTGAATTGCCTTATAACCTCCACTCTACATTTTTTTAGTTTTTTATTTTTTAGTTGCTTTTGAGAGCGTGTTTTGGCCATTCAAAAATGGGTCACGTCGTGGACGTGCAGCTGCTTCAATCACATTTCATTATTAAATAAGAATATCAACAAAAACACAACAACAAATTATTATTACTGTTTTTATTATGGCGGTCAGGTGATGCGGACCACACCTTCAGCACGTTTTGATGGAATTGTGTGGCTAAAAGCACAAAAACCAAATTAAAAAGGAAACAAAAAAACAACATAAAAAAAAAAAATACTTAACAAAGCGCTGAAAATGTATTAAACTATTCATAATTCACACAGAGCAAATGTTAATGAATACTCCCCGTTGCGTTAATGAGTCAAAGCGCTGAAATTATTTGCATTCACTTTTCAGCACTCAATGAAACTGAATGGAATTCATTTTCATGCCACACGAAAGTTTATAAATCAGCACAAAATGTGCGACGCGGACGGGCTCAACAAAAACAAATTATAAATTTTCATATGCAGCTGCAACAAAAAAAGGAAAGAAGAAAAGAAAAAGTAAAAAAACAAGCCAAAATTAATTGCAGGCAAAAATTACAAAATAAATAAACCTAAAACCGAAAACTAAACTTTTTTGTAATACGCTGGCAACTAACTAATGGAAAATCGAAAATATATTCATTATATATATGTATATATATCACGCACGAAAAATCATATGTGGGCTTTATGCAGTTTGAAGACCACACACCCCCTCACCAACACACATATGCAACTCACATATGTGCCAAGTGGTGCAGTTGGCCATGTGGAAAACTGGTTGACGCTGCAATATAAATAAAATTGTGTAAAAAATTTACATTTTTTATAAGTGCAGTGCATAGATTGCAATGTTCATTAAAAGCCAACGGCAACTACAGAAAACTAAATTTTTTTCACATCCAATAATTGAGCATAATTGAAGGCTGCGATTTGTTTTAAATGAGTTTATTTATATATATTGCACCAATTTAAATATGTTATGAATCTGTTTTATTAGTATTGATTGGATTAAGAGCTTTATGTCAAATAGAAATTAAAACCCTTTGAAACTTTTGATTTACAACAAGTAAGAGGTTCTAGTTGGAAGCTCCCAACTAGGGGATACCCTGAACCCTCTTCTTCCAACATCAAATGCATATATATATTCTATTTTAGAAGCTATATGTCAAGTTTGTTGACTCTAGCTCTTATTATTAAAATTGCTCAAAAAACAGGATATCGATATCGATTTTATGGAAACGGAGTAAGTATACCCATTTTTAATGGGTTCAGGGTATAAAAAATATATATGTATATATAATAGAGAAGAAAGGTTTTTTATTAAAAGAAGAAAACGATATTTTCATAAATACTTAAGACAACATTACAAATTTATAAAAATATATTAGTTTAATTTAATTTAAAAGTTTTGATATAACTTTGCACTCATTAAATGTACTTCAATGCAAATATCCTCTGTGAAAATTTCTTACGCACTTTTAAACTATTATCGAAACATAATATTCCCAAAGCCACATAATATAATGCCAATTCCGATAGCTATGTCCATTTAATATTCATTGGAAGTTTGCTGTGTTGGGCAGTAAAAATATTTGAATAAAAAAAGAAAAAAACTGCAATTTGGCCAGATGCAAAAACAGAGCAACAACAAAAACTCCATTTGGTCTGGCATAATTTCCTGTTGGGCGAAAACGGCAAAATTTATGAGCACACAATTGTGTGAGGCCAAATAGCACAGATACCAAAAACCAAAAACATGATCAATTATACTGCGAAATGCGAGTAAAATTGCTGGCCTAAACAAATAAAGGTGGTCAGGATGTGTGAAGGGGGACGGGGCGTGTGTTAAGCAGTGGGCAGAAGGGGTTGGCTGCTTGGTTAACTAAGTTGCATTTGTTTAGATTGCGAAGTGCGGGCGCGGCTCATGTGAGTAATTCATTTATGCCATTGGCTGTAGTTGCTGCTGGCCGGCTGATTAATCGCGGCTAGTTACGGGCGGCAATTGCAAAATTAGCCATAGATAGCGCACAAAACTGGAAAAGTAAGAAACAAAAAAAAAAAAGAAACTTGGCCAACGAGCAGCGACTGCCACAGTTTTCAACACCTACGTGAGGCAACTGCCAACTGGCAACAGGCAACAGCTGAACCATGTGAAACAATTATGCAAATGTGCTCAGTGCGAAACAATGCGGAGAAATCATTGCGAGTCGCAAATTAATTACCAACTGCAATATGTATCCTAACAAAACATGAAGCTTGCCTCACGTGGGCGCGGGGGCAGGTGTAGCTGGGGCACCTTGTGTTCTGTTACGCTAATGAGACAATTGCCATTGTTGCTGCACACACTCACTTTCAAATGTGTGTTTCGGCTTGTCATTAAGATGCAGCTTAGTTTAGTTTGCGAGTTGTCACAGTCTGGCCCCGCCTTTACCTTTAGCGCCCCTGCCTGTACTTCCTGGCCGAGCAACATGTGGGATTGCAAGCACAACTACTTACAACTTGCAACATGTTGACGTGAGCGCTGACTGTCCCAATTCTCAGCAATAGCATTGTCATCACTTGTGGTAATGTGACATAAGTTGTAGGCAATTACACTGCCCAACAAAATAATAAGCTACAGAACACAAACGTGTGGACCATGAGTTTGACAACAGCTGATAAATAACTTAAAAAAACTTGCAAAGATGTTATTAAAATTATGAGTAAGGTTTGACTAGGGACTTATGAAAGATACAAAAGATACTAAATAAATTTGTTTTTAAATAATCGTCAATTTAAGAAACTGGGTTGATTCCTGTTATTATATTAAATTGTTACCTAATTAATATTCAGGTGAATAAATTAGGCCTCTTCAAGGACGACTTCACATTGAAAAAAGTTAAATAACTAACCAGTTCTTCAATTGAAATAAAGTTGGAAATGAATTCTGCAAAGCCCAAAAACTTTGCTGACCAGTGTTTATTTGAGCGTGTTTATAATAATAATGACTGTCTCTCTGCCTGTTTTTCTATCTGGTCTATGTTTGCATCTTAATTTGTAAAATGTCTTGCAGCAAAAGTGTTGCTGCTCTTACGGTTATTGTTGTTGTAAATTGACTTGCCACATTGCCTGACTGTCTGGCTTAGTTAGCCAACTGTCATCATTATTTTGCCAATATGCATTTAGCGTTTTTTATGAACATGCGTGCTGACGTTGAGGCATCGATTTCAGCATTTTAGCTTTAGGTTTGAGAGAAAGAGAGAGACGGAGCGAGTGAGAGAGGGGGAGAGGGGGATGGAGAAGCAGCGGCAGTCTAATCGGCATCTCATATTGTTGCCTGCTGCTGCATGTGGCACGCAATTGTTATTGTCTGTGGCATATCCTTGGCCATTGAACTTGCCAGTGAGTTGTTGGAGCATTGAGTGTTGAGCCGTTCGTGACAGTCGCCCCGTTGCTCATAGTCAAAGTCGTCATCAATGCTTGTTTATATTTCGTAGACATTCTTCCGTTTTTCGAGGCCTTTTTGGTCAGCAATTGACGTCGCTTGACGTCTTAATTTTTGTGGCTGCTGCGGCGACGGCGAGTCGTCAAGTTGCCAAAGCACTTGAAGTGAAAAACTTCATCACCACATCTTGAGGCAAAGGCTGAGACGGCGACGGCGATGGAGATTGAGCCCGAGACACTGTGGCATAGACGTCACAGAGCTCAACTTCAACTTCCAACTTGCCACTTCATATGTGTATGCCTGTGTGTGTGCGTGCGTCTTCCACGGCACACTTGACGGCGTCTCGGGGCATCCATTGGTTTTTGGTTACTTCCCATTAATTGCAATTGCGTGTCTGAAGCTTGGACCATTGTTTGTTTTTGTTTTTTTTTTTTTTAAGGTTTGGTTCTGCTGCTGCTGCTGCCACTTTCCTCTCCGTCTACCTCTGCCCTCACTGTGCTGCCAATAATGCATTTTTGGCCTACGCTGTACAAATAAACATTGATCTTGAAAAATTATATTTACTCAACTCATCAGCAGCGTCATCAGCCGCCGCATCAGTCACTGTTTTCTTTGCTGATTGCTTTGCATGAGCCAAGCAGATGACTCTTTGCACAAAGTGTATCCGAGGCTCGGTCTTTGGTTCATCTTCATTTTCTACACACTTTTTTTTGCAAGGTGTTGATATTTGCTTATTAAACACGAGACTTTTTTATGAGCTCTGTGTAAATAAAGCGTATGCTTAATGAGCCCAATCACGTTAATTTCTTGTGTAAATATTGAAGCTGGCAGCTCGTGCGTAAAGCCCGTCACCTTGGACTGCACAAACGGGTCTGTATTGTGGCTATGACAGGTGCTGGGAACTGAACAAAAGGATAATGAACTGATCATATATACTATATCATGACTTGGTAAAACGAATGAGCGCGTATTATGAGTACGTATTAATATACTCTTTAATAAGACATCCGCAAAGCAGAAACATTCTTAAGAACAATAGAATAATATTATTTGAAATAGTTTCAAATCTAGTTACAAGTTACCAAGGTATCAAATCAAACATTTATTTCAATATTTATAAATAATATTTATTAATGATTGTCGGACGTTCTGAAGCAAAGTAGAAAAATTCGAAAATATAATAAAAATTTATTAAATATTTTTAAATTATATTAAGAATTAATATAACATAATTAATTGAATTTATTTAAATCAAACTTCATATTAAATATTTTTTTTAATAATTATTCCGAATATTTAATACTACAACAAATTACAACAAATACAAGATTGACGGGTATTATGAGTTAACATATTTGCATAGCAGCAAAATTCTTATAAAAATTAATAAACATGCATGCTATTATTAATTCATATAATTAAGCCATTTTTGATATTTTCAAGTCTTTTTAAAAGTTCAATTAAAATAATTTGGTTTAAATCGATTTAAACATCAATTTCAATATTTATATCAATAACTAATTGAAAATCTTGGGCTGATTGACGAGAGCCTTTACCAATAAATCACCCATTCGACGTCATGAACAAATTTCACACATAAGAGACCACAGCGAAGTGAAATTCGTTTCAAGGGCGTTGCAACAAAACAGTTTTTCTTGTAATCGAAACCCACTGACTAACTAACTAGCAACAAGCATCAACGACAACAACAACTCTAACATTGATCTTGTCTATCAGCAACAGCATAGAAAAATGCGGCAATATCTTCAACCAAGTTTAATTTTGCGATTTTCTTTTTTGCGGGCCGGTTAAAGCACGTGAGCGAACAACCGACACCCCCAAAACGTAACTTACAACTTGTTGCACAACAACAACAACAAAAACAACAACAACATCTGCAATAACAACAAAGTGGAGACGACGTCATTGGAGTGGAAAAATCACTTCCGCGTATGTGACCAAAGCGAGGAACAGTCAATAGAATATTTTTTGCTGAGCATTGGAAAAATATAGAGAAATTTGTGTAGAACTCTGCCATTTTCCACTTTGGCACTGCAATTTGGCGCGCTGGCAGCAGAGTAAAATGAAAAAAATAATGTAATGCGAATTTAAAATGTTGTCGATGATAATCTATTAATTATAGCGTTGAGCTAACGGCAGCCCAAAAGGTGTTGAGTGCGGTCAGCCACAGCAGACACAAAGCCCAAGCAGAAGTTCTAGCAGAAAATGAAGCTCAAATTCAGCTGTTGCAAAAGCACTTTTATTTGTGGCATGATGCTTATGCTTTTTTTTTGGCAAACCTCAGGCAGACGCATCAACTAACAGTATTCTAGTTATAAAGTTTGAAAATATTGTAGAGTATCTAAGCGAAGAGTGCATTAACTAGAACTAGAAGGCGTACTTTTTCCAAATATACTTTATATATACATAAATATATTTTTCGTTGCTTGTAATCTTTTTGTATTTGTTGTATTTATTTTTTAAAGATTTCTAATTGGACTTTAATACTTTTTTTACGTTTAAAAATTAATCAATATTATTCGTTTATTTTATCAAATCTTTTTTTTTTTTTGTGTAAGTAATTTTATATAAAAATTTATGAAGAGCATATTTTATTTGGTGCTAAAGAGCTAGCTTGTTTTTCTCGTTTCTAACTGTTTAGAGTAACGCCCCTCAGTAACACCTAGACGACCAGCACAACAGGCACTAAGGCAACGGCAACACGGCAACTTGCAACAGCATCAGCAACACCCCGACAACAACTTGTCTAGCAACATGGCCAAGCAAATTAAGTTGGCACTCTTTAATAAGATGATGATGGTTCGGCTTTGATATATCAGCGCATCGCGACTGTGGCTATGGCTGTGGCCGTGTCTGTGTGTCGGTGGTTGTGTGTCAGTGTCTGCCTGGCCAGCGTGCCGGGGCGTTGCAGCAACTTCAAGCTCTCTGCACAACAGGCAACAAAAAGGTGTCGTGCGCATTGCTGCTGCCGCGGTGTGGCGAACGGCATTGACAGATTGCAACTGAGCGTGAAAATAGTTCCCATGTCTGGGCTAGTTGGGTATTTTCCTTATTTTCTTAACTTTTTTTTTTTTGTTCCTTTGCTGCCGCTGCTGCTGTTGCAACTTCTAATGCGCGTTGCTTACTTGCCGTTATTGCTGCTGACCAGCAACAGTTGCTGTTGTTGCCTGGCAGTCATTATATGGAATTTTTGGATATATCATCTTTTGGGCTCTGACTGACTGGCTTACCTGCAACACGTAGCGCCCCACAGTCCCCCCGCCCGACTTTCTGTTGCCGGCGGTTAATTTTTCTGTTGCTGCTGCCTGACTGCCTGGTGGACACGTCTGCCAAAATGTTTCGTTTTATTCTGTTTCGGCAACGGCAACAGCAAACAGCCACAGCAACAGAGCCAAGTACTTTTGCTATCATTGCAATTTATCACGGAACGTCGGCGCGGCGGTCCTTTTTGCCAGAGTTGCCCCTACTCGTCGCATCTGCTGGCTTGTGTGAGAAGTGTGCGTACGTGTTGCTGATGCGCCGCTGCTGATGATGTTGCCGCCGCCGTCGTAGCCGTTGCGACTCCCAGCTTGCGACTCACGGCTATGATGCTGCCCACTAACAAGCAATGCCCACTAATCATAAAAATTATGAGGTCGTTGGCGTTGCCAGCGCTGCCATTTGACACATTTTTAAAGCATTTTTTGAGCTATGCTAAAAATAATTGCAAAAATCAATTACGCTTATCAGTCAGTTGGCTGGGGTCAAGTCTGGCTGCAAACACACCAGCAACAGGCTATGCCATGGACAAGTCTCGCACACACAAACACACTAAAGTGTATCTCTATGGAGACAATCGGGGAACGACAGTTAACAATGCTGAAGAACAATGGGTTCGATAAGCTATTTCCCAAGTTAAATAATAAAATAAAAGTAAAACTTTTTACTGTTAAGAAACCGTACGATATAAAACAAAAAACAAATAAAATAACAATTTAACAAAATTCAAAATAAATAGCAAAAATTTCAATAAAATTAAAATTAAATTTATTTAAATAAAAATATTAATAAATATAACTAATTTGAATTAATATATTGCTGTTGATATGCATTGCTTAATAAATTCAATTTTATTTTTTTTGTTATCTTATTTTCTTACAATGTTACTTTGCATGTTTCCAACTAGCAGAAAGTGACCGGCATCGCCCGGTTAAAAAATCCGACAATGACGTAAGAATTTCTCTCTACGCGTCTATGCACTTCGCTTTTTATGATTTGGCTTTTTTCTTGATTAATATTAACGATTTAAATGGATAAATATGAAAAATGAAAGATTTCTGCTAAATTTGCTTACTAGGTCAATGCTCAGACATCCAAGCTACGCAGACTCTTGTCGTCATGATCGTATTTTATATTTCCATGGTTATCAGCTTTGGCCACAACTCTTCCCACTTTTGAGTTCGAAAATTGTACAAGTCCGTCTAGTGTACACTTTCGCTCCAAAAGGAAGATACAGTCAAATTTCGTTACAGCTGTGTATTTGATCGGGACATACTCATTGATAAGTATACAAATTTGAACAACATATATTTAGTATGTTAAGTCCCACTGTGCATTGATAATTTATGTTACGCATCAGTTACCATACTTTATACGCGGCCAGATAGTGCACTCATTCGCGTTCGCATTCTCATTCTCATTTAGAGATTGCGTTGGTCGCGAAACTTAACTCGATTTCATTTCCTTATCATTATCACCTTGGCCCCGAACACGGACACAGCGGACCACTCCTTGTTGTCTGGAATTGGCGATACTGTGGAACTGAGCTGCATCTCTTCTGAACACCGTCGCAGCACTTGGCTTATCTGCGTTGGCCTTAACGTAATTCAACATTTAATCTTGTCTCCGCTCTTAAGTGTCTGCCACAATTTACGCGCTGAACCCGATGGCTCTTATATCCAAAGCAGTGGCTCCCAAGGTTGGCTACGTCTGGAGTCCTGTTCTTTGTTTTTTTCTTTTTCAACTGCAAAATTTGCAAAATGGCTGATAGTTTTACACTTGTTACACTTGTTGCAACAGGTATTAGAAAAGGGCACGCGCCATTGCCTGATTTATGGCCATTCAATGGCCTTTCACTTCGCCCTTGGCCGCTGCAGTTCCGGCTAAGTCAAAACGTCAGCAGACACGAGCATGACAAACTGTCTATGGGGTATCTTACCTGGTTTTAGCCAGGACACTCATTTACGCGTCGCGACACACGCTGACCAGGAGGTGTCGTACGTTTGCTTATCTATGCCCAAAAAATTTCCGGAAAATATGCAAGCCAAAAATGTTTGCTGTCAATTGAGTTTTATGGTGCGCTTCACGCCGTGCCTTGGTCAAGGTCGACTGATGTTAAGAGCGCGTGCTATGTTAAGCGTATACAATTTCTGTGGCAGCCACCAAGAGTTGCCATCTCTTGAGTGGCTGCCACCCGCGCCAGAGCAAACGCAACACATCTGAAGGTGCACTTTGCATACGACATTGAAATTTATGACACTTTCAGCGCCGACACCAAATGCGCTTTCATCAAAGTAGCGTGAATAGCGTTTACAATCACACACATCTGATCATCAACTAGCTGCTGATCATGATCATCAGCAAATGCATCATCACGTTTGCACTTGCCTCAAGGCCCACGCAGCACCAGCAGCAGCAGCTACAAAATTAGTTTTGGCGGCAAATGTTTACACATGGCTAAGAAATCTACAGAAAAAAACATTGCAAGGGGGCCCACAACTCTCGGCGACTCTCTTTGGGTGGGTGTTGCACATAAACTACCAAAATATTTAAAGGGGGAGCATTCAGCAGTGGACAGGGGGGCCAGGGGGCACACACGCTGTGTGCAAGTTGCTCGACGGCTGCCGCTTGACAAATGCAACCGCCAACAATGACGCAGTTGGTGGTGCATTTCTTTCGGCATTTCTTTAAAAATAAATTTATGTGATAATTCCTCGTATTGGCCGCAGTCTCAGCTCCAGCTTCAATGAACTTGTAGTCCAGTTTCCAGTTTTATTATTTTTTTTTCTCCATGCGGCCGCTGTCATTGAACTTCTACCGAGCTAATTGCAAACAAAAAAGTTGCAAGACTCAATGAAGACTGATCGCATATGAGATACCCTGTACATAGATCTTTTTTGATATACAGCATGTTTTCCAAGAAAGCGATTGCTAAATAATTTTTAACGTGAAACGGAAATCAAATTAATCCAACTATTGAATTCATTTCAGCTGTTTCTAGATGCATGAACCCAATAATTTTATGGCAATAATCTGTCAGATCTACGTTTAGGAATATAAACGGAACTTTTCAAAGCATGAATAGTACAAGAAGTAAAATAAATCTAATTCAAACATGAATTACAAATACCAACATGTAACACTGTCTTACTCACTCAAATAATTTATAAGACTAGAAATTTCTGATTCAAACTGAAACTCTATCATACCCATTGACATCATTTGTAATGGGCAACAAAAAGAGCAGCCTTAAACGATGCCGCGTTTGACTTTTGTGTTCCCATTTTAATGGGCGCATCAACGTAACGCTTCGGCCTTAAATTTCGATCTAATGAAGTTTAATGCGCGCATTTGCCATAAATTATGAAAGCAGAAAAACCAAACTTCTTCTTCTTCTGCTTCTGCTTCCTTTTGTTGTGCACAACAACATTGCACTTGGACCCAAGCAAGTCGTATACATAAAGCGTTGGCTTTGTACCCAAACCCCGGGCGAAAGTTGCCTGGTTTATGCCGAGGCTTCGGACTTGTTATTTTCCTTCTTTTCTTTTTTTTCTTTTTTTTTTTTGATTATGCGTTTTTAATGTTACTTTATACATATTTTTTATAATACCAAAATTATGGTCGATTTTGCATAACAATAAAGCGGATATCGGTCGGCATTGGGTATTCAGCTGGCCAAACGGGCAACGGGCATTCAGAAGCAATCTGTGGCTCGGTTTTCATATGACTCAGACACAGAAATAGGCCCTAGACATGAGGGCGACATGATGCTCCATTGAAGAGTTTAAAGCTGAAGCTAGTCAGAACTGTCATTGATAAAATCAAAGTAAGTAAAAGAAAACGATCCGATTCTATGGATAATTCACATTTGCTAAAAATTGTGTCAATGGAGGACCCATGTACACGTTACTATGTGTACTTGCTTTCTAATTCAACAAAAGTTATACCAACTCATATATTTTTTAGAACCAGCATGTTATCAAATTGCTGATGCTCTGTGCTACACACAAATATGTTGTCACTAATTGACCATGGAGGATACAAGTGCATTTTATTAAAGAATGTGACAATGGAAGACATTGACATTATGCGACTATGGAGGATATATGTTACTATATCTACTCAATTAATGTCATGTCTAGTGACCATGGAGGACACATGTGCACTTTATTGTAGGATGTGACCATGGAGGACACAAATATGTGTTGCTGTATGTATTTGTTTTCTAGTTAAACAAATAGTATCCTAACTCAAATACTTTTAAAACCATTATCTCATTAAAATGCTGAGGCGCTGGGCAATACACGAATATGTTCTCACTAAGTGAACATGGAGGACATTTAAGCACTTTATTATCGCTTATTACAGTAGCATACATCTTAGTTTTGTCTCTGATTGCTGTCTTCTATTGTCATAGTCTGACTTGATAGTTATATTCAGAGACTATATCTGATCCAATCACAATTGTAAAACCGCACTCTGAAATGATAGCATTTGGTTTTGGCTATTTGCCAGTCTTAATCCCTGAGCGCAAGTGTCAAATGCTAAGATTGTGCTCGGTTCAGGCGGCACAGAGCTTTGGTAAACAGAAATTTGTGGTATATTATTCTTCTATGTATTTTCTGTTTCTGATTTTTTTTTTAATATTTTTTTTTTTTGCCAAACAAACATCTGTCGACAGCATGCAAAAGTTTATAATGCAGCAAATGCCGAGAATTTTGTGTCATTTTTTATGTGACAAGCGAGCGTTGTGGGGCACGTACTAAGCCGACACAATGATGCAATCATCACGTGCAGCAACAGCAGCCACTTCAAGCATTTGTTTTCTATTTCTCTTCTTTGTTTTTTTGGTTTGAGTTTTGTTGTGTTCTTTTCATTTTTGCTAGCTTGTTACCCTGTTTCGAGCTAGAGAAATATGGCATAGAATATGCATTGGGCATTCGCAACGCTCGTTGCCAGCGATTCGAGATGAGGATTTTGGTCATGAGGCCTGCTTGTGGTCCGCTTGTGGTTTTTGTTAGATTACTGCGAAAATTGTATATAAAGAGAAAAAAAAGACGAGAACCCTTTCAGATTTTAATTGTTGTTGCCCGGCCCAGCTGCCATTTGGAGGCTTAAGTTTTGAGTAGGCTACGTGACGAGGCCACACGCGCGCCTATTACACCATGAAACAAATTCTAATATTATATGAACAGTTGTTGTTGACCTGATGTAACCCTACTTGTCAAAATAGAATGCGTATTCCTAAAGTAAAAACCCATTTAAAGAAAATCTACATTTTAAAAATTTATAATATATATAATATATATATATATTATTATTATTTTGTAAATTATTTTTAAGATTTAATTCACAAATTAAACGAAATTTCTTCATATTAAATTTAACAAATTTTAAATCCCAACATTTTTAAAAATGTATTGTTGAATTTCTGCTATAAATCCGAAAAGCTCTATTAATAAGAATTTTTAAATGTTAGGTTTTCTATATACTTATTATATTATATTTTCAAATATTATATTTAAGTAATATATTATTAAGTTATATGACACTTTTTAAGACTTGCAGCTTCAATTATTTTTTTTGATTTTCTTTATAAAGTAAGTGCATTTTAAGTCTACTTTTTTTTAATATTTTACATATTCGGATAATTTCCAAATTTTTATTTGTTTTAATGATATTTGCCAGCTCCTCTAAATGGTAAACAATAGTTAGTTTTGTTTTGTTTATTTGTTTAGTTACTAATACTAATAACTAACAGGTATTTTTTCTTCATTTCCCTTACTTTGCTGTCTAGTGTTATTGAAACGAATGATGCATCTGCGAGTGGCGAGTGCATTGACTTGGCAATTAAAATTCTACAGATATGCGATACATTAATTACTCGCTTCAATTGAAATGCAAATACCTAAAACGAAAAACCAACAACGTCCGCCTGGCCGGGGCCTGGCTTGCATGTCTGGACCAAGTTAAGCATCTGCTGCAGTTCCAGTGCCCATTTCAAGAGACCCTAGCAGAGTGCTAACTGTAGTGGCTTTTGCCTTCCGACTAGTTTTCTAGGAAAGTCACGCGGATGATTTACAACAACCAGAAGCCGCTTTTTTTGTTCATCTCTCTCTATACGTTCTGCAGTCAAAACAAAAGTTGACACTTTATTGATGCTCATAAATTGCGACGTCTGGCAGCAATTAAAACAACATGTCCCCAAGGACATGTCCCCGTACGCGCCCACCACGCATCCGCGTGCTCTAGTGATTTGTTTACAGAGATTAGCGTGCGAAATACCAACAACAGCCAAATACAATTCTTGTGTCAGGTGCCTGCAACCAGGTAGGCAGGTAGGCAGCAACCATGTCAAAACTGCACTGAATTTATGTCGCAGCGATTTATGATGCCCAACCAGGTCCTGTAGCAGGATCAGCGGAACCCAGTGCCCACATAGAGCCACATAGCATATGCCATTTTCGAGGCGCGAGCTGCCCTGTCCCTGTCCGGCCGTTAGTTACATAGAAATGAAAGTCGTATATTTGCAGGCGACCCTAAAGAGTAAAACGGCGCATGCCGCGCACGCCTCTATTTGGGTTACGCCCACAGCGGCACTGCTTGTCATACGCCTACCCAAAAGTAAGACACAAAAAAAAAAAACAAATACGAAAATGCCAACACAAGGGAAACATATACGAGATGGCAGCTCTTTGATTCTGTGCCCTTTCGGTAGCAATCGCCGTTTTTCGCTTCTGGCCATAAATATTGAAATTTATGTAGTACACACAAAAGGGACACTCGTTGTGGGACTCATGAGCCCAGACTTTATTAGTATTTATTTCGTTATTGACATTGTCCGAGATTTTCGGCGGGTTTAGTTTTTCATGTTTTATGGTTCCGCGAATAAAGTGCAACAATGTTGCAGGGCACCCAAGCGGGCAGCAAGGGTAGCGAAAGATTTTTGTTTTGAGATAAGCCAAAGATCTATGCAGATATCAAATATTGATTTTCAAAGTAAAGATATATTACCTGAGTTTTTGTCTTCGATTAAGTTGATAGCAGCTCTTGATTGTGTGATTTCTGAAATCATATAAAACAAAAGAATTAAGAAATATATTTACTATATAAAAATCAAAAATTGTTTATTATTTTAAGGATATTTACACAAAATATATTTATTTGGCATAATCTAAATTCCTTTAAGCATTAATTATTTTACATCTCATTTGAATAGCAATTTGTTGACATTTCCAAAATCAAATCAAATAAATCTGAGCCATTTGACATCCATTTAAAATCTATTTCCTTTAGCAGCTGGTAATGCATTTGTACAATAGGTCGAGGTTAGCATTGCGACCACAAACTAGGCCTAATCATTTGTCAAATGCATGTCATTTAAGCGGAAAACAATTTAACAACATTTAGCCAAAAACAAACTGGAGCAATCAACATAAATTTAAAGCGCAGTCAGCCAAAATGGCCCACAAAATGCCCAAATGGCCATTTGGCAGCCGAAAAGTGAAAGTCGAATGTATGCAATGCAAAGCGGCAAAGCGCTGGCAGAGCAGCCAGGAAAACCGAGCCCCAGCCCCAGTCCCGAACACCCAAACACCCAAGCAACCAAACAGCGAATTGCACCCAAAATCCCAAAACCCAAAAACAAACCAGGAATGGCCAACACATTCGCGCTCCGCTTTGTAATTTTCCATACAAAACTTTTATTACCATAGGATTTTCCAGGCAATGTTTTGGCTGCTTGTTGGCCATTTACCAAAAGATCGAAATGCAAATGGCTAAGACAAGCATTTGAGCATTTTGTTAGACAACGCCAAACCCGTCTACAGTCAGGTTGCCTCTCCTCCTCTCAGCCGCCATTACTCTTCTGCCACATATGAGTGCCCCCAACGAACCGCTCCAGTTATGTCAAAACTATGGGCAAAAGGGAAAATAAAAAGCCAAAACATGAGGTAACTCGAAAATGTTCGTTTTTCGACCAGCCAGGAACTAAACATAGCAACTCGGCGGAAAGCAGGGGGCCTCTGCGCAGGCGGCTTGTAAAGCAAAGTGTTTTACATGGGCCGCGGCTGTCTCAAAAATACTTTTCCGTCTCTTAAATATTTTTACTCCACAGACGAGATGGGCTTGATACATTTTTAAGAATAACCAAAAATTTTAATTAATTACAACTGTCTGTCCTGGGTTACACAAGTATTTTAGCATCCCAAAAAAAAAATTCAATACCAAAAAGTGGACAAGAATATTTATAATAATTATTTAAGATCAGAACTATGCTTAAAATTCATAACGTGTAACTAAATAAATAAATTAAGTAAATAAACAATTAATAGATTTTTATTGAAAAATAAAAAACAATAGATGTATGTAATATATTATAATTATTGTTATTAAAAAGTATAATTAATGGATACATCATCATAATTATTATTATTTATCATTTAAACCAGCAATTAACATTAATATGATTAAAATATACAACTTTATTATTTCTTTTCAAAAAAAAGCTTATAAAAAAGTATAAATAAGAACTTCTGCGTATGTAATGAGTAATAAATACAATTTAATTAGAGGGTATCTTAATTTTGTCATGTTATGTGTAACGCATAAGAGGAGACATCTCCGAACCAATAAAGTATATTTTTTCTAGATCAGTATCATGTTGATACTATCAACAGCCGAATAGACATAGTCATGCTCGTCTGTCCGTCAGTCTGATACCCTTATTTTGTCAGTTTCATTATAAATATTTTTTTTTTTTTCAAGCGAAAGTTTTCATATATTTGTTTTTTATTTTGCAGTCTACTTTTTAACCAGTTCTCGTTTGCGGCCAACACAAATTGTAAGCCATAAATTTGTGGTGGTGCCAGCCTAAAAAACATGCCCAGAATTTGATTTGACATATCAATAATTTACGAGCGTAAAAAAATTATAGAGTACATTTGCAACAGCAGCAGCAGCAACAACAACAAGAAACACACCGGAACTGCTGCTGACCGTAATTACAAGCGAAAAATGCTGCCACGTAAAGTGTCGATCGTTGTCGCTGTCGACGTCGATTTCGATTTCGACGTCGAGAAGAAAATGCAAACAAAAAATAAAAAAAGAAGCAAAATTAAAATAAAATATAAAGAAAATTCGAGCTTAGCAGCTCAATGAGTTGTCTAAGCCAGAGACGTGGCGTCGATTAAAATCGGTGTTAAAATTTATGCAACTAAATTTTTACGTGATTTTTATCGAAACAACAACAGCTACTACAGCAGCAACAACAAACACAACAACAACATCAACAGTATCAGTAACAACTGTACTGCAGTTGCAGCATTTTTGGTTTTTGGCCATTTTCGGCTGCTGTTCGTGTGTGTAATTGTGGCCAAACAAGCGATTTATTGACCAGCCTCGTATAGACCCAGTGGAAAATGTTTGCAGCATCCGTTTAAAATTAATAAATACACATGTATAAAAAATGATAAGAAAATATGAAAAGCCCGCTCAACCTAACAGAACAGCTGTAAACAATATTTAAACAAAAATTTTTAATTTTTATTGTTTTAATTTTTTTCAAAATGATTTATCAGTTTTTTGGCTCAATATTTTACGGCGTCACGCGACAACGATATCATGAATCTATAGACCCTTGACACTTTTAAAACCCGATTATTTAGTAGGTTTATATACATATGCTTCAAAAAATCGGTGCCAAAGATAAGGCAGCTGAAATCGGGAGCTTCAAAGTGTTTCATTAATTCCCAATTTAATTTATATACAAGTCAAGGTACTTCTGGGTTTATAAATTGCACGACATGTCATACTCAATTAATATTTGTGTCAATAGTTTCAAATAATAAAATCTCATGTAATTCTTATAGACCCCAATTAAATATTATATTCTAATGAGAGAAATCAATTTAAGATATCTATTATATTTGAAAATATATGTAATATAATTATTACTTAATTTATATATATATATATAGCCTACTACATATCCGAACGAATGAAATTAATAAAAAAAAAAATACATGCAATCTTTATTATTTTATTTAACAAAAATGTTATTACTTTTATCATACAACAAATAAATATTAAAAAAAAAAAATAACAAAATTTCTTTTAAAATTTATAGCCATTTTTAGGCATATAGCAAATTTCTCAGCGGGCACTCTGATATCTATGCGTGTGTGTGGATGTGTGTGCCTGCATGCCAAATAATTGCATTTGGGCATTTATTAATAGAAATAAATCAAGTTTTGTGCACTGACATCAATTAGCTGCTGCCGGTTGCCACAGCCACAGCCACAGCCACAGAGCAGCCAGAGACCGGCAGCTAGCGCTCCATCGCAGCCTACTGGCGTCAGATACAAATGTATCTGTTGCCGCGCGTTCGACTTGCTGTTGTGGCCATGTAGGAGCCACGCTGCTACAGATACACACACACATCCAAACATATACATCGAGGAGTATGTTAATAATTTGCAAAATGCATTTGTCTGGCGATAACAAGCGGCTGATAGCAAGACCGCGTGGCTGCCACCTGGAAAACTGTCAATGGCTGGCCAGCCACCGCGCGCCCCGCACCCACAGACAAATGCCCGGCGCCTCATAAGGTCTTGCTGCTGGCAATTAGCGCTTGAATTTGGTCTTATCGCGGCTTATGAAGCTATCAGAGCAGAGCCAAGCAGAGCGAAACAGAGTTGAGCTCTGATAGGAGACCATGTCATAAGTCAGCATTGAAATCGGAGATACAAATTCCTGCCTGCTGTGCGTGTAAGTAATCAATGGGAAGATGGGTAGAAGCTGAAGCCATTAGATAAAAATGCGCTGACATAGATTAAAAATGTTATAAGAAAAAAGAAGTGAAGAGGAAAAAAACAAAACTTAAACGCAGCGATGCATTCGCTCGATAAGCTTCAAAACGGGCAACGGCAATTCATAATTTGTGCCCGAGTCCAGAAACTCAACATTGTCGCACAGGCGCAAGCGTAACTCGATACCAAAAGGGACGCTCGACACATAAATTGCCAAGAAAAACAAAACAAAAAACAAAGCCCGATGGGCAATGAAAACAGAAACGCATCCCGAAAAAACGCATATTTCTGGTTTTGAATCTGTTTTTTTTCTTCAAATTTATATTTTGTTAATTTTTATATGAAGAGTTGACATTTCGGTCCAGTCGCGTCGCGTCGTCGCGTCATTGTTGTTGTTGTTGCTGTTATCGGCCGTTTAAGGCAACGCCGTTGGAAGCCCCCAGGCTGCCGACTACCATTATGATAAATCATTTTTGTTTTTGTTTTCTTATTTCTTGGCATACATTGCCTTTGTGGCCACATTCACAGCTAACTAACCTTAACTTATCGCCGCATTAGCTGTTGCTGTGTGTTCCACCAGAGAAGAGCATTTCACAATATATCTTAAGAGTTTTCGATAGCAAAGCCACATTTGTTGTTGTTAAATATAAATTGCAAACATACAGAGAATACATTTATAAATAAAAGGGAACATTTCTGACATGCACTCTGACTTGTTCGCTTTACTAACTATGTTCATAAGCCACAAAATATGTATTTGTAATTTTGGTATTTTAAAATGCTAAGGCATCATTGTGGTTTCAAAATATTAGCCCAAGATGATCAAGAATTGCATTTTTCTTTCAAGAACCTTCTATAGGCAAACTGGACGAAACATAGCTAATTTGCTTGCGTCTAGGACACACAAAATGAATATATTTTTAATACATGCACAACACACATTTATTCAATATTTGGCCTTTAGTTTAACAAGCAACTTCACACATTTTTAACACATCTTTTTAATGTCTATTCCCCAATACAAACCCATAGACTAGCCTTATTTCAAAACAATAGCCCAGTTACACATATTATTAGCCCGCACACATAAAATATATCCACAATTATTTTTTTGCTGAAACAAATTAAAACTTATTTAAATATTCCCACCAAAACAAAACGTATGCACATTTTAATTTTACTTACAACGTGTATTAAGTAAATTAAATAAATATCAAGTAGAACTTAGACAAGCTTTTTTTGCCGTCTCATAAGCGGAGATAATTAAATGTAATCCAATTTTAATACTTTCTATTATAAAATAAGCGTAACACTTCCTGGCGAATAGGTTATTAAGCAATGCGCAGTTCAATTCTATTTCATATTTGTCGGACATTTCCCTGTATAAGGCAACGAGCTTCCAAAACCGCTTTAAAATGTTGAAAGATTTAAAAGTATATGCAATTTTATTAACAATTTTAATTGCGGTAATATCTGGAAGTGATGCGGTGAGTAGTCGACATGAGGAAATGTTATTATAATATTATTTAACATGTTCTCTCGATTGATTTATTTTAAGGGTGAATGTGTATTGTCGCAAAGTTGTCTTCCTGCACGAGTACAATCAATAGAAATAGAAGGAGAGGCGCCCTTCTCCGTCGCATGCGATTCGGAGACTGCAGGCATAGGGTGGACCGTAATTCAGCGTCGCACAGATGGAAGTGTTGACTTTTTTAAGAATTGGTCAGAATATGCTGAAGGATTCGGGACACCCGATGGTGAATACTGGATGGGTCTACAGAAATTGAATAAACTGACAAACAATCAAAGACACGAGCTCTATATTAAGCTTGTAGATCAAAATGACGAAGTCCGCTATGCCAGATATGATAATTTCGTAGTTGGAAGCGAGGAGGAAAAATTCCCGTTGGTTTCGACTGGCCAATACAGCGGAGATGCTGGCGATTCTTTGAGAAAACATACAGGAAATGCATTTTCAACCAAAGATCAAGATAATGATACGCATCCGAAAGCCAACTGCGCAAAAGGTCTAAAAGGCGGTTGGTGGTATTTCCACTGCGCTGACAGGTATTATTCTCGAAATATTTTGCCATGGAAAATATTTTACATATTTCACTTCACTATCGTTAAGCAACCTGAACGGCTTTAGTTTCGATTGCCAAATGGAGAAGTCAAATAAATTGGAGAGAAACGGCTGCATTTACTGGAATCATTGGCATGGCCGTAGCTATTCCATGAAAAGCGTCCAGATGATGATTCGCCCCTTTGAAGCCGAAAAACCCTCCTAGGAGCGACTTTAATTTAATCAGCAAACGCGCGCTCTAATGCAAATGAAATGCAGTACTAATGAGTTATATTATATAATTTCATTGAAAATATAAAAAACGAAAGAAAACTAGTTTATTTTTAAATAAATTGTTTGCAACATTGGCAAGCTCGATGAAATAAAACTGATTCGCTTGCGTCTTGGACACACAAAATAATAAACTTCCATTAGTTAACCACCACAGATTTATTGCTTACTCCACATTCACACACTTTCAACTATATGTAACCATATACTAACGATACACAAAATGCAATCTTAAAAATGCTATTAGTTACAAGAACAAATTATACTTATGTCCTGTACATAGCCGTATGCCTTCTTTAATTACCAATAGTTTTTACTTAACTATCCCAAATTACATTTAGATCCTTAGATACATATCCGATGGCCCCAGCACTACATTATAATATTATATAATATTACTAAACTATCCTACATGTAAATAATTAAATAAATAAATGTACATATGCACCCAAATGACACTTAGATCCTAAATATCCGAAGGCCTCAACAGCCACTATACTTTTCTTAGGCTAGTTATAGTTAAAATTATTTGTCCTTCGTACAAATAAAACAAAAAGACTTACATGTATAACGTTTATAATAATTAACATACATGCTTCATTTTCTGAGCAATCCAAAGATAAAAATTTTGATTGTGACTTGGGCGTTGGACATAATTTAAAGCCAGCTGACTGCATCTACTGGTATGACTGTCATGGTCGCAGTTTCTCACTCGCAACTGTTCAAAATTGATTCGTTCTTAAAATTTACAATAAATTTCAGATCATCGTCTATTGAATTAGTTGATATGTATATAGATATATTTGTGGCGTATGTTATACAGATATAAAAAATATATATATATAAATAAAATCAAATGTAATTGATCTTAATGGAATAGTAAAGATAATTACTTGCATTATTTAATACAACTCGGTTTCAGGACAAATCGCTCTAAATAGAGGCGCCTTTCAATACGCCATTGTTGATATATTTACGTTACTTCAAACGTGTCTGAATTGAATTGAATAAATCTCAAGTAAAACTTAGACAAGCTTTTTTTTGTCGTTGCATAAGCGGAGATAATTAAATATAATTCAATTTTAATACTTTCTATTATAAAAAAAACCGTAACACTGCCTGGCGAATGGGTTATTAAGCGATGCACAGTTCAATTCTACCTCATATTAGTCGGACATTTCCCTGTAATTGGCTACGAAATTCGAAGACCGCCTTAAAATGATGAAATATTTAAATGTATGTGCAGTTTTATTTACAATTTTGAATGTGACTGCGGTAATATCTGGAGGTGGTAAGGTGAGTAGTCAACATAAGGAAATGTTATTATAATATTATTTAACATGTTCTTTTAACTAATTTATTTTTAGTATGACTGTACCACGAGTGTATTTCCGAAAAGTTGTCTTCCAACGCGAGTACAGACAATAGAAATAGAAGGAGAGGCGCCTTTTTCCGTCGCATGCGATTCTGTGTCTGCAGGCATAGGGTGGACCGTAATACAGCGTCGCACAGACGGAAGTGTTGACTTCTTTAGGAATTGGTCAGAATATGCTGAAGGATTCGGGACACCCGATGGTGAATATTGGATTGGTCTTCAGAAGTTGCATAGAATGACAAACAATCAAAGACACGAGCTCTATGTTAAGCTTGTCGATCAAAGTGGCGAAGTCCGCTATGCCAGATATGATAATTTCGTAATCGGAAGTGAGGGGGACAAATTCCGGTTGGTTTCGACTGGCCAATACAGCGGAAATGCTGGCGATTCTTTGAAAGGACATGTAGGAAATTCATTTACAACCAAAGATCAGGATAATGATTCGCATCCGAAAACCAACTGCGCAATAGCTCTAACAGGCGGTTGGTGGTATTTTCACTGCGGTGACAGGTATTATTATCGAAATATTTTGCATTATTAAACCTTTAACATTTTTCTCTTCACCATCGTTAAGCAACCTGAATGGCTTTAGTTTCGATTGCCAAATGGAGAAGTCAAATAAATTGGAGAGAAACGGCTGCATTTACTGGAATCATTGGCATGGCCGTAGCTATTCCATGAAAAGCGTCCAGATGATGATTCGCCCCTTTGAAGCCGAAAACCCCTCCTAGGAGCGACTTTAATTTAATCAGCAAACGCGCGCTCTAATGCAAATGAAATGCAGTACTAATGAATTATATTATATAATTTCATTGAAAATATAAAAAACGAAAGAAAACTAGTTTATTTTTAAATAAATTGTTTGCAACATTGGCAAGCTCGATGAAATAAAACTGATTCGCTTGCGTATTGGAGACACAAATAATTAATAATTACAATAAATTTCAGATCTGGTCAGAGCCGCTATTGAATTAGTTGATATGTATATAGATATATTTGTGGCGTATGTTATACTGAAATATATATATACATATATATTTTTTTTGTGTATATTAATTTTTTATTTAGTTATTTATTTATTAATTGTCGACAAAACGAGTGTGTTCCTTCTTCAATAGATTATACATACAATAGATAAAGGAATCAAATGCTAAAAGCCTAGTTTCTTAATAGCATCACCGACCGATGGAGATTTTTTATTTGCCAGACCGGCCAGCTGTGCCCCTTGTCAAAGCTAATATTGTCAGAAACGCTATTAGAGCCTTCATCTAAGCAGAAGCGTGTAAGTAGAAAAAAAATTATCTTAAGTAAAATTAAAAATAATCTTAGTTTGCTATATTAATTAAGAAAATAAAATAAATAGCAAAAAAGAAAGTAAGAAGATTGTTAATAATGTAAAGAAATGTATGCTGGACATATAGAGTGTTAAGTCGATAGGACAAAGAGAAAAGTAATGGGAAATCACCGACCCGCTGGGGGAAAATTTACAGCCTGTCCGGGAAGCTATGCCCCTGCTCAGTGACTTCCCGAAGGTATCCTGAAAGCAACGATTTTATTAGGGGCAGAGAAAGTTTGGTAGAGATAACGTCATGCAAACTATTATAATTTTTACAAAGCACGCGAAAATGATTGTGCATAGCGTAGTCTGTTGTGCACGTAGATAGGAATAAGGGGGGATAATTTCTGGTTGGTTAGCCGGAACAGAGAATTGAAGTCGCCTTAGCAGAAAATGAGAATCTATATCGCCAACAATCAACTTATGTAGAAATACAACACCGAGAATTGTCCTACGGTTGGTTAACGACGGAAAATTAAGGAGAAGCAACCTGCTGGAGTAGGATGGCAACCGAAGATTAGGGTCCCAATTTAAACCTCGTAGGGTAAAATGCTAAAACTGCTTCTGAACCGATTCAATACGATACTGTCTATTATTATACTGCGGAGACCAGATGCAAGAGCAGTATTCAAGAATAGGGCGAACAAGAGAGAGTAAAGAAGTTTCGTTATAAAAGGATCGTTAAACTCTTTAGACCATCGTATAATGAATCCAAGTACACCTTTTCCCTCATTAACGATGCTATCTATGATACCATTATATATATCTAAATAAAATCAAATGTAATTGATCTTAAAGGAATAGTTAAGAAAATTACTTGCATTATTTTATACAACTCGGTTTCAGGACAAATCGCTCTAAATAGAGGCGCCTTTCAATACGCCATTGTTGATATATTTACGTTACTTCAAACGTGTCTTAATTGAATTGAATAAATCTCAAGTAAAACTTAGACAAGCTTTTTTTGTCGTTGCATAAGCGGAGATAATTAAATGTAATCCAATTTTAATACTTTCTATTATAAAAAAAGCGTAACACTTCCTGTCGAATGGGTTATTAAGCGATGCACAGTTCAATTCTACCTCATATTAGTCGGACATTTCCCTGTAATTGGCAACGAAATTCGAAGACCGCCTTAAAATGATGAAATATTTAAATGTATGTGCAGTTTTATTCACAATTTGGAATATGATTGCGGTAATATCTGGAGGTGGTACGGTGAGTAGTCAACATGAGCAAATGTTATTATAATATTATTTAACATGTTTTTTTAACTAATTTATTTTTAGCAGAAAAGCCCCACGAATGTATTTCCGAAAGTTGTCTTCCAGCGCGAGTACAGACAATAGAAATAGAAGGAGAAGCGCCTTTTTCCGTCGCATGTGATTCTGTGTCTGCAGGCATAGGGTGGACCGTAATACAGCGTCGCACAGACGGAAGTGTTGACTTCTTTAGGAATTGGTCAGAATATGCTGAAGGATTCGGGACACCCGATGGTGAATATTGGATTGGTCTACAGAAATTGCATAAAATGACAAACAATCAAAGACACGAGCTCTATGTTAAGCTTGTCGATCAAAGTGGCGAAGTCCGCTATGCCAGATATGATAATTTCGTAATCGGAAATGAGGGGGACAAATTCCGGTTGGTTTCGACTGGCCAATACAGCGGAAATGCTGGCGACTCTTTGAGAGGACATGTAGGAAATCCATTTTCAACCAAAGATCAGGATAATGATTCGCATCCGAAAACCAGCTGCGCAAAAGCTCTAACAGGCGGTTGGTGGTATTTCCACTGCGGTGACAGGTATAACTATTGAAATATTTTGTCTTAGAAAATATTTAACATATTTCTCTTTAATATCGTCAAGTAATCTGAACGGCTTTAGTTTCGATTGCCAAGTGGAGAAATCAAATAAATTGGAGAGAAACGGCTGCATTTACTGGAATCATTGGCATGGCCGCAGCTATTCCTTGAAAAGCGTCCTTATGATGATTCGCCCCTTTGAAGCCGAAAAACCTTAATTTTATCAGCAAACGCGCGCTATAATGCAAATAAAATGCAGTACTAATGAATTATATTATATAATTTCATTGAAAATATAAAAAAAAAAGAAAACTATTTTATTTTTAAATAAATTGTTTGCAATACATAAAATAAAAGTTAAATGTTTATATTTTCCATTTATGCTATGACAGTTCTGGTAGTTGAATCACAAGCCGGAGCGTTAACTATTTAATTCGAAGCGAAAACAAACCACCAAACAAAACCTGAGGACTGACTTTTAAATACCTTTATGACTTTATGATTCATCGAATGAATCGAGCTGCTTGCGACGAATTTAACGATCAGAAATCTGGACAAAAGGCACCAAAAAAGGAAAATATACAAAAACTGATAGCATCGCAGTGTCATAAAAAAATTAAAGCATGAGTTTTAAAAAAGAAGACAAACAAAATAACAAGAAATTCATAAGTTCCGTTCTGTTGAAGCATTTTATGTAAGTTTGGACCTGAGCTAAACGCTGCAGGCAGCTCAAACAGCAGATCGATACAGATCTGACGGGGTTATATATGCTATATATATAAGATGTTATTGAATGCAAAACAAAATGTACATGTATTCGACATGTGATGTGTAATGAAATGTGGCACCAATTGTCTGACAGCAAGCAGGAGGGAATACCTGAAGTGATCTGATCCGATCTGGGCTGAATTGAACTGAATTGAATTGATGTGATCTGTCGCCCCCGTAAGCAGAGCCAATTGAATGGCATTTGGAACGGTTAAGTGCCTGGGTCGCACTTCCCAACAGCGCTAATGTGACACTAAACTGATGTAAGAAAAAATCCGCTTAGTGCGCTAACAAAGGCAGCAACCAAAAATAAAACTAAATACCCAAAAACAGCAACAACAACAACAACCATTGATATGAAATTACACACGGCCAAGAAAAAAAAAGCAGACAAAAAATAATATATAAATATTTTTTATGTGGGCTACCCAAGAGTTAATACCCTGCAGATATTTATTATGATTTTATTATGTTAATAAGATTTTTGTTATATCAACCTATTTTTTAGCCACTTCCTTCTATATCAGCTGTATAATAGAATCTATACACTTTATGGGGCCTTCTTCAATTTGTTACATACTTCATCACATAAGCACAAATACCCTGTACAAGGCTATGTTATGAGTAAGCGCACAGCTTAAATGCCCACGAATGTAGAAAATCAAAATCAAATTTCAAATAATGCATCAAAAATAATATTAAACTCAAGGCTTCAGTCAATGCGTTGATTGAGGCGCACTGAGCTTTATTGTACGGCAAACCCATCAAATGACAGTCACGAGTCTTTGGGCTATTGTGTCAGGTGTCTAATTCGAATGTCAATGCCGCTGGCCAAAAAGCCCTAGAACTTGGCCCCCATATGGAGTGAAGCCAACACCAACGCTAGCTTTGGCAAAGAAATTAAATAATTATGGCGCAATCTTTAGTTATATTTCCATTTTTTTTTTCAAAGATTTTTATATAGTAATTTCAAGAGAAACACGTTTCGACCAAAGTGCTAAGGAGCAGCTTGAGTCCAGAGTTTGCATCGATCATCGATCAAGTTCTAGTGGCCCGAACTTCAATTATGCGTAATTTAAAAGAAATTAATGTCGTGCAAGAAATTACTTTTCGATATTCGGGCCCCTGGAAACCAGAAAGAAACACACACACACGCACAACAACTACAATATTTAGCTGCATTGGTACGCGTTGAATATATAACTGCGCCCATGTTTGGAGCGCGTAATCATAATATTTATATTATTGGCACTAAATGCAGTTTCCGCTCAAAAAAGAAAAACAAAACCATAAAAATATTTGAAAAGCACAGCAACAATTTTTTGTAAGTTGTTTTTGGGCTTGCTACAAAGCAAATGTCTTAACTGTAAGGCAGCTAAGTCGTCTGCATAATACAAACAAATATATATAAATATTAATTACAATAATTGAGATATTAATAAGAATTTAAATATATATTAAAGCTACAAATAACAATAGCCATTAAATAAAACCTAAATATATTCTCACATATTAATAACAAGCAATTTTTCAAGTGTGCCCAAAGGGCGAGCTGCCCCAAAAAGCAAAACCTGGGCACACACTAACCATATCTCAATCTTTAGGCATGCCACGGCTTCGTGTCTGGGTCAATTGCTTTGCTAAACTTTTGCGCTTAAGAAGTTTTGGCCAACGAAAAGCAAAAAAAAAAAAAAAAACACAGAATATAACCCTCAATTATGATATATATTTTATGAGAGCACTTTAAAAACCAATGCCAGACAGCTCTGTTCCTCAATTCAGTTGAGTTGAGCTGGCAGAAGGAGCAGCTCCTGCGCCAGCAACGCCTTTGTGTGGCGGCGTGATATTCCTTTGGGCACGGGCAACATATAACAATAAAATAAAGTGCAGTTAACACATGACTTGGCGCAAATAGTGTCACATTTTGATAAATGACACTCGTTTGTCAAACAACACACACTCAGCCAAACACACACACACATGGGAGCAACGAGTACAAAATGAACTGCAAAATATTCCAGAGATATAACCACGCGCTCTTAGTGCGCAAAATGAGACCCAAAAAACGAAAACATTATTCTCAGACTGCCGAACATTAAACACACTATATATATACTAAGATATTTACTATTGATTGCTATTTTTCTGCCTCGAACTGTCCAAATTTTTGACTTCAATCAAGCTGGTGAATGATTTCCTTATATATGCTTAATATCGAGCTGGGAAATGTCACCTTGAGTGTGTTGCACATTAAGTAATAAACTTTAAGTACCCGCTGAAAATTCGAAAATATCGTTTAAGCCCCCCTCGACACACTTCTCCTCCATCTATGTAGTTCGTCAGCCCAGTCGAAAAGGTGTTCCAAGATGTTCAAAAACTGACGTCCCGAAACGCGTGACGGATGGCTGAGAGAAAGAGAGCGAAAGAGGAGAAATCGCCGGATACACTTGGGCTGGGACAGCTTTATTATGTCTTAATTCAAACCCGGGGCGATTTAGGCGACAGACCCTTTTGTGGCACCACCTCAGTCACCCAGTGGGTCAACTTTCCTTTCAGTTCCAAAGTGGCGGTGTAGGACGTGTTGCAGAAAATTAAATTAAATTAAATTAAATTTTTTTTTTTTTATTTTGCGGTTGCGTGGGGCGAGTATCTTGTAATTTCTTAATCCAAACTGCACCCAAAAAAAAAAAAACTTTTATTAAATGAAGGAAGAAGCGAAACGGCAACTTATCATTTTGGTGGTCCTTTGCCTGGCCGCTGGGTGGGCGCGGCGTTGGCGTTGCCATCGTTGGCCAATTCTTTATTTACCGCTAGAACTTGTGCGGCGCGCGCGATCCTCATCAGAGATTTTTGGTTGGGTGTAACCATAAAATTCGCGCTTGCAGGCAGGCAAAAGTGAAAGAACGAGTTTTTTGTTATTTTTTGCTTGGCATCTTGTGGGCGTGGCTGGCCATGTCATGGAACGGACGCAGACAGTTTTAGGGGGCAGGGGGCAGCATATGACTTTGCTTTGTTGCATTTTTTAGTGGCACAAACCAATGCAGTAGGCACCAGGCAGTCAAAGCATACAAAAGCCTCAAACACTTGATAGTCAATAAATTAAAACATTAGCCAGAGCATACAAGTCACATGCGGCGTATGCGCAATGCGGACGTGTTAAAAATAAACAGTTGTTAAATTGAGCGCAACTAATCCCGAAAAACATCATGATAAATTATGACTTAAATCAGCTTTTGTTCAATTTTCAACTCATCATCAAAACTCATGACTACCAAATGCAGCGCAGGTGACTCGCAGGTTAAATAGTTGTGCATGTGTGCATAAGAGTGTGACTGTGTGTGTGCTAGAAAAGGTGTCACCAACACAAACAAAAGACTAAATGGATAAAAATAATGATGTTGCTGTTGTTGTTGTTGTTGTTGTTGCCACAGGCTATGCAAATGGAAAATTTTAGATGCAAAAGCGCTTAACTAAATGTTGAATGAGATACAAGTGAAATAAGCGAGCCTGGAGCTGAGGGGCGTTTGGGGCGGCAGACACGCACACGCACGCATACACACACACACACACACACACACACACACACACACACACACACACACACACACACACACACACACACACACACACACACACACACACACACACACAACAGTTTGTTGGCAGTCAAATGTGCAACATGATATGGCAAATGTTTGACTGTGGGTGGGTGTACGGGCATAGATATACGACACTGCAAGCAAAGCATGCAAAACGTTAGAGAGGAGAAAAATATGAAACAAATATGGTAAATTAACACATTTTTAAACATTTTTTAAGATATTAAAAATATTTATATTCAAAGTGAAAAGAAACGAGACAACAAATTTATAAACTTAACCAATTCCGAACGGATTCTTTCTCATTAATTTATTTCATTTTATTTATTTATAATTTTTCACAATGATGATTACCTTACATTCCCCTAATTTCTCTTTGATTCCTTTGAAATTTATATCTCGAAAATTTTGCTTTGTTAAATTTTGGCCTAAGACCTCTCATTTTTAACCGAAACTAAAAAATTTCTCTCAGTGCTGTCGCGCCATTCATATAAAGCGCATCGTCGCCTCTTTATGCCAACAAAACGCTGCATTTTTCTTTGCGTTGCCAGGCGGCAACGACATAATTTAGATTTTTCGCCCTGGCTGGCAACGTTTTCCGCTTGGAATGGATTCCAGCCCCCTTCTGCTCTACACGCCCTTGCACTCATCAGCACTTGAGGTAAAAGCTAAAAGAAAATGCGCCCAGCAGCTTTCCTGTCTATTGTTTGTTGAATTAAGTGCAAACATTAGCAGCGCACAATGGCTAGGCCCTGGACCACGGTTGGCCCCCGAACCCAACCCAGTTCCAGTCGCAGCAGCTGATGATGATAATGATGAAGTAGAAAAAAAGAGAAAGAATAAGATGAAGAAACTGAAGTAGAAGATGATGCTGAGCGCGTTGCTATAATACCACATAGACTTTACACCCAGCAAACGGAACGTGATAAAGCTTTTTCTTCTACGGCTTGCAAATGATTATCAATCATTTTGGGATTAAAATTCCTTGTGGTGTTTTGTCACTCATTTGTTGTTGTTGTCGAAGTTACATGTGTGTGTGTGCGCGAGCGTATGGCAAGAGCAAGATATATCACATTGTTTTCGTTGCTGTTGTCGTCATCAATAAAATGCGGCGGTATTTAGCATAAAAAAGTCTTTCACTGCTCGCCCTTAAATGTTGCAGGTGTCGTCGTTGCAGCAGCAGCAACAAATCTTTAATAGAGTCCAAAGTTAAGCGAACAACATACGGTTTTTGGGCGCCCGAGCAGGGACACCGTACACCAGGTTAAACGGCTGCCCTGACAATATTTTCTCGTAGCTCGATCTGTTTGCACTGGCTTTGGCTTTTGTTTTGTGTCTTTTTTTGTTGTTTTGTATATTTTTTTTACTCGAACGATTCTCACGTTTGTTGCCCTGACAAGTGGATTTAGCGGCATTGATGTATGAGTTTCCAGATAGTTTCCACTTTTATTTTTTTTCCTTTGTGCACTGCTCGTCGCTTTGCAGTCGCTGCTGCTGTTGCATATGCTTAAAATTGAGTGATGCTGCTAATGGCCAGTAATTAATATTGTGTTCAAAGTTTGTAGAACATTTGAAATCAGAGCGTTGAGCATTAACAATGCCTTCGCAAATCAAGTGAACGGTACGAAATAAGCGTGGCTATGAGAAATATCTTTGCATTTTAAAGCTATTATGAAAGGAAGTGCTACAAAAAGACCATATTAAGCTATAGAGCAAATAAAACGGAGATACAAATATATATTTAAATGGAACAGAAACAGTTAAAGCAATTCAAATTAAAAATAATTGTGTTTAGCATGAGTTCTTTCCTGCAAATTATTCTTAAGAATTATCTAGCTCAACAATATTATAAACTTTTACAAAAATTTCTTATTAAAATTTAAAAATATTTCACTTAAAGCTTAAGATAGTTGTCTAAAAGTTTAACGATATTTGTCTTTAAGCTTTAAGGTAATACGTTTAAAGCTTCACAAAAATTGTAAAATATTTGATTGCTTATTATGTGCTAGATCTCAATACTCTCTACTTATAAATCTCGTAATCTTTTGAAAGCCCTCTCATGCCTCGAGCCCTTCGCTGCCATTCTCATGAGGACGTCCTCATTATATATTTTGACATTCTGGCATTAAAGTACGTTTATAGACTTTGCTGTGCAAATATCATTACAGCCCAACTGCCAGTTAGTGACTGACTCTTACCTATGAGTTATTTATGCCAGGCACGTATTCGTATCAACTAAGCTGCAAGTTCTGAATGCAATTTTCAGCCGTAGCTCTACTCATGATCACAATTAAGCTTAGATCTCAGAGTAACTGGGGCCATTTCAAGTAAAACTCAGGTCTTGGCTACGTTTTTACGACACTTCTAATGAAGCGACGTCGTACGTAATATATCGTAGGTAGAAGCCTAGGGAATAAACTCAACTTAGCTGAACCGCTTCAGTTGACACTGACCGACCGCTGATGCCTATCTCAATATTTAGGTTGCCGCAGAAATAAAACAAAGAGAAAGACAGCAGCAAAGCACTTGAGAATAAATCAAAAGATGCAAAAAAAAAAAAAAAGAGGAAAACAAAAACCAACAGGCGACACTTTTAGGCCTCGTACCGCTCTAAAAGGCTCGAGATCTAAACGAAATGATAAATGTTCGCGCTGCTGTTGTTGTTGTGTATCAAGTGTGAATTTTAAGTGAAAATGTAACATGATGTGCGCAGTGAGAACACGCTGGGAAATTGTGTGTGTGCGTTTTCTTTTTTATGTTTTAGTTAGTTTTAGCTTTGATTTTGAGGCCTTTGTGTTTTTATGTGGAATACGTGAGTGAGCGGCGCAAAAATCAAGCTTAAATACATGATTGTTAACGCCAATAAATGATTTTAATTACAAACAGTTAGTTGGATGCTACCACAAAAAAAAAGAATTTGTACTAGCTGCCTTTAAAGTTCTTTTTGGTATGGGAACTGCGCGCTGGCACATAAAAGCCACATAAAAATAGAAAAGAGAAAAACACAACAAAAAAAAAACAACTCCGACAAATAAAAACTATGCTTAAATATATATATATTTCTCGCTTACTTAAATTCCATATAATTCGTGGCCGATAGAACAGCCGCCGCTGCCATAGAGCCTGGCAAAGAGCGCGGCATCGTAAAAAGTGCGAACTGTAAATCATGACAGTTTTTATAACCCGCTCAGAGGCTGGTGGTATATTACTTGGGCCCAGCCTTAGGTCTTACCTGGATTTACTTTACACACAAGTTTTTTAATTTTTTTTTTTTTTTTTTTGGTTGCCACCGTTTACCTGTTGCTCAGTTAGCGATTTCTTATAACCAGGCGGAAATGTAATTTTGTTACTTTTATTTTTCTTTTATTTCGTTTAGCCTTTTTTACTAGCAAGCAGTTAGAATTTGTATTTATTATTTTGAGATTTAAATTTCATGCGCTTTTTTTTAATGCGCAAAGTTTGTCTTGGGCGTTTGGGAACTTGAGCCATTGCCGCCTTGGCACAAATCCCCGCTTGGCCGACATAATCTCCCACCCAAGACAAACTTTGCTTGGGTTTGTCATAAATCGATATAATAATTGCTTATGGAATCGTTCATTGCGGCCGGCTTTGTTGCTGGCCCTGGAGCTGTTGCTGCAGCTTAGTATAAGACGCGGACATATTTATGGACTAATTTATAGATAGTTGTGGGCCGCTTTGCAGCTGAAATAAGTATTCCAATTTATGTGACGTGCTGGCATGGATTAAATCAAATTCAAAATTGCTTATGCCTTCCACATGAAGTATATTAACACGAACTTTTTAAAATTTGAGGCGTGGCCAAGGCATTCATTGAGCTTAACTGAAGCTAATGAAAATAATAAAACTTAGTCTGAAGAATAAAACATGAACTGGTTGGAACAATAAGCAAAATATCTGGTATTTAATGTTAATAAAAGTTTTATTTTAAGCTGATTGAAGTTCTCGGGGCGTTTCCTCTTAATCAACGAATTAATGAAGATGCGTTTTTCCTTTCGCCTTGATCCATGCTTATTCATTTTCTATTGCTAAAAGTAGTTGCTTTCAGAGCATACAGCGCCTCTCTCTGCGATGCTCAGTAGTTCAATAAAAATTTCGTTTTAACTGGCGAAACTCCATTGTTAATCCCTGAGATGTTCTTTAATACAATAAAAGTATCTGAATTGTTTTCTCAATATTTTAACAGCAAAAAATGTTTCGAATTTCAATATTAATGTTTCAATAATAAAATCAAATAAATTGAATGGCCTTATAAGTCAAGTTTGCCCGTCGGTCAACTACTCAATGACGCCTACAACAAATTGAAATTACAAGCCATTATGCACACTCAAAACAAGCAGAACCAATTGATTACAACACGCAAAACTGTGAAATTTCAAACAAATTACTAAACGTCAAAACAATATATACTCAAATGTGGTGTTAGCCATGTTTCAATCCAGATGTGGGACTACATCTGGAAGTCCTTAAATGCTTACCATATGCCTCTCAATTAAGTGTTTAAGTCAAGGCTTATAGCTTATAGTAGAGCGCAACTATATCGTAGGCATAGAAACGGGTTGTGCCACGCCCAATAGCGTTGCATTTCGACTGCAATTGCAAGCTACGAAACTGAGTCATGCTCAAAGTTCAATTGTTCAGATCCAGACGTGTGAGGCAATACCTCAAATGGACCGTTAGTTTGTCTACCTTTTTATCAATTGTTCAATTGTTGAGGCTAACGCAAAGTATGACAAAAAGTGGGCAACATTAACGCTTTGTATGCATCAAAAGACATGTAGAAAACCCGAAAAAATTATGACAATTTCATTCGAAGAACCACTTCGTCAATGTCAAAAAGCTGACGAGGCCCAAGTTTTGTTCGAGTCCCCATTTCCTAACCTGTTGGTATAGCAAGTTCTTTTAAAAAGACATGTTTTTTTGTGTTTTGTTATTTGATATATAACACAAAGCCCTAAGCTGCTCAGAAATAATCGTATAGGCTAGGGTTATAGTACCTACAACCCATATATGACTCTGACAATGCCTAATTTGGCAGCTCGCGCTGGCGACTGTTTCTCGGGAAATAGCTAAAAACTGATTACAACTGTTGTTTGCTGTAAAACACGAGCTGAATTTTTACATGTTGTGCAACTTTACAATAAAAACCCAGCTTTATGTGTGGTCTTTGATATCTAAGCCAGCTACAAGAGTGGCACACGTATCGCTTCGGCTAGATTCTGGTCTGAGTTGAGTCTCGTTCGGCAAATAATCAAATAGCATAAATACCTAAGAGAACTAAGGAAGGGTATAAAGGTATTACATGTTCTAAAAAATGAAATTGTAATGTAAGGTGTTAACAGATTTTGGAATAATGTTTGAAATAATAATTACTTAACTTTATTTTCTATACAGTTTTGGACGCCAGAAGCATTTGCCGCAATTTATAATAATACATCGTCAGGAATATTTACTTATATTTTCATTTTAGAAAAAGTTGATTACAAATATTCCAAAATATTGATAAAATGGATTGACCTCATTACTTTAAGAGTTAGAGTCAGCAAACTTAGTCCAGAGCTGCTTACTATGGAAAACTCTAAATTTGATATCATGTTCTGGGCTTATGAACCCGGAGCCAAAGAATTGCTAGAAAACGAATTACACCTGAAAGTTATAAAATCACATATTGTTTATCTTACAAAATGTTATATATTTTTATGGTTTCAATTTGATGTTCGTTACCACTGTGCATGACTTATACCCATAATATGCCAAAGTTGTCACTTTGTTTGCTGTTGGCTACTTTTTCGGTAACAGTGTTGGGCAATACACTTCACAACGGACCGCTCCAATGCCTTGCAGCTTCCCACTACACGCTGGCAAGAAACTATGTGTATGACTATCAAACTGTCAAAATTATGACATTTGAAATTTCACGTAACGTAACATAACCGGACAAGAAAGCTGCCAGCAAGAGATCCGTGAAAAACCCCCCGGGTAACCGCCCTGCCAAAGACCAAAGCCACGAACCAAGTGTTTCAAGTGTCAAGCGCACTGTTTGTTTGTCGGTTTTTGGTTTTGCTTTGGGATATAAAATATTTTCAATTACAGTTCGTGCCAAAACTCTAGAGATCAAATTGTTGTGCACAGACGTGTCTGTCGGGCTGTCAGTACTGGATCTGTCAAGAGTGAGCAAAGCGAAAAAAAAAAAAATAATCATTATATGTACTTATTCAAATTGTTCAACATGAGTTGTGCCTCTTGTTACGAAAAAATAAAACAAAAAATAAAAAGACAGCGTTCGGCGAAAAGTTTGCAGCTCCAGAAACACGCGACAAAAATATAAAATACAATCTTTTTGTTTTACACCAGACGAGTGTAAAACAATCTTGGGCTTCGTCAATGAATGAAACGCGATTTTTTTTTGCAGATTTTATTCTCGTTCATTTGTCGAGCTTTCCGAAAAAGAAAAAATCAAAAGCTACGAGATTTTGATTTTGCTTGCAGGCGAAATGTGAAACCGTAGCAAAAGAGCACGAAATTAAATTTCCGAATTGTTGACTTGGCGTCAAAACATTTTTGTATTTTTGTCATTTAATTGAAATTGAATGATTTGGCATTTTTCTATATATAAAAATACATACAGTTTGTATGTTTGTTTGCATATTAGCCAAGGCTTATGGATTTGGCTAATGCAGCTGCCAGTTGCGGCTGACTCATTCGCTTCGTCAGAAACTCAAAATGATGAATGCTTAAAATTCCAAAAATGTTTGCATATAAGTTATGCTCGATTGGGTTGAAATAAAAGCAGATGATTAGAAATGCAATAAAATTTTAAAATAATAAGATATTTCTTGTCTCGAAATCATTTTCATGGAGTTAAGAAAAAATAGTTGAAATTTCCTTGAAATTTTTAAAGAATTTAGAATTCAAATATTAGTTAGGCACAGAAAGCCCTAATCTTTTAATATGTTGAATCCAATCTGAAGACTAATAAACTACTTTTTCTTCAATTATAATTTCACGATATTTTCAAAATTGAACCTTTAGGAAGTTTTATGTAAATGGACAATAAAATATCGAACAGGTTACAAAAAGAATCATTTAAGTTTTCATTATGTCAACTTTTTCCTAGCAACTGCCATGATCCAACTATATAAGCATGGATTTGCTACAGCTGTCAATAATTTAACTATGACGCAAGGCTCTTAATAACTGTCTAGAGGACCGCCCGCAGCGCATTTGACAGTCGCCTTTGCCCACTTCCGTTGCTGATTTGCCCACTTTTGAAATTCGATATTCACGAAATTTTGCGCTTTTCAAGCACATTGCGCGTGCTTTTTGTCAGCGCGAAATCGAATGAGTGCGAGCAGAAGAAGCAGAGCTAGATGTAAAAAAAAAGCTGTTAACTAGGCAGAAACCCCAAAAGAAAAAGAAATAAGAAAAAAAGCACCTCACCGGCTTCACCGGCGGCGCCAGTGCTGACAACGCAATTTCACAGGCGAAAGGTGCTGCTCAAATTGGTTCATTGTGGCCAATAGCCCGTGTTGCCAGGGGCATAAGGGGGCGTGTGTGTAGGGGTTGGGGATTTCGTATTCAATTGATTTATTTGTTTGCTCGCAAAATTTGCATATACATAAGTGTAAAATAATTGATTAGAAAGTGGAGTGCGTAGCTAAGATTTTGTGTTTTTTGTATCTTCCGGCTAGACTTTCGCTGGAAAGCAGTGGAGAAACAAGAAGAACCAGCCGCATGAAATGTGCATATTTTCATAAGAATTTAACAAGACCCAGCCTACAAATTGTTATTGAAGTGGCAGAAAAATATGAGGAAAAACTTGAAATGAAATGGTATATTAAAAAGCGACAAAGGCCGAACGAGCGAATGCGCAGCTGTCAAGCACTCGAAATCATTTTTCGTGGAAAATGTTTCAAATAAAAGACTTTTCTTCAAGCACGCAAAGTTCTCTGTGGTCTGTGTCTGTTTCTGTGCTTGTGTGCTCGCTCGAAGGCCGGCGCGCGAGTAGGCCAGTTTTCGACACTTGCTGAGGTGGAGGCTGCTGTCAGAGATCCAGACGAACCGAACCCAGTCCCAGTCAGCTAGTCGGTCAGCTAGCCAGCCAGTCTGGGCCAACAACTGGTTGGGTCGGGCCAACAACAATTTGTTTTTCCCCACTTACACTTTAACCTTTTTTCTTTCTTTCTTTCTTTTCTAGGCGGCATAATTTCGGCAACTGTATAAAGCAGCGGGGGGACTGGGGGAAAAACTTGTCACTTGCTTTTCTTATGAAATATGTACGTCAGCGCAGACACACACACACTCGCACAACAACTACAACACTTTCAAGTGGTTTGTCAGCAACATTTCAAACAAAGCGTCGGCAACTGCAGTGACAGCATCGAGTAGAAGAAGAAGAAGCAGCGGGCTACAGAGATGGACTGAAAAAAATATATAGAGAAACTTGTTTGCATCCTCTAACGATGCTGTGCATTTTGTTCACACATTGACCAACACTGCACATGCCTGATCCCCCTCTTTGCACACTATTTCGACATTTGAGTTTTTTGTTAGTTTGCAAAATTTGCCCCTAAAAAAAGTCAAACTGCAGCTCGTAAAGTTCTATGAAATGCATGCCAGGGATTTACTTTAGGCAGTTTCGGTTACTCTAGTCTGTGCTTATGGGCTTAAACCTAGCCATGTAAAAAAGTCTAGCCCAAACATTGGGCACTAGAAAAAGTGCAAGCAAAAAAGTTGATGGCCTCCCAAGAACAGAATTTAGCGAGTAGTTGATGAATTTATAAAGACAAGCCAATGTTGCAGAGCTAAGTAACTCAGGAAGCTAAAAAACAGACAGCTAGCAGTAGCAGGTATAACGCGGCTTTGCACGGGTCAAGTGAATCTCTGTTCATTTAAACTGTTATTTTTTTTACCCATATTTCGCTAATGCTGGTGGATTTGTAAAAATAGAGCTTAAATAGTCCTGAGATTATCTTTGTAGCAGGCTGCTACCTCCAGATTGTGTAAGGATTTAGTCAGCTGTAAATTATCTAGCTATTTACTCATCACTAGCTTGACAATGTTAAGAAAAAGGATAAGAGTCACTTTTTGAGCAATGTTGATAAAAGTCGGATGTGAGTTAATGTGCTTTGGTACTAACCTGTAAAGATACAGATAAAAATAAAAGACTATTACATCTTTTACATAGTCCTTCAATTTGAATGTTAAACCAGTCTATTGATAAGCTTAATACGTTTTCACTCAACTTTCACGCTTGCAGGTGAAAATTACTGTAGAGCTAGTTACACTTAAAGGTCTTGATATATTTTATACACATTCCAGTCCTGCACAGCTGTGGGTTTCTGGTGAATCATGTCCTTAGCAACACCTGCAACGGCAGAGGCAGCTTGCAACTTGGCGAGACAAATTTTTCATAAACATAAAACTCGGCAGCTATACATTTTGATGATTTTAATGGAGAAAAGTGCGCAAAATGATGGCCACAAAACGTGTTGGGAGCTGCAGCAGCAGCAGCAAACAGAACTCTCGCAGAAACTGTGCAGTTAGCGGAATGTGTTGCCAAGCACCTTTTGCATTCTGCATTCTTTTCTCTTTTGGCTTTGCCACACGCTACCCCGGCCACTGCCACCTCTCCGCGTCCCATAAGCGTGCAAAGTGACAACGGCAATGTTCAGGCGCGCGCCCATTTAAAATGCAGCAAGTGTCACCATTGACTGAAACGAGGCGCAATAAATAAATATGTATATATATATACATATATATTTCTGCATACAGTAGGTACAAGCGGGGAATGTGCAAGGGGGTGCATCTGAAAAGGGGGCTATATACAAAGTGCCAGTGACTTTGCCTGGTGGCTGGTCTTCGACAGGCTTTATATGGGCGAAGGCATGCGCCGCATATTGGCAACAATGCAGAAAAATAAAACAAAGAAAAAATGTAATAAGTTCTACTAAATGATACCCTGCATTATAAAGATGAAGCTTAGTATGAGAACATGGGCATAAATTTAGTACAAGTAATTGGTTAATAAATACAATTCTAAGTGTTATAATTATTAATTTGATAAGCTTTCTACTTTACAACACTGCTCAGTTTTGATTTTTACATTACATTACATTTGCTACAATTGGTAGCCATCTTTCAGCGGTTCACAGCTAAACCACCTCTTGCATCAAGTTTTTACAGAATATTACGCGACTTCCATCGTCGCCTCACAGTTTGCCTGACATTTTCTTACACTGTCGAAGTTGCCAGGCCCCGGACTCGTCATTTAAATAACAATAAAATTTGATGACAAGCATCGTTGCTGGAAAAGTCCACACGAACAGCGAGTCCTTCCCCTCAGTATAACCCAAGCACCAAGCTAAATGTTTGCAGTTTCGATTTTGCAGTTTGCTGCGAGCTGATTGGCTTTTGCGTGGCATAATAAAGACATTCGATGCCTTTTTAAGCGTTTCACTTTCGCACGTAACTGTAAAAAGTTTGCAGCATGTCCGGTTGTAAAAATAAATATTATTAAGTTCTCAAAAACCATAGACAGAGGGGGGAGAGCTGTCTAGACGATAGCTGCCCACCCATCCACAGGGCCACACATTGTCAAAAGCGCTTTCCATTTCATAGGGCAATGCCAAGTTTTAATTAAGAAATCGTGCCCAGAACTTTTTATTGGTTTAACACTGAGTGCTTCAAGTATGCAACCAGTGAGATGCCACACACACCCACATTCAAGCTTTCAATACCAATCGAAAAGAAAGAACAAATCAACGAATTGCAATTAATCGAAGTACGAAACAATTGAAAATCAGATAACAGACAGTTTTAATCTTTTTAAGATAAGGCAAAGAGTTTTTTTTTAAAAAGTTTAAGGCTTTATTAGTATTTTATATTTTAATATTTAAGCGGCATATTTAATTAAGGGCTTTTATAAATTTAAGCCATCAGGCTATTGTGCCTTAGCACAGTTTTATTGTCATTTTAATTTCTTTAATTTTTTTGTTAATATTCATTAGACTTTAAAATTGTTGTTTCATTGAAGAATAATCTAAGTCAAGTTAAAACTTCATATTATAAAAAGGAATCCAATTATTAAATGTAAAAAAATCTTCGAAAATTGATTTAACATATATTTCTAATCAATGTCAGGAACTCACAAAAATTCGATTAGATAAATTATAAATTAATTTAAAAAAAAAAAGAATATAGTGAGTGTCTAATAGTTATTACGACACTTCGTAATTGCATTTAAAGCTATTTTCAAATGCTTAAACATAAATAAAATAATTTCAGAAAGTTATTTACAAATCAACGGCCAGACGAAAGTTGGCCGCAAGACACAGAAAGCGAGCAATAAGAGAGAATGTGGTAGAAGGACAGATGAGAGCAGCAGATGAATGAGAAAAAACGCAAAGGCAAACGCGGTAATTATTTTTTAATGTAACAAAATAATATCTGGCCAAAACGATCAAGTCACGCAAGTGCCGAGTCGCCGCCGCCGCAGCAGTGGAAAATTAACATGAGAATAAATAAGAAATTTTCAGAGCCTAAAATCCCAGCCAGACACGAAAGTGTTGCCAGCTCTTTTGGGCCCAGCACGCACCAAGACTGACCGAAAGAATAAAACAGAGAAGATAAAAGAGGCAAATGCCACAAAATGCATGAGTTAGAGGGAAAAGGAAGCGCTTGACCCAGAGAGGGACTGTAGAAGACTGCATGACGCATGCGCAGCTTCCGTTTGCGATTTGGCCAAAACGATATTGCGCGCAATTCGAAGCTAAAGGAAATAACAGACCGTTAGAATTTGGTATGGCATAGGAGATTTATCACGCTTCCAAAATTAACTACTATTAAATTAAAAAAGGTCGTCTCGAGTCGCCACAAAAGTCAGCAATTAATCAGTTTACACTTTAGCTTTGGTGATAATTTACTTTTGCCTAGATTTTTTTATGTCAATACCCTCTAGACAACACGTTTGATGGGCATATTAGAAATTATAATATAAACTTGTATAATTGAAACAAGAAAGGATTTTTCAGGCCAACTTAGTTGCATTTTTTAACAAAAATTAATAAATAAAATTATAAAAACATTTTTGAAGAAAATATAAATGTAAATTTTGGTTATCAGTTACATTTTTTAGTGTTTCTTTCTTTAAAGTCTTTCTTTTAGTTCCATATTTGCAAATGACTAAGACGAGTTCTTGGCACTGTCTTGAGGCACTTTAATATCTTTCAGAGGGCATTTGCTAGTCAGGCACTCTTGACACAGATACCATTTTATTTCATTTTCTTTTAACTTATTCATTTAAATTAAATTTGTCTTAGTTAAAAACCTCTTTAAATTTTCTGCTGTTTATAAATGTCTTTGCATTAGCTGGCAGTCAATTTTAGGTCTTTATTTTTCTTTTTTTTTTCGAAACGGTGCCTCACATTCGGCGTTCGTTTCAACACTTGATAACAAGCTGGGGGCAGACCCAATTTTCTCGCTTTGCTTGGAGGGGAAAATCGTTTTAAAATTAGTGAAAGTGATTGATTTTTCCACTTAATTTTCAGGTATACAACATGCATGCATGCCGACTACAAAAGTAATGTCGATAATCAGCGCCCAAATGCACCAAGTGGCCTAAGCCAGACAGCCAAAATGCCAGGCAAATTGGCCATTTGGCGCATGCGTCAAAGCCTTTTCCATTGTTGTTGTTGTTGCTGTTGCTGCATTGTTTAGCTGAATTTGTTGTTGCACTTCCGTCAGCTTTCGGCGTCTGCAGTTTTATGCAAGACAATAAGAGTGGGAGTTGTCTAGAGACTGGGCGGAGTGGCAGGGCGTGTTTGAATGTGTTCGAACGAAAGCGAAGACAGCAAAACTGCCATTTGCCGAAGGGGCACTAGCAACAACAACAATGCAATGAATGAATAATCATGCCCACACATATGATCTACATAAAAGTATAAATTTATTTTGCATAACAATTTCTCTGAATTATAGACGTTGATTCATAATTTATTATAGGGCACAAAAGCATCGTATTATATTTAATTGCCATCAGTTCACCCTTAGCAATTTATAATATAAAGTTTTATTACCTTTAATGAAACTGACTTCAGCTGTTGCATTCGGTTTAAATAGGAGAGAAAACTACTGTATAAAAACTGTATATATATTTCTTATAAGCAAATTGATTTTAATTTCATTTAAGGTATTTATAAAAGAAACGTTGGGGACGTATTCCTTCGTATTCCACTGCAAATCTGCGAATCAGTATCCAGGCTACGCTCAGCAATATTATAATGTTGGTCTTCAATTTTGTAACTCTTAAAGTATAACAATTTGAATAATTATATTTAATTGATATACATTTTCGTTATAGATATTTGCATGCACATTTTGTTGATATTTTCACAGCTGCCACAGTAAATTGCAATGTTAATTATATTTACATTGAATATTGTTTATTTATTCAACTCTGTCACATATGTGGCAGAGTCAATGCAATTTTATTTAAACACAACGAAAAATCCCATGCAAATTGCATACTAAACACCAAAAACCAATTCCAAATATTCAACATGTTGACAAGTGTTTTAAAGCCCAGAGAATTCGCAATTGAAACATCTGATAATTGTTGTTGTTTCTAGTCACATTTGCCACGTTATATGGTTTTACAAAAATCCGGGCTCAAAAAAAAAGAAGCAGAAAAGAAGGGCAGCATATTTGTTGTTTTGTTGGGCGCCGGCGGGGCTTAACTAAAATACTCACATTGTATGCGCTTTGTGGCCCACTACAAATTTGCATAAATGCCATGGAAACGGCAACGGCAACAGCAACAACAATAACAACAACAATCAGAACGGTGGCAACAACAATTGGCACAATGAGCTGCTAACAATGCAACATGTTGTCGCTGTTGTTGTTGTTGTTATTGTTGTTGTCGCTTGTCGTTTGGCATGTTGTGAATTATGTTTGGTATTTTGACCAGCTCTCAAATAAATTCAGGCAACAGCCACAATTTTAAAGGACGGTTCTTTGAACCAGTTTCATGTCAGGTATTATTACACTCTATAGTTTTCATATTAGAGTACCTAACGAACAAACCAAACATGCAACATTCAATGCTATTTTTTAATTGCCTCCCTCCCAACAAAAAAGAAAAAGCGATTATAAACGTAGGGTTAGATTTTTAAAATCGGTTTATGCATGTTATATAGGGTATATAAATTGTGGACAGGCGCGTGTTATATGTAAAAAGTTAAAAACTAGTTTGTGATAGGTTTTTTATTAAAGGAATATACTTGCACAATGGATCTATTTGAGGGAATATTTTCTTTGCATTATTTCGGCTCTTTATACTTTATACTTTATTTTTATATTAATCTAATTTAATGACATCTATATAAAGAAATTACCTACTTTCGATTCGATCAATCCTTAAGAGCATTCAAAGCACCTTGTTAAGGTCCGTGACTTTATTTTTGTTGTTGTATAATTTATCGATTTTGTTGACGTGCTACGGTCACATTAGAAGTTCCCTGACCGGGTGGCCAAAACGATGGCGTGTCATCGCTGAAAATGTGTTAATCTTTGGAATTTAGTCAAACGTTCGCCTTTAATCATAAATATTGCTGCAAATTGCCAACGCAGGGGTTGGACTTGTCGAGAGCAGGAGCTCCGAGTGGCGAGTGCTTAAGAGTTTTGGGAGGAGCAGGAGCAGCGGGCAGAATTGCTTGCTTGGCCACTCAACCACCAAACGTGCCCAGCTGGCAGCGTTTGCTGCAGCAACTGCTGCTCTTGCTATTGTCAATGCGTAGCCACTGAAGAGGCCGCCACCGCCAGTTCGAGTGGGACAACCCACCACAAACTACAACTCGTGCACGCACAAAATTTGTCGATTGCATCCCAAAACTGGCGAAATGTCAACGGGCCTGAAGTTCAGAGTGCACTTCACAGCTCTGCGTTGCACTGGCGACAAAATGCAGTTGCTGTTGCAACACGACAGCAGAAGGCAGAATGGGGCAGCGCAGGGACAGGCTGTACGCCCAATGGGACACTCGAGCGGCCCTTGGCACCCTTTAGCTGCAATGTAAATCAATGCAATAATTAAGAAAAATTGTTGCTACCCTTGCCAGGGTATTATTTAAATTTCAAGCAATGTGTAACGCATTAACGTTTGAGTATCTAGAGAAATTTTGTTACATATCCCTCAAAGATGACCTTTATATATATATAGTTTACACATGAACTATCGCAAACACATGAACTATCGTCTTTGTTCGTTTATATTTGCAAACCATCTACAAATGACAACTAGGAAAATGGAATAGAGTTTAACAAGTTTTGGGTATTTGCAGATCTTTGGATCTCAGACGTTCTTTTATGCTTGACAAGATACTTCTTTAGGTCTTACTACATCAGACATGCCCATCTCATACTCAATTAAATCGTATATACATACATGATTATATCACACCTGACTATGTTATCCATGAGTATATTATAATTGACTATATCATACTTGACATATTTATCATATATTCTCTACACAAAAGTGCATTTGATCTTCGGCTGAAATGACCTGCATCTTTTCTGATTTATATATAGTCCATACGTGTGCGTAGGGCACGCATGAAAATGCAGCCCTATTCGTGCAGCCTTCCTAACCATTCCCCTATTCGAACCCCCCTACCCAGCTGGTTCAACCCTTTTGGGCACATTGCTCGTTAGCATAACTGCAATTAGACAGCCTTCAGCAGGGTCTTTGCAGCAGCCTCTGATGTGCTTGACAAATGTGCGTAAAAGTTCATGAATTGTAATTGGGGGCGGAACAGTGCAACAAATACAATGCCAGCACATGTGCTTTGTTATTGCTGTTAATTAGTGAGTGCAGGAGAAGAAAAAAAGAAATGCAGGAAGCAAGGCGAGTTGCAAGGCTCCGTTCGTGGCAACTTCCTAGGCTAGGGCAGCGGCGCTTGCTTCTAAAGGCGCCGCTCGCCAACGCCGTCGTTTCGCACTCCAATGAGAATTTTCGTGTAGTGTGTCGATTTTTTTTTTCTTCTCACTTTTTTTCACATTTTACTCATGTCTTAGTCTTCTCTTTTTGTTGTTGTTGTTTTTTTTTTTTTTTTTTGAGCTGCAGAACGTGCAGCAAGTTGGTCACGTCCATGGTTCTGCGTCTGGATCTGGATCGGGGCATTACTTGAGTTGTTGTTGTTGTTGTTGCAGTTTATGCTCTATTTAAATGCTTTTTATTTGCCATGTCTGGCGTTTGAGTGTTACAACTAGCTCAGGCCGTAAAAACAGGCAGCTAAACATGTTCTACAACCATTTCGCAGTCGGTCGATCTTAGGCTAATGCACTTTGACCTGAACACACAGCAGCAGCAGCCGCCGCTGGCCAACATGTGAGGCTTCAATTAACTGGCATTGTAGCTCAGGTACCTTCAGAATACATTTTGATTGAGCTCTTTAAATATAGAAATATATACATAAAAATAAAAAAAAACGTTCATGGTTCAAAAAATGGTATTAATTAAGTTCTTGGTAAGTCAAAAAGTTGTTAGCTTAAATCCTAGCTCGAGTATCTAGAGAATAAATTCAATTCAGATATACAAATATGTTTATAAAAATAAAACTTCCTAGGTGTAAAAATAATGGAAAATTAATTTTTATCCTGCAGCTTATATATTTATTTATATTTATTAAAAACTGGAATACATTATACAGCATTTAATTTCAATCTACGTTTATATTTTTGTTAATTAAATTATTGCTAATTTTTAGCAATTGTCTTTTGTTGCTCAAGCGAAAAACCCATTTTTTATGAATCCACAATTTAAAATAAAGCCACATAACAGAAAAAAATATATGTATGAACATATATATTAAATTAATGCAGAAATTAAAATAAAAATTTTAAATATAAAAGCCGCCCTTAACATATTGAAAGAAATTCTATTGACACGCAATTAAATTAAATTAAATTGTGCAATTCTCGTTTGTAATTTTCTGGTTTTTGCTGTTGTTATTTTTGAGCGAACGCAGCAAAAATTACAAAAGGTGGCAACAAACATTTCAACAAGAACAACAAAAACAATCTTATTAGCATGATGATTATTAATTAATTGAAAAAGTGAATGAAGCATAAAATGTGCAATGAATAATGTAGCAAAAAAAAATAAACAAGGGCAGAGTAAAAAAAGCAGACTACAGCTGCGGTTCAACAAAAAAAAAAAAAACCAACAAGACAAACAATTGCGCACAACATATGCGATGTGTTGTCAGTAATAATAAAAATATTTAATACAACAATAAAAAATGCATATTGATTAATTTATGCAGTACGATTGGCTGACATGCTTAATACTATTCAGAGATTACAAAGGGAATTCAATTACTGCACTTACTGCAAATGCTGTTAACTTGAAGTGAGTTTCAGTTCGTCACGCTGTCAACTTGACTGAAATTTTTATACCTCCATCTAAAGCTGTTAAATGCAAAAATATATTGAAAATCATGTAACAATAAAATATTTCACCCAAGGCAACTTTAACTCGTTTAAAAGCGCGTAATATTTATGTAAATTAAATTTTAAACAAACGTAAATCAACAACATTTCATGTGCAATAGGATTTTTAAAGTATGCTCTGCCATTTAACTTTTACAACTTAACAATTTGTAATCTTACTTTAAGTATGGTTCACTGCCGGCCTTTGTTCATCAGCATGGACGCGACGCAGAGATATAATTAAGACAGCCAACAAGTTAAGAGTCCAACACCTCTGAACAGTTAAATAATCTACATAAATATATAAAATATTAACATATTAAACACACTATAATTAGTTCTATGTGCTCTGAAAGCCTCTACTCCTTTTGTTTTTACCTGAAAATGCAATTAGCTATGTATATTATTAAGTATTACATCAAGCTTAAGCATCTTAAGCCTTGTGTAAGCCCAGTAAAAGCCAAAGAACTTGCAGTTATAAATTTTAAAATAATTTTCACGCAGCTTGTAATGCCTTCTTATTTTTTTCTTGGACGATGCGTTCACTAACGAAGAATTGCAGCAAATTTGCAAGAAAAAGAGTGAAAAACTGCGAGCTGGTGAGAAGAGAAGCGGAGGGCCGGGTTTAGTTTATAGAACTTCCATGAGCTTGGACTGGCAGGCTGTGAAATTTATTAAGCGCAAAACTATAATTAAAGCAAAGTAAAAATTATTAAGGCAACAGATGAGCGAGTAGACTGCAAAGCAACAGCAGCAGAAGAAGAATTGTATCTCAAACTAGTTCTGCTTAGTTATACCACGAACCCATTGAAAATGTGTGGAAGGGGTATATTGGTTTTGAGCATATGCACTTAACAAGCAGCAGCAGGAGGAATCTTCGACCCTAATACGCTTATATTTGTATACAAACTCATTTATGGAGACTTAGTCATGGGCTTTGGTATTTACACAAATTTCAATGCCATATATATGCGCTAAACATTTCATTAAAATCGCACAATAAGCATCCGAGTTAGAAGAAGTTAGTTTGAATGTTTCTAATGGCAGCTCGGTACTGAGCCTAGGGTATATCCTAGTTGGTCGCCGCCGATTAGAGTACTCTTACTTGTTATCAACCTGTTGTTGCGTCTACACAGACACCAAAGCACATACACATACGTAGAGTGGGATAGAGCTATATAGAACTATAGCCTTATGGTTAAGGATAGGCGTAGAGTGGAGTGCAGCGTTCTCGGTTCGCCGCAAAACGTTTTAATTTTATGCAGAAATCATAAAAACGCGTCAGGTAACAAGATAGTTGCTCCTCTACACGGTTAATTGTATGGAGTTTTGCGGGCCACTGAAAAATGATGCAAAGTCGAATATTTTAAAAATGTTTCTCGGCTGCCAGCGCATGCGCAATTACGCCACAGACTGGCACGGGGCAAGGCAAAGAGGGAACAAGTTTGGGTCTGGTTTGAGTGTGTGTATTGTTTGCCATGGAAGTCGTAAATAAGCCGACTCGGGTATTGTTTATAGTTAACACCTAGAGTTGGCTTAAAGTTTAAACAAGACTTCCTGTGCCAGGTTCAATGCACCAACTTGGCCAAGTTGATCTATGAAGTAAGTTTCAGCTTTTTGAAAGGGTTTTTTGTTTTTTTTTTGCTTGATTATTAAGCAACATTATGCGTAGCGTTATTGGAACAATTAATAAGCATTAACTGATTGAAACTTTGGCACACATTTCACAGCTCCGGGCGCTACCTCAACAGAACCCGCAGCATTTGTGGTAGCAATGGCAACTCTGCTTGTGGAACATTTATTGATGCTAGAAAGGCGTAAGCAACAACACTTACCATGTTTGCAAATAAATAAGAAAATAGAGTTAAGGTATATTAAGCCAGGCGATACCCTGTGTAAAATTTAAGTACCAAGAAATTCCTGTATGAACAGTCGATTGATAAATGCAAAAGAACAGTCAGCATATTAACTGAACTTAAGACGAGACAACTATTTTATTATACATATTCTTGGCACCTGCCTTGCTGCAGATACCCCACAGCTGGTAGATGCTACAGCGTATTCAAAGCCCACTCTCATAACTATATGTATATTCATATGGCATAATGAATTGCTTTTATATATATATATATATATATATATATATATATTGCATAGTTAAGTATGATATAGTATAGTGGCTTTTGCTTTGGTTTGGATTTTGTTCGGCTGTTTTTATTTTCGATCGACGCCGCCCGCTGCGCCGCTCGGGCTGATGAAGTAGTTTCTGTGGCCGCGGCCACAAAGATTCGCGTGTCCAATTCTCAAAGTCCAAGTCCAAGGCGGCATGAGTAAGTGTTTTGCTTAATTGCCTATGGCTTATTAGGCACCACAGCAGCAAGAGGCGAGAGAATAGTCAAATTAATTTCGATAGACTGGCAGCAACAATCGAAGCAGCCGCGTTCCGAGATTTCAGTGTCTGTGCGTGGTCCCCCTCTAATGATGATGGCGTTACGAATTTCGACTGCCTGCATTCACCGACAGCCCCAAACAACAACAACAATAAAAGCCAACACTAACAACTACAAACAATTACAAACGAATGAGATACGAAAAAAAGTGTATATATATAAACTTTTCTTCAACCATTGTCTAGCCACAATAGAATTTTGAGCGGTGGTGGCAATTGTACGAACAATGCAGAATCATTAATTAAATTTCTTGCCAATGCTGAACTATTTGACCGAACTCTATACTGATCAGAAAGGCAGGGGGCGTGGCAGTCAAGACAAATGTAGCCACAAAGTGAAAGAGCCAGAAAATAAAAATAAAATAAAATAAAATGGAAATTGCAATTGATAGCAGTAAAGCGCGTTGGAACAAACAACAATGCAAAATATCAATGGATCTTTCAATTATGACATGGAAATCAATAATTACTATTTTTGAAGTAGAAGCAAAAGTTGGTAAATGTTTGTCTTGAAATATTGCAACTTATTCTCACTTATCAAAACCAAAAAACTTGCCTAATTATATCTTTTGTTGTGAAAAATACATTATTCTTCAAACATTGAATACAGTTCTTTAAAATTTGAAAATCAAATTTTGTAGGAAAATATACCATATTTATCACAGAGAAATTTGGTATTTATTTTCCGATCTATATGAAATGTCTAGGGTTTAAACTTTCCATTCAAAAGTGATTATATACCACGAGGCACCACGCACGAGGCTTTACCTTAAAAAAAGAGGAGGAATATGTTGAGATATACGAAAGCTGAGATATTCTTAATCTACAAAACAATTTGCAACCAATCGATATATATCGATTTTATGAAAATAGCAAAAGCTAGAAGAGGAAATGGAAAGAGGAAAGATTAGAATATAGAAAAGGTCAAGCAAAATTATATATTGATAGACATTGAAAGATTCCTAAAAATATATCAATCTTCATATATTAAAATCTTTATAAGACGATTTTGCAGCTTCACAAAGTATCTCAGAGATGTAAGGCATGTGAAATTGGCGGATTTGAAAGGCCTTTTGCCTTTCTATTGCCGCTCTACATAACGTCTGTCAAATTAGAAAAGAAATAACATGCTCAATTATAAACTGTATTTCCCAGCAAATATTTTCGGTGATCTTTTTCCGCTCTGCTTTAAAAGTTTTTTTTTTTTCGCTGCGTAATTTACACAAAAGCCGCATAAAAGTGCATGAAATTAGGCGGAAATTGAAGTTGAAAAAGGAACTATGAGTTGAGGCAGACAGTAGAGCAGAGTAAAAATTATGAATGGCCCGACGGGTGCGAGTGCTTTTAAAAACCAATTAATAAATTTTTAATGTATGCGCTCTGCAGGTTGCGCCACAGCCGCCTACCGCGAGGTGTGGAAAAATTGTGTTGCCTCTTATGTTTATTATGCAGCGCCCTGCATGGGGGCGCAGAAGTGGCAAGAGGAGGAGCAGCAGGTCGAGCGGCAGCAGTAGAAATGAGAAAAAATATAAAAAAAAGTTCCACTGGGGTCGCTCTCGGGTTCTTAGCCAGCCGACGCCACACAGCACGAGTTGTCAGTGCTTCATTTTTCTTCGGCTTTGCATTGTTTTCGTGAAAAATTAAGTGTGAACAATTTATTGAGAAATTTGTACAGGTGGCACCTACAACAACAACATTGAGAGCCATGGCATGCAGCGCTGCATCCGATTGTTTAATGACTTCATTTTGTGGCACAGCGTTGCACAGAACCAGATAGCTTGGCTTAATGAGCTTAAGCTTGCACCCAACCGTTGTACGGCTGAGAGGGATCAAAAGACGGACACAAAAGGTTGCAGGAAGTGGACAGCTGTGCGAATGCAACTCAGGTGAAAATGAATAGATAATAATATACGAAAATCGAAAAATACCCGTTTAGCTAGTTTAAAGAATTTATTTAATATCGAAATCAAATAATCAATATCATAGACATATAGAAAATCTATAGAATAGGTAAAGAATTATTTTTAGGGCACGCCTATATTGTATGGATGGAGAAATCTGTTTAAAGTATATCCATATATGTACAAATACATAGACATAATAGGAAGATGTAGATATATAAATACACGATCTCCACCTAACCGAGGGCCGGGGATCAGATAAATTTCTTCAGCAAACATCATTTAGAATTCAAAAGTTATAGTTATAGAAATATACAGTAATATTTAGTCATATCGTATAACGCTGTAAATTTTTAATTAAAGCCTTTGAGATGCTTTTGTGTGCTTTGATCATGCCATTGGAATTTGTCGTTTGTCCACAAGTTAATGAACGAAACAGATGCCAAGAAGCGACTCAGATCGATGAGGGCCTATAATAAGCCAAACAAGTCTATAAGAGCAGCAGCTATACCAACAACAGCCACAATTTGGTACAGAACTGTTGCCCGGGCTGACTGCTGTCTGGTTGGTGGTTGGTGGGGCTGGCGTATGTGGAGCACTGGCTGATCATGTCACAAAAGTTGATAACGGCGATTACTTCATATGCTTGGCATATTGTCGAAGCTGCGATGGCACAGGTACCCCTGGCAGAGGCATGTGGCATGTGGATTGTGGGGCAGGTATATGAACAGGACGCTGTTGTTGCCGCTGCTGCTTCTGCTGCAAGCGGCTGCATTTGCCCCGTCGCTCCACATGACACATGAGTAATGGCCACGCAGGCAAATTTATGACAAGTCACATTTCTGATGTGCTCGTTTATCAAAGGCCATAGACAGGCACAGCAGCTATGAAGTTGAGAGTTCCGAATCAGTATAGCCACCTCGCTCTCTCCATCTCTCTCCCTCTCTCTGTGACGGGCACGCGTGACAAGCCCGGTTTCCCACATGAGCCACTCTACTCGAGTTAATTATAAACGACGAGCATGAGCTTTAGCTAGACTGGAGTACAAAAGGAAGCGCGCTAGTCAAAGCCGTTGACTAATCCCGGCTGACTGATCAAAAAGAGCAGCCCGTCGGGTAGAGCATGAACTGGATTGGCGGGGCATGCAACTTCCTATTAAGTTGTAAGCAAGGTCAGACTGACCGCCTGGTGCACACGACTTGAACCTTGGGGCCACATAAATTCGCCAGGCCGCAAATCACGTACAAATTTGTTGCTTACCACCCACCCGCGTGTCCCCTTCCTGCTATACACAAATATTTCCTTTGTCTAGCGCCAAATCAGCAAAGCAATTCATTTTATACGCCTCGAAAGTGCAAGACTCTGCTCCGATCTTCACACATTATCGACGTAGCCCGAGGCCGAGGAGAGCCTTCAAGTTTGTGGCCGCGTCTGAATGACAATTCGCGGTAATAAGAAATCCAAATGGCAGCTCGAAATATCTCGTAAATGCTTAAAACCAATAATAATAAAAATACATGAGCGTGGGCAACGGCGACGACTGCCACTAAGCAACATTCAGCTGCCCCAACTGCAACTCGAAAGAGACAAACGATTAGATCACAATGCAAAAAGATACAATTAAACCAATGAACGAAGACAAGATACTCTGTAAAATCCACTGGATTGAGAGCTTACCTGTATGGTTTTAATAAAATATAATCATTTAATAGATTGTCATATAAAAAACTAAAATTGAAATTTAATTTTTGTAACTTTAAGATCAAAAGAAACTGTTAAGCCCATTTAACCCCATGTGCCTCATTAAAACTAAACAGGGTATACAAAAGAAACGTAGAAATTCTCTGCTGGTTAAGCTTAGCAGCGGCTTGTTACGTTTTTGCATAAACTGTTTGGTCCATACTCAAAGTGAAAAATAAGCAGACTGCAAAGAGATATTATATGCCTGGAAACGCGAACCATGGACCCAGGCAGGCGGGCAGGCGGGTCGGGCGGGACAGCGCGTTCTGTGGACAGCGGTCGGTTCCGTTGCGTTCGAGATGCCATCGTTCTGGGTAAAGAAAGCGGCTGGCTCCGTTGTCTGTCCGTCAAACTGGCCGCAACACTCTGTTTGTCTGTTATATATTGTGTATGAGTTGGATGGCGAACACCTACGTGTGACAAAAGTGTTGCCACACTTTTGTTTGATTTTTGTTTGCTTTTTTTATTTTTTGGCTGGCATGTGGGTTACATTGTGGGCCATTAGCACGCACGGGTCGACAACAGGGGCTGAGAGAATTTGGAAACTGCTGGAGGAGAGGTCTTCCTGCACCATTCAGGCTCTTACGGGCCACAATCATGATCAAGCCATGACAAATTCTGTTGTCTTGCTTTAGTTCTGTTGCCTCCGAGTCTGACTGGAAGTTTCGCTTGGACCTGGAGTCCGTGTCTCTGACATGGTTTGTGTGTGGGGCAGCTCAGATCTTTAAAATGAGATCAAAGAAAACTGCGAGCTTACAAAGAGCGAACCACAGATTAATCTAAAGAACCTTTTCGAGTTTTATGTATGGCTATATGTACTAAGAGTTTAACACACAGACTAAACTCTAGGATATAGGCAGTTAAATTGAGTTATCCACTAACTATGGTGGAAATTGGAAAATGGGTGTAAATTCGTGAAAATATCTACAGCTTAATTGTAAACTTAGCTTGGTTCTATGTACAATATGTACCAGCAGCTGAACTCAGATTAGGTTTCGGTATATTAATAATGAAGCATTACAATAACGACAGCATGCCTCAATAAATTATGTATGCACACATATTAAATGCCTAATATATTCAATAAATCGTGTTTTTGCAGCCCGCACACAGCCCCAGCTGGTTCTACCAACTCCTGACTTAGTCTGGAGTGAGAATACAAACAGCAGAAAAAATAAATCCTGTGAACTTGCAGATTTCCCATATTACACGCCACTCACTTAACTCGCTCTCACGGTCACTTGTCAGCGTTGGTGTGCCCGTCGCTCACGCTTGCGTGGCTTTCAGATTTTAATATCGCCACACCACATTACAATAAGCAGCAGCATATGGGGCACCACCTGATGCGGTGGCGAAGGCGGCGGCGGCGGCGCCTCATCAAATATGCGGCACAAATGATATTGAGAGCGAAAAACGCCGTGCAACTGACAACAGCTGCGATAAATTTCACGCTTCACTGGCAAAGATAGAATTGAGTGAGATTCATTCAAAAGTCAACGCCCAAAACTACGCCCACGCCCCATGCAACAGCTCGAGATTTTCATAATTCAAATTGAGCGTGTCCGGGCTGCGGCCATAATGAAATTCGCTTTGTTTTCTTTGGGCAGGGCAATTCCTTTTATTTAAATTTTTTCTTATATTCTCTTCTTTTTTTTTTATTTGCTTCCAAGTGCAAATGCCATTCAAGCAGAATAATGCAATATAAACTGTTGCAGCTTGAACGCAGCTACTCAACCGAGCATGCACCAGCAGCGGCAGCAGCAAGGAGCAGCCGCAGGAGCAGGCGTTGACAAACCAAGGACCAAGGGGGCATGCGGTCTCTGGGCTTACTTGTGTACTCCAGCTTGAAGAGGCGTCTAGTAAAATATGAAACCACAAAAGAGTTGGGCCAAGGAATCGTTCATGTCAATTATTCCAGTTAAGTGAGCAACAAAGCAAAGGCGCAACTCCTTGCATAGCTCCCCTCCCCGCTTTGTCACACAGCTCCCTTCACTTTGGCCAGTCACATTTTATCTTGAGCACAATTTCTAAGGCCTTTGGAGGGGAGCAGAAAAAAAGGGCTATCACAAAGTAGGACACAAATTGAAGCTGCCTATAAAAAAGAATACAAATTTGCAAATCCCAAAGAAATCGCAGAGAACATTAAAGACAGCTTAAATAGAAAGTAACATTTATATATCTAAGAAAAAACTTGTCTTTAAAAAGATTCGTCTAAAACTCATCAAGCTTTATTTACTTTATTGTAGCGCATCTACTAGTCGCGCATGCTCTTTAGATCCTTCACTCTTTAACTGCAATTTGTGCAGCTAAAAAAAGAAAATGAAATGCTTAGGCTGGCAAAAAATGTAATTTAATATAGGTAGAGAGCGTCAACATCGAGAGCAACGTTTAAAGACGATGCAAAAATAAATGTTATTTTTTTTTTAAAGAGTTCTAGAGTTCCGCCTGCATAAATTGCAGCTCCAGAAATCACGCAGATTACGTAGAACTCGTAAAAAAAATACAAGAAAAGCAAAAAAATCACACAGCAATAATAAAAACGACAGACAGTGACACAATGAAGACGCCCAGGAACATAATAAAGCAATAAACTGTCCTTAAGGATAACAAACAGATACTCAAAACAAAAACACAAGCAGAGGAGCCTGGCGGGGACCTCTTTTACCCTCCCTCTCTCTCTATATCTCTCTCACAGTCTTCATGTCTCTCTCTGAGTCAGATCAGATGCTGCAGCTGACAGCGCTGCGACTCAGTCTGCGGACTCGAATTTCACATGCAATCGATGACAAATTTATGACTTTCAATGAGTTTTTAGGTCTCTCAACTGGGCCTCTTCTTGTTGTGGCTCATATTTCTGTCAATTTGTTGCAACAAATTGAGTTATTTTATGTGGAGCTCTTCGAAAATAAGAATGCATCCACACATATCCTGCAGCTGTCCTGGCCCTGCATTTAAGTATCTATTTCACGCATTTGCCAAAGATCAAATACCGAAGGCAAGTGTTTAAATCCCACTTGAATAATGGAGTTGCTTGAATTGTGCCTACCGAATTGTTTCCGCTGCCTCAAGCATCGTTTCCGCTGTTTCTGCATAAAAGTACTTAAGATCGATTTGTAGTTGCTCAGTTGAGAGCAATTCCAGCCAAGCAACTAGCCGAAGTCTGAAAGACAATTGCTTGCATCCTAAAAATTAAGTCATGCAGATATTTATAATAAATAAACTAATAATAGATAAACTGCTTAACTGTTCAATATCAGGAAGTGTCCGATTGCTCTTTTAAATCGACCATCTTCTCAACTCCAAAAGCAACATCATTCACCAGGCTAGCTCCTAACCAAGCTGAACTTAAACTCCACTGCATCAAAATTATTTGGGTACTGATCAGCCCGAAAAGTAAGTTTGAGTCCTGTAGAGCTTTTCCTTTTCCAAAGGCAACAATACAATTATTCAAACGGCCTCTCGATGGAGATGACCCTGATCGAGTAGACTGTCCTGCTTTACTTACCTAAATCTAAAGCGCTATCGAACCCAACCTTACTTATCTTATATAACTATGTCTAACGTAACAGATTATAAACGGACCGAACCTTACTTTTTTAACCTAATCAAACTTAACCTAACCCATCATAAGCGAACCGAGCCTCACCTAACTTTACAAATTATATCTTATTCCTCTGCATTTTAAACATGTAAATATCATTAAACCTTCAATCCCATTCGAGTTAGGAATACCTTACACTCTCCTTGACGCATACGCTACCAACTTTAAGTAAACATTCCCCTAGACGGCTTACAACATGGTAAGCCCTTTCCCTTAAATATTTCATATATCGCATTTTGGTATTTATCCATTGCCCACACCACACGTAGGCAATTCCTTTCAAGTGAAACCCGGTCTGTTCCCACATATTCGTAACTAAAATGGCTTTTTAAGTCTACACAATGCCACGCCCTGTCAAAGGCGCAATCAGTCAGGATCTAAGTGGAAATGCATTTTCACAATATCCGCACATGCATACAAAACCTAAGCTACCAATGGATATATGTATATATACATACGTATGTATACGTTTATATTTCGCTGTATAATGAAAACAGCAGCAACGCAGACTTAAAATATGCAACGGGCTAGCAAAAACAAGCATAAGTATTTTAGTTCTTATTTGAATGCTCCCGTCTAGGGATTACCCTGTATTTAGCTTCGAGTTGCTTTTGCATAATTCGGCATACGTCCCAAGCAAATATGTCCAAAAGTCAGAAAATCTTAAAATTATTGTCAGTGGTTCGATTCAAGCTTAACATTCATAAGCCCAGGTTGTGGTGCATACTTTGGTTTGTCAAATATTTAAACATATAATTGTCCTTTTCACACTATACGAAGCCATTTTTTAAAAAAATAGGGTTTAGCTCTAGGTTTTGACTTCGCATTGTAAAGCAACTGAATTGGTTCAAGGTTCGGCCCATAGTAACAAACAAACTTTACTTTCAAGTTGGAATCCGTTCGATATGAAGTCGAGTTGCATCATTAACTTAAAATTTTAAAATAACTAAGCAATGAAAGTTACCAATAAAATTAAATTAAATATAGCGTATATAAGAAACTGATTTACAAATGTGGTGAGTCCAACAGCTATTGCCGCTTATCAAAAACTTATTGACTTAATAGGCCTGAAGTTGCCCGCCTGTTGCATACGAATATACCCCTTTTTCATTTTTCATTTTCAAAGGGCACAGGGTATACAAAGAAAAAACAATAATAATGCAACACAAGGGCCCCGTGCAATAGCGAGAAATAAAAACAAGTAGCAAATAGCTCAAGACGCCACAAAACGCTAACGAAGTTTTTGCTTGGCCTGGAAGTGGAGTGGACTCTTGGCTGGCGGGGCTGATAAAGCAGCCTGATAAGCGACACGCGACCGGGCCAGAGTCCAGGCGGCTGGCCGGCGGCACAGGTTGCCCCGTTGTACAGTTTGTTTTATGCCCCGCAAATTGGTTTCAGCTCTGGCAGGTGCCGTGTCCAGCTCAGACGGAGCAATCCACACACTCACAACATACACACGCACACCTAACCGCACACCCGCACGGAGTCATGGCAGCGACTTGCCGCTGTCACTTAGACGCCACATGGCTGTCGCTTGGGCTCGCATATGCCACCAAAGACACGACCGGAGACAAAGTTGCTGCTGTCGAGCGTTTGTTGCAGTCGAAAAGACTAGACAAACACGAGCTCCAACTGCTTGCAGCGGCCGTGTCTTAGGCGCAATGTCTGCAGTTCCGTTTTGTGTACCTATGTCAGCGACCCCATGCCCACACCCCCACCGACCACCCTCTGCCCAGCGACAACACACACACACACAACAGACAACACACACAACACAGCCGCACAGCGACGAGTCTTATATTAATTGTCACGCATATGTCTAACCCCCGACGACCCAGGCCGCAGGCAGACCTCAGCCGCCGTTGCGCATATTTTTGGGTCTATTGAGAAGCCAAAACCACAAGAATGTTACCAAAAGTGTTTTGCAGCTATGCCAGACCAGAAAACACACACACACACACCTACAAATATACATGAGTACACATAAGAAACAACTACTACTGTTGCTTGTTATACACTACGATTTTCGAGCATATGAGAATTAAATAGAGAACTACTTCAAAAATGTATATATAAAGAACGTATACTGATTGCTTTAATTATATTTTTATTTTGATTTTATCTATTTTTAATTGATTTATTGCACTTTTCCAATTAGAACGTTCTCTCCATGTTCTCACCATTATTCTCTTCAACCCAATTTCCACATATCATCAATTCTTTATAACGAATCGTATCCCAAGCTTTTATTTTTAGTTATATTACAACGTGTCACTAATTTAAATCTTTTATAGTCATATTTATAGCGCGTCCTCCATGTTCACTTAACCGGCACAAATTTGACTTTATCTGCTAAAAAGATATGCTCTTAGATTGCCTTGTCAGAGTATCTGCAGTTCGCATCGTTTTGTAAAGCTCGCTCCATTGTTTGTGTTACAATTTTTGTGTGTCATTTGTAGGTGGGGGCTGCAATGGGTTAATGTGTGTGCGCAGTAGCCGTAGCTACCCGAACTATCTGCATTTGCCTTTGCCTTTGCCTCAGACCTAGGCCCAGACTCTGACTCTGTATCTGACTCTGACTCGGATTCGGTATTTGTTTTTCTTGGCTGGTTGTTGTTGGTCTGGTGGTTTTTGGTGGCAGTTCGTGCCACGTCCGCGTCTGCGTCTGTCTGTCTGCCTATCTTTGCTCTACTTGACAATTACCTTTGCTACATATGTCGTCCCATTGTTGTTCTTATTGTACTTGTTGTTGCTTCTTTCTTTACTTTCTAAATATTTTTGTTGTTGCTTTACTTTTGGCCTTTTATGCATGAAGGCAAAGTCAAAATTAAAACAGAAATTTTTGTTTTTGTGTTTTTATTTCTAATTGAATGACGGGCAGGGGACTAAATAAATATGGACCAAACCGTAGGGAGTAGAAAGCCAATATGGCCACCGCTCCCCTTCAACCTCTGCTTATTTATTAATGCAATTTGCATTTTTGTTGCACATGCCACACACTTACACAAGCACACATTTAAAAGTTGCCACACACACACACCAGCCAAGTCGCATTTTGCGGTAGCCCTCTAAGTGGCACACAGATTAGATAAAAGATTTTGTATCTTGTTTTTTTACAGACCCAATTATATGACAATAATACAGTAACAACTACCACAGTTGTAATTGCACAATCCAACAAATATTGACAAGTGCTGCCAGATTAGGTTGTCTTTCTCTGGTGAAAAGCAGTAGAAGTAATCGTAATTGTGCAACTCTTGTTCAAACACATCCCCATTAATTAGGTTTCTTGCCCAACTATACTGAACACTAATGTCAAAACAAAAAACTACTTTCATCTTAGCTCATATTGATCCTCTTTTTTTTTTGTTTTTTGGTTTTGGGAAAGTGATTTCTACGAAAATTGGCTTCAAGTATTTTGGCCAAGCAAACAGAGTGCGCACTTGTTTGCGCTCGATTTGCATGTTTGGGTTCCGCCTGCGCTACAAATCTAGTTAAATAGGTAAATTAGCCTGGTCAATTATCGTTCTGGCCCAGAGTGTGTATACATGGCCAGATATACGGCAACAATTCTAGAATGGCCAGACATGTGTATGAAGTATTTGGAGCAATGGGTAACTGCGATTACAATATGCACTCCTTACACGCAAATAGTTAAGGACCCTTAAAGTCCTTTCGTTCATGCCATGACTACTATGAAAAGCTTCAAGGCAATTTCTGATATGTGTGGATGTCGAATAATGGAGTATTTTAAATTTATTATTAATTGTTAGAAATGATTCATAGCAATTTTCAATATAATTTGAAAATATTTGTCAGCATTTAATTACAATTTAGATCATGTTGATCGAGAAAAAGACAATTTATACATATTTTTTTAATTTGTTAAATTAATTATTAACTTACCAAGCAGAATAATTATATGCTAAGCAGATTTTAATATCCATTTTTCCTAAAAAAAATAAAAGAATTAAATAAATAAATTATTTATATATATATATACATATATATATATATATATATATATATATATATATATATATTTAATATTTTAAGTATTTTAAAATCTATATATATAACATAATAATATAATAAATTATTGAACAATAAAATAGGATATAAAAGTTATTAAGGAACAATAAATGTTTTAATTTACATAATATACTCTTTTTAGCAGCTGATGTCATATTATTTGTTTATTTAAAAGTTTTGCTATTTTTTATTCTTTATACCACTCTAAATCCATTTCGTACAATATAATTTTAACGTCATTAAATCGCTCAACTTTGTACACTTAAAACCTATTAAACAACATTAAGCTGCACGTGTAAGCCGCTCCGCAAGTCATATATATTTGCCTACTCTGACAAAGTGCCAATAACTTTTGCCTTAAACTTCAAGGGACGACTCTCGTCCCTCTCTACAGCCTACAGGCGAACCATAACGGAGCCAAGAAACCAAATTTGCATGCTTGGCCCATAAGTTATGCCATGTTAGCAGTTGATTCTGAGGTGGCCCACAAAGTGCACGAGAAGAGGGCAACGGCAACGGCAAAGGAAAGCGGCACCAGGTTCAAGTTGCGTGTCAAATGCGTTCGGGGCCCAGGAAAATATTGGACACAGCAAAAATGTGAGGCATGGAAAACTTGTTGAAAGATTAAAAATATGGCGACGGCTTGTTAAGTTGGCTTAAATAAATAACCAGGCAGCTAGTGAGTGTCCACGACTAACGGCATTATTGATATAAATTCTAAGCACTTCCTGTGGTCTCATAATTTCATAAGGTCCCATTCATGTCCCATATGGGAGGCTATTTTTTGTGTGAAAAAGGCGCCAGCAAATTATATTTGCAAGACCTGACAGCCTTTTAGGCGCTCATAAATATTAATGAGCAAATGCTGCGGCGTTGTATAAGGCGGCTTTCTTTGGTCGAAATGGGCAGCTGAGATTTGCATTTAAAAAAAAAATTGGATTATCAAACGTTTTATCAGCGGCCACCAGGCCAGGCGACACAGTGGAGAGATCAAAGGAAGCAACGTCTAGAGTTACCCAAAAGGTCCAAAAGACCGAAAATGCTATCAACTTCCGATAGGCTCCTGGACATTTCATGCATAGTTGAAGCGACCTACATGGCATAACAAACAAAAATCAAATGCCTCAGCTGCTGTCTAGGCTGCGATTTTCTGCATCATTTACCGAAAAGAGCAGCAATACAAATGGGTACTAGTCGACTACTTTATACCCTGCAAAGCAAGCCTTCAACTAATTCATGTTTATTATCTCAATGAATATTGTAATAGTAAAGTTTTAATCCGCTTTAGAATAAATGTTTCTCTAAATTAAGCACTTTACAATACTGTGTTTTAACTTTGTTTTTAAATAGGAGAAATAAACTAGGTAAATAAATACGAAAATAAAATTAAATAACTAAATTAAAACAGGTAAAAGCATAATTTGTCAATTTCCTTAAGAAGTAAAGTTAAAGGAAGGCTTTAATAAAATTAAATTTTTGACATTTTTCAATACTGCTTTTAAAACAACTGCCGTTATATATAGTATCCGAACCATATAATATGTGTAAAAACAAGACAAACTTGAAATAAATTAGAAAAAAAAAAAAATACTAAAATATTATTTAACAATTTCGAACACTGTAAAAGGGGGCTGATCTAACGTTCAAAAAGAAAATATATATTTTTTCGTTATCTATTTGTGTATACCCCCGGAAACTGCCTTTACTGGGTATACAGTTCTCAAGTGCCTAACAGGATGCGCGTATTTGCTCTGACGGCGCCTGATGCCGACCGTTCGACGGCAACAGAGGCCGGATACGTGTTTGGTGGGTATGTGCCCCAATGGAAATTCAAACAAGTGCAGCTGCAACAATTTGAGTGGCGTCTGGACTTGGACACTCAAGTGGTTGCACTACGATAGATGCGGCAAATTAAGATATCAAGCGACGCTTTACGCTCATAGGAAACCCATTCAGTAGAACATATACCGCGGGCACGGTAGCACCTTTTGGTCGGCTAAGCCACATAGAAAAAAAAAAAATAAAAATAAGAAACGAGCGACAACTGAATAAAAATGGGAAGCAAAATGAAGAGGAGCCCTATTCCCAGCAACCAGCAGCCAGTTGCACATAAAAGGCATCATCTAATCGCTACTTTCTGTCACATTGATGATAAAATTTGGGTCAACTTTTAGTGGTAGCACCTTTTTCTACACTAGACTCGAAAAGAGTGCGGCTATCCCTCCCTCTGCGCTCTGCCCTGTTATCCTTGACATGCCAAGATAGGCGACTGCACTTACCCTAGCCTCTCGTCTAATGGCCTAGGCTAACAATTCTTCGTGTTGTTGTTGTTGTTGCTGGTTTTTATGTGCCGTCCCTTAAGTCGAGCGCCGACTTAGCCGGCGATAATAAAAATGGGGCGTGGAATAGAACTACAAAGTTTTAAAGGCAGACCAGTAGCCAAGGCATATCCTTTATTTTACTTACTTTTTTTCTTTCCTTTTTTGTTATTTTTTTTTATTTTTATGTTGTGGTTATTGTAATGGCCACGTACACTGCACGAGAAACTTGGGCATAGATAGGAGCACTACGTAGAAATGAACTAACTAATTCAGATATGCAAATTATGCTGAAAGTGCTTCTTGGGAAGCTCGTTTTATTTTGTTTAATTTTCTATTTTTTTAATGGAATGTATGTAACTAATGAGTTGAGCTCTTGAGATATTCCGAGATACTATAATATATACGGGTACTAATTGCTACAGTGCTGCATAAGAGCTTATAATGCAAAAGTATTCAACAGTGTTGCAAAGGCGCTCGAAGAGCAAAAGTATAGATCGTTGCAGTCTTGCATAAGTTCTTTTAGTGAAAAAGTATTTAAAGAGAAGTTAAAATTAAACAATGTATAATTATTTAATTATAAATGTATTTGATTTTCCAGTTAAATAATGTTTGTGTCTCTAAGTGGAAAGATCGTTGGAGTAGATCGCTTCAATGTGTCTTCAATCTTACTGCAATGGAAAATATAAATATCAGCACGCCATTAATTTAATAGCTTGAATTTAATAGGCACCCACTACTTAACGTTTAGTTATTTAAACCTATAATTTTCTGTCAGTGCAGCGCGATTGTCTCCTGCGTATCCTCGAGTAGTCAGACGCCGGTTCGTGTAACAGATAACTGCTACACTTTCTGCTCGACGATGCATAAAAAAGGTCCAACAACAACAAGAACAACCACCATTACAGTGAACACAGAGCAAACCGCACAAAACTCTTTCACAAAGTGTTTTTTATGACAATAGCCAATTGCATTTGGCCTCAGCTGCGACTTAACTCACACGCGAGCTGCAGCTGTAAAACTAAAATTTCATATCAATTGACATTTGGTTTGGCATCGTAAAAGGCAAAAATTAAGCACTACGCGCGCGCCTTTTACTCATTTTTTATGGCTTTTCAATGCGGCCAAGCGCAGAGGCCCCAAACTGATAACAGGCGACGTCTAACCAAAAATTTCGGCACTTTTGATCTAAAAAAAAATTATCTACCGAAAGGCTCCACAAATTAGGCAGTAAAACAAATGACAGAATATGTAAATTTTCATCAATTTGTTATCTCAAGATTCAAATGGTATATATTTATATGTACATATATATAAACAGTGAATACTAGATCATGATGTAGCAGCAATACAGTTGCCTTCGCCTATGAAGTACACTTGAAAAAATAAAAAAAAACAATGGCAAGCAGCTCGTGATTGGCATAATTTTAAGTGGTTTGGCGTTTTTTAGGTGTGAAAATAATTTCATATACGAGAGACGAGACGATCGCTGCTAAACATCAAGGCTAAGTTTAATGAAACACCTACAGGCTAAACACAATCAAAATATCAAAAAATATCAAAAAAGGTCAACAAAATGGTTTAAAAAAGATAAAAAATGTTTATTATATGCTTTGTCCGGCAACTGTTGAAATTAATTGCAATTTATGATGACGTTTCAACAAAAACAAAAAACTAAAACCAACAACAATAATAACAATAATAAAAAGTGTAAGTTCAACAAAAACAAAAGCTAAAAAAAGTTGTAAAAACAAAAACCGAATAAAAAAAAAAACTACGCAGGTAAGCACAATAAACGTGCGACTCTTAATTAAGTCATGGCCTGGTCTGCTGAATTTGTAGTGGGCTTTGAGTGGCAACAGTGGCTCCATTGGCCAGTTAACGAAAAAAACAAATATACAAAAATAAATAAAAAATATATATACGTTAAGGAACAATACACAGTATACATATATATACGCATGTTAAGTGCTCAGGATGGTAGCTATTGGATGATGCTGGATGATTTTGGATGCTGCTGGATGCTGCTCTCAAGTGTAACAAAAATATTGAAATGAATTTGTCAAGTGATCGAAGAACTTGAGTGAAAGACATTTGTGTGTGTGGGTTGATCCATTGAGCAGAACAACAATAGCAGTAGCTAGCAATTCATCTGGATATAGTTAGAGCACAAGGACACAAAAATTTGCAATATATTAAGCGGAAATATTTAAAAATAAATAAATAAGAATGAACCATTTGTTACTTTAGTAATAAATATAATTTAATCGTGTTGTAATAGGCTGCTTCATCTATTACAATATAGACATTACTATAGGTTGAGCCAGCTACCAGTTAGCTGATGATGATCTATTTACTTAAGTCTAGCTTGACAGTGTTGAGCAAGGAGGTAAAGAGTCAAAATGGAAGAAGAGTGGGTTGAACACGGATGTGAGTAAATGTGCTCGAGATACACACATCATCTTACATCATACAAATAAAGAGACTATTACAGTATTTCGATTCGTACTATATTCATTTGTACATATTCATGTCTTGAACACTTACTGGGTTAACCCTTAGAAACCTTCACAACTCACTTAAAAGTTCTGCTGCGACTTTTAGAATTCCAATTCCTAATTCAAACTCTCTGACGAATACCCTGCGCAAGCTGCACACTTCCTGGCGGTCTGCTCGTCTCTTTTGCAGCGCCCAGTCGAAAAATCCAATCAAGCAATTTTCATTACATGAGTTAATTTGCTGCCTCTGCAGCCCCCATATGAAGTTGCTCTCGAACAGCAGTGTCCCCCCCCCCCCCCCTCGCATTACCCGCTTGCTACACAAAAATCAATCAGCGTTGAAAAGTTGTTGCATGGCCAAAAAAAAAGAGCTAAAAGAGTTGCTTTTTGGTGGCGTTTCAGCTTTTGCAGACTTCCTTCAGACTTCCTCACCTCATGCAAGTGTGAAATTTGCTGTAAACCACAAGCGGCATAAAACATACAGAAACAAAAACAAAAAAATTAAAAACAGACAGCTTAAAGAAATGAGCAACAGAAACGAAAATACCGCAAAGAGGTGCCGGCTATAACGGACAGCAGCGGCGACGCTTGGAACACAACTTGATTACCGGCTCATTTAGTTTCGTTTAAGCCAACCGAACAGCAACAGCAACAACAACAACAACGAGAACGGCAAAAAGTACATTGTAAAATGGCAAAAGACCTGGCCAAATGAGAGCATTTTGTGTGTGTGTGGTAAAACAAGTTAAGCAGAACCCCAGCGACAGGCAATAAACGGCAGAGCGACAAAGGCAACAAAATTTTGCTATGACGCCGCATCAAGCTTTGTGGCATGGAAATAGTGGAGCGGGTGTTCGAACCAAAGATCGAATTTCACATACGTCGAGGTTTGGTATTTCAATTCGTTTTTTTACGATATTGTCTCAATCAGCTACGGGATTTTCATGCACAAGAAATTCACACCACAAAATGCAGCGAAGTGGCAACATTTTTTTATATTGTATTTTAAGTTTTTTGCTAAATTTTATACAAATTTTGCAAATCTTTTTCGCGTTGTATTTTGATATTCAGCCAATGCGCAGGCGCGACTGCATAATAAAGAATGCGAAAAGGCTGTCAATAATGCAAAAATTGCAAGTGATAGAGCAAAATGTGAAGCATTTGAAGCAGCAACTAGAGATGCAGATACAGATACAACTAGAGCTAGACCTGAAGATACAGATACACAGCACAAGCGAGTTACAGATACAAGATACATAATTGCCTTCGAGCAAACCTGCCGCTGAGCGTGTCAATGACAGGCGGTAAAAGAGCAAGAGCACGACTAAGAGTGAGAGCATGCCCAGAGAGTATGTAGGAGAGCGAACGAGAGCGAACGATGTAAGAGTGTGTGTGAGAGCGGCACCAACACAAGCAAGAGCAGCTAAGGCAGCCAGAAATGTGCGAGCGCAAGGCAAGATACAAAAGCAGCCAGCAGGAGGGAGCAAGCATGCGCCAGCAGAGCGCCAGAGAGCGAGAGAGCGCAAGATCAGTTGTCAATGTATTAGTGAGAGCGCAAATTTGCAGCTGTGTTAGTGCATTACCCCTCCAAATTGAGCAGAGAGCACAAAAGAGAAAAAGAGAGCGGGAGAGAGCGCACGCAAACTGATCTAGCTACCTGCAAAAGTATCTGTATCTACCAGCTAGACATGCCCCGGCTTAGACAAGGGCTCAGTACTGTCTATCTTAAACTGTTTACTGAAACAACAAGACGCAGGCGAAGAAAATATTTATTTTCCCCTTTATTCCGCAAGTAATTTTCACTTATTTTTGGCAATTAGCTGGAAGGCCTGCCAAAGTATTTGGGAGGCCACCTTTAAAGAGCCCTCAACCGAGGCTGAATAAATACAAAAATTTTCTGCTATTTAGCAGAAAAAATAATAATAATAAATAAATAAAGAAATGTATGTGTAGTGGAAGATGTAAGCTGTAAAAATATAAATTATAGACCAATTTATAAACATGAGTCGTCAGTCTGCGTGTGTTTAATGAAGGGTTCTGATAAAATATCTTCGAACTGCCGCGAACATCGTTCGGCCTCTCAAAGTGGGTATTAGCAAAATGCTGAAAAATTGCCAAGCCAAAAAACCAAACCAAAAAAAAAAGGCAGCAAAATAAGCCGAAAATGAAATGAAATGGGCGACTGAGCGTCTGACAATTAGAATTGTCTGCTTGGCTTTTTGCGCTTAGCCATGATTATGGGTTAGGCGCGCTCTCAACTTATATTCTTATTTTTTTTCTTATATATATATATACAATATGAATTTGTTTTTGGTAATTTTTGTGCACATTTTTTGTTCGACTTCGCTGATTTCAGAAATATTTGCCGTCAATTATGAAAATATTTAAATTATAGGAAGTGTATTATTATATATTTAAAAGGGTCATATAGTTTTTGGGCATGCAAATTCAGTTAAGGAAGTCTCCAATTGAGCATGGCTGAAATAAAACTCGGCTAAAATTGTAGAACAAGCTGCCTGGGGCAAGGGAAATTTACTTCTAGCAGTTGCTACAATAGATCAGAAATAACAAGAGCTAACTATAAGAAAACGAAATCAAAGTTTGTTATGAATAAAATAGTTTATAAATACATTTATGAACATATTAATTTACGTAAATATATATAAATAAATTTATATACGTTTTAATTTCGTTTTAATTTGTTTAAAATAATATAATATATTTCAATAAAAATAAGGAATTTTAAATTGGATATATACAGGGTTTGTATTTTAAAGTAAAGTGAGCCTTTGCTCCACTACCTATCCTTAATCTAAAATATAATTTTGAAATAACAGTCTATCCTCAACCCAACATGAATGACTATAACCTTGGTAATTGTATTCAATATACTTCCTCTCCAGATATGATTATAAATTTAAATAAAGGAAATTCCTCTAGTTATAGTCCCCAGCAATTTAAGACAATTAACCAGCGTTGGGCAACTCACACAGCTGAAAGGTTTTATATAACAGGGCCATGCTTAAAAGAAAACAAATCATAAACTCTCCAAAAGATCACTTCATATTGGTTAGTCACAGTCGTAAACTAATCTCTTGGCACACATGTTCCGGTCTTTAGACACAGCAGGTAGCCTAAAAGGCTTTAGCTGCCGTATCCAGCCAGAGCTTTTGGGAATGCCGCGAGTTTTGTTGCTATAGAGAGACACACATGGCCAAAAGCACATAAATCAAAGGCGGCCAATAAATATTTGTGGCCGAGCGTGGCATAAACGCGTAATTAACCTCATTTTGCAGCACGTCTGGCAGCATCCGAAAATATGGCACAAGAGTAAATGCACATTATAGCTCATATATCAACCCCCATAAGCAGGGTTAGGGATAGAGAGATTTGGCAAGACACACACACACACACACACAAACAAACAATAGGCAACCACTTTGATCCACTCTACAACACTCCACTTCGCCACTCTGCACTCAACTTGCAGCTTAGCGCGACACTGCACAATACAACCAAAGTATCTTTAAGATGCACTTGAGCGGTCGATGCCAGCGCGCTCGTTACTCACTCGCTCGCTCAATATGCGTGCTTTACCATACATAGTCACATAGTCCTATAGTTCCCATATATATTTGTATATAAATATAAAATATAATATAATATGCATAATATATATAAAATATGGCGAGGCATGTTAGTATATAGGTATCGCATAAAACAAGGCAAAAATGCCTCGCATTGTTTCAGCGGCATCGTGTGGGCGCATTGCTGAGCCCGCATATCAAATGAGCCTGATACAAACAACAGCAACAACAACAACAACAACAATACTATATTGCAGCTCAATATCAAATCACACTATGCTACAGCTCGGCATTTGCATTTTAAGGACATGCAGGAATGCTTTAGTGAAAATAAAATATTGTTTTCTACTTTTCGAATAACAAAATAAAAAATTGACAAATACTGTTGAATTAGAATCGGCAGCCTCTCATTTGCTGGTTCGACGCTCAGACACGCTAGCTAAGCAGTCTCATGACGTCACATTTGCCAAGCACATTTATATCCTTTTTAAAACCTGGAATTATCCAAAGAAAGTTTTTATAAATTTCAGAAAAAACCAGACAAATTAGTACCAAATGTTTTTAGAGAATCTATCTTAAATTTGCATTGTTTTCAGTCTGTGTTAGCCAGTGTAATCGTAATGTAATGCAAGTGCGCTTGACAGCTGCCAGGGACTTGCCAAGGAGTTGCTCCTGTCACACGCACTTCTGCTTCTTTCCTTCTATACTCGTTGAATGCCAAGCAAATAAAGCAACAGGAACAACAACAACAGCAAGCGCATTTCATATACAATAAAGCAAATCGAAGTTGTTCTTGTCTTGGGCATTGGCAGCGGATTTTCACTGTAGACCTCATTCATTAATGTCCATGCAATGAGATATTCATAATTTGTGCACGCTGCTGCCGCTGCACACAATTCTCTCTAGTTTTGCCAAAAGATTATGAAAATTTTGGCCTGGAAAAATTTTAAGGAAGCTGAAATCAGTTTCAGTTGGCGAAAAGAAACTTGAACCCGACGAAAGCCAAGCAGACGACAACGACGACGACGACGACGACGACGAAAAACAATCCAAAACAAATAAATTATGCATTACAAACGTGCTGCTGACCCATTGCCATTTTCTAATTCAATTAAAAAAAACTGCAAAAAAAATATGGAAAAAATGTTTCGTTTGCGCATTTGAATACAATTTCCCAAGGAGTTGAGCAGCCGGGAAAGTTGCCTGCCTAAATGCACCACTGGGAAAGCCGCTGCAGCACCACCACCACCACCAATGGGGGCCAGCCAGCTTAGAGTGCATCCGCCGCAAAGTCAGACACTAATTTGACATAGTTATGCGCAGCGAAATGAAAGCTGTGCGACTTGCAACATTTGCAACTCCCAACTCTCAGCTTCCAACTCCCAACTCGCAGCATTCAGCTGGCATTTCATGCTGTAGCCGTGGCAAACGCGGCGTATGAATAATATTTAAGCTCTGCCTGCTCCAATGGGGCGACAACTGCCAACTTGGATTCCACTTGGACGTAACTTGAATTGTGTGTGGCTGAACCTACTTGGCCATTGGCTGCGCAGCGATAAGCATGATATATAGGGTATATGCTATGCTGTGCACCTAAAGTTGATCCAAGGATTTATAGATTATTTGTGGGTAACGCAGTCATAACTTTAACGATTGCGCTGATATTTGGCATGGCAATTAACTATTTACTCGTTTCTGAGAATGTTTTCTGTTCAGTTAGCTTAACATTCTTAACATAAATAATAATAGGTCTAAAGTTTTAATCGATATAACAACATTCTTATAAATATATCAAAACACTATATATAGAGGGAATCTGAACTAAAGCCTTATTTGAGATCCATTTCTGAAATGGGCAACACATTCCTTTCTGAAAAATTAAAACAATGCAATTACTAAGAAATATATAGTCTAAAATACTGCATACATTATATAAATATTTTTGATTTTCAGGGAAATGCAACTTTGGACACACATTTTTTATACCAGGCTCAAGTTATATTGTTTCCACCGCAATGCTGTGCCCCAGAATTAGAGTTCAGAATATTTGATTTACTTCTTGGAGGCGAGCAAACCCACAAATGTATGTGTGAGTCTGTGGTGTGGTGTGCCTAATAGCTGCACACACTTGACTGCAGGGGGTCGTCGACATGTGACAACAGGAACAAGAACAACAGCAGCAGCAGCGAAGACGACGACGACAACGTTGTCGGCACATGCCACGATAATGAAATTTAAAAATTCATAAAATATTCGCACCACTAAACTAACAACAGGCAACAACAACAATTGCAGTGCAAGTGTAACTCAATTAATTAATAACAATATAGCAGCAGCAGCTACTCGCAGCAGCAACAACTCGCAGCAGCAGCAACTCGCAGCAGCAGCAACTCGTAGCAGCAGCAACTCATAGAAGCAACATTAACAAGAACAACAAACAAAATAATTAAGTAACAAAAGTTTCATATTTGCAGCGCCGCAAAACAACACGACAAAAAAAGGGTTATAGAAAAAAAAACTTGCTACAACGAAGATAAAATACCCTTACAGGTATACATGTTGCAGAGGTTAACGCAAGTTTCAGACTTAAGACAAGCAAAAGAACTTGTCTTTCATCGATATTTCCTTTATTAGCTATAAAACATAACGATACGATCCTTTCTCGATATATGCACTGCTTGCAAAAAAGAGCTAAATCTATGCCAAGCTTGATCAAGAACAATTCGCAGTTTATGTGGATAGCGGGAGCAAAATTATTCATATAAACAGAGAGGAAACAGTTCTCTAAATACAAGAATCTTGGTATTTACTTAAGATTAAGCTGTAAATAAACTTGTTAAAAGTAAAGTTCAATTAAAAAAGTTAATTTAAACAAAATCTGTACTTGAATTTGTACTTTATGAACTCGTAGTTAACTCCTACAACACTTTCCCTGACCAAGTTATACTACCCTTTGGAAGAGTATGAGAACTAAAATAGTAGCAGCAGCAGCAAAGGCAGAAACGTAAACTCCCAAAAGCTGTGCAAAGTTTACACTAGCCACGGGCTGAGCAAAAGGGGGGTGAATTAGTGAATAAAGGAACAAGAGGGAGTGAGCAGCTCGCGAGTGTATGTGTGAGTTGGAATGTAAGATGAGTGGGCGGTGGGCGGGTTGTATTATGTGCTGGGCAGGCTTGGCAGTCGACAGAAGTTTTTTAATGTAATTTTAAGTGGCATAAGTCGACAGCCAAAAACATAAGTACACACACACACACACAGGCTGCACATATGACAGGTGGGCGTGCTGGGCCTGACATTTACATGCAGAAACAACAACATGCATTACATGCATTATGTCAAATTAAGTTAACGTATGGTATTTTTTTGATTTCAGTGCAGCAAAAAATAATATTACAAAAATCAACACACTAAAATTAGCACAGCTAAGGTAACTAAAAACGGCATTAAATAGCCAGTAACTAAATTTGTAGCAATAGAAATGGCACAGAGAGTGCTCGACTCAGAGATACTATAATTTAAAAAAAAAATAAGTGTTACAAATTATTTTTAACGTTTCTTAATAATAAATAAATAAAATAATTTTAACTTGCAATATTACTTAGCAATAGATTAATTTAGTAAATTTCGAGATATTTACATCTATTAAATCAATTAAATAAATAAATATATTAACAAGACTTTACAAGAAATATAGTGAATTTTATATATATCGTATAAAATAATTTGTAATGTTTTACAATAAATATATAGAATGAATTTTTGCAGCACCCAATAAACAATTTAAAATATTACTTAACAATAAGAAATTAAAATAGTAGTTTCTTTCAATATTCGTTTAAAATAAATTAATAAAAATATGACTTATCCTCCAAGAAAACTTGGCTCTATGTAAGACTAAGCACTGGAAAATGTGTCGCCATGCGTTCTTTTGTAAAATAACTTTTCCCATATGCTAAGAAGCTATTCTATACATATATAATCTAACATGGACAAAAGTAAGCTTATTTTAGTATTTTTTGTGAATTCTTCAGATATGAAGAAGTTTCCACTTGTCTTAAACGCCGAGTATACCCATGTGCACGCCAAGACTAGAGGGCATAGAAAAAAACATTTGCTAAGGCGAAGCAGAGCATAAAAACGTGGCCCACAAAGCAGCGACGCTGGCAGCGCAGTCAACGCAGTTAACGCTGGCCGCTTGTTGCGCGCGTGAATGTAAAAGGCATTAAAAATGGCATAATAATAGCATTCAAACCGTAATGTTGCTAGCAGAGGACGACGACGTCGACGATGTTGCTGCTGTCGCAGTTGACGTCAGCGTCGATGTCGGCAGCGATGATGTTGCTGCTGTCTGCTGCCGCTGCTGCTGCTCGTTAATGTTTGTTGCTGGCGTCGCATGCAACATTCATATGCAATATTTTAAGCTTTGCAGTTATGCCAAGGGTACGAGGGGGTTGGGTAGGTAGTGTATCTGAAAGATTGTTGAGCTGCGCGGCAGTTGTTCGCATATGACATAAATGGGCACACGGTAGCAACTCGTAAATTTGCTGACTACTCGCAAAGCGAACACATTTCTATAATTCTCGCGCGCAGCTAAGCACCAAAATGATGGGGCACATCGCCTAATGCCTAAATGCAACATGAATATTACGACTCCGAACACACAGGCACATCTGTACACACAGCCAGGAAAGTGAGCAGACACGCAAAATAACATTATAAACTCGCAGAATAAAGAGAAAGAGTTGGTTAAGAATTCGGTGGCAATTTGTAGGCGGTAAAGAATACATCTATAAAGAGTAGAATATGGTATGAACTTTATAGAAATTAAGCTAAAAAGAAGGTAATTTTTCATTATTCGAACGCATATTAGTTTCTTCAATTCTGTTGCCATTTAATTGTCAAGATATTGCCTCAAGTAATCAAATTTGGTCATCCCAATTTTGAAACTAATTATCCCAATAAAGCGTGAATTTCAAGGTCAATGTTTAGAGAGGACTTAGTGGACGTGCAATTCAAGGTCAATTCTTAGAGGTCATCAGTGGTCTACCTCGACAACTTGTTGACTTCAGCATTAAATCTGCAGGAGATATATATTTTCGAGGCTTAATTACCCCCTAGTGGGCGTGTCTCAATAATGTTAATACTTACCTGACTCTGAAAAACACGAGCATGTATTTATTGCAAACATATAAACAGAATAAATACAATTCCTAACTTTAATCAAATATAGTAATAGAGAAAGGTTAATTAAATTTTAAGCTTAGCAAAAAATTTTCTCTAATAAAATATATTTCCCATACATTGTCAAAAAAAAAACAAAAATTTCGATAAATATATAGATCATATTCAAAAGGACGCATTATTTGAATATGAAGCTTTTTAAGAATAAAATGATCATAAGGATCCAGACAAATCGACCAGCAAGTACTTCTAGTTCTTTCTGACGCACTTGATTTATGGAAATTATACTCGATTAGTTTAGAGTTTAATTTTCTAAGAAAAGAATTGATAAATTCTTTTGATTATTGTAGCTAGTCGTATGCAATAAATATGCTAAGTTATCAGCATTTTAAGCAATGTTTTCTTCTGTTTAATTCATATATAATACAACTATAGATAGCTTTATGTACATCTATACAGCCACAATATTTTCAAGTTAAATGCACTTAACTGTGATTTACTATTAATTATATGAACTCCTCATAAGCCCATTCTTCAGCTTATATATCCTAATTCCAAGCTATTCAAGTCAGCCCTAAATAAAATACTGTGCGCCAAAAATGAAAGCCATTTGCCAAATTGCAAACGGGAAAGTGTTGCGCGGCTGCTCCAGAAAGAGTTCAAAGAAATGCCAGAATTTCGCAGCGTATATAAGAGAATGGTTTCTAAAATATACGAAAATATTGGACATACGATAATAGAAAGAACATTTTATGGGTTAAACTTCAAACTTAACTGGAGAAGTAAAGTCGGTCTAAAGCCGTGTGGCATGCAACATGGCAATAGCAACATACTGAATGTGGGGGTCAGACTCGTATTGCAACACGATGCATGCAACGAGTTCGAAAGGATAAAAAAGGGGCGTGCGAGTGGGCAACAGCCGACGACACATGCACACGAAATGTTGCAAGACAGCCTGTTGACTGTCGCCGGTTAGCGAGAAAGTTGTGTGCGTGTGCGTGTGTGTGTGTTTGAGTGTGTGAAATGTTTAACCCTTCGGGTAACGCAGGGGAGTGCTTAATTATTATTTGGCTTTTTAGATAATAAGACTTTTATATAAAGTACAGAGATGCATCATGGGGAAAGAGAATTAAAATGAATATAATTAAAATAAATTCAATTATGATAAAATTATATTAAAAAATATTCAAATAAATGCAAGGAAAATAAAAAAATTACTCTAAACTTTTTATGTATGTCTATCATGAAATTTTTTATATATTAAACAATATTAAAATATAAAATAAAATTCAAAAATCAAATATTTTTCTGAAATTCTAGCCGAAGTAATGTATGTTATACACATGTAAGTACATATATATATATATATATATATATATATATATATATATATATATACATTTATAAATATGTATATATAAATGAAATGCATAATCTTTTGTAAAAATTATTTTATAGCGCAATAAATTCAAATTATTGTTTCATAATAACTCATTAAATATAAAAAAAATTGACATTTCTGACGCCTGATACGAAACTCAATAACAACAAATATATATGTATATATATTTATAAATGTGTATACATAAAATGCATATATTTCTTTATAACATGCATATTTAAACAAATAAGGAAGCACATCGATTGCTCCCCAGACGCTGATAAGCTTCAACTTAGCTAATCTCAGTTTAATAATTATGTTTTGTATAGCTCATATAAAAATCGATCGTTGCAGAGAGAGAAAAATATTTGAAATTTATAATGTCTCGACGATCTTTTTGCAGCTGAATCTCAGCAGCAACAAGACGAGAGATTTTTAGGCACTGTGTGTGTGTGAGTGTCTCTGCAAGCAACATTTCCCCTACTTTTGGTGAGAGCGAGAGCGCCAGTTAGCGAGCACACACACACACTTGTGTACATGTGAACCGTGTGTATGTGTGAGTGAGTGAGAGCGCGCACATGCATGTTGCTAAACTGCATATGGTTTTGCTTACATGTAGAAACTGCAATGGACGTCGACGTCGACGTCAACGTCAGCGTCGCTGCTTATGCTGTGTATGGTGTGAGCAGCGCAAAGAGCGCAGCGTATGTGAGAGCGAGTTTTGCTCTGCACGTACATGTGTGCATGTGCATGTGCATGTGTGTTGTGTGTGAGTGCAGCAGCAGCAGCAGCAGCAGCAGTCGCATCAGCAGAGCACGAACTCACACGCACACACACAGCCACTTTTGTCTGTCTGCCTTTTGCTGTCTCGCTGCCTCTGTGTGTGCTGTGTGCTGTGTGCTGTATGCTGTATGTGTGTGTGTGTTCGTTGCCGTCGTCGCTCGTAAAAACATTTTCAACGAGCCAACGGAGTCGCCTGCGTGCAACTTCAGCAATCAGTTTGAGTTGAAACGCGAGGCGGTTAACATGTTTTAAGAAAACGAGCTCCGGCCAACGCAAAGCAACACAGAAATAAGAGAAAAGTCAAATAAAAAGAAACGCAAACGCGAAATTTGTACCAAGTGCCAATGTTAAAGTCTCAAAACAACGAAATATCAAATGTTATTTAGATGAGGCTAAAAAATATTTACAAGTGCTGAGCAAAATCAAACGCCACACACACACACAACCACAACACAATACACACAAGGATTACGGTTACGCGTCACACACAAAAAAGCGCTCAAATATGAAAACCAGAAAGTGAAAAGTTAAAAAAAAATTTACCCCAAACCCACCAAAAAAAATTAATTAAATAACATAAAAGTTGGGAATTTTTAACGCTAAAAATAACGCACAACATTTTGAAGCAACATGTCAACAACAACAACAACAACAACGAGAAGCTGCCTGTTGCTGCTCCCGCTGCTGGTGCTGCTGCTGACGGCTGCGCTGCCAACAGCGACGCATGCGCAGCAGTGCGCCTGGGAATTCGTGCGCACCACCATGGACATCAAATGCAATGTACGCGCATTGGACCAGGGCGCCGCCGCGCTGGACTTACAGGTGGCCGAAACGGCGAATCGCTTCGAGCTGCAGTGCAGCACGGATTTGTTGCACGCCAGCGAACTGAGCAGCGGTCTATTCCGCAAATTGCAAAAGCTCGCTGAGCTGCGCGTGGATGGTTGCAAGCTGCAGCGCGTCCCAGCGAATGCGTTCGAGGGTCTGCACTCGCTGAAGCGACTGCAGCTGGAGACGCACAACGCAATGTGGGGACCTGGACGCACGCTCGAGCTGCATCCACAGGCATTCCAGGGTCTGCGCGAGCTGAGCGAACTGCATTTGGGCGATAATAATTTGCGGCAACTGCCGGAGGGCATCTGGTGCAGTATGCCCGGACTGCAGCTTTTGAATCTAACGCAGAATCGCATACGCGCTGCAGAGTACTTGGGCTTCTCGGAGAAGCTCTGCCTGGGCCAGGCGTCGCTGCCCAATCAGCTGAGCGGCGGCGCTGAGCTGCAGCTGCTGGATTTGTCGCACAACGAGCTGCGCGCTCTGCCCGATGCCTGGGGCGCCTCGCGTTTGAGGCGTCTCCAAACGCTCAGCCTGCAGCACAATAATCTGAGCGCCTTGGCGCCCAGCGCACTGGCTGGTCTGAGCTCATTGCGTGTTCTGAATCTGTCGCACAATCATTTGGAATCGCTGCCAGCTGCCGCTTTTGCTGGCAACAAGGAGCTGCGCGAGCTGCATTTGCATCACAATGATCTTTACGATTTGCCCAAGGGTCTGCTGCATCGTTTGGAGCAGCTGCTGGTGCTCGATCTGAGCGCCAACCAGCTGACCAGCCATCATGTGGACAATAACACCTTTGCGGGCCTGATCCGTTTGATTGTGCTGAATCTGTCGAACAATGCGTTGACACGCATCGGCGCCAAGACCTTTAAGGAGCTGTATTTCCTGCAAATACTGGACATGCGCAACAATTCCATTGGTCACATCGAGGAGGGCGCCTTTTTGCCGCTCTACAATCTGCACACTCTCAATCTGGCCGAGAATCGTTTGCATACGCTGGATAATCGCATCTTCAATGGACTTTATGTCTTGACCAAGCTGACGTTGAACAACAATCTGATCAGCATTGTGGAGACGCAGGCCTTTCGCAATTGTTCCGATCTCAAAGAATTGGACTTGAGCTCGAATCAGCTGCTGGAAGTGCCCGAAGCTGTGCAGGATTTGAGCATGCTCAAGACTTTGGATCTGGGCGAAAATCAAATTTCGGACTTCAAAAATGGCACCTTCAACAATCTGAATCAATTGACGGGCTTGAGGCTCATCGACAATCGCATTGGAAACATTACCGTGGGCATGTTCCAGCAGCTGCCACGGCTGAGCGTACTGAATCTGGCCAAGAATCGCATACAGAGCATCGAGCGTGGTGCCTTCGATAGGAATACAGAGATTGAGGCCATACGCTTGGATAAGAATTTCCTGACCGACATCAATGGCATCTTTGCCACGCTCGCCTCGCTGCTCTGGCTGAATCTCTCCGAGAATCATTTGGTCTGGTTCGACTATGCATTTATACCCTCGAATCTGAAATGGTTGGATATACATGGCAACTATATTGAGGCGCTGGGCAACTATTACAAGCTGCAGGAGGAGCTGCGCGTGAGCACACTGGATGCCAGTCACAATCGCATCACGGAGATCACACCGAATTCTGTGCCCAACTCGATTGAGCTGTTGTTCATTAACAATAACATCATTAGCCAGCTGCAGCCGAACAGCTTTGTGGATAAGACACGGCTGGCACGCGTCGATCTCTACGCGAATGTGCTGTCCAAGCTGTCGCTGAATGCGCTGCGTGTGGCGCCGGTGGCGCTGGATAAGCCCCAACCGGAATTCTATTTGGGGGGCAATCCCTTCGAATGCGACTGCTCCTTGGAGTGGCTGCAGCGCATTAATAATCTGACCACACGCCAGCATCCGCGTGTCGTCGATCTGGCCAACATTGAGTGCCTGATGCCACACAGCCGCCAGGCGCCGCTGCGTCCCCTGTCTAGCCTGAGCTCCGCGGATTTCCTCTGCAAATACGATACACACTGCCCGGCCACGTGCCACTGTTGCGAGTACGAGAGCTGCGAGTGTGAGCTGATATGCCCCAACAATTGCAGCTGCTTCCATGATGCCACATGGTCGAACAATATTGTGGACTGCGGCAAACAGGATTTGTTGAGTCTGCCGCCGCGCTTGCCACAGGACGTGAATGTGCTCTATTTGGATGGCAACAATTTGCCAGTGCTTCAAGCGAATCATCTGGCCGGACAACGTAGCCTGCACACCTTGTACTTAAATGCCTCCAATCTGGTTGCCTTGGCCAATGGCAGCCTCTCGCAGCTGCCACAGCTGCGCGTGCTGCACTTGGAACACAATAAGCTGACCAGCCTGGATCAGGACAGCTTCCGTTCGCTCAGTCTGCTGCGAGAGCTGCATTTGCATGGCAATCAGCTGGCGCATATTGCGAATGCCACGTTTGAGCCGCTCGTCTCGCTGCAGTTGCTCCGCCTGGACAACAATCGGCTGACAGCGCTGCCGCTGCAGCAGCTCGCGAATCTGCAATATCGCAACAATCTGCAGGGTCTGACACTGGGCAGGAATAGCTGGAGCTGTCGCTGCCAGCAGCTGCGCGAATTGGTGCAATTTGTGGCGGACAATGCGCTGGTCATTCGGGATACGCCGGATATATATTGCGTGGACGCGGGCATTAAGCGCGAATTGGAGCTGTTGGGACAGGATAAGCTGCCCACGGCGGACTGCTCGGAACTGCTGGATGCCAGTGCCAGCAACATTAGCTCCACACCGGATCTCGCCCAGGGATATCGCTTGCCCTTGTTGGCAGCAGTTCTGGTGCTCATCTTTCTGGTCGTGGTGCTCATCATTGTGTTCGTCTTCCGCGAGAGCGTTCGGATGTGGCTCTTTGCCCACTATGGCGTGCGTGTCTGTGAGCCACGCTTCGAGGATGCCGGCAAGCTCTATGATGCCATCATATTGCACTCGGAGAAGGATTATGAGTTTGTATGCCGCAATATTGCTGCCGAACTGGAGCATGGTCGTCCGCCCTTTCGCCTGTGCATACAACAGCGTGACTTGCCACCGCAGGCTAGCGGAGGGCAGCTGGTGGAGGCGGCCCGGGCATCGAGGAAGATTATTTTGGTGCTAACACGTCATCTGCTGGCAACGGAGTGGCAGCGCGTCGAGTTTCGCAATGCATTCCATGAGGCGCTGCGTGGTCTGGCCCAGAAACTGGTCATCATCGAGGAGACGAGCGTTTCCAGCGAGGCCGAGGATGTTGCCGAACTGGCGCCCTATCTGAAATCGGTGCCCTCGAATCGGCTGCTCACCTGCGATCGTTATTTCTGGGAGAAGCTACGCTATGCCATACCCATTGAGCTGTCGCCGAGAGGCAATAACTACACGCTGGATCATCACGAGCGCTTCAAGCAGCCCGTTTCGCCGGGCTTGATATTCCGGCAGGCGCCACCGCCGCCCGCCTACTACTGCACCGAGGATATGGAGGCCAATTATTCGTCGGCTACCACGGCCACGCCCTCGCCGCGACCAATGCGACCCGTTGTCGAATCTTTGGCCATGCGTCCGCCCTCGGAGCATATTTATCATAGCATCGAGTCGGAGTACAGTGCCTACGATCAGCATGAGGCGCTCTCCATGATGCCCAGTGCGCTGCTGCATCATTCGCATCAGCAGCACCAACAGCAGCAACATCAATTGCAGGCGCATCAGCTGCAGCAGTTGGCACGCCAGCAGCAGCAGCAGCGCTTGCTGCAGCCCCAGTATCGCGCACAGCACCCAGCAGCAACAACAACAACAGCAGCAGCAGCAGCGTCGACGTCAGCGTCTGCGCCCGTGCATTTGCGCAGCGGCAGCGGACTCAGTCAGGCCAGCAATAGTACACAGTCCACAGCACAAGCATCCACTTCCGCTGCAGCCGCGCAGCAGCAGCAGCAACAACAACAACAGCAACAGCAGGCAGCTGGTGCCGGCAGCGACGCGGGCAGCACCACCAATAAAAACGGCGGCCAAGCTTTTCTGGTATAAGCTGTCCCTCTCTCACTCGCACGCACATACGCTCAAAAGGGTTCCTGCGCAGGGGCGGCCATCTTGAAGCTGCTCGCTCGCTTGCGCGTCAGGCAAACAAAAAATGCACACACACACACACATAGAATATATATACATACATATATATATATAAATTAAAAGACTTTTTCGTAGGCATTTCTATTCGCATGCGCCTTCGGTGTTCACGTGTTGATGTTGTTGTTGTTGTTGTTGTTTTGTAGTTGTCTCGCACAACCAACACAAACACGCAGACACACACACACACACACACACGCATACACATACCTACAAACACACATTTAACTCTAAGCTTATTATTAAAATTTAACTACTAAAGCAAAAAAAAAACAAACATATTTACTAGAAATGTTGCAAAAACACTTTCAAATTCAATGTGATATATTAATTAAAAAATATATATATTATATATATATTGAAAATATGACTAATGCAAAAACTGTAATTTGTAGCCATTAGTTTCTAGCCTGGCCTAAAACACACATTAGAGTATATATATATATTTAAATATATATAGAAGAGGAAGGAAAACATTCTTAACAAGATTTCAGTAATCTTAATAACTAAATAATTATTATTATTATTACTATTATTATATATATATATATATATATATATATATATATGTGTATATAGAAGGAGATCCAAGCATAGAAATTATTTAGCGCACTTAATGTATTTATGTATTATGATAATATAAAAAACAACAACAACTAAATTAATTAAATTAACTAAAAAAAATGTATTATTAAATTAATTATTACAATTACAAAATCGCAAGAAAAACTATATGAGAAAAATAAACAAAAACACATATAAAAAAACTATTATAAAATATATACAAAAATTAAAAAAACAAATTAAAACTACGTTTTCTTTATTTGCAAGGTTTACACGGCGAGAGTTGGGCTCTCTGGAATTTTACAGCAATTTACAGGCAAAGAGGACTTTGAAGAACAACAAAAAAAAATAACTATGCTTATTCGCAAAATGTACAAAAAAAATGGAAATAAATTTGGTATATTTTAATTTCCATATAGATCCCATAAGATCTATAAGGCACTAAGATTGGCCTAAATAAATCAATAAAAATAAAATCATGATATAAATAACAAATTAACAAAATATTTAAATGCGTGGCATTGCTTAACACTATTTCGGCCAGATTCTATTTGAATTTGTTGTCAAATTTGCCACACGCTAATCAAAAATGTTATTTATCAACATGGAAACGAATTTAAAATTTGCATTTTGTTATTCAAATTAATTGGCACTTTGCGCATTACGTGTAAACCACAAAAGCCGAGTGAGATGATTTATTATACCCTAAACCCATTAAAAATGGGTATATGGGTATATTGTATTTGTGCAAAATCCAAATGTATGTAACAGGCAGAAGGAAGCATCTCCGACCCCATAAAGTATATATATTCTTGATTAGCATCAATAGCCGAGTCGATCTAGCCATGTCCATCTGTCCGTCCGTCCGCCCGTCCGTATGTATGAACGCAAGGATCTCAGAACCTATAAGAGCTAGAGACTTGAAATTTTAGATGTAGATGCTCCTAGTTCCCGCGCAGATCTAGTTTGTTTCCAAGCAATCGATAAAAATCGCTATCGATATCCTGTTTTTGGGCAATTTTGGTAAAGTCACCAAACTTAACATATAGCTTCTAAAATATAATATATATATGCATTTGATGTTGAAAGAAGAGGGTTCAGGGTATCCCCTAGTCGGGAGCTCCCGACTAGAACCTCTTGTTTTTTTTTGTTCACAACAAAAACCTAAAATGCATAACTAACTAAATAATGAAATGAAAAGTACGCATGAAGTTAATTGCTTGTAAATAATTATTTATAAATAAATTAATAGAAAATGCACTCGAGCAAACAGAATAGTTTCACGAATATATTTTTGCATCTGTGTATGTAAATTATTATTTGTGAAAATGAAATTAAAATGCGGCACGAAATACACAAAATGCATTTTTCGCGTTTATTTAACTCGCGCATAAATTTCATTTTTATGCCCCGACAAACCGCAGCGCAAAAACGCAACAACAGCAACAAAAGCCTCGGTAACTACATCAACTAGCCATGCAAAAGGGCATCAGAAAAGCAACAGCAATTAGAAATGGAAACACACTAAAAACTAAATCCATTATTTAGCCGCATGAGTAATTTTATAAATTAATTACCAGCATTCAGTTCAACTGTTGCAAAAACTTTTCAATGTAATTAGCTTCATTTTAAAAGAGCATAGACAATTAAATGAAATGAGGAGGCGCGAGGTGGTTTAACAACTTTAGTTCTCGTTATGGCTTTAAATACTTGGTATGACTATCAATCATGCTTTGTACCATATTCGTTATCGATTTATTCGCGATGTCAATCAACTTCTTATATAATTACCTAACGTCTCCTATCTACACAAAGTGAGCTTCGGAGAACGCATTTCAATTTGCATATCCTCCTTGTGCGGCATTCGTAAGCGTTCAACTGGCAAAACACAATATTATAAACTTTTCACTCTCGCGCTAGCGCTACGATTCCCATTCTTCTTTCTGCTGTATCCGTAAACGTTTAACTAGACGTACTTTTGTTTAGTTTTCAATTGCTGCACTCTTTTTTTTTTTGCTTTCTCCTAACTGCTTCCTATGAAAGTTTAGCTCGGAAGTCTCAAGTATTTCTTAAACAACCCCTCGACTAATGCGTCAAGTGTAATTTAAAACTTTCAAAGGGATTTCAATTCCAACCACTAAATCGACAGACAGCGAGTCGTAGCCGGCTGAGCTCCCCGCATTTAGCATGACTTTTGGCTTGTTTATGGACCCAGCATATTGGCATGTGTCTATTTCTGGTCTAACCCTGACACTTTTTTGGCAGTTGCCTGGAGTTGCCAAGAGCTTTTGCCAAAGTCGAGCACCAATTGCAATTGCAATCGCTGGCCAAATCGTTGCGATACGCTTTGCCAAAACAAACAGCAAATTGCATATTTTATGAGTACAAAACTTTTTCCCATGTCATACACACACACTCACAACACACCGCACACCGCACACACACACACACTCGACTGGCATCGATAGCAAATTAAGTATGTCAATTTGCTGTGGAAAATGCGAAAAGCAACAAGACAAACACAAACGAACCAAAATCGCAAACTGTAAAAGCCAGTATCAAAGCCAAAGTTGCGAGCGGAAAACGAAACAAACTAATTGAAAATCAATAAGTAGCCGGCACAACAAAATAGAAAGAGAATAAAAAGTAAGCGTATAGTAAATTTAATGGCAACAACTGAAAAACAGCTGCGATACTCGTACACTTAACACGTGTTACAATAGGTCATTGGCACCAGAGCTTGAGGGGCGGCTGAGGGGACTTCGCTCTAGCTAGTTGCGTATCTTGACCTCTAGAGCTGCGAAACAGATGAAGCGCAGCGAATGCTGTGAAATCAATAAAAAAAATAAATAAAATAAAAACAAACTTAAATACTATATAACACATGCGGCTGGCTTCCAGCTGATATTAAATATGCGTACAAAAGCCAGTCACAGATTAACTAAAATCTATTAAGACCTGAACTTGACCTTGAGCAAACTAAAGAAATAGATGCGAAAAAAATGTAGATATTTATAATACATTTATGTAAAAAGCGTCGTCGAGCGTACAATTATAATGTTAAGAAAAGATGATAGTACCGAAAATATTTATAGAAAAGCCGCTTTGAACCGGCGACCTGCCGCTTGCTGCCCGAGTGATGTTTGTTGTTTATTCAATTCATGTAACTTTGAACATCTTTTTAACCCATTTAGAGTTCGAATCTTCCAAAACCTTGACTCAGTGCTTACTTTGGATCTAAAAGAAGGCTTCAGCAACATTTCCACTTTGTCAGTAAGGACAAGTTCTTGTAGATGGCAAAGTAAATAAAGCTCTTTTAGCATTTTTATGCAATTGCGACATAAATTACAATTTTGTCTCGTATTGTGTAAAGCATTGTAGGAGCCATCTCCGACTATATGAGTATATATATTCTTTACAACCAAGTCTGTCCATCCGTCTGTGCGTCTATAAAATGATGTAAAAGATATGTCTATATTAAAGATATCGCCTTGAAACTTTGCAGAGGTCTATTGCAGTCATTACATATGTCAGAGCCGGACGGATCGGACCACTATATAATTTAGCTGCCATAGGAAATATAGGGAAATATATTATATTGCAAAATACTCTGTTTTCAATGAAATTTGCATTAAAATCGGCATATAGCATTTCGTTAAAATTTTAAACTTTAATTGAATACATCCGCTTTAATAGTAGTTCGCAAAAAAATCTCAGTAATAGTTAACTCCCCAAGTAGATGATTGCGCATTATTAAAAATGCATTTATGCAAATTTAATTAACTGGGCCGAGCGCTTGCATAAGACACTGTAAGCAAAGCGCTGACAAATGGCGCAAAATGCCATTAAGCTGTATGTCTCGACGCTGGCAAATTGATTTGTTTAATAATTAAAACATGCAAGCCGCATATGTAAGGCAAATTGAGAGTGCCATAAAAGGAAACCAGCTCGAAGATACAGGGTATATAGTGTGCAATAGAGTCCGTTGCCTGTGTGTCATACAGGAATTTGCAATTAATGACGCTTGACAGCGTTAGATAAACGCCTCGCATAGTTTAACAGGCATGCAACAATGAGACCCCGGGGGCTAACTAAAGCCGATATTACTAAACACACACACATATATATATATATATATATATATACATAAATATATGGAGAGAAACCCCCAACATATGCATATAAAAGCTAATAACACATTTTACATGAATTGCCTGGGGGCTATGAGGGGCGACTGGGTGTCGGTTTCTCAATAAGAACTTTTGATTTGGTAAACTTCAATAAAAGCGGGCGGCCAACGCTCGAGGGTCAACCGGGAGGGGGTATCTAAAGCGAAAACACAAATATTTATGCTTTATTAAAAACCAAAATTAATACACTAAAACAACAACGATTATGCATGCTATATCGCTGTAGCTACACACAAAACAACAACAACGAATAGCATAGAGAATGGGAGAGGGGCTTGGTACAACAACCCCTTTTTGGCTTATCGCCGTGTTGTACGCTTGTAAGCGACCCCGCCTACATTGCAAGGGTTTTCTATTTTTTGTGTTCATTTATAGCAAATATTTTGCATACCCTTTTTTTGTTGTTGGTATTTTGTGATATTTTTTGTTGCTGTTGTTTTTTTGGGCTGTCTCTTAATAAAAAATGCAAACAAGGGGTTGGTTCTCTGGGTCGATACGAGAAACTGGTTCAGTGTGGCAGCAACGGTCTGTGGGCAGGCGGCGGCGGGCAGCAGGAAGTGTGCAGCTTAATATTTGCATACTGGCGAACAAATAGGAAGAGGGCGCTGGGTGGGGTGAGGACGGCAGGGGCGGCGCACTAAGCGCATAAATAGACAACTGCAAAACAAGTTGCGTCGGTTTGGCGCTGTTGCGTTTTTTTTTTTCTGCCTTGGCTTTATTCTCTTTTGGTCAGCGTGAAACTAGCCAAAGCTGCTGCCCACTTGCATTTTTGGTTTTGGCTACCAACTTTTTGGTTAGTCTGGCCCTGAATAATAATAATAAGAATAATTTCAAGCGGTTTACTTTACGCACATGTAGTCAAAAACTAAAACTAAATGCGAGACATTCATTCATTCATACCGACAGACTGGCTGACCGTGAGAGCTGGTAAGCCGACAATGATAACAGACTGAAATTCGAAAATTTGAACCTGGAAAGTCACGAAAAAATCATCAAGAAAAACATCAAAAACAAAAAAGTGTGGCTAAGGTGAGGGAGCATCGAACTAGCAAACGGAAAGCACTGGATTCAAACTCAGCAGCAAATATTATTATATTATAATATTTATTATTCACAACGAAGAATTAAAAAGGAACTGTTAAAAAAAATTAAGGGCTGAACATTTTTTTTGTTAAGAAAAGCGTCGAACTAGATAAAAAAAGGTGGTTCAAATGCATCGGTAATTTTCTTGTTTTTAAACTTTTTACTATCCACAATAAATAAATAAATTGATGGCACACTTAAGCTCTGCTTTGATCTTCTTTTGGTGACATATCTTACTTTTTTCTGGGGACTTTTTAGTAGTTTCCAACTATGTTTTATAAAGCTTATAATCTGAACTATAAATATAAATAGAAGTGCGCATTGGGCCTGGCCACAAAATGTATACACAAACTGACAGCAGCTATGGAAATTCAGTTAAACTTAACAAAATTATTTGTGTCACTTTGCGCAATAAGCTCGTAAAACTTTTTGGCAAAATATTCTCGCACTTGAATTGGCAGACCCGCTCCCGAACCAACCCGTGCCAAATAAGCTGCGTCACTTTGATGCTGATTGTCAAAAGGCAGCAGACGCAGGAGCTTACTCTATAGACATGCATATATACACATGTGTATATATTTATATATATATATACATACATATATATTATGTACATATAATATGCATCTGTACAATGTGTGCGAAAGTGCGCGAATTTTTATCTTAGCTTTGGCAATCTGCGTGAAATGATTTATTCATATTCATAACTTGCTGTTGTTCCTGTTGTTGGATGCGATTCTTGCGAGTGTGGCGCAATGCCATTCACTCGCCGACTGACTGACTGACTGACTGACAGAATAAGAGTTGCTCCATTCCTCGCCCAAAAGAAGTGATTCGCAACACATGCGCCAAAGCATTTCCCACGGCATCAAATTGTTGCTGCAGCCTCACCTTGTTTTATTCAAAAGGAAAACACACACGGAACGTAGTGAAGAGTAGCATGTGTGTGTGTGTGTTGGAGAACGAGGGAGAGGGGGTGAAACGATGCGCACTTCCTTCATTTGCATTACAATGATAAACTCCAAAGTGTGTGTCAGAGAATTTCTTAATTTTTTCGTATTTTTGTTTTTGTTTTGTTTTGTTGCTGTTTTCATTTCATTCTGTTTTGGATCTGTGCAAAAGTCAGAAACTAGAAACTGGCTTTAGTTATTTATGGATAGCCTCCCTCTATATATGAAAAAAACAATAATCAAAGCTAGACGAGAACTTTTGTGTACAATTTCAACATTAACAGCAACAGCAGCTGTAAAACACGATGTGGAACAAATTTAGCCTCATTTTCAGTTTCTCGACATAATGAGTTATCAAACTGAGCGATACGCTCATTAAGCATAAATTTGCTATCGATATAGACACTTACAATATTGGGCGACTATCCAAACATGGAAGCCAAATGTGTCATCACACACATACACACATACACGCACACATACACACGCACAACAAAGTTCCAGTTTTCAGTTTTAGCTCCACATATGGCATAGCGAATGCCTAATGAAGACATCGACTTGAAATGCTCGTGAATTATTATTTGTAGCTCTTTCGGGTTGAACTACAGCAATTGCTCAGCTAATTGTTATGCAATGGCTGTTAGAACTAACGGAAATGCCAACACCAGGCAGCGAAAACAACAACAAAACAGTCCATTGAACTTGATGCGTTGTCATCGACAAAAATGTTTTGGCCAGCGTAGAAGCCCATCATCAGCAACACATCATAACTGTGTAGAACTTGAGAGACTCTGAAAACTCATGATGAGACTAAAACCTCAAGTGCACAGTAACAACTCGTTGGGAAAGACTGAAGAAAAAGCATAGGGGACTAAACTTCGGTACACATAATATTATACGAAAGATTTAATGATAATACGAGGATATTATGATATACGAAACCCAGAGAAGACAGAAGAAGGAATATCTTTGTAAAATTAACTTAAAATATTTGTGGTTTCTATTCAAACTGATTTTTTTTTATCATTTCTCATTATTTAAATTTTATTACATTTTTATAATATATTATATTTGAAAAATTTGTTCTTTTATTTAAATTATATTCGAATTAATATTATTCGACAGTATAATGCTAATGCTTAATTTTTTTAATTAAAATTCTTTGTTTATTATTATTATTGTGTAATAAAATATTCTCAATAAGCATTACTTACATTTGTGTTAATTTTTATATTATTTCTTAATAATTCATTTCGCCTTTAACCTAAGTTAAACACTTATACTTCAATTATACCCTCAATATCCCAATTGTTGTACAAATTGCTGACTAATGGATGTTAATTGAACTATTTTAAATAAGATAAGCTTACAAATAATAATTATTTCATATTTTTTAAGAACAGTTTAGGGCAAATTCTCAAGTGTCTGAGCTCAAGTGTTTTCTTGGCATAAAAGGTTTCCGAAAACTCTTTTTAAACAATGAAACCCATTGACTATTTGGCTTACTTTTGAATTTCTATGCACGCACCGAGTTTTCACTGTACTAGAATTGCTTCAATATGGAAACTGTGCAGTGCAGCACACACACACACACACACACACACACACACTTACATGCAGCAGCCACTTGTGTTTATCATTTCTCTCGTCTCCTTTTTTGTACAAATCATCAACTTAATTATGCTTATATTAAGGTTTTTATCTGCACGCCGCTGACTTTTCACATGCCCACAGTGTGCGACAAAGGGATCGGGGGCATGAAGTGGGGAGCAGCTGAGGCAAGTGCCAGTAGCTCGAGTGCAACAACTTCACTTATTTGTAGCCACCAACTGGCGCTGTGTATCTGTATCTATGAATCTGCATTTGTATCTGTAACTGAGGCCACTGGGCAAATACAAGTGTTTGTATGCGTATTTGGTGTGTATGTGTGTATATCTGGGTGTGTGTATGTGTTTGCGTTTTGTCAAGTGCACTTGTGGCTTATTTGCATATAGTAGGCACTTTGGTAATTGAATTCAGTTAGCAGCCAGTTCGAACGCAAAAAGATGGTACGACTCACGCGCATGCTTGATTGGGTAGCAACGCGTCTCTTGCCCCAAGTTCTGTCCCACACACACGCAAACACACACACACTGTACAGGGCCAGACTGGCTGTTTTATGATTAAGTTTGAGTTGTGGCCACAATTAAGCAGAACCTTTCTAGGCACTTGAAAATACAGTTACGAAACCAGCCAAGTGCCTGGGCCAACAAAGCAATATGCAAATGTCCGTTGCATGAATTCCAATTAGGCAAAAAATAAATAAAAAAAAAAACAAAAACGAAATAAATACAACAACAAGAGAAATGCATCAATTCTTAAGTGTGTGTGCGTGTGTTTGCATTTACAAATAGTTCGAGTCATAAATAATTTTTTCCAATCAAAAATTACTAACGAACTCTGCCCAATCAATGACTAAAATTGTAAGCAGTGTCGCATACGACAAAATCAAATATGTATAGTGAACATTTTGTGTACGAGAAGAGCGACTAGTCGATGCTCTTATTGATACTGCTATTTGGCGACTCTACTCGAATAGTTAAACATTTACTTGTGTATCCTCCAGGGCCACTAGATTATCCAGCATAACTTTAGCTCACTTTTTACTTCTTTATTAACACTGTCTTTCCGTGGTTATTTTATTTCTCACTATCCTTAATTTTAAATACTACTCAACAAAGTACTTTGGCTATTTTTATCTACTCGAATTTTTCGTATCTCTATTAATATTGTGAGTATCCTCCATGCATGTTTGTTTCTCCTCATATTTCATCTCTGTTTAAAACTAACTTTTGACATTTAACTTCTCTCGTTGTTGGATCTCACTTAAAAACTTTTCTAATATTCTTATAGTCCTCCATGGTTCATTTATTTAAGATTTATTAATTTAAAGACTTATTAAAAATATCATCTATGGTTTAATAATTTATTTGTTCCCTCTATGGTTACTTAATTTGTGGTTGTTGTCAGTTTTTACGACTACTCAACACTGTCTTTTGGGGACTTTTGTCTTCCCAGATTTTCTGAGTTCACTTAAACCTTAACTATAACTTTCTTGTTCTTCATGCAGTATACTGTATTTGTATATCTATTGGAGGCATTATTAAGAGATATTAACTAACTTTCGTAATACTCTTTCGTTGCATATCCTCCATGGTCAATTTATTAGTAACTCTGTCATTTATCAAACAGTTTCCTATGCATTTTCAATCTGTTCTCCACGTTCGCTTCAACTTCTTAAGCTGTATATTTTCCCATATTCCACATAGTCAGAGCTCACAATAAAATCATTTTGCCCAGTTGCATAGAACTGAAAATATGAAATAAATTATGCATGTACAATGTACAGCAGGTTGTTACAGGTGCCTCATGGTATGAGGGACGGGTCACCAGGCACTAATTGTCCAAAAAGGACCACCAGCACACGTCTTTATGTCATTAGGAATGCCCCGCCTGTGCCGGTGTCCCTGACTGAATGGTAGCTCTGCCTCAGGTTGTGGCATGTATAGAAAAGGATGACAAAAGTGCAACGTGACTGCACTTGCAGTTGCTGCACGTGGGCGTCTATTGTGATTGTGTGTGTGTGTGTGTGTGTGTGTGTGTGTGTGTGTGTGTGTGTGTGTGTGTGTGTGTGTGTGTGTGTGTGTGTGTGTGTGTGTGTGTGTATGTGTGTGTGCGTGTGTGTATACGTGTGTATCTTGCATAACGCACAGCTTTACACGTGGCTTAACAATTATTTGATAATATTTGACATGGCAATTGTGTCGTGCGCATAATTACACTTGTCAATATAAAATGGGTTAAGATTTCAAAAGATTCGAATGGAACTCTCAGGCTGCCAGTCACAGATAAATGTTGCATAGCCATTGCAGTCACTTCCGTAGAGATCTGACAAGCTAATTGAAATTTCATTAGCGTTGTCTATGCAGTATCCTCATCCCCTCCCCCTCTCTCACTCCCTCCACCACCACGCACAGTAATTTGTAATTTATTATTAATAATTCATAATACTCCAAGTCAGTTGTAGTTGAAGTTCGGGTTTTTTTTTTGTTGCTTGATAAGATTGTTACAGCTGCTCAAAAATGCACGAGAGAGACATTTTTTCTTGGGCGCTTAATTTTTCTTTTTTTCATTTGAAAAAATTATCTACGATCAGCAGAGACCCAAAAATGTAACCGTATGAGATATGACCAAATACAGAAAAGTACAAATTAAAAAAAAAAATAAACAGACTTTAGAGAGTTGGGCAATTGATAGGAAGTGTACATGTTTTGCTGAGGAAGTTAGATGCAAGTTTTCAGATGTGACAACACATGAATAAGAGATGAGAGAATGAGGGAAAGAAGCATCAAGATTGAAAATCGATTATAAATAGTTTCTGAGCACAAGTGTTTGTATTATTCAATAATCATAATTATTCAAATGCTTACAAATCGCTTACAAACCTGGTTTCCGAAATAATATTTATTATATATGTATGTATTTTATTAATATGCTTAAATTTTGGTATGTTATCAATAAAGCTGAGAAAAGGGTCGTTAGTGAAAACTTATTTGATTTAATTATATACTTCAGATGTAGACCAAAACTGCACAGGTGGGAAGGCTGATGCTCCATTTCTAAATGATTATTATTTTAAAAAAAAACAAATTGATATACATTTTAGAAAACAAATTAATCGATTGTGTTATAAATATATTAAATAAAGTATAGAATAAAGAGTTGGACTAACTGAGAAATGTTCTAAAAATAAAAAGCAGCTTACCAATTCTTAACAACTAATATTTATTAATTTAATAATTATACAAAGGTTACCCTAAAACCAATCTTCATCGCAGCTTCAAAATAGAATAAAAGTGCTTACATCTCAATATTAAAACTAATTAAAAACTGTGTATAATTTTTAGTAAAATTGAATAAAACTTTTATCAAAATGGCACAAAAAATTATTTTAAAAATCAATTTTAGAGTTCTCGAGAAGTTTTCCATGTGTGGCGTTTATTTACGCCTTTTACTGCCTTTGGCCCATCAAGTTCAATAAACTCTTTTTCATATTCTTTCAAATTCGAATTGCAATTTGTAAAGAATATTCGTATAGACGCTGCTCCGCTGCCTGTCATTAAGAGGATAATCAAATTAAACTCTTACAAATTAGAAAGACACGTGAGCGCTGGGTTAACGTTTATCGCTGGTGTCATGAGTCGCAGCAAACATGCAACATGCAACAGCAACTGAAAAGGAGACACAGCACAGGCGTTCAGTGTGTGTGTGTGTGTGTGACGGGCGGGAGGGAGGAGACAATCGGACTGATAGCTACGACAGACAGGCAGGCAGACAGACGACCCAAAACCAAAAACCAAACCCAGTCAAAATGAAAACCAAAGCAAACACCCGCAATCTCACACACACATGCGCAAGCAGCTATTCAATTATGGGTGCGCCCAGGGCACACACACACAAACACATGCAGGAGAGTTTAGGTTGGGCTTTGGGGTTTACCATGGGGGGGTCACAGGCAGGACCGACGGAAACGACAGATGTCATTTGGCTTTTGTGGCACAATATTATGATAATTGTTGTTGTTGCCATATGAAAATACATTCTGAATTATCAATGCAGGTAATTGCAGCTTATCAGTTATGCTTATGGCTTAGAGAAATCAGCAGTGTGTGGTGCGTGTCTCCCTGGATGTGCGTGTGTGCATGCAGCTACATAGCCACACACACATACACGCCCGCCCTTTACATCAATAACAATAACAACAATTGTTATTATAATGTACTTATATGCAATGCAATATAAGCGAGCTAAAGTCAAGTCGCAATGCACCCTCTCCCCTCTCGGACTCAATGTAACAACGCCTCGCCACCCAACTGTCTGACAATGCATTTGCCGTAATTGCATTTCATTGATTTTTCCTTTAAGCTGCCAACTGTCTGGCCCGGCCTTTTGCACAATTTTCATTTTCATTACTCAGTAAATAAACACGAATCCGTTCGGTCATATGAAAGAGGGTGTCAAATATGTCATAATACTTATCTAAATTGCCAACACACACAGGCAAAAACAGTCAGACTCCTTGGGAGATCCGAGCTCTCTTAAGTCTACCACGCCCACGGTGCTTTGGATCTTTAAATATTTATCGTTTTAGAGTTTTTAGTTAGTCGAAACCGCCCACCTATTTGAAGGCCACCCATGGTGCTAGCCATCAACTAGCAATCTATTCAAATGGCGATTTCATAGATACTTCGACTCAGACCAACAACAACAACAACAACATTTTAACCATTCGATTTGTATTGCAGCTGTTTGTAGTTGTTGCTCTTTTTTTTATTATGATTGCAAAAGTTATTGAATGCAATTGCAATTGTTATAATTTTGCGTAAGATTTGATTCGCATTTTTAGAGATTCTATTATGCAATAATTGTCAGTTTAAAGTATAGTATATGATACCCTGTAAAAATGAAACATTCAACATAAATTGGGCTGCAAAGTAGCAGATATGACGTATCCAACAGCAGTTCGATTCGATTTAAATATTAAAGATTTCTGTATTTACATCGCAAATACTATTTAATTTATATTTAAATATAAGACGCAATTACTATCAATATTAAGCTGACCTCTCGAGGTTAATGTGAATTATTGTTCGTATAAATAATATTCAACTCTAGCATTACCCTGTCACCTTATCGAAGCATTAACTCTTTTATAATAACAAGCATCGAACAGCAAAAATAAAACTGCAGCATGCAAGCCACAGTTCATTCTCTATGTAGTTATAATATACATATATTTTTTCTTATTTTAATAATAAATATATATATATTTTATACTCCGTATATAACCGTAGATTAGGTATTGTTTATAAGTAGTTTATCTCATAGCCAAAAACTTTCACCTAGAGATCTTGTTCAGATTTAAAACATAATTTGTTATTGAAGTGTGAATTTACAAGCGCACATTTAGAAGAGACCTCTCACTAAGAATTTATTTATGTTGTGTGTAAGTTATCAAGAGGATCTGTGGCACGTACTCAGGTGATAAGTGTGAAAAATTGATAACAAAATAACAAATAACAAAATATATGTAAACGGAGTGATAATCTAGCAATAAAATAAATATGGGTCGACACTTATTGATAAAGAACTCAACTGGCTTTACAATATATTTATTACCTATTATATTGATATAAGGTAAATAATTAAATTATAGTTACAAAAAAACAAAATAGAAAGAAAAAATATCTCTATACATATTTCATTTATTCACACTTATTTATTAATTTCCCATTTATAATCTGGCCTAACCGCAATCTAAATTCCATTTGGCTATTTTATTAAAATTTATGCAGTGCCATGAATTTATGAATTTATTGCAATAACTGTCAACAATTCTTAGCATTCTTATGCACCCTCTCCAAAAATTATTGATTTATTTAGTTAGCTAATTACCTTTTTGCAATACGATAATCGAACGGTATTAATTATGCATTTAAGTGTGCGGCATATGAAATTCAAGTGGCAGGCGAGAGATCCAATAACGCGTCGCATGAGAAATTCAATAGCTCTATTTATATATATATATATATATATATATATATATATATATATATATATATATATATGTATGTACACACATGCATACAAATACTTTTATATAGCTATCTACGCATGTGAGCTCTCGTTTGTTATTGCTATTGATTTTGTATATTAGCAAGCAGTCATCAAATTTTCTCCACTAAAATTTTCTCATGCAAGTGAAATTGAGTCATTAAGTCAGGCAGAAAAATCAAACTGAACGAACTTTTAATACTCTTTATAAATGATTTTAGGCTAAGCAATTGTTAAAGATATTAAATATTTTATATCCCATATTTATTATTATACATAAGCCCAAATAAGAGAAAATAAAGCAAGAAAAATAAAATAAATGGAAATATTTTCAATTTTTAATAAGAATCATATATATATTCAAATTAGTTATAATCAGTTCAGATTAATTTTTTTCTTGTACTTTTTAAAAAGACCTATTTGGGCATTTTTAAAAAAATTATAAATTTATGAATATGCTTAATGCATTACATATTCCATGACAAACTGTAAATACCCTTAATAAGTGCATCTCAAAAGCAACGAACAAGTTGTTGTCAGCGTTGTCTTCCACACAAGACTTGATTTGTCGTGCCGTGTGTAGTAAACTACGAGTATGTGCAGTGCAATCAAAGTATTGTGTTTGTTTATTGAATTCGGCCCTACGCTCCATTATTTGTTTATCTAATTTCGGTGTAAAATGGAGCTGTCGGAAACGACAGTGCTAGTAGGCCCATGCCCAGACGCAGACCCATAAGCAGACCAAGAACCAAAACCAGCAAATGCCAAATGCCTGACTGTCTGCGTAGTTGTGTGCTTAACGCGTGCGCTTGTATTTATGTATGTATATATCTGTATCTGTGTGACAACACAAACAAATGCAATGTGACAAAACAACAACAACAAACAGTGCAGCCAGCAGCGGCGTGTGGAATCGAAGCGCAAGCCGCAGCGCCGCAGATTGCAGGGCTGTCAATGGAACGCTTCATATCGCATTGGACACGAATCATATTATCAGCTGCCAGCGGACAACAACATGCAACAACAACAACAAATCCCGAATGCATTTGACAACAAACAGGAAAATAGGACTATGCCACAACGAATATTAAATACTCCAACTGAACATAGGAAATAAATTGTAGCATTGGAAAATAATTTACACAATTAATTTCAAATATTAAAGAGAAAGGTTAAAGATATTTAAAAAATTAATTCTATTTATTAAACAATTAATAATTAAATAATATATAAATTATAATATTAAATACACTTACCCAAGTCTGCCAATGTTGGGTAATTCTATAACCATAAAATAATTAATTTGTTGATATCTGAAAAAGAAAAATGTTTCTTCTTGGTTATATAATAAATATATAGAATTAAATAATAATAATATATACATATATATATATATATATATATATATCAAATATATATCAAACCAGAATATATAAAAATATGAATTATATTAAAAGCACTCTCTCTTCTGAAAATTTATAACAAAAAAATCATAAAAAATTAAATTGATTATTTTTGTAGTAAATAGAAAACAGTTATTCGTTTTACATACTATTCTAGGGAATTAATAATTATCGATGGGTAGTGTATAAAAACAACGCCCCGCTTTATTTTGCAGTTGTTTCACAGTTTTCAACTGATTTTCGATTTCGTAGAGCCCTCTCGAGTGCGTCTTCTATCATATCGCCTACGCTGTAATGAGTTATGTACGCGATCTTATCCAGGAAATTCAGTCATAGAAGTCACTCTTATTTTTTTTTATATTTAAGTCTACGAGCTGTGACTCTGGCTGCTGCAGCGAGGGGCAAATAACTGAGGCCTGTAATCAATGCGTCGTCACATTGAACGGCGATTGGGCGAACGTCGACAAATGGTTTGTTTAAGTTCGATTCACTGCTGTTTATTTATACATCAGATTGGCTGTTGTTGTTGTTGTTGTGGATGTTGTATTTGCAGTTACATCAACGGAAATGCATTCAAACGAAAAAACTTTTACTAGGTCGCAATGAGTGTACAAAGATAGCGAAAGTATTTAATTAACCTGCATTTAAAAGTAAACATGTTTAAGCATCTTAAAGTTAACAACCAGCATGGAATTTACCAGGCTAAATATCAAGAAGATCCCAGCAATGCACATTAGCTGTTTCGGATAAAGATATACCCGCGTCTGATTAAAAAGCTTTTTAAATTAGCTTGATTGAAAAATAAAATTGAAATCTGTAAATTATATATTTGAAAATTGGATACGTCAGCTAAAATTTCAATATTTAATTCAACTTATCAACAGCTTGGCAATTAACAAAAACTTTTTGAAAATAATAATATATAATAATAATTAAAGTGATCCTTAAAACTATATGTATTAAATATCAAATTTTATAAACAAGGTTTTTTCAAAAAGTTTCTTTCTTTTTAATTAAATTCATTTATCTTTTATGGATATTTATTATTTGTATTTCTTTACAATTTCGTTACATTAATTTAATAAAATTTAATAAAATATTTTTTATTTGTTTTTAATAAGGTATTTATTATTTTATTAAAATAGGTCTCATAGGTGTTCTTGGCAAGAGGGTTGATTAAAAATTGGTTTGCTTAAATAAATGATGAAATTTAAATTTAAGCCAAATTTCCAGGAAATTTATATGGGTTAACGATATCAGTGAAAAGGCTCTTGATTGATACTCAATGATAAGTAAAAGGTAAACAGAGTCTTTTTTTCTCGGTATTTATGAAATATGAGGCCGAATAACAATAAAGTAGCCTTGCTGCAGCGCAAATCTTAATTAAAGATACTTTTAGAGGGAAACGTGTGCAATTGTGTACATAAGATGGAAGCACGAACATCTTTTAAATATATTATTGTGTTTGTATTTAATGCTCCATATTTTTCAGTGCATGCATATTGCATATTGCACATGGCCGTGTTTACCATTGCAATTATTGACGCACAGGCGAAATGCAGCCCCAGAGATTAAAACAAGAAATATATACAGAAATAAAGAAGGAAAAAAATCAGTTGCAGTTGATATTGAATGCCAAATGTAAAGAAGTGCGGTCGCGGGTGGGGGGTGCGTGTCTGGACGGGTCAATATGTCACAACTGTGCGTTGTATTTGCACACGGCATAAGAAACAAGGCAAACGGTTAAAAAATAAAGTGTATGCTATATAAACTCAAATATCGCACTGCGAATTGCATTGCATTCAAACATAAATATTTAAAAATGATTTTTACGCGACCAACGATTTGTGACAGTAATTTTTTCTTTTAGTTTTCCATAGTATTTTGTTCGCCGTGATAACAGATTGGTATGGATTCGAGTTTTGGGTTGGGTTCACAGCGAAACGTGTGTGCACGGTACCCATCAAACTAGGGTGAGAAAAAAGTCGTACAAACAAACAGACAGGCAGGCGGACAGACGGACAAACGGATGGCTGAACGGGGCTTGTCAATTATATAGACAGACAGTTGGACTGAAGAGTAGTTTTTTTTTTAAATTTTTGTTTTTCGTTTTTCCTGCTTTTATTGTCATCGTATAATAGAGGCAAAGTAAAAGGTAGAAATGCCGCCACGCAAGTAACTCACATATCCAAAGTTGACACTTTGCGTGTTGCATACAGGGCAAAAGACGCAGAGTGCGGTGCAGGGCATGGGGGGAGCGAAGGATTGTTGGCAATGATTTGCGTTTTTAATGGCTTTACAATGGAAGACGCCACCGCAAATAGCGGAAGAGGCCAAATGCTAAATTTTTATTGTTCGACTTCAAAAGGCGCTGGGAATTGCAAAGACAACAAAGATCAAAGGCGAAGAATGGGCGAAAGGGTGGACCACCATGCGAATGAATCACAAACAAACAAATAAACAAATAACTGCAAATACAAAGTGACAAAAAGTCGGCTCAATGTGGAAAATGCCCAGCAAAGAGTCAATGGAAATGTGCCGAGCAATAGGCCATCATCGCATAAGTAAATATCTAAAATTGTGCATAATGACGCTAATTAGCTGGGAAGACGCCACAAGCATTGTTAACAGGTAGGCGTGGTCATACGTACGACGGGGCGTAAGGCGGCCAACAAACGGAAATAAACAATAAAAGCAAATTTGTGTGACAGAAATTATTTAATAGCTCAATTTTTACGAGTGAGCCCTGAAAGCGCCACCCGGTGTGACGAAAATGTAAATGCACTGAGCGAAATTAAGATTTCTCATGTAAGCATGAGTTGAAGTCTTCTATAATTCAGAGATAAATAAATAAATAATGATTTGTTGTGATAAACATGCAAATGCAGTGAACGGTATCTAACAAAGGTAAAGATCTTTTCGATTAAGGACATAAATAATTGCATAATTTGGTGTGCTAAATGTGCAACTGCACTAATCGAAATCTTTGTTCGGGTTTTCCATAATTAAGAGCTAAATAATTACAAGATTTGGCTATTAAATATGGCAATGCACTGAGCGAAAACTAACCTAAGTTAAGCTCAAGTTGATTATAAAATATGCAAGTGCTTTGAGAGAAATCACAAGTTAGCACTGTTCAAACCTGTTGTGTAGAAAATTTACATACACTACGATAAATAAGACTCTATTTAAGTTCGTACGGGTGAGGTAGAAGATTTTAGATTTCTTAAAGATTAAACATAACATTTCTTAAGTTTTGACATTTTTGATGATAATATTGAATAATTTAATAATATTTTAAAATAAGTTATTTTTTATTATTACAAATAAAAAAAAAATACAAAAACTTTTCCAAAATGAGGTAAATATCGTGGAGCCAAGTTTTTCTCAGTGCAGATGGCGTACTTGTACGTGCTGCGGTCACAACCGCTGGCAAATGCGTTCTGTCTGCGTGTGTGCGTTTGTCTTTCCCCCAAAAGGCATTGATTTGAAATCCGTTTGAAAGAAAATGAAAAATTAAAAATGTATGAGCTGTATTGGGTCAGTTTGTGGCTGGCAAAGCTGCAGTTTCCGCCCTGAGCCAGAAAGAAGAAATTATATAAAATCCGAATACAAGGCGAAGAACCGGAGAGCCGGAGAACCTCGAGTAGAGCTCACTTCCGTTTGGCATTTTGAGGTTTCTGTGGCTTTTGTGGACTCGTGAACGTAAAATGGACTTGACATTAATTTTCATAAATGCTCTGACTGCTGGACCTTAAGAATTTCACTTTAAAATTAATTTCGTTAAGATTTTCCGAATGTCTTTGTTTACAATTAACAACAACAACAGCAGACGCATGCGGGCGGGCGGGCGGTCGTTCGGCCCAACCCCTCCCCTCCCTCCCACTCGCCCACAAAAGATTTCTTATTTTCATTTTCAGTTTCATTTTACATTTTTCAGGGCCGTGCAGTCCGGATGCATGCAATGGGATTTAATTGTTTATACATTAACACACAGACGGTATGGCGGCTGAATCAGAAAATGAGCTTTAAAGGGTGGCAAGGAAGGAGGGAGAGGGGGGGGAGGTCGGGGTCGTAAGATGTTTACATTAACCCGGAAGAACTCCCTCTGGGATCTGGCTTACAGCTTGCATCTTTAAGATATACTTAAATGGCACATTTAAAACTTTATGAGAGGGCGGTGGGCGTTGCCTTCTGTGTGTTTATCTGCGTGAGTTACATTTGCTTATCAATGCGCCATGTAGCAGCTAATTAGCCGTGTCTTATCAGCCATTGCAGCTGTCTATTGCCTTACATTACTAATCAAGTGCATTGTTTACATTTATCAAGCAGTTCTTTCGACATCTTCTAATGAGTTTTTGCTGCCTCTTGATGTCTGAAGTAGCCAGCTCCTGGTTGCCAGTGAATGTGCTTGTGTGTGTCTATATAACTACTAGCACTCGAAATAATTGAAGTAGGGCAAACTGCTGCAATTCAGAAAGCAAACAGCAGCAATAGAAATGAATTGATATGCTTTAAGCAAACGGCTTTCAGCATATACAGATACAATACGTATCGGAGAGTAATAGTGTAGTCGATTTTTGCAGCTATTGAAAAAAAGGCTTCACATTTGTAAATTTTATTTTAAATGCATATATATGAGTCAACCCGATCTTATGAACATATTCAGTGCTTTTACTTACAACGTTAGCTATAGTTTTATTTAAACTATCCTAAATAAAACTAAACAGAAAAATAAAATATTTTCTAAAGATTAAACACAAATAATATAAAATAAAAAAAAATCCAATAATTAAATTTCCTAAATTAAAATTCTATTTAATGCCCAAAGAACATTTTTTATCAAATTTATATTATATTATCAATCTAATTTGCAATCTTAAATTGCAATATTTTGGAAATAAAAATTGTTTAAAATAATATGAATAAATAATACTTTTAATAATAATAAAATATATGTAAATTAACATATTATATATTTAATATTGTTAATATTATTGAAGATTTGACTATTAATTACATATATAATTAAAAATTAGAGTTGTGTCATTTAGTTAAGACAAAGTTCGATTGAACGTCATTCAAAGGAACTACTGAACTTATTCAGTGCTTAGTAAACTAAATCGGTCATAACATTACATTTTATTGTATTAAAAACTAAATACATAGATTATATGAAGAATTGATTAACAATTTTCTCGTATTTTATATATATTTAATATTGTTCAGAGATAATACTACTAAATATTTTTAAAAATAGGTTTTAGGTTAGAGTGCCTAAGTAAAAATTGTAATAATTTAGACAAAAAATATATATTTCGTTTTGATCAGAGATTTATACATCATGATGTAAGTGAAAATTCAAGTTTGCCAATTAATAAACTTTTATTAGATATTTATTTAATTATCAACAATTTACTCGCTGGCCTTATTTCATTTGCAATTCGAATTGGAGCGCAAAAACGAAGCGCAAGCATGCTGATCCAATTTGATCCGAGCTACTGTTTGATATATTTTAAACACAAACACATTTGTTTGATATATTACAAATACACACAAATATGCATAATAATAATAACAGTGTATCTCATAATTTAGATAATTTCTATGCCGTTGTCGACTTCCTAATTGCCTAAATGCGAAGGCGTTTCTCCTGAGGCCTTTTTTCTGTTCATAATTATTATGACAACGTTTTTGGTTGCTGCTGTTGCAGTAGTTGCTGTTGCTGTTTGGTATGCAAACAAAACAGCAGATCGAAATGAAAATTGAAAACGCTCGAAACAACAGCTGGCCACAAAGCACAACGGCAACAGCACCCAAGTAATCAAGTCCGAGACGCTCGATATACATAAATGTATCTGAGAGATACATTCCCAATGCTAGTATGTGTGCAACAGATAAATGTGGATGTGTGTGTGTGTTGTGGGCGTTGGGTCTGCCCCACCTCAATTACTGCAGCGCGCGTCGCTGCGGCAATGCAATCTGCATCTAAATTGATCGTAATAATTATTGTATGTGTCGGCTGTCTTGTTGCTGCTGTTAAAAGTAGCTCAAGTGGCTTTTCGATTTGGCTGCAACAACAACAACAACAATAACAAGAACAACATTTGCCCCGTTTGGGCTGTTTGAAGTTGGGCAAAAGTGAAATTTTTCATTAACGCTTCAATCGTACGTTGCCAGACACGGTGGCACGTTTGTATCTATATATCTCACAGATACAAAAAGGCCTGGCTAGTCGCAATGAAAATTACATTTCGATTTGGTTTTGATTTCAATTGAATTTGTAATTGTTGCCTTTTTACGTTTGTCTTTCATGTGTGTTTATCTTATTTTTTTCAGAGATATTTTTTTCTTTTCTTATAATTGTTTGTCCGACCGCATATTGTGCAAGGTTTTCGCCCCTTTTGTTTAGATGTTTTGGCTACTGTATCTGCTGCTCTTGTGCGTGTGTGTGGCTTCTTTTATTTCCAATTGATGTGGAAAACTGAGGCAATTTTATTTGGCCGCACGCCCTTCCATTGAAAATGTTTTGAAGTGTATTTTTCCATTTAAATGGGCCCCTTGCCTAGTGACCCAAATTTGTTTCGTCTATCAGCTTGTGATTTATGCGAATTATTTGCTTTGTCTAACATAAATTTTGAGTTTTAAGTGCTGGGCAATTTGATTATCCCAACTGCAATTGAGTACATTGATAGATGATATTTGGATTGAAATGCAACGGAAACAGGATAAATAAAGTAATTTATGCACTTAAGATACTTTTGAGCCAATTAGACATTTCCTAGTTGAGTTTTCAGTACATTCAATAATTTCGGGCTGGGCGAGTAGTTTGGGTAGTTGGTTTTTTGTGGCCAACGTCTTGTGCTTAACAATGTTTATATTTTTTGAATTTTAAATGATTTTATTTATTAATTCCATTTATTCCAAGACATTGATTGTAATTTAATAACTAATCTATGGCCATTTAGATAAGCTAGCATTTGTTAGTCTCTATGATAAAATACTCTAATTTCCGTTCTATTAGCTTGTTATCTAATTGCTGCAGAGCATATCTGTGAAGTTTACATAAAGTGCACGTCTCCACTTGGCTTACAACTGCGCATCACGAATTCTTTGCCATCTATCGAGCCATTTGTAGGCAATGCGCTCTCATAAATGCAGCAAAGTGATATAGATACACATGCAGCAGAGATACATTTCAATCTCACTCGTATCGTATTTGTATCTCTCTATCTGCACAGTCGGCGCTGGCCTAGCTTTTGCTTGGCTTGGCTGTCTAATCAGCCGTTAATCGCCGGCATGTACACAGCTATGGCAATCAAATGACGGTTTGGACATCAGCGAGTCAGCGACTGAGGGACTCTTAGTTCTAATAACGCGCAACGTGGCGCATAATTGCACGTACTGCGTTTTCCTTTGAAGTGCAACCAACAGCAGCAGTCGCTGCGGCAGCAGCAGCCGGCAGCAGCAGCGACTGCAAGATACACTCAAGACATATTTGCAAGAACTTTAAGATACATTTCAACTGTGGTGTCGACCGCACTAGAGATGTGCACGGATCAAATTTTATTAACACTAAAAGTGCAGCAAGCCCTGAAAACACTACTAGTTGACAAAACATAAAACACGTCACACACGACTATAATGAATATAGAATAAGCATTTCAAAGTTTTCGATATTCTTTTATTTTCCTCCATTTTGTTAACTCGTGTCCTGCCATAAATCATGCCAAATCCTTTCATTCAGGAAACGGGCTAATTGCATCCAGTCGTGCCAATTCGTGTCAGGTCTTGTCAATGTGTGTTAGGCCGTGTCAGATTGTGTCAATTCGTGTCAATTCGTGTCAGTTCGTTATGTTAGGTCGTGTTAAATCGTGCTAGGTGGTCTCAAGTCGTATTAAGTCGTGTCGAATCGTATAAAATCTTGTCATAAATAGATTGAATCTGACTTTGTCGTGCATGGTTTTGTAGTCGTTGTGCTTGGTTGTGTCTGTTTCTGAACAACTCAATAAGGACGTGCACGATATCAAACATTCTAGGACAAGCATATCGTGTATGTCACTTTAGCAAACACGACACACACCCATCCCTAGTGCGTAACTAGTTATGCGTTGGCCAGTCATTTTATTTTTGTTTTCGTTAATTTTACTGTCCAGTTGAGGGCCGGAATGGGGGCCGTGCTCTCAATGAGATCAATGTTCGATACGTGTGGAAATTGCTATATAATTGCCATGCCGCAGCGAAAAGGAAACTCGAATTGTATGTCAGTAGTTGAGTTTGAGTTTTTCGCGTTGAGTGAAAATACAACAAGAGAAGGTATCACTGCAATTTGCGATTGCACAGGTGGAAATTTATTTTGATGGCAAATGCGATAAAGCCAAAGCATTTATTTTGTACGGGACCACGGCAGGGCCTTCAGGCAAACCTCGTCGCGGCAGCATCTACGCCCCATTTGCCACTTGCCAATTTATTGTGAAACTTTTCTTTTATGCCACGCCATGTCGTCGCATTGGCATTGGCATTGATGTTGGAGCCCTGGAGGATGACATTGCGGCCTCACTTTAAAGCCCAGCGCCGCCCCAAAAGTTTAAAGTTCACTAGCCTGGATATGCCACATGGCGGTGCACACGGGACATTGGTGGCTTGGACTTGGATTCGGCTATAAGCTTCATGTTCGCCGCTCTGTCTACACGCTGTCAATGCGCTCGGGTTTGATTAATTACAAAAGCGCCGCACAGCAACAAAATTGCAACAAAAGCGCGCAACAAACATGGGCTGTCAGAGCAGTTATCGGCTTATAGGGACTCTGTTCGGATGAGGCTTAGTTATAATTAAAATTAAGTATTTTTAGTAAAGGTTTAATTTAACCATTTCATTGTAAAAAATTATACTCTACTTTTAATAATATGTTAAATATATTTTTTTAATATCTAATATATCATCATAAAAATATATTTATGTTATATTTCTATAAAAATGCGTTTATTTAGAACTTAGAACAAGAAATGGAGTCTAGCATTTTAAAGTAATTGATATTGTTCAAATAAAATGATTTAAATTTAAATTAAAAATAAAAAAAAGAGATATTGTATAATTAAATATAAGGAATAAATTTCTGTGTCAATATGCAATATTATTATTTAATTTTTCTTTATTAAATTTAAGATCTGAAATGATAAACTAATCTGAATTAATAAAATAATATGGACAGTATATACTTTAAATGCTTTTAAAATATGAAAAATCCCAAAAAATACCAATTTAAATATACAACAAAATTAAGCCTTACAATAAAATGCAATCGATTTTGTTAAAATAAATTACCTTAAGATTGAAAAGAAATTTCCTAATATTTTAATATTATTTTATTTTTATTTTCTTTTTTTAATTTTATTTTATTGTGGTTTTAATATTGTAAAAATTGTTTTGTGCAGACTTCCAACTATCAGAAAGGTTTGTTAAATTAAACAATCCTTGAAGTTAACAACTTAGCTCAGTTAAAGGTAACAGCTGGATAGTTTTCAATATTGAATATATATTTTATTAAGCTACAAAATGACTTTGGGAGTATTCTTACAGCCCTGGCAGCTTGCATGCCACAAGCTCTTTTTGCAGCTGCCACACTGCCGCTGATGCTGCCGTCGCTGCTCTGCTGCTGCTGGCATGCGAGTCATGTTGTTTACGCCATTTTACTCCGCTTGACAAATAAACTAAGCCAACTAAGTCAGCGTCGCAGTTGCTGTTGCATTTGCTGGCTCCAAGGTAACTTGCATTGACATAATTAAATTAATTTACGTGGCAGTCAACGCGGCGATGTCTAATTGGCAGCGCCAACATATGGCCAACAACTGTTGTTGCATGGATGGGAACGGAACGTCTTAACGTGTGTTGTGGCCAAACCAAAAATCTGCTCATATATCATGCGGGCAGCCGCAATTAAAATGTCACTCTCGACCGAAACAATGCGAAACCGGCGTCTCTTAACTGCTGACTGCTGACTGTGACTGACTTAACTACGACTTCGACTTATGCAATGCATTTTCTTCTCTACTTTTTTGCGCATATTTGCGACATTTTGCAGTTACTTGAAATATAAATCATACGCACTGTTGTCCATGTGCTCAGCGCGCATCTCAGCTGACAGTTGCTGTGGCTGTTTGCGTGGGACCCAGCTGCAAAATGTCAAAGTTATCGCACACCTTGCCAAACCGTCAACAGTTTGGCCGGGCTGTGCTGTTGCTTGTTTGTGCTGCCCCACGGGTTGCCTGACCTAATTAAGGTCCTGGCTAACACTTGCCCACCCTTTCCTCTCTGTGCTGCTGTGCAACGTTTGCGGCTAGAAAAGTTTTCTTTTGCGCGCACAACTCTCCCTTTTGCTCGACTTTGACATGTGGCCAACAGTTGCCGCCACGCTGCCTGTCAGCCAAATTCCGGTTGCAGATGAGTCACACGATGTTAGGGGGGAGGAATGGGGCCAGCGTACAGCGGAGAACGAGCGAAAGCCGCGCAAACTAAATTTGCTGTGTAAAATGGTTTTTAAAGTGCGACCAGCAGCGAAGGTTAACATGCCCTTTGGCCAATTTTAAGTGGAGTTAAGTTAACACATTTAAGCATTTAACAGCAACTAAAACAAGTCAATTTGAAACCAAAAGTGTTGGCAAAGGTCAAATGTGCTGCATTAAATTTTGAATTTGAGACACTTGATTTTACACTCAACTTATTTATTTGTTTTAGTTTTTAAAATAAATAATTATTTATTATTACTTTATATTATGTACACTTCACAACATATTTTTATATAATTTATTATGAAGTCAAACTTCATTTCAAAGTGTAACAAATGAGTCCCCTGACAAAATTTTGTAAATATATTTTTAACAAAAATTTACTTTAGTATTTATTTGCAATCAATACATATTTTAGTTTTTTTAATATTTTATTTTATATTTTACTATTTAAATTGGTTTATATTTTTTATTTATATAGCCTAAGAATTTTCAAAAGTAATAAACTATTTTTTTCTTTTTTGCTAGTTAATAATAATGTACTGCATATTTTTGGATAATAAATACTCAATATATTTTGATTTATTCGTAATTAGTTTAATTATGTTATTTTTATATTTTTAAGAAATTTTCGAGAAAAATTCATTATAATATCAAGTATGTGTAGATATAAATTTAGAACAAGCAAAATTCCATGCGCTACAAAATTGAATGAAGTACATTTTCAAGGCACACACTGAGTCACATCTGATGAGATAGTTTTGTGCGGTAAATAGCTGGCTTGACAAGTGCGACACACGACTGTCACTCAATTGAGACATTTAAGTTCACAGCGCGTTACTTTGGCCAGGCGCAAAGAGAAGGAGAAAGAAGGTGTTTGCTATTTTGGCCAAAACAGAGAAAAATGTTGGCGGCTGCTGCTACTGTGGCTGCTACGGCTGATGCACTGGCTCTAAGTAATGCGCAACGAGAAAGCAGCCAAGGGACCAGCAGGTCGCGCTGAAGTTTGCGTTGCAGCTGTGTGATTAATGCACAGTTTAGAGGTTCAATGTGGCGCAGCAATGACCCAGTTTGGGCTGCTTTGACACCTGGCCAAGGCACAATTCAAATTAGTTGCAACTAGTTTTGGGACAAGCTTGTTGAAGTTGAATTGAATAGTACAAACGGCCAATCGAGCATGCAACAGATTTTATATAAAAGTATTTTTATTGCAACTGCCGACACGCAACATTCAATCGGCGCAATCAACCGACATGCAATGTGCAGCATGCCCCCCTTTTTGTATCTGCAAGATACACATATTTCAAGTGACTCGCCGACAGCTGCTTATTATAGATGCTGCCGCCGATTATTGCCTCGGCCCCGAAAAAGCTGGCAAACTTCATAAATTTACGCGGCAATTTCGACACATGCCTGACTGCCTGGCTGCCTGCCTGCCAGACTAACTGCCTGCCAGATGATCTAACTTTATGGTTTCGACATGTGGGTGGCTTTTGACAGACACTTTTGACACTTGCGGCTGAGCTGTCAGCAGCCAGGCAGCACATGCAAAATGCATATTTATGGGCCAGCTATACGCAACTACTTAAGCCGCATCCATAGTTGTACTTTAATTGCAGCAGCTAGCTTTATGGCAAATAGCTAACTGCAGCAAGTTTAAGTGCCTCATGATCGACAATCATTTCGGCAAAATTGCTGCCGCACGTTTAGCACATCAGCAACAGTAGAAACGGCAACGGCAACAGCAACAGCAACTGCAACTGCTGCAATTGAAAGTTGAAAGGATCGTGATTTAGCAAGCGGGGCCAGGTCGCATTTGGTTGCATGATGAACACGCATGATACAAACGCCTGCAACACAGGCAACGCTCAAAAGTAATTAAAAACCGACGTTCCACGACGTGAAAAGCTTTCCCAGATAATGGCTGCAATAATAGAAATGGTAATAGCATTGAAAGAAAGCAAGCCTTAAAAAATATAACAAGGTGCAAAAAATATTATGGGCAGGTCGAAGATAAAATACCCTTGCAAATTGTTTCTATATAGAAGCTGTTGCTGATTATTTATATAATATTTATTTGTTGGCTGGCTCGAGGTCCGTGTTTGTTAAAACAAACAATGAAAACAATTTTATTTTAATTTTCTTCCGATATATTTCGGTTGCACATCGGCAAACCGTCTTCAGGGCAATTGTTAACAATTGTAACAATCTCCACGTCAAAAAGCGCAGACGTGTAAAATAATAATTTGACGACTCTAGCTCTTATTATTTACCAAAATTGCCCAAAAAACAGGATATCGATTTTTATTGATTGCTTGGAAACGGAGTAAATTATCGATTATCGGGAACAAACTCCATCTGCGTGGTAACTAGGAGCATCTACAAGTCTCTAGCTCTTATAGGTTCTGAGATCCTTGCGTTCATACATACGGACGGACGGACGGACGGACAGACGGACATGGCTAGATCGACTCGGCTATTGATGCTGATTAAGAATATATACACTTTATGGGGTCGGAGAAGCTTCCTTCTGCCTGTTACATACATTTGGATTTTTAATGGGTTCAGGGTATAAATAGTTGGTATAGAGTTCAGAATACGACAAAAACCAAATAGAGGCTACTTTCAGAGACATCCCAGAAACTTATAAGCGAATTTCTCTTCATAATTTGTATTAAATTTATAATTAGAAAATGTTATTTAACCATATTCAAGGTGTTATTGTAAGCAAGATTATGCCGCTTGTATACGGCATTCTGATTGGAAACGCCACAAACAGCAAATTGGAATTATCTTAGAACTATTAGTATCTATTATATCTATAAATTATATCAGAAGTCATCAACAGAATAGAACAGAGACAGAACAAGAGAACAAGAGACAGAATTCAACTAACAGTATATCAAATCCGAGAGACCAAACAGCATAAGCTATATATATAAGCTATATATATATTATCTAAGCTATATATATATTATCTGAATTATAAAGAAATTTAAAAATTTTATCAGATATATAGAACTTAATTGTTCTTTTAGCTACTTTTATTAATATATTAACTTAATCTATTCAAATAAACATATCTGAGCACATTGCAAGCAGACTGAAAAAGTTGAGAGGCCTCAGAAAGAAAATCATCGTTAGTGAGAAAAATTACAATATTAGCTGCAGTTGGCTCGCTGCGGCTGGTTAAAAAAAAAATACTAGAAATTGGCGGACAGACCATAGACCAGAGACATAGCCAGTGCCTGGGCTGCCAGCCTAGCTGGCCAGGATGGCCAGGCCGAGTGGCAATGGCAATGGCCAGCAGCATCGGCAACGGCAGCAGCTTGTGTGCTGCCGATTTGTTGTTGCCACCTGCCCCCGCCACAAGCTGGCCAAGCAAAAACATAGCTAGCTGATGGACAACTACGTTTGAGTAACGCGCACAGTTTGAAATTCATTTATCATTTTATTGTGTGGAAAATAGATGCGGCCATTCTGAAATACTTATTCGCCAGTTATAGCAAACACACACACACAGCACATGTAAATGGTAACAGAGGCAGAAAATATAAAAATAAAATCTCAGCATGGCCGCTGCTGGATATATTATGTCTAACGATTTTTAACAGTTTGCTGCCACAAGCTGAAGTTGCATTTAATTCGGCATATTAATTTGCCAGTCGAAGCGAGGAAATCGCCAGCTACTTTCCCAGTGCTTCGCGGAGTCGTTTTGGTAATGTGCTAATATTATATTGTACTATGCGAAATGAGAGTAGATCTATGAAAATTCTTGAAAGGCAATAGCCCACTGGCTGTAATGAAATTCATTAAGGACCCTGCAGAGATTAAAATAAAGAATTTTTTTTTTATTACAGCTCGCCCTTTGTGATTTTCATTTTTTTGAGCGATTTTGACATATTTCGTAGGTTTCTTTCACAATATATCTTTCTCCCGACATTTCCCTCAATTTCTCTGCTTACTGTAATTCTCCATTGTCCCTATTTCAAATAAAGCTTAGATACTTTTTTATATTTTCTGTATTTCTATTAAATAGTTACGGATATTCCTCACCTTGACCCCAATCGAAATGGATACAAGCCACCTCTTAATATTTTTATTAAGAAAGACCATTGAGTCGAAAAAAAGCACACATGTGTATACAAAAATATAATTTATGTTCAACATAATCGCAACTTCCTCAGAAGTTGCAGAATGATGAAACTTCTAGCTGTGCGGGAACTGCTCCACATGGGGCCACCCACATGAATGCAAAATGCCTGAACATGTTTTTTTTTCTTTTTTTTCTGGCCGCGAATCAAAATTTGCCTGGCTAAATCAGTTCAAGGTTTCCAGACAATATCATTTTGCATACAAGTATAACTCACAGGCTCAAGCGTTGAGTTGAACTAAAACTTCTTCATGGGCTTCAAGTTGCTTGCGCTTTTGTTAAGTTCACGTTTTGTTGAGTTTTTTTTTCGGGTGGCCGCTCTTTTAAGTAATTTATTGTGTATCGGAAATTTTGAATTTGCATGGCAAAGCCATAATTCTTAATTTACTCATTCCTCAGCTTTTATTATGAATATACTGTTGCTACGACGGCTGCCACGGCAGCTCCGACTGCTGCGTGTGACCACAAGATAGTCCCCCGTCCAATTAACTGCCCCAACCGCAGCTCCGCATCAAGCTTGAAGCCTGCCCGTGGCCAAAGCAAGCTCGACCTCATGCAGCTGTGCTCCGAGTGCAGCAGTTCGGCTTTTAGCTACGCACAAGTCAAAGCCTTAGCTTCAGAACACTTTCAGTTTTTCTTTTTTAGGGCGCAAATAAAATACGAATCGATGAAAAAAAAATCAAATTCCCACTAATTGCTATGATCAGGCACAGTTATAAATTTTTAAGTTGTTATTTTTGCGTCTTCAATTTCTTATGTACAGCATCTGTTGCTTCTCGCTACTGACTGCTTCTCTCTGCTTGCATATCATTTAAAAATTTCTTATGCTACATATCTTTGACTGAAATAAAATGTTTGCCTCGGAGGCTCATAAACTACAAATTGCTTTGTTTTTTATTGTCTCTTTGTCAGCCCTCTTGACTCTGTGTAATTATGGGCAATTTAAATAAATTAAACACACTTTTTTGGCAGTCGAAGAAGTTGATGCTGGATGTTGCACATTCGGCTAGCTATAGGCTTCAAAGAAGGTTAAAAGTGGGTTATAAAATGTAAATACGGAAAAACTTTAATGGATCAAGGGCACGAGCGTAACATTTATTATAAGAATTAAATATTCAAATATTTAAAAATTGCAGGCGCTAAGTTATTAGAAGCTAGGAAATAGGGTTTTGCATTTCGCGGAACCTCGAACACGGGGAAGGGTATATCGAACACATTGTCTTTTTATTCAACCGGCAATGCGAAGATTATGCAGTGCGTTTTACCTTTCACTAATGGATGTATTAATTGTCCATAAAAGGAACTTCTTTCATTAAAGCTCTGTTGACATTAGACCCAACAAAATTTCTTGGAATTACAGAAGGTAATGTACAAAAGATAATACGTTAACCCTTGCGCTTTGCATGTATAACAGACGCAGATCAATGTTTAAAGCCGTCGAATATGCATCTGATAAAAAGTAACGTTTGCATGACTTCTTCGATATTAATAGTTTCTTTTGCCTGTGGCTTCATTATCATAAAATTAACAAAGTTTGTTCAATTTTGCAGATGGAAAAGGCGAAAATATAGAAGAAGAACAAACAAATCTAAACAATTGTGTTGAAAATGAGATCTACCAAAGTTAATACAAACAGGGACTTGAAGACGTTAGGGAGAATGCTGGGTCGGTCTAGTGCGATTATTTAAAATGACAAACCAGGCAAAGATACGAGCTGGTTGACTTACAGTTCATAAAAGTAATAAATTTAAAAGAAACTAGCGATAAAGCGCTGTCACAATAAATATATAGCTTAAGACAGTAAATGAGAAGTCGTTAATAGAAACTCTATTAATCGACTTCTAATTGCATATTGAACTTTTGCTAAAGCTCAACGGCACATGCAATATGCAAATAAGTTATCAGAGGGGCACCCACAATAAATCAATTAAATTAAACTACATATTTAACATTTAAATGAAAAGCTGCTGCTGCTGCGAAAAGCGCATAAATAAAGCAATTTGCGATACACGACAAGGCGACAAGGTAACTATGCGAAATTCGGTTTAAGCAAAAGTGTCAAATAAACAGGGAAGCAATACGCATATACATCTATATAAATAAACATATATATATATATATATATATATATATATATATATATATATATATATATATATATATATATATATATATATATATCGATGATCATTCAGATAAACAAAAGACAAGCGGCAAGTTTTGTTTGACATTAAAAACTGTCACAGGTTGTTTTTGGTTGTGTTTTTTAATTTACGAGTATGTACTTTAGCCAATAACTGGCTTAGCTCGGAGGGGGGCGCGGGCGGCGCGTTTTGTTATCGCCAGTATTTGAATAAAAATCTATTTAAAATATTTATTTATTAGTAGTTCGAATCACAGCAATAACATGATAAATGCTTGTAGCTAATTTGTAACCTCATCGCCGGCTAGCCACAAATTTTATGCTAATTTGTACAAAACTAGATGTCGATATTGTTTAATTGAGCGGCCAAAGCGGCGCTCGTCAGTCAAGCTGGGACAGTAACAACAATAACAACGCACATACAAACACACAGAAATTGTAATTAGCATATTATGAGAATCAACACAAATGCTCGGCTTGACGAAGATCTCGGTCCAAAGATAAAGCTGCAAATTTATGGGACTTTGAACGGTCAAAGCGACACACGAAATGGCAAAGTCAACACACAATTAAAATACTAACAGAATTTGATTTTAATGAAAATTAACGCAACAGGCAAACACTCTGTAAGGTAAGCGGCAATTATATAAGATGTACATTTTTACTAACAAAAAAAGAAAACTTAACAACTTAATAATATGCGAAGGTTTTACTCAAAGGATTGAATGTACAAATTTTGAGCAAACAACAAATAATTTTATTTCTATTTCAACTTTGCTTTCATGTTATTTTTTTTTTTTAACTTTTTTATTATTTTTATTTATTTATGTTATTTTTTTTATATTATATACTTATTAAATTTTTGACTTGCAAAATATAATTTTAAATTTATTTTATATTAAAAAAAGTATTATTTCCGTTAAGTTGAAAATTATTAAAGAAGCGTGTTTCTAAACAATTTTTACCTTATTAAAATTTAATAAAAAACTTAAAGTTCTACATATAATTATCTTTAATTTAGTTTGCTGCATACCCTATAAAAGCGGTTTCAAGGCATGCGGGCGGAAATTATTTGGTTTCAAATTCAAATAAATTACGCAACACAAGCTAATGAAATGGACATAAAAATGTGCTCGATGTCGCGTAAATATTTATTTATATATACATATGTATAAAAATATAAATCTTTTTGTTTTTGGTATTGCGTATAAGATCAACAAATTGCTTTAAAGAAATTATGGGAAAATGCTAATTAAGCAAATAAATTAGACATCAAAATTAATAAACAATTTAGATGAGCAGAAAAAATATTTTAGTCTGGTCTGGTCGCACACTGATTAAATTTCACACTCAAATCGGGTATATAAACATGATGCCTTGTCCAAATACAAATTTTGTGCTAATTGGCATCTTTGATTTGCCGCAAAGCCCGCGTGGCACGGATTCTACACTTGCCACAAGCTGAATATTGCAAAATGAAAAACAGCTACGAATTTTCGATTTGATGTTAATTAAGTCATCAAAAGATGTGTTTAATTTTATATATTTACTTTTTTTTTTAGAGATATATGTATCTAACATTCGCTTGGCCGGGAATGACTAGGCGGCACCCAAAGGCAAAAGAGCTGCTGTTTAAATGTTTGCCACTGCCAGACAACGACAACAACAGCAACGAATTCATCAAAATAGCACGTTTTTAGGGTCCACCTGAATACAATGACCAGTTAACAGTAGTTTTCAGTTAATTAATTGGTAAAAAATAAGAATAAAACTCAAATAAAGGGAGAAACCTAAACTTAAAGCTTTACAAATCATGTTGTATGCTCAAAACAACAACACGATGCAGCAGCAACAACAACAACAGCGACTAACTAACAAGTCAAAACACTAAACAAGCGGCTATAATTAAATTGTCAGCCACAAACTCGAAAGCGGCGATGATAAAGGCAAACTTATTGTGTATATTTATATATATATATATATATATATATATATATATATGATACATATAAACACATACATATATATGCATATAAGCCCGAATTGCTAATGATAAAGCTAAATCTTCAGCGAATCACCAAGCGCAAATTCAACTTGCGAATTATAACTAATTATTAAATGAGCAGCTAAAAACTCAGTAATTATTTGTTAAGTTTTTAATATGACATTTTATTGAGGTATCTTGAGTAATGGATTTACTTATTACAAAATCCAATATTAAAAATACATTCTTAAACAATCCCAAAAACGAAACTTTTAGTAAATATTGTTTAAAATTGAGAAAATGAAAATGAACAATCAAATGTTAATATAAAATCAAATTCTTAAGCATTAAGCATGTCGCCTTAGAAAGTTAATAACAAAAATTTTAACATTCAATAAAAGCAAGAAATGTCATCATATTATTAGACAATATCAAATGCGGCGCATTAGCAAATGGGAAATTCGTGTGTGCCATACGATAAAACAATATAATTAATTTACGGCGCCTTAGAGTACATTGTATTCAACTAACCAATTAAAGGCCATCAAAGTTAGCTAAAAATTCTGAAAAGCCGTCAAGTTGAGAACAAGCCAAAGCGATACGAATCATGTATGCTATATACTTATATATACATGCTTTTATGTGAGCATGTGTGTGTGCGTGTGTGTTTTTATTAGCTGACAGACTGGAGGCCAATGCTGACTCTAGCATTGGCTTTGGATATGGCCAATGCTTTTGCCATTTGTTTTATGGCTTATCAGCAATTGCCCGCTGCCTGATGCCAGCGCAGTGGCTTCCTCTGTTGGCGAGGCGTAACAATGTTGTTATACCCAGTACTCATTGAAACTCCGCAAAAGCGGATACATTGTCATTGTGCCTATGTATGTGACGGGTAGCCTTAGACAACTTCAACCATATAGTAATATTATTGATAACTCACCCATTTCCCAGACAATAGGAACATATTGATTTCGGATACTTGAAGTTAACAAGAAAACAAAGTTAAAAGGCAACATCATTGCTTCTTGCAGCAATGATAACTAAAATGATTTAAGAATAAGCATAAAATGATTTCAGTCACCAACCTGTAGCTTACGTATTTGTGTCACAGCAATTTGAAGCTAGGTACAGGGTATTTTCTAGTAGCATCATTTTCACTAGTTTTTTTTTTTGTAGTTGTGGTTTGTGGCGCTGCGCGATGCGTCAGTTCGTTAGCTGCTCAACGAACAACACGAGGCGCACATATGAAGACTAAGCAACAGCAACAACCACAACAGCAATAACCGCAACAACAAGTTGAACGACGTCAACGTCATGTCTGGTATGATTATGCCCGGAAGCACTAATTACCTTATTTACACTTTTATAACTCTCTGGCAGCCAGGCAGCAGGCAATAGCGTTGCGCATGCGCAGATCTTTGCGCGCAGATCTCAACAGATCACATATCGCCAGTCTCTAACAGTTGTTTATGGCTTATGGAAGCTGCGTTTGCCGAATTGACGGATGCTATTGAGAGCTCTCAACAAAAGTGAAAATCTGTTCACCAACAATGAATATTACACATATTATGGCCAGCTTTTGCACTGGCCAAAGCAAAGTTTTTATTATTATTTTTCATAATGCAAGTCCTGCAGTTATAGAGCAAACAATCAATTGCCATGGTAGCATATCAAGAGTAACCCACCAAGTGGTTCGTATGCCGCCAGGCACAAGCCACTCACTCGACCAGGCTCTGATAAAGTCGTTTTTTTTGTTTTACCCATTGAACCCAGTGAAATCTTGTAAAATGGGTATCATGTTTTTGTGCGAATGTATGAAACAGGCAGACGGAAGCATATAAATATATATATAAGGATTCAATAAGGATCGCAGTATGAACAACAAACTTATTTGAGTAATTTTTTTTCTTTGTGTCAATATGTGCATGTGTACTTCCGCTTACCGACAGCTTGCCGTTGTGTATAGGGTATATTCTAGTCGTGCTGACTCACCTGAAGCACTCTTACTTATTTTTTTTTTTGGGTGCAGCAGCCAAAGTCAAGCTTAACTGGGGGACTCTTAAGACGCTGCTGCTGCGGCTGCTACCGATTGGCGGTGATTAAGTCATGAATCAGTTGTGGCCTAGCAACTGCTGCAAGTAACGGTTAAAGCGGCTCTAACTATGAATTTTGGTGGGCGTGTGCCTTCCAGCATTAAAAGCCAAGTCAAGGCATTGAACCAACCCAAAACAGCAAACGGAGTGATTGTCATGCTAAAGGAAAATCAATTTTCCAGCAATTTATTTCTATTTCTTTTTATTTGGGAGAGAGGCAGGCTGAGGGTATTCTCTCTGTGTGTGTGCGAGTCGAAAAATACAAATTTCATTTCATTTCGCTCAATTGCAATGTCAAGTAAATTTTCTATAAATTGCCAGCAAATCAGAAGCGAAAGCTGACGGCAAAAATTAACATGTTCAGACTACCGCACAGTGGATTAGAGTTCATTAGAAAATGTTTCAAAAATACGATAAATTTTTGCATTAAATTAATCGCTACTTGCTTATTATTAAATAAACCCATACGATATTTATACCCTTTTCAGGATTATTAATTAAATCGATATGATGCCGATTAAATTGTTTATAAATCCATACTATATACATACTTTTTTAAAGAGATAACTTAAGGTACCATAAATACATTTAAAAATTATGTATTAGTCGAGTATCATATCTTTCGATTATTAAATGGTCATTATTATTTTCTTATTATTATTTATTATTATTATTTTCTTATTAATGTTCCAATGCATTCCCTTACATGTATTTTTGTTAGTATTATTGTATTATTTATGATTCGACTCATTTCTTGACATTTATTTTATATTATTTTATTTTATTTACGATTCATTTTTTTTAGCATCGAACCACTGTGCGGTGCCGCTAAAGACAAAATCGAAGCCTTAGTCGTCATTTGGGGCACATGCAGGTGCCCAGATTTGAATTCAGTTGTTGCATTCCTGTGCGTTGCCAGCAGCAGTGGCAGCTCCTTCGTTTCAGTTACTTTGCGGTCTGATTGAGCATTTTTTTTATTTATTTGTTGCTTTATTTTTAGGGGCTTTTCAATTATTAGCAACGCCTAACGAATGCCAATTTTCGGTTGTATGTTGTGTTTGCATAAGAATATAATTTTTAGCGCACGGAAGTGCTGGCAAGATGAAGGGAGATTTCATTTCTGTTTCTTTTTCGGTCAACTTTGAAACGTTCAAAATCCGTTCTACATTGTTTGTGCTGGACACAGGGTCAACAAGTTAATCACATTGTGTGGCATGAATATAATAGAATTCTTATTGAGCTGCTGCACGGATTGCTGGTTTTGTATTCTCGAGACTGGAGAGCTGGGGCACGCGTTTGGGCCTTAATAAGACAATGTTGGTCTGTTGCTGCTGCCGTTCTTGTTATTGTCGTTGTTGTTGTTATTGGCACGGAAATTGACGTTTAAAGCGTTTCGACGCAATCAGCCAGCCGGCAAGCAGCTGTTTGGCCTTTTTTGGCCAAGCAGCCAGCAAGTACGCTTTTAGCCTTTGGCGTTCAAATTGGCAAATTAAGTCATACGCCTGCAACGCGGCGTTGTAATTTATCTTTTTGATTTTTGTAATTTTTACCCTCATGCCCGCCCGACTTGCTGGCTGTCTGTCTTTCTGCCTGCAGTTGGCCAGCGGACAAAAATTGGGCATTATTTTGCAATAATTATTGATTTATTGACTTGTTTTCTGTCCCAGGCACATACGAACTCACAAAACAGAACCAAAAAATAAAAAAAAAAGCCTAAAATCAAAGCACCGCCAAATTCATTATCACATGCATGCGAAATGTTTGGCGTTTGAGAAAAACTTCTCAGCAACTTGTACCTCTTAAATATCATTAGTAAAGATAGTTAATGATGGGCTGAACTCGGATCTCAAGTTCGACTTTGTAATCGGAAAGGCACGCACATTAGGGCGTAGGCAGTTTTATAGCTAGAAAGTAAAGCATTCGGAAGGGGGAAGAGGGGTCAGCGAGGGGGCGAAACGGTGGGCCAACCAATTAACCTGAAGAGCAGTTGAGTCTGTAGAGAGACCTTTCCCTTTACTTTTCATTTTTTATTTCTTTTTTTTTTTGGTAGCTACAAGGCGTGTTCAGTGCATTAATATTTTACGCCTATTAATCGAACGTAAACTAGTGCAGAAAATTGCCTAAAAACATTTTTAATGGCTAGATAATGACTAACACGGAATTGGGTTGAAAGGTAAATGGAATTCGAGGGAGAAGAGTCTTTTATAGAGCAGAGTTTAAGTGGAACTTGGCAGCTGATAAAAATATAAACTTTATGTCTGCCTTAAATAAGACCTCAAAAATGGCAGCCAACATAATAAAGCATAAATAAAATTGTTTTTTTTTTTTTATTTATTTTTTATTAAAGCCCATTTAATATGCAATTAACGTCTCACAGACTTTAATATATTAAGCTGCTTGGTGTGCTTGTGATCTGCAACAGTTTCCAGCCAAACCCGTCAAGTTTATAATGTTCTCAAATTTGCCAACATTTTCTACACCTGACTTTTTCCCGCCAAGCATCAAGTTTGCAAATTTTCACTCGACTTCCCAACCAGTTAAACGAGTTCTCTTTTTTATTATTAAAAAGCCAAGATATACATATGGTAATTTTGCTGTGCTATCCACCGAGAGAGACAATAAATTAAATTGCAAAATATTTTTAACGCCTTATTATAGGAAAATGTGCTACACATTTGTTGCAACAACGTTGCCCCGTTGTTGGCCATGCAATGGAAAACAATTTCCATTTCCTGACAGGTCGCAAAGCTAATACCAGCACAAGCTGAGAGCTGGCTGGATAGCTCCTGGGTGGACAATTGTTGGTTTCGTTTGTTGCGCTTTCTTGTAGTTCACGGGTCTGAGGCATGAAACCCACTTATCTAATTGCGATTCCGGGAACAGGTTTTCCTTGATACATTTTTCTCAACTCATTAGAACTCAATCATAACTAGCCTCGGCTTGCTTCGAGTGCGCACCAGTGCTGCCAGTGCTTAAAATAGCTACAAGCTAGCTGAGCTAGAAGCACGAATTGCCCATCAAAAGGCTAAAAACTGGCCAACTTTAGCTGGAAAGCAGCTGAATTGGTAACACTGACGCGAGTTGGACTGCGTCTGCTCTCCCCCTCTCTTTCTCTCGTCATTCCACTGGCTGCACAGCAAAAAATGTTGGTTTAAGTGCAGGTTCTCATGATGTTTAATTTGAATATTTTATTTTTAAATAAGGTTCAATTTTAATTAACATTTCAAGGCTGCAAATTAATGCCAAATTTTTAATAAAAATATAAAATCATATTTTATATTGAAAACAATACGTTTTTTGTTACTGTGTGACCATGCAATAGGCAAATGTAATCGCTGGCTACATATTTTTCAGTCGAGGCGCGCAATTGTTGCCCCGAGCAATTTTTAGCCAAGCCAACGAGCCAACAACTACAACAACAACAACAACAACAACAGCACGCCGGACGTGTTCCATAAACAACACTTTGATTACGACGACGCGGGCGCAGGGCAGAGAGAGCAAACGCAAATCGATGTTTTCATATGGAAATTGAATCAAAGTCAAGTCGAGTCGGCTCGGCTGCCCAGTGCCAACAAAACATGACTGGACGCCAGTCGTCAGAGAATGTGGAGCACGGCAGCAGCAGCAGCAACAACAACAGCAACAACAACAACAACAAGCAGCAGCAGCTGTAGCATGTGTTGCTGCTGCGCCCAGGCTTACAATTGTGGCCGAGCAATTGGCCTTGGCTAAAGCTGAAGCTGGAGCTGAAGCTGAGACCTGAAGCGAGAGTCCTCATGTCGGGCATGGCGTCAGCGCTTTTTTGGCCAGTAACCGCCACCGTCTCCGTCTCAGTCTCCGTCTAAGCCACAGTCACAATCTGTGCCACAGTTTTGGTGGCTCATTCATAAGGCAGCTCTTTTGTGGTTTTCGCTATGATTATTAATCAATTCTTTCATATCATTTGCCTTTGAATTGAATTCTGTTTTTAACCAAGACGTTTACAATCTGCTGCTGCTGTGGCAGCGGCTGCTGTTTATCTGTCTGTCTGGCAGCCGCATTTTTACTCTAATTAATTCAACAAAAGGTTTTCTGGGCCAACTCTTTCAAACAGTTTTTCCATTTTGGATGCTGTGAAAGGTAGCGCTCATTATTTGCATGTTTATGTTTATTAAATTCCATTTAATTACCACAATCTACACACACACGCACACAAACAAAGCGAATTGAAACGCAATTAAAAAAAGTAATAATAATTGTATATTAATGGAAAAAACTTTTTTGTATTTGTTACAAAAGGGCAAATGATTTGAATGGAACTGGTCTTTGATATAACTATGCGCATATGCAAATACGTATATAGATTTTCTTGTTATTATTATTATTATGGACTATTGGTCTTTGTACAAAAAGTACAAAATATAGTCTAGTTGTTTACATTTATTAGAATGTTCGCAGAAGCTGATATGTATTTGTTATATTTGGTCAGGGACTTTGATTTTATCTTAATCGAAATTTATAATCGAAAATAAAATATAAAAAAAAATACGAAAAGCAACATTTGAATAAATATAACCAACTTTATTGCAGATTACATTAATTGCATATATTTAAAAGAAGAAAAAAAAATTGATTTACACTTTGAAACTTTAATTGAACAATTTTAATTAATTATATAATCAATATTGTAGAGCAGCGGCAACATGTTGTCACGGAAATTATAAAGCTGCAAAGCGTGTAAAGTAATGATATTCCTGCCCTTAAATAGCCATAATGAAATCAGTTTCAACCATGCAGACGAGCAAATGTGGCACCCCACAGGAAGCGGACGAAAGGCTCTGACAACTTGCCGTCCTGTCTGTGGCAGGTGTCGAAATTGACAGATGAACACAAAATGCGCTCGAGATGCTAATAGCACAAGCTGATGGCTGATGGCGAGCGGAAGTGTTGTGCGGCGACTGAAAACTGGGCGGCAACAGGAAAAAAAAATGACACAGGAGGCGGGACTGAAAGCTAGTCCCGGCTGTGGCTGTTCGACTTCAATTTAAATTTTAATCGCATGCCTAATAGACAAACTTAGAGCAAATGTCAGAATAAAGAGACTAAGAGCTAGGCTTAAATCATGCCAACATTTACAAAGTACTTTGCCAAGGCAACAACAACAACAACAAGTGCAACTGCAACACGAGCACTCAGGGAGTTTGGAGTCACGGACACGTCGTCGACGTTGGCTAAGACAAACTTCCGATCACGTTGTAAGTCTGGCAGCGAAATTGCAAAAGGCAGGCAACAGCGTCCAAGGCCTGAGCCAAAGAGTCTACAATAGAGCGAGAGAGCAGCAGAGGGAAAGCAAACGAGCGAAAGAGAGCGAGAGAGAGAGAGAAAAAACTTAATGGAGGCAAATGCATCAAAATGGTTAATTGGATCTGGAACAGCAAATGACGAACACTTTAAGTGTTTATGGCAGTAGCCATGGCCAAAGCCAAAGCCAACCGTACTGGATGGCCGCGCCAATACGCAACTGTGTATGTGTGTGTGTGTGTGCTTGTGTGTTCGTGTTGCTGCAAGAACTTGGACGCAAGTGCGCACAGCTCAAGTGGCTTGAAGCGTGTTGTACACGACACGCATTAGCGTGAATGAAGTAGTTGTTGCTGTTGCTGCTGTTGCTGCTGTTGCAGCTCTTTGCAACTATTTTTTTTAATCGAATCCAATGCGTGGCATACGCTCTTTGAGTCCAGCCAAGTCCTCTACCCCCCACGTCACGTCTCTCAGTAGAATTTGCTGTAATTTCCATTAAAGTGAGCTTAACTCCAAAATGCACTTGTTGCTCGGCTCTAGTTGACCATTATGGCCCGGTTAGGGTTTCCATACTTCCGTATTCCATGACAGTTTATACGGTTTGAAACGGTAAAGAACATCTTTCGGTATTCGTTGCAAATGGTTGTGGAATGTTTATAGAACAGTTCAACTGCAATATAATGAATATTAAAATGGTTTTTAGTTTTGTTTTAAAAACCGAAGAATAAAGTACATAAACATATTATTGAAACAAGGAAACAGTAAGTATCCTTTTCGACTAAGTTGTTGTTAGAATGAGAGAGCGAGAGAGAGAGAGAGGGAATAAGAATGAAAATTTCTTATTCCCCCTCTCTCTCTCTCTCTCTCTCTCTCTCTCATTCTAATTCTCTCTGTCTCTCTAAGCCTTACTCTCTCACTCTTTCACTCTCTATCACTATAATACTCTCTCCCAAAGTCTCACCCACTTTCTCTCGCATTCTTCTCCTCCTCCTCCTTCACTCTGCCTCTCTCAACAATCACCTAGCAACCTTAAATCCAGTTTTCTCCTTCGCACCGAAATATTGATTCAACAAACATTTGTGAATTATTTTCAGTCTGCTAATTATTAACAATGGATTTGGATTGTAAGTGCGCTTTTTAATATTTTGAAAACCTTCTTAAAAAATAAAATTCGCCAAAATTTATAGTTAACAACGATTTGGAGAAACGCATTTCGGATGCGTTTTGCGTATTCGATCATCATAGCGAAAAACTTATCGATGTGCGTGAGGTAGGCACAGTTCTAAGATTGTTGGGATGTGTACCCACCGAAGAGGAGGTCAATGAGGTAATATCGGCCACCGAAACGGAGGAGACAAGCGGCGTGGTGCATTTGACCAAATTCTTGCCACATGTCTCCCAGTTGCTCATGGAACGCAAGTGAGTTGTTTTCCAATAAGAATATGTATGTACCCAGAGATTAAATTAAGAAATTATTAGAATGGAGCCAGCGCCGCCAGAGAAAATTCTTGAGGCGTTCAAAACATTGGATTTTGAAAACAAGGGCTATCTCACCAAGGAGAACTTTGGCAAGCTGATGATGGAGGAAGGCGAGCCATTTACCCAAGAGGAAATGGATGAAATGTGGCCGGTGGCCATTGATCCTATAAGCGGACATATACCCTATGAATTGTATTTGAATCAGTTGATGGTAAGTATGATAAGCGGAGAGATAAAGAGGGAAACATTTAGAACATTTTATGTTATATATTTACAGGTTTACCTCTAGATTAGTATAATGTCTATTAAATAAATTGATGACTATCAGATAAAAGTACATATTTAACAATAGAAATAAATGTAAAATCTTTTTGATTTTTTGTAATTTGTATGGTATCATTGCAATAAAAGAAAAATCCATATATTTTTAACAATTGATTTCCTGTGAAAAAATGTATATATCTCAGATTTTTTATTTTATTTAATTAGACAAATATTGCGCTGTGACAAGCACCACATTATACAATTATATATTTTTTTCAGTGTGCTCTTGAGTGCGTGTCTCATTTTAGCCACTTTGACTGTGCATTAGCCACTAACACACAGCTATGGCTAAAACTAACTAACCAGCGAGCCAAATGCGTTTCAAAATAGCAAACTAAATCCACACGCCCAGGACAGGAAAGAGAGCACAGGATAGAAGAAGAGGGACAGGACACAGCAGAGTGTAAGAGGCAATTTAAGAAGGTGCTGCTGCTGCTAGCTGTTGGCTGGTGTGGAACGCGGCAAAGTGGGTTGCGCATCATTAGCACAACTAATGGATGTTCACTTTTCTTGGCCAGAGTCGCAAACGGGCTTGCCAAAGCAGCTCAAAGTCGTGTGCGCGCCTGGACCAAAGACCAAAGACCCAAAAGGATGTCTGTCCAACCGAACTGGCTGGCTGTCTCTAAATTGCAGTTGGTAATATGAGCGGCTAGAAAATTTAAATAAATTAAAATACCTCTTTGGCAGCGCAGAGAGTATGCTGGATTGCCAAGGACTGTCTGTTCGCATGCGTCAAAAAGGCAGTCGTTGGCTGTGGTCGTCGTCGTCGTCGCCGTGTTCGAGTCGTGTTCTCGCTTCCGTATTTATTAAATACTAAATACACGCTGATGGATGCACTTAACTGCATCTTTTGGATTAAAATATTTCATGTAATTCAACCATTCGTGCGGTTGCCATCTGCACGTTCCGGCGCTTTGGCCAATTTGAGTGATTGCATTGCGCGCATTTAAATCGCTGCGCTGCCATGTTCAAAGATTCCTTTTATTTTATTTTTATTTTTAGTCTTTTTATTTATTTATTTTTTTTTTGGTGGATGCTGCCAGTGAGGTTTGACTGCTGCAAGCTATGCGCCCCGCGCCTTCTCTCTCCTACTCTCTCTGTTGCTCTATCTAAACAAGTTCTACGTGCGGCTGCTGCGAAACGCCTAATGGACTTTTAATCTTTACAACTTGTAAAAAATTTTTCGTTTTGAATTGCCTGCGTACGAGGCTGATTGCAAATTGTCAGCGCCATAAAAAAAAACTAAATAATAATAAAGCCAACTGCACTGAACTTTTTGACATTAAACGACTGCCAATTGGACCAACTCAGACAAAAGCTGATGACTTAACCCATTAGGAACCCTGCAGTTCGGCTATTTTCCTTAAATATGGGCTATTATGCGGCAAAAAATATACACATATACTAAAAATTAGTAAAAAGAGCATGGGAATTTGTATTTAAAAAAGAAGAAGTATACCGACACAAGGGACCCTAAAAGAAAACTACCAAAATAATTTAAAAAAAAAATTAAAAACATTGAAGCAGCAATCGCTCAAGAACATACGCATTTCTAATTCTTTCATGTTGCATTCGTAAACGTTTTAAACATGCATCGATTCAAAACGATGCTTACTTTTTTAATTCTTCTTCCTTTTTATGTCGCATTCGTTAGCGTTACATACGTATTAGCAACTGTGCTTATTTTTTCAATTTCTTTTTGCGTCGCATTCGTGAACGTTTCACTATCAACATGTAAGCCTTGTTAACACATGCTCGTCTTTGGCAGAACTCCAGCTAGCATATCGCTAACAATAAATAAGGTTTGCTAGTATTTCCGTTACAACCACTTTATTTTTCCTTTATTCTACCTGTACATTCCGCTACAGCCATAAATCGTTTATTTTTTTTTTCTTTACCCCACTTCTAAGCATTATCTCACTTCATTTGCCTTCCTTATTAGTTTTTCCGTGTGTGTACATTTCCAGTTTTGCATTTGATTTACTGTCAACAATTATCAGCCATAAAATGCTAATGGAATGAGGCATATTTTGAATGCGACTGTAAAAGAAATTCCATGCCACTTGATGGGTTAAATATCCTCAAAGCTCAGAGTCGTCACACAGTCTGTGGGTCATAAAAATATGCAAAAAAAAGCCAGAGAGCAAGAAGAAAATGCCGCCAAATTGTCAAAGTTAGTTGGGAGTCAGTAAAAGAAGATTCCCTCGAAGAGTTTTCTGGCGAAATTGCTGTGCATGAATCAATTTTGCCAGCAAACTCTGCAGCTGATGATGATTTACGCTCGACGAAGCGTAATTAAGATTTATGCGCCATACTTGCTTACAAATACATGTCTGTATATAAATTTCAAGACACAAATATATATGCATACATATATGCATATGTATTTTGCGGTTGAGCAATGCGAGCTTAATTGTTAGTTATGCCCTTTTGTTTGTGCGGGGGACATTAAAACTAATTAAGTAGAAAGAATTCCTATAAGATTTATATGCCTCAATAACTGCATTATAATTGCGTTTTGTTCTGTGCAAATTATGGCAATTATTTACACTTAATGACAATGACAAAATGTCTCCAAATTGCGTTACAATAGCTCAAAAATATTTCTGTCGCAGCCCCCTCAGGGGATTTCTAAGCCCGACTGATGGCGACGTTCTTGACTTCTGTTAGTAATTGCAGCGTTGCGGTAAATGTAATCAAAATGTGTTTGTGTGTGTGTTGTTCAATCCATATTACTTAAATGTGAGTATAAGAAAATATCAGAAATAAAAAAAATGTACCTCATTTTTGAAATTGACAAATTAATGTAGTATAATTTTCGGGGCCTTAAATTATTTTATATATTTAACTGTATATTGATATATGTTGCCAAATTTTTAAGAAAATTAAAACCAGGTCTCTATAAAAATAAAGACATCGTTTTTTTTTTTTTATGTACAATATTCAAATAGAGATTTAATTTTATATATTTAATTAATATATTAAAAAAAAAAATGATATAAGTTATACTTATATACGTATATAAAAATTACATTCATTTGCTTGCACTTACAATTTATCTAGTCATTCTTAAAGGTATGTTTATAATGTTTCGTATGCCTCAGTATAATCTAGTTGCTGCGCATTAATTAATTTTACCAACATATATCACTCATGCTCGTAGCATATGTATGCGAACAAGTTATGACTTTTGCTAACTTGTTTTACATTTAATCTGTTAGTTTATTTGCTCGAGCTAGCTCTGTCAGCCTCGTCAAGCTCCTACACAGACATCATCTCACTCTCGTTTCGCTGTTGTATCTCACTTAGTTGGGTTTCATTTCCCAGCTGCACTTTGCTGAAACTTTCAATCAACTTTCTGTTTACCTACTCGCCAGGCGGCTACTTGTTTGTTGATTGCGCTTACCTTGACTTGTAGTTGGGTTGAATTGGACTGAGTTAATAGCCAACTGTGCTCGGCCTTAGCCTTAGTATCAGCCTCAGCTGCTGCTATTGCAGTTGAGAACGAAAGCGCAACAGCAGGCTCTTGTTATTTTTGTTGTTGTTATTTTTGATAGCATTTCGCATTTCTTACCTTACCGTTAATTGAATTTAAGCAATGAAATGTAATTTGGAATTTTGCATGTGCCCAAGTCCCGTAGCACGCCAGAAATCATCATAAAACCAGACACAGGCCGAGCCAGTTGCAGTTGCAAACATGAAATGAAATTGCAAAAGGTGAACAACATGCAATGAGCCAATGGATGCGGACATGGCCAACAGCAGCAGCAGCAGCAGCAGAAGCAGAAGCAGCAGCAGTAAAAAGGAAAATGAAAAAATACAAAATACAAAAAAGAAAAAACAAGGCAAAGCTGAGCGTGGCCAGTGGCATGCGGCCTGTGCTTGCGTCTTTATTGTTGCAGCAGTTGCCGTCTTGTACAACACCCAAAGGTATCAGCAGACAAAATGCTAAAAATGTATTTACCACAAAACGCGACGCGTTGCGACGCGATTCGACGCGACGGGTGCGCGTCAGCAGCGACTGCGACGGCGGCGGCAACGGTGACGGCGACAGCGACGACGGGCTCTGCTCTGCTCATTGCCGGTGCCCTTAATGGATCTGCAGCACTTTGAGTGATTTATTTCACACGTTGATGAAATGGACAGCAATGGGCCGCATTTTGACGTTTATTGCAGCAGTGGCAAAGGCAGCGCACAACAAAAGCAGCAACAACAAAAGCGACAACAACAACAACTGCCCACGGCATGTGTTGTGCGCATGCGCGCAGCCCTGTGTCGACGACGACGCGACGAACGGCCCAGAAGGACGTTGCAGTTGTATACTCTAACTAAGAGATAACATGTGCTATGTCGTGAAGTTTGCAACATTACCAGGGCCCAATCAGCTATCTAACTATGTATATAGCTTTAATTGGACCACAAACTAATAAGCCAGTTGTTTATTCATCAAAATACGCCTTGGTCTGGAGAAACAAACTCTAAAAGATCGAATCTAATTTAATTTAATTAAAAACTTCGTTAAAATAGCTTATTCGGTTTTAGTTTTAGTTTATTCGGAGTCTCTTTTCATTATAAAGGAATTAGATTATAACTCTTCATTAATAAAGTTTGTTTTAACCGTCGGCTCAAATCCGCGGAGCAAATTAAAACTTCTTCCGTATTTATTTAATTTTTTTTACTATTGGAGTAATTTCTTATTATCTATTCAACATATATCAACATTTTATTAAATTAAAAAACAACTAATACATTTTTTAATAAAAACTTTTCTGACTATTAGATACACTTTATGAACAACTGATAGACAAAGAAAATGAAAAAATCTAAGTGCACAATTAATAAATTCTAAAGAGCATTTCAAACTTCGGTTGGACAAGTTGGCATTTTGCCATGTTTTAAAATTTTTTTAAAAAATGTTTTTTTTTTTTTTTTGGTTTTTTTTCGGTTTTTGTTGCAATTGCATTTCGCGTTGTGAGCCTGCACGTCTTTTGGTAATAGCCCCACAGACCGTGCGCGCTTTAATGAGGCGCGCTCCTCATTTGGACGCCACGCATTTTGTAGTTTTATACCTGGTACGCAGCTGGGCTCTTAAAAGGGGTGAGCTGAACGGCAGGAAAATGGAGTCAAGAGTTGGCTATTAAAAACATTTAATTGCAACTTAATTAGTTAATGCTTTAACATAGCGCTTCTCACGAAAGCAAAGACAACTGCGACTGCGACTGCAACTGCAACTGCAACCGCGACCTCATCAAATACCAGGATTGACCCCAAGCGAAAAGCGAACAATGATCCATTCACGAAAATTCATTGATGTGGGTGCCCAGATATTGTCGAAACCACCCCGAGAGAAAAGTCAATTTAACACATTCACCATGCCTCTTAAAATGTTGATATTTTAATTAGTAACGCTCTAAAGGATTTTCAACAGCCAAGCTCAGGTTTCACCCACTCCCACCACAAAACGGCCAAGGTGGGGAGCGGTATGTTGGAGTACGAAACACAGGCTCCAAAGCATCATCAACAACGACGTGGCAATCCAGCAAAAGCAAAATAGTGCCAAAGGGCAGCAGGCATTGAGTGCGATTTTGTATTTTTTTTTTTCGATTTTTGTGCCTTTTGTTCCAAGCCATAAACATATACAGCCAGTGAGGTAGAGATAGTGTATGCAAAGGGGGTTCGCAAGTACATAAGTATAAACATGATATTTAAAAAATATAAAAAAATTCAACACATTTGACAACCTGATAAATGTTAAGATTAAACAACACGGATTTTTTATAAGGAATATTTCGTAAGTCAAAAAGGTTTAATTTTTATTTTTGTTTTGTTTTTATATAATTTATTTATTTTTTAAGAAAAACATCATTTGTTAACAGATCCTTTTTAAAACCCTATTGAGTGAGCCTCGAAGAAAATGGGCTTTTTACCCACATTTGTGAGCTTCATCAATTTTCTGAAGGAAGCTCCACTTAACTGTACGAGTTTCTCTTTTCCAGTAGCATAGCTTTAAGTTCTTAAAATTCTTTTAAGTGAACCTGGCTAAAATATCCTAAAGTAACACCACTTGCAATTCTTCAGTTATAATGCAACTTTTATTTATATTCTCGTATGCTCAGTGCGATAAATGAAGAGATCCCCTTTTAAGAACACTAGGCCTCTGTTAGTTAAACAAAACGTTACCCATATGCCAAACTGTTGTTTTCGGTGCCAACCTACAGAGTTTTCCCGACTGCTTTTATGACAGCGTGCCCAACTGTGGCAATAAGTTCAAATGCCAGCCAAAACTGAAAGACTTTTAGTCGAGCTTAATGTGCCACATAGAGTCGCGCTCAACCGCAAAACTCAAACTGCAAGCTGCGACTGTGACTTGTAAGTTCGACTTTGACTCTGACTCTGACAATCGGGCCGCCAGCACTGGTACTGCGGCTGGGCTTATACAAAGGTTTCCTTTTGGCCAAAAAGTGGGTGTAGCGGCACCAAATGCCATTGCCAAGCTAACCAACCAGCCAGCCAGCGCCTTTCGAGGATCGGGCACAACGCCAACGCACTGACACTCACTCAGCTCGTGAGGCTCCACTCCTCCACCTTTGTTATAGAGTTGCTGAAGAGCTGCTGCTGCTGCTGCGGCTCCGGCTGCACTCTCTAGTGCTGATTTCTACTAATTTGATTAAACAGATTGAGTTTAATAAGGTTTATGCCAAAACGAGAGGAAAGAAAGCCAACCTGCCAACGGGGCCCGCTCGCAACCTGAACAAATGTTGCCTAATTCAAGTGCCGCATTTATTTTGTAAACATTTCACATGTACTCCGGTACTTAGGCATACCCTCACGATTTGTTGTGATACAAAATATGCCGGCTGAGCTGTGATACCACTCAAGAATTTGCCCACACAAAAGGCCGCTACACGAACGACAGAACAACCCAATCAATGGCCCCCAGTTACAGGCCCTCCCCCCACCCCCTCAACCCATTCTCAGACGGAACTGTGCAATGTGCGTTTTGTGTGCACTTATGCGATCATTTGTTAAGTGTCATCGCGCCGGCATATGGGCAAGAAAACAACTCAAGAACAACCACAACAAACAACTGAACAGCTTTTACACTTGGCACGCCGAGTCCTAAATACCCTGAATATCTATTCTGTAACAAAAGACTTTAAAAATTGAAAAGGCCATGATAAGTTTATAATCAGACAAAAAAATAGTAATGATAATAATAACGATAATTATGATAATAGGTAATAATAAAAATAATAACTAACTAATAACAACTATAAATAATAATGATAATATGAATAAGTATAATAATAATAATAATAATAATAATAATAATAATAATAATAATGATAATAGTAATAATAATAATAATAATAATAATAATAATAATAATGATAATAGTAATAATAATAATAATAATAATAATAATAATAATAATAATAATGATAATAGTAAAAATAATAATAATAATTAAAATAATTATGATAATAATGATAATAATAATAGCTTTATTAATAATAATAATAACGATAATTTAAGTAATGCTAATAATAATATTAATAACACAAATAATGAAAATATATAAATAATGATAATAGTAATAAGATTAATAGTAATAGTTATAAGAATAATAATAAGACTAATAATGATAATTTGTATCTATTTTATATAAGGTTTATAAAGCAAAAATTAAATATTTGTCTGCTTGTTTGGTTAAAACTATTTGAAAATATGACTTTTTCTACTTTAAGAGCTTTTAAGTTATTTTGGTCACCGCGCTACTTTAGAGAGTTGTTAGGGCCTGCCAAGGAACACATACGAAAGCATCATACGAAAGCGATAAAAGAAAAATTTTAAATATTATGGAATTTGAACCGGCGACCTGCCGCTTGTTAGACTGCCACGCAGAAAACCATTAAACGCGTGCCAATGACGTGAACTTGCACAGCAAATCTAATTTTGTTTTAGTGCTTAAATCCTTGCCAAACTAAGTGACAAAGTCTAAAGATGCTTAGATCAAAGTGTATAACAACAAAGTGCAGCTCGTAAACAAGCAAAGTGTTGTTGTTACTGGTTGTTGTTGTTGGTGTGGTTGTTATTGTTGCAGTTGTTGTTGTCGTTGCTGTTGTCCATGGTCATGGTAAATTTATGCACAATTTTTCGCGCTTTCAAAAAATATTTGCATCATTAATCGTTGCACAGTCTTCGCCTCATGGCGGCATCGCATTGTTGCTATTCCTGCCGCCTGTTGTTGTTGTTGTTCTTGTTGCTGTTGTTTAGTTCGAGGCGTTGTCTGCGCCTAAAAACTTCAGCCTCAGCCTGCAACATACAACAGCAACATCAACTGCATTGGCATGCGGGCGCTGGCGTCGTTACAACGTTGTTGAAATGTTTTGTCAAGTTCTCAACGCCGCAACGCAGCGCAGGCTGCAACAACAATGTGGCATTTGCCCTCTGCTAGAGTTTGCAAGCCGGGGGGGCAGATGCTTTACCTATTTATGCTTTAACCACAATGGAAAGTTCGAACCTGGCGCGAGGGTGAGGCGGGCCAACGGGGTCTTAATAAACTTGGAAATTCGCTAAAATCATAACACCGTGCAACGCATTTCGCGAACCGCAAAAGTCGTAAGTCAAACAGCAGACAAAACATACACAGTTACAGCCGCAGTCAGGCAAACAAGCAACCAACCCACCACCCACCATGTTGCAGCTGTTGCAGCAGCAGCCCTGTGGCACACACACATAAACACGCACACAAACTCAAAAAGAACAAGTTCAGCAACAGAAACGGCAGCTAAAACAAAGCTGAAATAAAATTATCAAATGTTTAATAGACTCAACGAGCCGAGGTTGCGTAGCTCCCAGTACAAATAATGATAGATGAAGCTGGGCCAAGCCCCAGCCCACCCTCCTTTCTGACACACACACCCACACACACAGCCACAAATTGTAAAAGTCAAGAACTCTAAAAGTCCAGCCAAACTCCAAACAGAGTTCAAACTGCGGCTTAGCTCAGCTCAGCTGCCAAATGAACTTGTAAAATTTCGGCAAAGATTTTCTTTGTATCTCTTTTATTTTCTTTTTGTGGTTTGTGTTGAAGTTTTTTCGGTACGCGTGGGAGGGGCGGATGTGTTCAGTTGGAAAACTTTAAAATTTACAGCTTGCACCTAGCCATAAGTCGAAAGTTAAGACGATGCAACAAGTAAAGTTTTTTGGGGTGAAAAATAGCCAAATTTTGGTATATTCATTTCAATTAAAAGACACTTAAAATGAAGCAAAATAAATTCTGGGCAAATAAGAGTAGGGACAAAAGTTCTATTAAAGAAATCTGAAATTTTTAAATTGTTTTAAATATGTGTGATATGAGCTTGTAATAACCAAGAAATATGCTGCTATTGAATAGATAAACTTTATGCCATTTTATGGCCAATATATCTTACGCCTTTTCAACCCCAAACTCAAAAGCGTATTAATTACCCATTAAAATTTCTAAAACATTGGCTACATATCCTGCAACAGAGTGAGACCGAGAGGGAGGCACTGCAGTAGGAGGAGAAGAACGCACAATGAACTCATAAATTGACGCACCCTCCAAAACCGACAACATAATCGGCCACGCCGCCGGCAATGGCAATGGCAATGGCAACGGCAACGGCAACGACAACGATACCAAAGACTCCGGAGTAGAGTCTCAATACAAAGCCCGAAAAAAACTTGATATTGCAACGCTGTGGCGCGCACTTGTAAATGGCATGTTGCAACATGCCTAAATATGCGCCACACACACTAACGGCACATGGGGCCACTGCGAAGAAGCCGAGCTTAGTGCGGGCGGCGGCATCGACTCCTACGCACCAAGCTCTAGCGACATTGGAGCGACGCCAGATTGCGAGCCAGCCTCTATTTAGCTTCGCCAAAGCCTTGACAATGATCGTCATTAATTGAGAGGCAGACGACGACGACGACGGCGACGACGCTCGTCGCACGTTGCACCGTCCGTTGCAACAGTCGTTGTTGGCGTTGTTCGATGAGTTCGGTTTCCATTGGACGGTGCTTTGGTTTTTCATGTTTTGTTGTGGGGCATACTGACTGTGTATGCAGTTGGTAACACAACCAAAAAGTGGAAACTCAGTGTAGCAGTTTATATAGACATATTCCCCTTTCAGCAAATCTGTTTTTGAACGGAATGGCAAGCTTAGACTATATTACATACCATATTCCCCTTTGGGAAAATCTCTTTAAGTAAACTTAAGTGCTTTCAAAATTAATGAACGTATGGCAACCATAATAAATATAAAATAACAGGTGTATTCCCAATCAGTATGGCAACCCTTCTCAATATTAGTAGATTCTTAATTTCATCAACTCTATTGGAACTGCTTTGGTTATTTGTAAATAAACTAAGAAAAATGTGGCAGTCTATGAGTATATAAATACATAATCCTATTCTTTATCAGTAAGGAAACCCTGAGCGATCGTAGCATACACTATTTACTCTTAAGTAAACTTAATGAGTGTATTAAATCCTAAAAAATATATGACAGCCCAATTTGGTATATACACATTTCAGAGGTATGGCAACAGATACAATAAATTAATCATTTGAAGATTAAACCTCAAGTTTTATATAGAAAAATATTTGATGTATGTCTGAACCTTCAATCAATCGATCTAGAAGTTAAGTAACAAGTAGTTTCTACAAGTACTTCCGATAAAAACTACACATACAGATTTTTATTACGATCAAATAAATAGTCTAACTCTTATATATGAGTCTACACTCTGTTGAGGATAGGCTACCATTTCATAAATATTTTTCCAAGTATCTAAATTTGTTAGAGTATAAAAAGTTTACCAATCCTCACTTGGTTTTCTTTTTCTGATTATTTGGCTTTTTTAGCCAAGCGAATTATGAAAATGTGGGCTTGGTGCTGGCAACAACAACAGCAACAACAACAACGACAACAACAAAGCCAACAATATTGTCATCGTCCAGAGCTGAGACCTAAGGCCTGAGACCTGAGAAGAAGCCGGAGACTTGGGCGCTGGCATGCGATGCATCTGGGATGAGATTTTCGGTAGAGTTGTTGCTGTGGCTGCTGCTTTCTAAATGCGTATGGTGTGTGTGTGTGAATGTGCAAAAATGTTGACCTTTAGCACAGAAAGCTATGACTAGAAAAGTCAGCAAATATATAAAAGCGTCTAATGCGAAAATCTAAGCACAAATCTACGCAGATTTATCTTCACACCGGAGACAGTTTGAGCCAGCGCTGAAATTTAAGTTGCAAGAAAAAAAAGAGTTATCAGGAGAACTGGGATGACTTATGCTAAAAGTGTTTGCTACATGAGCAAATGTTGTAAGACATATGCAAACTCTTGGCAGATATAATATATCTCACAAAATATCAAATTCATGCCCATTTCATATCTTTTTTTTTTTTATTTCCTTGCTTATTTCAAGCCAATTCACGCTGCAACGTTTAAGGCTGGACTGACGCCAATTTTGACCCAAAAAAAAAAAAATAAAATGAACATAAGTATGAAAAACATAATGATGACAGCTACCGATATGCACTGCAACGCGCGCCCCACGCTCATAAATTACAGTGCCATAAGGCACAAACAAGATCGAGAACAGCCCCAGTTCTTGGGCGGGCAAGCGGTGTAGGGAGGATGGGCGGTGGGTAGCTTATGAAATTATGCCGCGAAATTCTTAGCATGCCACATACATAATTTGTTGGTAGCGCTCAACGGCTTTTATTATTGTTGTTTTCACCGCGCCAAACACACGAAAAAGAAATCACAATCTCATTATGGCATACACCTTTTGGGCAAAGTTAACTCTCGCGAAACTGGAACCACACATATATACTATATAGTATACACACACCGAGCCCATAATTATAAAGAGCCCTTAAGTACTTGTTAACAAGTTCGATATCTGAACGATTTACATGATGTTCTTTAAATGCCGAACCGAAAAGAAAGTGCAAAGCCAGCAACCAGCAACGGCATATTTCGCCTGATCTGTGGTAAACGATAAACCCCAAGGGAATTGCGCACGCACAGTGGTTAAAAAGTGTTAAAAATAATATTAAGACGAGAACTTGAAGTTAAACAACTTTTCCATGGTAAAGCACGCTTTAATAATATTTTATAAAGCTTTTTATTTTTTTTTTTAAGATAAATATTGAACAAAAAATATATGTGAAATTAAAAGAAAATTTAAAACCAAAAAATAAATATTTGAGTTTGTTTAAATATCCTAAGTAGAAGGGACCGTACGTATTATAAAATGTAAGTTAAAAATTGATCTTTGTACATAATTTTGGTTTTCATATTACTAAGAGAAGATTTTCTAGCACTTATTTTATGAAATAAGCTTTTTTTTTTAATTGAAGCTCTTATTTTTAATTCGAAATTTTTGAAATAACCGCATATTTTTAATCAAGTTTTTGTATAAGATCTAACATGATCCATATAAATATAAAAATGTTCATTAGAAAATATTTTATATAAAATTATTTGAATGATATTAAACAGGAACATGAGAATGTAATTCCATCATTACTTTGATTTATTTGGCTAATTTATACAGCTAACTGCTCACATAAATAAATATCAGTTTTAACCACTGTGCCTCTGGGAGGCATTTTTGGCAGGTAACCCGAACAAATTGAATGGTTATGCTTTATGACTTATGGAAACCGGCAGCTGATTTGCGCGCCGCGATTTGCCGTTTAAATCGTTTGCCATAAAAAACGAATGCAGCACTAATTAAAGGCAGACAGACTGCAGAGAGTGAGACAGATTGAGAGAGGGAGAGAGAGAGACAGAGAGAGAGGAGAGGAGAGAGCATGTGTAAGATAAGCCAACCGTTAAATCGTGGGCAACCCCAGACATGCAGCCATTAGCCGTGCGGCAATGCTGTGGCTAACCATTAGCAATTAATTAAAAAATTAGAATATATTATGAAACTGATAGGGAGCGATCAGATGATGTCTTATCTGCCGGCTGCATCGCCATTGACAACCAAACGAATTAAATAAATTGAAAAATTGTCTGAATTTGAATGAAAATTTGTTGGCTCTTTCCTCTCTCTCACATATGGGAAGGCAATACGAGGCTATTCGTTTTACAAGAGCCCAAAGAGAGATGCTGCGGTGAATGTTGCATATTTACGAGCTATTTATGCATATTAAAAAATTCTCCAGACTAGATAACAGTAGCTAACCCTGTCCCTGTATCTTATGCCAGCCAATGCAGCCTTCTGTCTCGCTGTTTACCTGAGCCGTGGGTTTTAATAAAAATAGTTCCAGGTTCGCAGCCGTTGCATGGCATCTTTTTTGTTAGTTTTTCTCCAGATTTTGTATTTTTTTGATTTTTATTTTACTCACTAGCGATGCATTTGGCTGATAAAGATTTGTACGTTTTTGATTTTTATGACGCCACAAAAGGTTGCTTCGGGCTTCAATCCAACAAATTGGTAGCCAGCATTGAACATTGAACGGAACGCAGCGATTCGGTTCATAAAACTTCCATTTAATCTATAGAGAATGCCATAAAAAAATTCATCATCGTATTCGCAAATATGCATAAGCAATTATACTTTTCATCTTTTTATTTTCGGCCAACTTCTGAGTCAGTTCGCATAAGCGTAAAACTCAAAGAGCTGTATGGGAAATGGGCAAGAAGAAAAGCGTGCACACTGAACGAGATGCATGAAAGTTTATGGCTCAACTTCACTGTTAACAATTCGAGTTGCTTAAGTGCTAAATTATAGTTTTTCGATTATCATATTGCATTTATAACGTGTCGCTTACAAGCTGAGTAGTATTTTTATGGAACTTTTCCAATCGGAGTTTGAACTCTTTGTGCACGAGCGTATTTTCTAATTGGACGCGACCTGCTTAGAGTATTATCATTTTTATTGAAGAACTGAAGAAATTTCGGAATTTTCATGGATTTTTAAAGCATTTTCATTGCTTGTATTTTAAATATTATAAATTATATTATAATAAATACATTTTCCCAGAATATACAGCTTTTACCTTTGAGAATTAACTCTTATATAATAAGTTGACTAACAATAATCTCGTTCAGGTATGTCAAAAACTCTGCAAATAATAAAAATGCTTGCCTTGACTTTCAGAATCAGAACTTATTTCTGAGCGATGAAGCTATTATATACAAAAATGGGTTCTTGTTCTTTTTAAGAATCATAATAAATGTTTTTAAGCTTAAGTTTTGAGAGTCGACTTAAATAAGCTTAAGATAGTTTCCTTAAGATTTGGTTCACCTTTTTATCATTATATTCAAAGATTTGCCCATGTCTCAATTTCAATTAATCTTTTTTGATATTTCTAGTTCCCAGAATTCAATTCATTTATTTCAATTAGCTTTTTCTCACATGCAGCCAACTTTTTCTTCCGCATGCATTCCTTATTCTAATCAACTATCAAATGCTCCTTCAAAAATCACAAGCCTCAAGAGTACTTCAGGTATATTTAGCTGCTATGGATCTTTTTCACTCTTGAGAAGCAACTTGCGCCCACTGCGAAAACCGCTTTTGTCTTTTTATATAGATCCTGATTTATGAATATTACCATAACAGACGCCGCCACCAACATCAAGCAGTCATCCATTTGGATGATGTGCGATCCGGGATCATTACTCATAACGAAAATCAATTAGTGCAACCCACCCAAGCCAAGCTGCAAGCTGGAACCGAGTCGGAACAGAGTCATCGTCAAGTCGTTCGACTTGATGAATTGGTTTTAAATCAATGATAATACAATTGCCACAGTGAGTGGGGTAGTGGGTAGAGAGGGAGCGACTCATAGATACTGCTGAGGAGGAGAGTCCTAGTCTGTGACTTGGGCAAATTCAAAACTTGTGTTGGCCAAGTTATAAATTCAAATCACACAACCACGCAAAATAGGAATTCATTCGAGAGTCCCGCATGTGGGTTGCTGCAAAAAAAAAAAAACGGACAGAGTCCAGACACGAGTTGCTTGGCTGTTATCTGTTGGGGCAACTGGCAACATGTTGCTGTTGCTGTTGCTGTTGTTGCTGTGCCCCCCTGTCTCCTCCTCTCTCACCCTGCCATAAATACAAAACAAAAATATCAATTATGAGGCAATAGCAGGACGCCAAGGAGCACTGCTCGAGCTCGTATCATATTTGTCGGACAAGGCAACGCGGTAGCTGCAGCAGTTGCAGTTTCAGTTGCAGCTGATGTTGCTGCTGCTGCCGCTACACATGTTGCTACCGTGTTGTGTTGTTGTTGTTGTAGTTGTTGTGAGCGCCATTGTAGCGAGTATGACATTTGTTTTAGCCGCTTATCGCATTGAGCCAAACCCAGTCAGCAATGTGAGACTCTTTCCTGCAACTGCCACATCCCGCAACCCCTTTCCTACTCTTCTGATTATGCGCTAAATTCCTATAGATGCTCATTTATTATGTTCTGAACGTTTTGTGTCTGTGTGTATTTGTGTGTTTCTGGCATATAATTTCTTGGCTTAGCATATGTAATTGATGCATTGAGGTTATGACATAGTTTCAGATAATGTACCATGGCTTTCATATGCCAGGCGAATGCAATCTGCAACTGACTCATCTTTGCCTGCAGTTCACTGAGTGAGTGACTGGCCCGCAATTGTTTTGCTTCAATGTGCCACATGCTTCAATAATTCTACAGCCGTTACAACGTTGATAATTATTTTAGAAATTTTGATATTTGTGAGGCAATACTCCTTTTAATTACAAATAATAGTTATTATAAGGTCAACATAGTCAATTGTAAGGTTATTTGGTGTATTTAACAGTTGGTTTTGCCCTGCAGCGGTTAATTCATGTGTGTGCATAGGGTGGAAACTCCTCGCAATTATCGCTCCATACGCTTTTCAAACAATCTCCAGACGCTTTTATACAGAAAATGCGACAAAATACTTGTTTTTGCATGTGTGGTTGCCAGAGCATGATAAAATAAAATGCGAGAATCTATATACCAAGTTTGGTGTATCTGGCACTTATATACTCCGAGTTATCCCACTGAATAATAATGGAGTTATACCTTGCCTCAAAATGCATTTGATAAACGATATTATAAAAAATTACAAAATATATCGAAGAACAAAATAAGTTCCGCATGTGGTAAAGGTTAGTTTAATTTACTTGAAATTTTGAATCTCTAAATTTCTCTCTAGTTTGCGAAATCGAATGGTACGCACATGCAAGACTAGATCATCGTCATGATCTAAAATATGTATTTATACTTCATGGGGCTGAAGATGTTTCTTTCTCCCCTTTTACATAGTTTTGCAGAAAAACGTTTTTAATAAGAATTGTATGCATCATATTAGTTATCAAAAGTTTATTCACAGAGGGAAAAACGTATAGTTCAAATAAAAAAATGTTGTTTCCTAATTTGCGACTAATGAAAGCAAAATCCATTTCAAAATCTACGAATTACAAAATTAACTCTAGTCATTAACCTAAGTTAACAAAGGAGATATAAAGAAATGTTTTGTCCAACTTAAGAGCTTCTTCTACTTAAGAACTTATCATTGCTGAGCGTTGCACCCATAAATCTTGTAACTGGCTTTGATCAACCTGCAGCCAGCCAAATTGTGACAGTTGACTGTGAGTAGCATAGGATTAAGCTTTGAACACGTAGAAACAAACTGTCTGTACAAAGCACGCCTTTAAAATCCAAGCCAATTTGGGTCAGAACTGTAAGCACAGGGGCGCGTAATCGACTCGTTAACCATTCGCAGTGGACTTGATTTGACCCATAGACACAGAGACAGGCCGAACGAACTTCATGGCTTTGACTGCGTCTCAACAATTTCCCTTTCAATTTCAACAGTAATCAAAACTGTCCACTTTGTGTCATGTCACACACAACAACAGCTACAACAACAACAGCAATGTCAACTGCAGATACTTCAACTAAACAAAAGCAAAAGCCCAACAAGCAACTGTCCAGCTATCCGAGCTGTCAAATCCAGCTACACACAGATATACACACATTAACACACACACACACACTCGCATAAGCTATTCAATCAACTTTACAACTTGGGTTCAGCGGCAGTGCGTTCAATTGTACAAACGGCTTGTGGCGGATTATGATTATGTGTGTGCTTGTGTATGTGAGCGCGTATCTTACAGATACTTAGGCTTACAGCACAACACACAACACTGAGGCGTGTCTAATTGCGCGCACATGTCTTACGCCCCATGGGTCAGAGCAGATCCCCGCCGCACCGCCCTAAAGGCATTGCGATATCGACACAATAACTGAATTGTGGCCCATTGAATCTCAGCATTTCACAGTGGAAATTAATGCTTATTAAATGTTGCAAGCATTTAATGTGCTTGGCTTAAGGAAATGCAATATGAATGGGTTTATGTGAGAAAAGAAAACGCTAGAACTGAAAGATTAGACTCCGAAGTGGAGAAAAAACGGGTTCAAGTTTGTAGTAGAATGTCAACAATAGCTGAGCTTGGGTGACTTAGCGTCGGACTAATAATCGGGAAACCGCTGGTTCAAATTCAACAAAACAATTTCATATAATCATATATATAATACAAGAACCAACCAATAAAAATTAATATTTAATTTAAAGTTCATTGAAAGTCAACAGAATAAACAGTATAAATTAAAATTTCGCTTACCATAAACCTTCAAAATATGTATGTGTATATAAAAAAAAATATATATATACATATATACATCAAAAAACTAATATACAACTGCATGGATATTATCAGATTGCATGGCCAACCAGTTACGCCTTTGGGCCACACTCTTATAATAGCCATACGTTTTATGAGCCACACAACGCGCTCGAAAACACTTTAGAAAAAGCTTTTCAGTAATTTGTCTACCATAAATATAAATATTGCCGTACGGTAATGGGGCGAAACAATAATAAAAAAATAAAAAACAAATAAAACGAAAAGAAGATCTTTAAAAAAGTGCGTATAAAGTGACAGAGAGAACAAACAATCTTTCACGCATAAGGAATAATCGCTGTAAAAATAAAAGTTTGTCAATTTTTTGGCATTAGCCTTCATCACGCATGCAAATCGGGCGCCCAGGCGGCAGTCGCCGTGACGCCAACTGGCCATACGATAGCTGATCCTGCCCAGGTGCAATAATTACGCATGCAGGCGGCGCACTTCATTGAATAATGCGAGTGCATAAATTAATTAAATTACGTTATAAAGTTGGCCAAGCCAAGGCAGGAAGAGATGGGTTGGGAGGGGTTGAGGCAAGCAGACACACAGACAGACTTGCGACTTGGCTCACGCATTTGTCGCATAATTACGGACGCGAGAATTGCGATGCCTTCACGCAAAAGCGTCGAGTACGATTCATGGCCAGAACTCGAGGCGTAGCCAGAGAGACCGAGTTGTTGCTTTGATTGGAAATCGTTGTTTGGTTTTAATTTTTGTCGCACGGCCACCCAGCAAGTGGCCAGGCCGGCAGCCAGTCAGCCAAGCAGGCAACTGGGCAACCTGGACAACTGGGCAAGCTGGGAAGCCGGGCAACCTGCTATGGCAAATCATTTGCATAGCCAGTGGCCCACAGGCTGAGTTTGTAGCCAGTCTCTCTGTGTGCGCTGGCACTTTGTGTGCTCCCTTTTTGCGTTTTTGGCCAACATGTCGTCCAATTACTCGTTTATTCAATGGCGTTTGCATTAAGTGGACGCGTTAATTACGGCCGACGTTCCACGTTCCACGTTCGACGCCCGGCGAAAAATGTTAATTAAGTGATATTTTCGGCACCGGGACGACAACCTGTGTATGTGTGTGTGTGTGTGTGTGTTTGTGCCCAGCAGCAGGTCCTCGCGTTGCTGGCGTCAATGAAGTGCGTCTCCTTTTGGCAGGAACTGTAATTAAGTTGTACTACGAACTACGACGCTTTGGTTCACATTCAGTTTACGTTCTGCCCTTTTTCCTGTGTAGTGTGCCGTGGGGGAGGGCGGAAAAACTTTTTTTGGCTTTCAAGTTGCGGCAGCAGCAGTTAAACTTGCAACACAAACAAAATAAATAAAGCTTCGGCTGGCTCAAGGTCGGCGCCGTGTGTGGTAATTTGGTTGAAAGTGTAAGGGTATTCCATATAATAAACAGCATTATTTATGAGAATAAAGTTAATTTGTTATATGGATAACCATAAGATAAAACTTTATAAAATGCATGCCAACAAATATTGTTGAAATAATTTTCTTTAATATTCGTGTAGTTACCATTGAATAATATAAATACGTTCCTCATGTTTACTTTTATAAACAACTAAGATTCAGGTGGAACCCGACTAAACAAACATTTCTCTGCACCTCACCTTAGTCAGGTTAAGATTAGCCAACTATTTTGGCCAGTGCTTAACTAGCCGTCTTTAAATGCATCATTAATGTGCATTTGTTGGCTTAGATTTTGCGCTCGGATAACACACGCATGAGAATCTCCCGAGCGGCCCCGGAACATTAGAGACGTCTGGCACTGGGTCCGAGTATATATATGCAGCTTGCGCCTGCTGCTAAAAAGGCAAAACAAATAAAAATGATTTATAACGCAATGCGTTGAGGTTGCCAGACGCCGCCAAAAGCGCCAACCTGGCCGCTGCCAAGCCAAGCCGCTGCCCTCGAGGCAAACTTGGCCAAATGGACATTGAGAAGGTTGCGTCTGCCGTCTCCCGTCACCCACCTTAGACCCGTTCTGGTGCTGGGTTCTTCGACTATCGCGGCTCGCAAGCTAAAAGTCTATGTTAACTTTGATAAATCGCTGCACTACTAAAATGCGATAAGCGTGCGAGCGAGCTAGCGAGCGGCCAGTTGCAGCCGCATCGCTGATGAGGATGACGATGAGGACATGGGGGCCCCATGACCAGGTTCCAGTGCCCAAACCCAATCAAGAGGCCGCACCAACGGCTACTGTGAAAGGGACGATCGTACGCTGTAAACGCATGCGCTGATTGCAATGCGATAGTCGACCCGAGACGACGTATTTATACATATATATATACATATATATAAGTATATTGTATATATGTACTCTGCTAGTGTCCAGCAAGTACTTGCCACAATGATATCTGCATGTCTATCTTAGATGCTCACACACACTCACGCACACACACAGACACACAGGCACAAAAGGCGTTGAGTGGTGTACGCCTGCGTGGCAGTTGCAGTTGCAGTTGCAGTGGCAGTGGCTATCTGCACTGCCAAGCCTCCTTAGCCGGCCCATTGCGTGTTGTGGCAAGTCAAGTGCAGCAGCAGCAGCAGCCGAGCCAGAGGCAGCTCTGCAAGTGTCGCACACACAAACACCCCAAATGGCAAAGTGGACACAAACCCAGTAAACAAAATTGACAAAGATAAAACGTGAAATTCATTGTTATACATTGTCTTACTAAGCCATTATTAATTACACTTTGCATTTACTATAAAAGTTTAATAAAGTAGACTTTAAGCTTATGATCTTAACTTTAAAATTACAAAATTACAAGAAAATAGGTAAAGAAAAAAAGATAAACAAGAGGAAAAGATATTATTTCACACTTTAAACTAGCCAAGGGATAAACAGCTAAAACAAGCCTCAACTTAATTGAATTTGAATTTCAAGTTTTAAACGAAAGAAAAAAGTATTCTGAAATTTATTTATATAATATTTATCTTAATTAATTGAAAAATGGTTAAAAATTTTATGAATTATTTTTTTATAAGATCTACCATTAAACTGCAGTATGTAGTAAGTATGAATTTCTTTTCAGTGAAATAAACTATTAAATTTAATACGATCTTTAACAAATTTAACTATTCAACTTTGCTCAACCAACATTTGTTTATTGGGTTCTTCGCTTACATTGTGTCGTCTTGTGCTACGCTCTCTCCCCTCTTTAACCCCTTGCCGTTCAGTACTTTGTACGTAACTCTTATCTAGCGCCTTGAACTTGTAATGTTGGTTATTTTGTGCAAATATTGCGTTAATTAAAATATTTTAGTTGCGCCTCGTTGATAATGGACGTCGTTGACGTCGGGCCGCGTCCGTCGTCCCTTGAGGCAGGTTGCTGTTGCTGCTGCTGCTGCCGGTGTTGTTGGTGCTGGGTGTTTTTCTTCGATTTTTTTTTTTTTTGCCACCGACACCTTTGCGCCTCTTTAATGTGGCAGAGCGGCCACTGGTCACAACTGTGGCAAGTGCATTCGTTGCGTTGCCGGTTCGATTTCTGTGGCAAGTTGGCAGCACGGCTTCGTGGCTTTGATTAGATTAACAAGTGGTGCCACAGTACACTTGGCGTCGATTTTATTGAAGCCCAGCCTCAATGCGCGTCAAATATTTGCATTCAGATGCCACCAGATACGAATGGCTGCTAAACATTTATAATTACTTAACGCATCTTATCGCGTTTGGCTACTTGCAAGCCCAAACTCAAAATAACTTTGATAAACTCAATTGCACAACTTCAAAGCAAACCGTTGCTTAAGATGCCCCCTAAGAGGCCACGCCTCGGCATGGCACGCCCCTGAGCAAAGTCAACGAACCCAAATCGAGCGTAACAATATTCAAAGTGCCATTGAAGCCGCATATACATTCACATGTCTTGCTCTCGGTGCCAGTTCGTGCAAAGTTCAATGCGAGGGCGGTTTAAACAATTACTTCTATGCCCGATGCTTTTACTGAGATACTGTTCAAAAGTTGACTGACTTAAATACAATTTATGGGCATTTATAATAATAGCAGAAATTGCGAAGTGTGACAAAATATACAGAAATCCATTTTACATTGAATTATTATATTTTTGAATGACGATTAAGTTTACGAATAAAACAATAAGATTAAATAAAGATAATATTTTAAATTGTTTTGTATTTGAGACAGCGAACTCTCGCTTGCTGGTCCAATGCCCAGACACCTAAGCCGAACAGGCTCATGTGCTTTCCACGAGCAGCCCTCGTTGAATTGAAATTTTGTAAGGAGCGCATTTCGAATTGCACCCACGCATTAGTTGTAACAAATTTGTAGCGCGTTCTTTGTGGCACGTGACTCTGTAGGGCTATTCGCTGCCCCAACGCCACGGCGGAAGTGTGAGCACATTTGCCTGTCCCGTCTTGGCCATGTCCTGCTCCAACACCCCCCGATCTACCCTTTGGCCAGTACGTAGCGAAAGTAATTGATTTCTTTTATAGTTGAGACAGTTTCAAACTGAAATGGCTCTGCAGCAGCAACAGCAGCAACAGCGGCGGCAGCGTCAGTGGCAGCAACAACGTTGCCAATGCCGTTGGCATTGCAGCTCACACGTTTCCTGTCTGCTGACCTGCGGCTGCCCCTCGATCCGCTCACCACTCTCTAGCGTACATATCGCATTGAACGCTGTCCGTTCTATTCCGTTCTTTTTTTTTTTTTTTTGAGTTTAGCTTTGCCGCACGTGTGAATGCTTCAAACATGTTGCGGTTTTGGCCAAAGCGAGCAACAACAACAACAACAACAACCGCTGCAACAACGCCAACTAGACTTTTCGGTGTTTTATTGTTGCCCGCCGTGAAATGTTTTAAATAAAGATTTTTTATTGTCAATGGGGAAATAGTGTTGCGGCTTTTGGCTTTATATCACACACCGACGACCGAAAACACCTTTTACAACGCGGCGTTGACTTTAATGTGCTGCGGTCGTCGTTTTGTAAGTGTCTTGGCACAAGGGACTTACGTAGGGTTTACGATTTGGCAGGAAACGTTTTAGACTACAAGACGCCACATTAACGGCCACTCTACCCCATGCGACTCTTGGGACCGAAAGGAAACCATTTGCCAAGTGCATCGCATAGGTAGATACATGAAGACAAATAGTTGAAGTAATTAGATTAGAAATAGGTAGGAAATCTATAGGCGATATGGATATGCGATACTGAAATGAACTCTGTTGGTTTACCTTAGGTATGTTGTCTAAGATTAACATTGAATAGCTTTTCAACAGATTTCTTCCCATGGATATTTTAAAATTCACTTAATAAAGCGAAGGAGCCCCATTTAATATATAATCCCCTGGACAAGGACTATTTGTATTCTCTTTTATTAAGGCAGGATTTGTTAAAATTCAAAATAGAACAGATTCTCGCCAATTTTCCACCAATGTAGGTGTAATTTTGAAAGCCTTGTATATTGAATTCTTTATTACTTCGTACTAGTTATAAGTGTTATCTAAGGCACGATTCGAAAATTATTCAAAATACCCTCCAATGTTCTCTTCAATGTATATTCCTCTCGACAACTGAATTTTTAAGTACAGCTATCAACTTTCATTTTTAATTTATTAATAATTCAGACAAAAATTTCTCAGAACGCTCTTTGATATACGAGAACTATTTAACAAAACTCGCTTTTGTTTTCTGAAGGTAGGCAGCACCAAGGCGTCTGCCATTTGCGACTTGAGGCGTTTTTAATGCCGCAATCAATCTAACTAATACTGAGCGTTTGGTGGGAGAGGGATTGTGAAGAAGGGGGTAATAATAATGTTTAATCTATGTAAATCACCGACGCATGCCAAATGTTTTGCTAGTGTGACTTCTGATGATGTTTAACATAAATCGAACTGCTTATAAATTTGATAGATATCGTTTTCAAAAATTGATTAATGGGTGCTTAGCTGTGGTCCGTAAACAAAAATATAAGCACGCAATCAAAATAAACTAAAATAGTTTAGGTGAAAACAGCGCGAGGCCATTAATGAGGCCAATTTTTAAGGGGCTACCCAAAAAACTGTGGGGAACACAATGCGGTGTGTAGAAATGCAAACAAACCGCCGACAAAAGATGATTTATTAGATGCTGCACTTGACAGCGGCAGGGCGTCAAGAGGCGAGGTGGGGGCAACGTTTATGTGTTGGTTCAAGTTGAAGCCTGACGCTTGCTGCTGTTACTCATCATCATCACCATCAAGATGATCATCATTATTATCATGTGATGCTGTTGATGAGCAGCCAAGCAGGCAGGCAGGCTGCTGTGATTTGATTTGCTTACAGTGCACAGCCACATGTGGCAGAGGCAACATTTATATGCAACATGCGGCCTGCCAACGTGTGTTTTGCCGCTGCTGATGAATGCCAATGCAATGCCTGTTCTCTGCGGCTTGTTGCTGTTGTTCTTGTTGTTGTTGGGGTTTCGCAAGTGCCAAATGTCTCTAGCTTTCTGACTGCAACTCTGCCTCAATGTGCGTCGTGCCTGCTCGTGGGCGTGGCAAGCACTCAGCAACGCGACTTGACTCCCACTTGAATTTGCATTACAAAGGCAACACAAATTGCGCGCTGCTCTTTGTGCTGCTCGGCTTGCAGGAGGCAGCTGCAGCTCCTCAAAAACTTCCAGGCTAACTCCTAGCAGCGAGATTTACTCAAAGAGTTTCCCTAATAACTGAGAGACAAAGCAAATGGGTTTCATTTGCCCAGTCTAAATTAAATGCATTTTTGAGTAAGCTCGTATCTGCGTATGGTCTGGGAGAATTAACATATAAAGTTTCAAGTCTCTAGTTTTGTGTTTTTTTAGATCGGCCAGTTAAGAGGGTATAAGAATATGAAAACATATGACTTGTCACAAGTCAGGGTAAAGTTATTAATTAGTTAGGAAATGATATCATATATATACATTTAAAATGTATATAGAAATATATATAGCTAGCTTTAGTCTAACAACTATTTAAACACATCTCGCTTAGGTCTAGCAGATTTGTTTGCCGTACCGTAATTGAATATTGAAATGCATTTTTCATTAGCGCGTCGCAGGGCCAACAGGGCCCAACAATAACAACAACAACAATATCAACAACAGCGAACCACAACAACAACAGCCACAACAACTGGCGAAGGCTAGAAAAATTGCGTATAATGAAAATTCAATTAAACTTTATTACCTTTTGGTTGCACTTGCTTAACCTCAGCTTTCACAACTTGAACCGCCATGGGATTTGTGGCCCATTTGTTGCATTAATTCTAAAGCAGCTGCTTGCGGGGGCCTCCAAGTTCCACAGCTTGTTACCCAACAACAACAACAGTTACAGATCTCCCCCCAGCCAACCCCAATCCAAACGAAGGAAAACCCATACCTTAACCAGGCTCACACCAAGTCGCATTCTATGCCCGCCAACAGTTTGTAAATTGCATGCTTTTGTTCAGATTTTCCGCAAAAAGTTTTTCTTTATAACATTTTTCTTGTTGTTGTTGTTGTTGCTAGCTGCTGGCAAGACGACAGCCAAACACCTTCATATCTTTTAATGAGAATAAATTGATGTTTTGGGCATTTTGTATAGCTGCCGCTTGTTGCACACCTATTTGTATAGAATATATACAAACTTTGCCAACTCTTAACTTGTCGTGTTGTTGTTCTTCTTCTACTATTTGCTGCTGTTGTTGCATATTGACAGCTACTTAGAAGTAGGGGCTGGAAAATTTGTTGTTAATCAGTGTCAAGACGCTTGGGGGGCATGAAGCAAAGCAACGGGAAAATTTCAACAGCTCAGCTACATGAATTCAAAAGTAAACGAATGTGGCAAATAAGAAAGTAACAATGGAGGACACGTACAGGTAATCTGGGGCTTAAATGCGTACAAAAGGGCATTGATGACAGTTTGTATAAGAAAACAAGTAAGAGGTTCTAGTCGGGAGCTCCCGACTAGGGGATACCCTGAACCCTCTTCTTCCAACATCAAATGCATATATATATATTTTATTTTAGAAGCTATATGCTAAGTTTGGTGACTCTAGCTCTTATTATTTACCAAAATTGCTAAAAAAAAAAAACAGGATATCGATATCGATTTTTATCGTTTGCTTGGAAACGGAGTAAGTTATCGATTATCTGAACCAAACTCGATCTGCGCGGGAACTAGGAGCATCTACATCTAAGTCTCTAGCTCTTATAGGTTCTGAGATCCTTGCGTTCATACATACGGACGGACGGACAGACAGACAGGTATGGCTATTGATGCTGATCAATAATATATATACTTTATGGGGTCGGAGATGCTTCCTTCTGCCTATACATACATTTGGATTTTGCACAAATACAATATATCCTTATACCTATTTTTACTGGGTTCAGGGTATAAATATAATATATTAGTTTTGAACAAAATTAATGTGAATATGTGGGGCTTAAAAATAAGGAAAATGTAGGCTTAGATAAAAGACATAATCAATGCGTTTTAAATAAAATTTCGTGAATATGAGGAGCCTAAATCCAAGGAAAATGGTCTTAAATGGCAAAGTAATTATGACTTACATTTTGTTTAAATAAAGGCAAATAAACTTAAAGCACTGAATTTGCAAAATTTACACGACAAATATTTAAAGACAAATATGACCATGGAGGACATACATATAGAGGTATTTAATTGAAAATGTATCTGAAAAGCAATTTAATTCTGCACATTTAACAAGCTTTCATAGCTTTCACTTAAATTCTAAGGCCACTTGGCAAACGGTAGCTCAAGGACTAGCCTTTAATAACTGTCACAAAATGAACGATTAAACGCTGCAATGTGCCACTTTCAAGTTTAAAAACTCTCACTCATCGACAGCTAATAGATGACATTTACTTAGTTACTCGCTACTTAGTTGCAGTGCCCAGAAAAATCATTAAGAAAGTCTCAGCGATATGACCCTTTTAGCTATTGTAAGTGCTATTAGGGGCTGCGAGCGGGAAGGGAGAGAATTTAAAATGCAATGCAATGAATATATTTTAAGCATTTCAAGCATTATATAAATGACAGGCTGACTGACTTGCTCCACTTTCAGTCACAGCCGGAGCCAGAGATAACGCAATGATATTGACCCAAAGAGCTGAGCTGGGCTGAGCTGCAAAACAGAAAGCTGAAGCTGAAGCTGAAGCTGAAATCTGAAGAGAGTGTGGCAACACTGAAATGAACACTGGACGCAATTGCAATGCAAAAGTTGAAACTTATTATAATTTTAATGCAAAACATTATGCGAAAGTATAAAATTATATATCTTTGCCAGCCAGTTGCCAGTTGCCAGTTCCAACTGCACTCTGCTGGCCATAATTTTAAATGGGCACCCGGCAACAGCAGCAGCAGCAGCAGCAACAGCAGCAGTTACTGCAACTGCAACAGCAGCAGCCGCAAAGAATCAACTGTCATAATGACAGTTCTCTGTTTACGCCATCATTGCGACGGTGCCAGCAGCAGCAGCGGCAGCAGCAGCCACTTGGACTTGGACTTGTTGCCGTATCAACTCCTCTACTGTCTCCTTACGAGACCCCCACCACCACCCATTCTCCTTCTTCATTGCCCCACTTTTGCCACTCCCACTTTGTTGTTGTTGCTGATCCGTTTGCTAACTTCTAATGGAAATTATAATGTGCATTGCAGTTGCGCTGCCATCGCTTGAACAGTTGATGCCGTTGCTGTCTGTCAGACAGCGCGCCAAAAATTTGCTGTTGTTTAACAGTTGTACCACTTGGTTATGGAAAAGAGGGTCTATTGGCTTATACAACCAGTTAGTAACATATATTAAATACTTTGAAATAATGTACAAAGAACTTGGGTAATATTATTACATATTATAGAAGATTTCGATATACAGAATATTACTTATACAAATGATAAATAATACAAATAAAATAATAAAAACATATAATTAACATTTACAGTATGGAATATATATCTACCCCACTTTTCAAAAATTATTAACAATACATCACTCACATTAAAGGTAGATATGTAATATTGCTTGTTCAATAAATATTATTTATATATTAAAAAAACAGAGATGATATCCTTCGATTCAAACCGGGAAGTCTACGAGAATCATACTAATATTTCATGTCCTTAAGATTGCCAATTGAAGCTATATTCAATCAAATATCTTTTAACTGATTTTAAATTAAGTTCGGTACTTGATTTCAGAGTTTTCAGTTTGGTCGAGTTTTTCCCAACTTTGTAAGCAATTTGTGTTCTACTCTGTAGTTTTTTTTCTTAACGTTCAATTATTGAGATTCCTATTTGGACATTCAACTGCTATTTGTAGAATCTAGAATCTTTATTCTCTTTATGATTACTACTCAAGAGAAAGTAAGCCTTTTACACTCTAGTATAGAGAATCTCATAGTCTTTAAGTTTTGAGCATTTCTCATCTAACTTGATTTTTTTTTGTCCAACTAGCTGCATACCAAGGCACCCAGTCAAACAGTCAGTCAGTTGAGTTGAGCTGAGTTGATTAGGGGCCTGTGCGAACGAACGACCGACCGACTGGCTGGCTATCTGCCTGCCTCAACGACTGGTCTTTTTGACTGGCGCTCTTCAAGTTGACTCCTTTTGTTGGCCGACGCGATAACGCGCCGAAATGTCAATATAAAACTATGGCCACACGGCTTCGCCTTGACTCTCGAGTGCCGAGCGGTGGCCTCAAATTTCAAAATACTCTCAAAACTCACGAACCAAAAACCCATAACCAGACCCAAACACAAACCTGAAGTCACAATGTTGAAGCCTGTGCGGAGCGAGCATTTGAGTGACGTTGTGCTACTTGGCTGACTGCCTGACTGACAACAACAACAACCTTGTTTAGCCTTGCCTCAGTCTGTGCCTTGCCATTGTTGGTTAGTTTTTAATATTTATTTTGATGTGCGATAGATTCGTTTAGACAGGTGAAAGGCTAAATTGTCAATTTGCAAGCACAGACCAACAAAGCAAAAATAAAATAAATATCAAAAAAAATAATCCAAGCCCAAAATTTAGCCAGGCATATAAGATGCCAGTCAATAGAGCTCGACTTATAGATATTCTATAAAATAATTACTACCATTTGTGTTAAAATTGTGATTGAAATTTAGTTAAGAGTTAAGTCAAGTAATATGCTAGTTGAATAACTACGCCCAGAAATTAATAAACAAGGTCAACAGATGCTTTGCTCTTATATAAAACCTTTGGCAACCTAATCATACTCCTTCATGACCACTTCATTAGTTTTATAGGATATGCAATAAAGGAAAACATGATCGCGTTCTCATTTTGCGCTCGTTTGAATTATTTTTGATTGGGCCAACATTTTCATTTCACTTTATTGTTTTCTGTTAGCTAAACGGAGCCTTTTGTTTAGACATAGACACATCCATCAGTTGGTTAAGTGACTGACTAACCGAATGACTGACTGAGCGGTAACTGGCAAGAGAGAGTTTGCCGGGACAACAACTACAATGTAGCTTTTTGTTGTTGTTGTTGTTGCTGTTGTTGTATCTGTTAATGATTGAGCAACTTTCATGTGACTCTCACGCTTGGCGCTCCTTACCACTCCGCCCTCTCTGACCCTGCTTTGGCAATTAAGAATTTATGAAAACTCTGTGCACGAGATTAGTCTGTTATGTTCAATGAAAATGAACTGGAAAGTTGCTGTCAAATTCAGTTGTACCTAATAGAGAAAATTTAAGGAGCTGTCATTTCATATGTGCTTTATGACTGCACCTCAGTATATAAAACGTGTAAAATAATCAAACACTCACCTGCATTTCCCTGTAAATCCTGGGAATTATTTTCAATGTTAACTATAAATATAAAATAATGGAAATATATAAGTTAGTTAGATAAGTAATATGTTAGAAAGAAATATTTAAGAAATAATGACAAACCAAAAAGCTGGATAATAAAAAGATAGTCTAAATTGATAAGTTCTAGAAGTTGTCTAAAGACAATCGATAATAGAAAATTATTAGATCGGATAATATCTTGGTTATAATAATATCTTGATTTGAAAAGGTTAAGTGCGCTTGAATCATCACAAATTATAATCAAATTAAATACCATTTAAAACCCAAAAGCACAACTCTGTTAACATTTGACCCACAAAACAAAAGGCAAATCTCAATGAAACACTGTTGACTTTTGAATTTATATTGTGCACATTTTATGTGCTGCTTATGGTGCATATAGTATAGATATATGTAGTACACACATACGATTAACGACCTTATAAACAAGTGCCGAGTACCCAACCGTTCGACCCACAAAATAGCGAGTGAATGCATTTTGTTGCCCTTTTGCTCTAGACACGTTTGTTAGCTTTGCGATGCATCGTTTAATTTTAACGCTCAATTTAAAATGTTTTATGCAGCAGCGCGAGTGGGCACACACACACACACACACAGACATATCCTCCTGGAACACCCAGTTGTTAGCTGCAGCACCCATATACATACATACATATACATATGAGTGTAGCCAGGCGAAGCGCAGCGCGGCATAGGACCAACAACAAGGACATGCAAGAAGAGTCTGAAACAGAACCAGGACCAGCAGCAGGACCAGCAGCAGCAGCACCCACGCGGTCTGGTTGTCGTCCTTGTTCTGCATGCAATTATCTCAGCATTGGCTTTTTCTGCAGCCGTTGTCCTGCATCTTGTGCCTTGCAATAAATTAAGCTATCAAGTGTCCTTAATGTACAGCACCAGTGGCCGTGGGACCGCTCGACTTAATTTATAAGCAACTCACAAAGCAAACCCAGCCCAAACCCCAACTCCCAACATAATAATGCAAAGAGTATCACACAGTCAGTCGGCAATTATAAAGTTTTTATTTATATAAGCACTTCTGCCATAAAGACGACAGAGAAAGAGATCCAAGTCCCAGACATGGCTGCAGCAGGTGTTGCATATGAAAATTATATGCTTCATAAATTTCGCTAGCCACAAATTGAAACTGGCCCAGACTCCGTCAAGCGACTCGACTCACAGACAGTCTTTCTCGACGGGTTTGGTAATTCAAGAAGTTTGTCAACCTTTTGTCGAACTGTGTCATGCGATACTTTTTATTCACAACATCTTTATAATTTCTGAGCCGATCCCTTAGTTGTGCAGTTGGGCTACCTGCGCACAAATTAGTTTGACAATCTATTGAGCGAGATATCAGAGGCATATATCAGCAATCTCTTTTACGTTGAGATTTTGTGGGAATAAACTGAGCTGATGTCAAATTATTTTGAAGTGTTTGGACAGATTTTATACCTTTATCCTCTTTTTATATTTATATTTTATTCTTTTTATTTTTTTGCCAATAATTTGATATGAGACCTTTACTTTTAAGTGGGGCGTGCAAAGATTTTTATTGCAGGGCGTCTACTTCCGCGGCAACAGCTGCCGGGACAACCCGCTTGCGAAGAGAGGTGGAGCGGCAAGAAGTGTATAGCACAAGGGTCAGCAAAGAAGTTTACAATTGTAAATATCATTGAAATTTAATAAAACTGTAATAAAATAATTTTACAAAAATAATTGCAATTAAAAATCCTCTAATAAGACAATTAAATAATGTAAAATAACTTTTAATAAGATTCGCTGAGATCATACCAAATTATGAAACAGTATATAGAAACAGTCTCAAATAATATTTTGTTTAAATAAGATAAATAATAAAAATCGGTTTAGTTTGGACGGAAATTTGACTTTGTCAACTGACAATTTTTTTTTTCTAGCAATTGCAGTAAAATATAGGAATTTAATTTGATTAACGTATCTACAAATGTTATAAATGCCAGAAAATGTATATTTACTCTACCTGATAATACAAATATATGATAAAATATATTAAAAACTATATGAAATAAAAAATTGAATGCTGCTTCTTGGCGATCTTTCCATTTCATAAATCTTAGGACAGGACCTTGAGCCAGATAAACTAAGATTTATAAAACTAAACACATTTAAAAATATAATGTAATATATAAATATAAATATTTTTTAAATATTCCTGGCTTCCATGGTATATCACTTCACACTTTTCGGCGCTCCACTCCACAATGGGTGCAAAATGGGAGCAAATGTTTATGTGGACCAAAGTTAAAGTATCATCTACAGATGCCCGATTAAGCGAACTGAAACTTCCCTCGTTAAGCATACTGTTACTTTATGCATAGCTACTCAAATTTCAAAGAGTTAACAGCTCGAAGCAGAACCAAATTAATACGCAAATCAGTGACAACAACAATAAAAAAAAAAACAAAAAAAAATCAAAAAGTTATTTTAAAAGGTCCACTAGTCGCCTTTATGTTATTGTGGCGTGAAATGAAGACATTCATATTGTTCGGTTTCTTTTACTGAATGTCCGTATCAGTTTTCAGGTTGTTCGTGTTCCAAATTGGTGCTAAATGCGCTGGCGTTTCAATTTTCATCAATTGAGATAAATCGGAAGTTGCCAGCATGCCTTTTATATCATATACAAATACATAGCCGAAAACCACATCCATATATATACATTTAAATACATAATCATTATAATGCAGATGAGGGTGACTTCGACTTGAGAACCACATTACAGCTATGAAAGCCCACTGCGTGCACCTTGCGGCGCTTCGCATTATCGCTCAGGTCATAAATTTCTTGGGGGCCTATGCTCGTTGTCGAACCAGAAACCAGAATTTATAGAATCCAGACCCGGAGAGTCTTAAGTGCCGCAATTTCAGTTCGATTTTAACATATTTTGATCGCGTTGCTGACAAACTTTAAGTGCTTTTATTTCTACGCTTTATGGCGGCAGCAAAAATGTGTAGTTCTGTTTTTTTCTTCTGGTTGGATTTAATAAAAGCAAAATATGCCGCTTTAATATTTTTTTGTATCTTTTTTTTTGTGTTCATTTATTGGCATTTGGCTTGTTGCCTTTTGAAGCTTTTTTTACTGCTCGGCTAGCGCTCAATTTTGTCTGAGGCGACCTTTTTCTGTGGTTGTTGTTGTTGTTTTGAATGCCGCCTGCCTCGTTGTGTGGCATTCTTAAATTTTGTTAAAAAAAAAACCTATATATATATTAAGAAATATCACAGATATAGGAACAAACAAACTTGCCGCAAAACCAGACACAGACACATTTATGGAATTCCTTTTTATACTGTGCAAATTCTGCGACTAGTTTAAAATTCCTTTAACAAAAAGAAATGGCAGCTAATAATAAATTTGTCAACAGTTTTTCTCTGCTTGAATATAAAATATTGAAACGAATATAATCGAATATTAACAATAATAAATTATAAATAAAAGTACTAGCTAGGGACCATTAAAAGCAGGATAAATAAAGAATCTCCTCCTACTTTTAATCCCATTTAATTTCATATCAGGTAAGCATCATCGTATGAAAACTGAGCCACAGTTTACCGTTTCCTCTTCTTTTGTTTTTTACACGTTCCAACTGGATTGGCCATCGATTATATGTATGCCAATTTTTATTAAAATCCCCCATACCATAATGAAAAACGATAGTTGGAGCCATTTTCATTTCGCATAAAGTTAAATATTCAGGCGCGCCCGCAAGTCAAGCTCCGATTTTAATTTCATTTAAATCTCAGTGCGGTCCATAAAAAATGCACAATACATACACACACATATATATACATATACATATGTATATATATACATAGGTATAGCCCGACTGCATAACCCACCGACGTGGGTATATTGCCACAGTGTGTCGCATGGCTTGGTCGCAGTTCAAACTGGGTTAATGACAAGCTTAACGGCGCTGGCGGAAAATTAAAAACTGGCAACAGAAAAATGCGACAGAAAAGAAAAAAAAATCAGTCCAGCTAAAGCCCAGGTGAAGGTTTCAATAGCAACCGCTGCCGCATAGACGAGCATGAAATATTGAACATAGAGCCAAAGCCAGTGGAAAAGCGAAAATATTGTTTGCCATTGCGGCTGCTTTTGTCGTTTTACCATTTTCCCATTGTAGTCTTATTTCCAAGGGAAAAATGCCAAAAATTTAATTTGACAAGCATTTCGTAAGCCCCACACAAAACCAGCCAACAAAAAAATAATAGCATGGGAAGCCAAAGCAAAGTCAAATTTTTAATCAAAATTTTGGCATAAGCCCCTAAAACTGTAAACTGTAAAAATACATAAAAACATCAAAAACTATTGAATATTGTCATAAGCATGAAACTGCATTTTGGGACAAATGTAAAATTGTAAAATTTGCTAAACTGTAAAAGGCTCGTATGTTTGTTGCCATGTGATATTTGGACGAGTGTCAGTTTTAAGTAATATATTATTGACTTTTATGAAACCTATAAACAAAACAAAAGCAGCTTGAACAACTGGGTTAGGCATAGGCTATAAAGGCTACGTCCTTTAATCAATATAATCCGTATTTATGGTCATTTCATAAATTATCAAAATTGTCAAGATTCATATTCAACTTTAAAAGTTCTTAAAAAAAACGAAATCAAATCCCTTAACC